>NW_028261384.1:113366169-114566169 GCF_051295495.1 Thamnophis sirtalis
AGGGAAGAGGAGGCAGCAGTGGCCAGGAGGGCCTTTGCACACATTTGAGTGTTGCACCAGTTGCATCCATACCTGGACCAGGAGGCCCTGATCAAAGTAATTCATGCCCTTGTAACCTCTAGATTAGACTACTGTAACGCATTCTACGAGGTTCTGCCCTTGAAGACCATTTGGAAACTTCAACTGGTGCAGAATGCAGCTGCACGGGTAATAACAGGTTCTATATATCTGGCAGGGACGTGCAGTCACTAGAGGCAAGGGGGTCGTGGCCTCACCAGTCATGAAGAAAAGTAAAAGAATTTTAAATAATTTTTTAAAAATAATTAAAGCCAAGGTAGTTGCTGCCAGATTCACAGTGACTTGGAACAGTGCTTTGTGTAAACCATAGGCGGAGGCCAGAGAACTAGGGGCCTCTTTTGCATAAGGAATTTTTCACCTTTTAAAAGTTAAGCAAGGGTTAACAAGCAAAAAATTCCTTATGCAAATGAGGCATGTATTCTCTCGCCTCCTGTTAAGGGCATTTTTAGAGGCTTTTTAGAGTTCTCTGGGAGCAACTAGTTCAGTCTGACAGAGCTCTGGCCTTTCATGAGGGGAGGGCGGGGCAGGGCAGGGAGAAGCAGAGTTGAAATCGTCCCTAAAACAGCTGGAAAAGGTCCGTGTGTGGGGAGGGGGGAGGAATTCAAAAAGTTTGATCGGAGGGCAGCAGGGGAAAGGGGGATATGGCAGAGGAGCTGCTTTGAAGCCTTTGGAAAATATATCCAATCCAACTTCTGTGTTTGTGTTTGAGAGTGAGTGAATGAGAGAGGGATCAAAGTTCTCTGTGTCCATGTGTCTGTTTGAGAGAGGGGGGAGGGAGGGAGAGAGGGAGGGAGGAAGGAGGGGGAGGGAGAAGAAAAAGAATGGGAAAACTTATTTTGCAAGGGGGAAAAATGCTGTCGCTTTAAATCGGAACTGAGCATGCCTGGCTGTGGAATTCTGGGAGTTGAAGTCCACAAGTCTAAAAAGTACCTCACCAGGCCTAAAGCTGACCACAAGTCACTGATATCTGGCACACCTAAAACATTTCACTCCTCAGAGTCAGCTACACTGATTGTCAGTTTGTTCCCAGGTGAAATTTAAGGTTCTGGTGGTTATCTATAAAGCTCTACATGGCTTTCGACCAGGTATCTGAATTTTTTTTATAGTCTTTTCTACCAACCAGCCAGGTAAAATTGGATGTGCATCCTTTACATTCTATTGAATATCAGGGGATATTCTGGAAGGGCCGGCAACAGCCTATGCTGCGCCCTGATTGGCTGGATGCAGCATAGCCTGTTGCTAGCCAGTTACAGCCCCTGATTGGTTGGTCAATTCTGACAGTTGCTCTGGTTTTGTATAAATACCCTGGCGCATTACCGGGGAGTTTGAATCACTGTCATCTATGTTCTGAATAAACAGCTTGTTCTTAACCATGGCTCCTGCGTATTCCCTCATGATTTAAAAACTGGCGACGAGGATGGGATAGCGATTCCCGCAGAGCCTGGAACAAAAGAGAATGAGCCAGTCACAGCCACGCAAACGCTGGGGAAAAAAACTTTCTTTTCTTTCCCCTTTTCTTTACATTCCTCTGTTTCCTCACAACTGGCACAACCCAGTTGAAGGAGCTGCCGCCCAAGGCCAGCTTGCGCTCAGCAGCAGCAGCAGCAGTAGCCACCGCCATTGGAGCCTGCCTGCGTCTATGCCAACTTGAGCATCACTCAGGCGCAGCCTCCGTCCCGTCCGAGGGGGCTTCCCGCACTCACCCTCTGCTGGAGCCGCTGCCGCTGCTCAAGGATGAGCCACGGATCGTGACGGCTCAACCTTGGCTGGAGCCTGACTGCCACCTGCCTGCCTGCAAAGCCCTGCCTGCCTCCCAAAGAGCATCCCGAGGAATCCCAGGAAGGCCAACGCCGCCGCCGCTTCCTCCCAAAGAGCACTCGATCCCCAGGACGGCCCGACGACGACGCGTCCTCCGAAGCCTGTGCTTCCTCCGAAGCCCTCGCCACCTGCGCGCCTGGCTCCGCTCGCATCACCTCTACACCACCAAAGCCGCTCGCTTGCCTCTCCAACCTAGCGCTTGCCTCTCATGTAATCAAAATCAGTAAGAGCTCGTGAGCATCCTAGCAACCTTAACAGCTTTACTCTGCTGCGGATCTTCTCTCCTCTGGGCTTATATAATAAGTATCTGAATGGCCATTCCTTGTTCCACACCCAGGCCCGATCTTCTCTCTTCTGGGCTTATATAATAAGTATCTGAATGGCCATTCCTGGTTCCACACCCAGGCCCGACCTACTCCTCTGGAAATTCCATTGAAAGGGCCTGACCTCCTCCTCTCGGTTTTTGCTCGCAGCCCCTCCTCGTCAACAGAGAGCCTTCTGAACCGCAACGTTCCGCAGACAACCGATTTCTGTCCTGGGCCGAGTTACGGGCCGCCTGGACTTCTTTGGGCCTTCCCCACCAAGTAGACTCACCAGCACTCCATCTTCGGCAACAACGATGAGGACTACTATGCATGCTCCATTAGGGGAGCATGCGCAGAACTGGGGGAGAAGGATTAGGGGAGCATGCACAGAACTGTGGGGGAAGGAGTAGGGGAGCATGGACAGAACTGGGGGGAAGGAGTATTGAATATCAGGGGATATTCTGGAAGGGCCGGCAACAGCCTATGCTGCACCCTGATTGGCTGGACGCAGCATAGCCTGTTGCTAGCCAGTTACAGCCTCTGATTGGTTGGTCAATTCTGACAGTTGCTCTGGTTTTGTATAAATACCCTGGCACGTTACCGGGGAGTTTGAATCGCTGTCATCTATGTTCTGAATAAACAGCTTGTTCTTAACCATGGCTCCTGCGTATTCCCTCACGATTTAAAACATTCCATCAGCCAAAGAATGTCAGCTGACAGGGATTAGAAGGTTAGCTTTTCTGCGGTGGCCCCTCTTCTGTGGAACATCCTCCCAATATTACAATGGCACCAAGCCCTTCATAAAGCTCTTAAAAACTGGTTATGTTTTTGAGCCCAGGGAGCTACATACACCAAGAGAACCATCCCCTGACTATATTGTTAATGAGACAGATATCTAGTTTACATAAATTAGGTATGTTTTTTTTTTACTTTTAATGTTTTAAAATGTTTTTATGATTTAATTGTAGTATATGTTTTGAGTTATTAGTTAATCGAGTACGTAAACAACTTTAAGAATACAACCAAGCTCCAAGAGCACCAAGGACTCCACATTACAGAGAGATTTGAACTTATTTAAAAGTTGCTTGTTACTGCTTATGGATTTAAGATATATCAATTACTTGGTAAACTGACTACCTCTTAATTGTAGAGTCAAGAACCATATGATTTTTTATAGTAATTTTTTTCTGTTTGCAAATAAGTTATAAGAATGCTAATATATACATATTTCCCCCTTTCTGGGCCAGACATTGCCTACTTCTCTATGTACTAAGAGGTGCCTCCCTGGTAATTTCAGGAGAAAGCAGGAGGGGAAACAATTTTGCTGCTTTGATTGTCTTCCATGTCCTAAAGGGAAGATGTCAAGCCTGATTGGTAAGAGACATTATGAAATAAGATATTATAATACTGCAGGATATACCAAGCAGATCCATTAATATGTAAATATGGAATTTGGGTTATATTCTTTTATGGATAATTGTGAGACAGTTATTGAGTTTTGCCCCATATTATGATCTTTCTTGCCACAGTTGTTAAATGAATGTTCAGTTAGTAAGTGAATCTGGCTTGCCTGTTGACTTTGTTAGACAGTCATAAAAGGGGATCACATGACCCTGGAAAATAGGAAGAGTCATAAATATGAACCAGTTGCCAAGAATCTGAATTTTGATCATGTATCCATGGGGATGCTGCTACAGTCAAACGCATGAAAAATGGTCATATGTCACTTTTTTCAGGGCTATTATAACTTTGATTATAATGCTCATGTGAAATAAATAGTTGTAAGTCAAGGACTACCTATTTATTTTATTTATTTAGAAAATTTATATGGCCCCCCACTCACTGTCAGTGACCTTGGGTGCCTTACGAAAAACCCCAATATACAATAATAAAACCCTATAAGCCCATCACCTCCTTGGTAATAGCAATCATCTTGATGAATGCCATCCTACTCTGGCATCCTCAAGCTAATTGAAAAAAACAGATGTTCGGGACCTTGTGAAAGAGTGTCAAAGTAGGACCTAGGGAATGATGTTACAAAGTGAATGAATCACTTTGGAGAAGACCCTTCTTTAGGATCCGACTAAATGTACTTCCTTAGAAGAGGAGAAATGCAATATTTTCTGCCTTTCTGCTCTGGTGGGTTGGGAGGATGTAAGAAGGGAGAGACAGGCCTTCAGATAACCTGATCTCAAGCCATATAAGGCTTTAAAAGTAACCAATACCTTAAATTGTATCCAGAAGAAAATTGGCAGCCATTTTGAAGACACATATGCAAAACTGGGCCTGCCAAAAATCATATAGGCTGTTGCATTTTGAACCAGTTAGGGTTTCTAGACACTTTTCAAGTGAATATAGAACTTAAATGCACTCATGCCTCTCATCACATGTATGTGAGAGTTTTTCTCCACCAAAAATTATGAATCAAGAGCAAAAATAAAATTTATTATGGTCAAGGTTTTATTTTTTCACACATATCTGCCTGAAAATATGGAATACAGGAATATTATCTACAATTGATCAGCTATCTCGGAATTCTACGTCCCAAAAACCAATTATATTTTCATTTACTTGTAGGCTTGGGATATTAAGTATTTATTCAATCTGTCCAATCAAATTCTTCTTCATGCATGGAAGACACAGAGTTTCATCTCTACGTATATTGTTTCTATTCAAATTTTTATTAAAGAATTTGAATATAAACAATATAGATACAGATACAGTAGATACTGATGTTTGATCACCTAATAAATTTATACTAAAAAAGTTTTGGTATTAAAACTATGCTATTAATTAAAGTTCATCCTAAACAATTAATGAGCTTATTACTAATCTCTTAATTTTCATTTATTAACCAGTACACCAAATGTTGAAAGATAGCAATAAGTACAAAAACCAGCTGAAAGTATTGGTGCCACGGATGAAATCATGGAAAAAGAAGAAAGACACTAAAAATCATATACAATAAAAAGTATAATGGAATTATAATACAGGAATATATATATTTTTTTAAAAAAAAACCTTTTACAGATATGGATGACTGTTCTGAATGTCCAGAAGACCAATATCCAAACAAAGACCAAGATTCATGTATTCCAAAGAGAATATCTTTCTTATCCTATGAAGAACCAATGGGAAGAAGTCTAGTTATTCTGGCTCTCTCTTTTTCTTTTTGCACAATATTGGTGTTGTCAACATTTTTGAAATATCACCATACTCCCATTGTCAAGGCCAATAACCGAAACCTGACTTACATTCTGCTCATCTCCCTCCTTCTCTGCTTCCTTTGCTCACTGCAGTTCCTTGCTGCACCTGGCAATATAATATGTCTCTTCAGACAAATTAGCTTTGGCATCATCTTCTCAGTGGCTGTGTCTTGTGTTCTAGCAAAGACCATCACTGTGGTTTTGGCTTTCATGGCCATCAAGCCAGGATCCAGAATGAGGAAATGGGTGGGAAAAGGCCTGACCACCTTCATTGTTCTTACTTGTTCTCTGATTCAAGCAGGCATCTGTATTGTGTGGCTCTTCACATATCCCCCTTTCCCTGATGTTGATAACCATTCAGAAACTGAGGAAATAATAATGCAGTGCAATGAAGGCTCAACTACTATGTTCTACTGTGTTCTTGGTTATATGGGCTTTCTGGCAGCTGCCAGTTTCACAGTAGCTTTTTTCTCAAGGAAGCTTCCCAGTAGTTTCAATGAAGCCAAATGTCTCACATTTAGCATGCTAATCTTCTGTAGTGTATGGCTCTCTTTTGTTCCATCCTACCTGAGCACCAAAGGCAAATACATGGTGGCTGTGGAGGTTTTCTCTATTTTGACTTCCAGTGGTGGATTGCTGGGCTGCATATATTTTCCCAAATGTTATATAATTATTTTTAAGCCAGATCTAAACAACAGGGAACAACTTATTAAGAGAAACTCTTAATAAATGAAATTGTTATTTCTTTTTTTTTTTTTTTAAATCTTCAGCAACTTATTTAGTAGAATAGAAAATTTTCTGCTCATTTTTAATGGAATATTTAATATTAAATTTAATACTAAATATTAAATATTATATGTAGTAGGGTTATCTATTGGTCTCTGTTGTCATATATAGGTAGAGTATGAAGCAAGCTGTAGAATAGTATTTTCACATGTTATGATTTTATTTGAATAAATATCAATAACATTTGTAGAAATCAACAATTGATTGTAAGAAGCTTTTAAAATTAGCTACTCTTTTTCTCTGTTTCTTTAATAAGTATATCAGGAGTATATGTGTTACTAGGATCTTTATTTAAAAAAGGCAGTCTTATGATGCATCTAGTCTTGTAACCTAGATACATATGTAGACAGGAAACATGGATCAGCTGAACTAGAAAGAACCCCATTTAAACAGAATGAACCTTGTGGGTTTTTTGTAGATTTTTTTCTTGTTAATTGTTATATTGTATTAGAAAATATTATAAAATGTATAGAATAGCTGAAACCATTTGTTTATACCAAACTAGAAATTGTGATAATTCAGATAAATTAATTCTTTAATGTGAGGAAAAGGTTTTTATCGATATTCTGTATAATTTTCACATGATTTACAATGTTTATAAACATTTATATCTTAAAAATCAAACTGTAATTATTAGTATTTGCTCTGATGTATTGATATATTGAGTATATGGACACCATCCTTGCTTGATTTTGGTTAAACTTATGTTGTGAATATATGTTGTTAGCTTTGTCAATGCTGTATATTTTCCAAGTTTATATTGGAGGTATTACTGGAATTGTATTTCCCAGTTAATACAACTGTGAACAGAATAGAAATAGAAATCACAGTAGCAATAGCATTTAAACTCATACACTGCTTCACAATGCTTTACAGCCCTCTCTAAGCTATTTACAGAATCAGAATGTACCTTCTTTGTAGGAATTCCTGGCATATGACCTCTTTTAGTGAAGTCTTGAAAAATATTGAGCTTGTTAAACAGATAAATATTAACAAAATAAATACAGACCATCTCAATACATAGAAAGATACATACAGATTCCATCTTACTAAAATGCAATAATGATTCAGTTACAGTTTTGTTCCGTACAGCATCAATATTCTCCCTCCCTCCCTCTCCCTCTCTCTCTCCCGCTCCCTCCCTCCCCCTTACCCCCTCTCTCTCCTGTATGTAATGGCATGGGTATATGTGTTCTATCTATGGGTATGGATAGATATACTGTATATTTTCCTTTGCGAGTAGGCCACAGAATTTCACTTTTAACGTGTGCCAGTGTGCTGACAGTATAAAATGACAATGAAGGTTCTCTTCTCTTCTCTTCTCTTCTCTTCTCTTCTCAACTCATCTTATCTTATTTTATCTTATCTTATGATGCAGCCAAACCAAGAGAAGGTGAAATATGCAAAAGAGAATGTGATGTTTTGTACGTGTGTGACTTCCACAAAACTGTCTAAGAAAATAGACTCAACAGGCATGGGTCCTTCTCCAATTACTAAGCAAATAAACCCAGTAGAATTTGATTTAAAATTGCCAGCATCAATGAAAGTTCACTATGTATTCCACTGCTCTTCACTTCTGCAAGTGGTGGTCCCCTGAATTCTGAGTTCACAGATGGCTTCCCTTTCCCCTATGGGTAAATGTATGGAAGAGGGAGCAAAACTCCAAGATGAAGGTGGTACTAAACGCAGAGAGAAATGACCTGAATACCCAATACACTGGAAAGTTACCTAGAGTTTGAGAAGCCATGCTAGGCAGCAATGGATGTACATGTACTACAATTGGTGCACTGCTTTCACAACCAATACCCAAACAAAAGCCATTCTTGGTGACCACTAACCTTCCAGGACTTAGGCATTGACCAAGTTGAGCAGAAGGACTTTTTCTATGGGATAGATGACACCCTAGGGATATCAACTTGGGGAAAATGGAAGCAACCAAATAGAAGGCTTGAGGAATAACCAAGATATTTGGGAGCTGTGTGGGACAATCAGATTCACAATGAAGGTGTTGCAATCACCTCTGTAGGCACAGCAGAGTTACTGAGTGCCTTGTGCCATTTTGGGAGTTAACTGACAGAAGATGGGAATGACAGAGGCCATAACCATCTTCCCCTGAGAACTTGAGAGAGGCAGATGACTCTGAGTGGGAGGGTGATGTAGGTATATAGTAAGCCATTGCTTGACCAGGCAAAGATTTGCTGCCTAGGGAATAGTCTGATAAGAGCTAGGAGAGACCACAGTTACATAGAGGGTGGAGTAAGAGATTCAGAAGGGCCTGTTCCTAAATTATTGAGTTGTAAAAGTGTCAGCAGGAGAATTTTACTTTCATACTTGCAAGATTCTGCTAATATACAGTAAAGTAGAATTAGGTTCCTGGGTTGGAATTTCTTATCTGGTCCACCTAGTATGACTGACAGGAATTAAGAAGCACTTTCTAAGATGAAAAAAATTTAAATTGTCACTTTTGGGGAGAATCCTTATGAATATTTTGCCAAGAATTATGTTATGGTTTCAGATAATACCTGATTATAAATGATACAACTGATGTATTATTTAAAGATAATGGAATGGAATGGAATGGAATGGAATAGAATAGAATAGAATAGAATAGAATAGAATAGAATAGAATAGAATTCTTTATTGGCCAAGTGTGATTGGACACACAAGGAATTTATCCTTGGTGCATATGCTCTCAGTGTACAATATAGGAAAAAAAGAAAAGAGAAAAAAACATTCATCAAGAATCATAAGATATAACAGTGATAGTCATAGCTTACTAATAAGAAATCAATTCATATTAGGAAACAGTATATATCATAAAAATACAAACAACATGGTTATAGACATGAGTGGGAAGAGATAGGTAATAGGAAGGATAAGAAGAATGATAGCAATACAATCTTAGTAAATAGTTTGACATTGTTATGGGAATTATGGCAAAAAGTTATATCTAACTTTATATAGCAAGGAAAAGATAAATATAAAGTTTAACAAGATGAAAATGAAAGATGTGGACTGGCTTTTATTGGATTTGAAATTGTATTTTGTTGCTTGTTGTTTGGTCTGGATGAAATAGTGCTGACAAGAAACTAGACATTTTTACAGTTAGATGGTCATGACCTGAAATTTGGATGCAGTGGTATTTAGGGTGTGATTAATTTAAAATTAATGTAGATTTTAAAGAGGATAGTAGATGTGTTATATTGAGCATTTCGAATAGATATAAATCTAGGTTGGGTCCACAAATACTTTTATCGATCTCAGCTCAAGAAACATTGTCCAATATGCGGACGATACACAGTTGTATCTGTCCGCCCCGTGCCAACTCAATGAAGCGGTGGACGTGATGAACCGGGGTCTAGAGGCCGTTAAAGACTGGATGAGAGCAAACAAGCTGATACTCACCCCAGACAAGACCGAGTGGCTGTTGTGTTTTCCTCCCAAAAATCTGACCAACATACCATCACTCAGGCTGGGGGGACAAAACTTACACCCCTCAGAAAGGGCCCGCAACTTGGGAGTCCTCCTGGACCCACAGCTGACTTTTGACCACCATCTCTCAGCTGTGACCAGGGGGGCATTTTCCCAGGTTCGCCTGGTGCGCCAGTTGCGGCCCTACCTGAATCGGGAGGCCCTCACAACAGTCACTCGAGCCCTTGTGATCTCCAGGCTGGAATACTGTAATGTGCTCTACATGGGGCTGCCCTTGAAGAGCATCCGGAGACTTCAGCTAGTCCAGAATGCGGCCGCGCGAGTGATCGTGGGCGCACCACAGTTCGCCCACATAACACCGATCCTCCGTGAGCTGCACTGGCTACCTGTCGATCTCCGGGTGCACTTCAAGGTCCTACTCACCACCTATAAAGCGCTCCATGGTAGTGGATCTGGCTATTTGAGAGACCGCCTTCTGCCAATTACCTCCCTGCATCCCATCAGATCGCATAGAGTTGGCCTCCTCCGTATTCCATCCACCAGTCAGTGCCGACTGGCAACTACCCGGAGGAGAGCCTTCTCTGTTGCGGCTCCGACACTATGGAACAATCTCCCCGTGGAGATTCGTACCCTCACCACCGTCCAGGCCTTCCGCACAGCCCTCAAGAACTGGCTAGCCCGTCAGGTCTGGGGCTAAGCCTATTTTCGCCCCTCCCGAATGTTGAGTGAATGTTGAGTTTTATTGTTTAATTTATTTTTGTTCACATTTCTTTTTGCACTGTCCTACACTCCCTTTCCTTTGTGATTGTAAGCCGCCCTGAGTCCCCTCAGGGAAAAGGGCGGCCTATAAATGTTCAATAAATGAAAAAAAAATGAAATGAAACATTTCATGGAAAAGAAAAAGTAGACCAAGACAAATGTTGACATACCATGTATTACTGGAAAATTGTCGTCATTTTCATAAATATATATGAAACCAACATTTTAGCCATTGCCAGCCCACTGCAGGATGAAGGCCCTCTTCCACATTTTCCCAACCAATATAGTCTTGACCTTTCTTTTGCCAACGAAGCCCACAATACTTGCTAATGTCATTGATTCATTTTGCTTTAGGTTTCTTTTGCAGACACTTTTTTTATCAAGTGAGATTCATTCTATGATTGTTTTGGTTGACCTGCCATCAAATCTTCTTGCATTTTCACTTCAATCCTTTTACTCTCTTGATGATATCATAAAATTTCATTTGTTATATATACTCATGCCCTCAGAATGCAGACATAAAGTGGAGAAAAACTAGCCTTAAGTAGTAATTGTTATATAAAGGAAATGTTGATTTATAAACTTTCATGTTGATTTAGGGCAATCGTGTGAGTTTTTTATAGTATATAATGTTGCTCTAAACACACCAAGTTGGTTGTCTTAAGTAGTTTCCGCTGGATTTTATCCAGAAAGCTTAACTTTCCATTTAATCTAGAAACCAAAACTGTTTTACAATGACTAGCTGTCAAGCAAATTAAAAATTAGAATTGTTTTTTAGCACATGTTCCCATTGAAGGGTCCCGAACCTCTACATTCATTAACTTTGTTCTGAAATTGCACCCCAATTGGAGGCAAAGCCATCTCTAGACATTCTGACTTAATACTCAGTATATGTGCTAAAAAGAAGGAAAATTCTCTTTTTCCCTCAAAAAATGTTTTTTTAATTCATAAATGGATTTCTTTGAAGTTGATTCTTTGAAAATGATGTTTATTAGCCAGACTGAAATAATAAGTATTTACACATGAGAAAACCTTTTTTCCACAATACTATAGAGAAATAAAAATGCTATTATTGCTATTTTTCTCCATATATATAATTAGCAGCACTATTATTAATTCTGAATTATGGCTGTATTTAAAGCCCTTATATGTAATATTTATACAATAGCAAGAACAAAATTTAGTGTTTATGAGCAGTACATAAAATCTCTGGCAGTTCCCATTTGGAGCTAGTCTAGTTATAGTGAAATGCTGTCAGAATAGTTCCTGGACTATTAGGACTTGTTTTCAGAGTTTCAGAAGAAATTGAGCATTGTGAGGAGTGGGTGACTGCATAGTTCCTTGTTATGTAACCTTGAAGATTCTGAAACTTTATCCAACCAATTCTATTGTGGACATATATCTGGCATAATGATCTTGATTGCTTTGTTCCTATTCTTGACTGCAATGGTTTACAAGTCTGACATGAAAAATTGCAAGGTTAATGATCCTCTCCCTATTCTTCACAATTATTTCCAGTCCAGTGACCTCATCATGGGTGCTATTACTTCTCTTGTCTTCATGCCTCCAGATCCAGCTACCTTTTCTAAAAATCCCCATCATTCATTTATAAGAGAACCCATGTAAGATTTTTATATAATAATGATTAGTATTCCAGATTGTATTCTGGAATAATAATCCACCAAAGCAATAGAATTAGGTATGGGGTGAAATACGTAAATTTTCCAGGTTAATCATTAATGAGATGGTGATTCTTTTTATTCTTATTCATTTTCACTGGATTTCTGGGAAGAATTAAATTATCTGATTTATTATTACAACATAGAAACAGATTAAACCATGAGTTTGCTAATTGAAGTTTTTCTCACTTAATTAACTGATTGGATTTGGTATTGGAATAGCAATTTTGAAGAAAATGGCAATTTCTACCATGGAAAAAGGATTCATTTTTTATCACAGGGAAGATTTAAGATGTGCTGAAACTTGATAAAATATGTTAGTTATAAATATTATAACCATGGTTTTTATTTACATTATATACCATCTTGAGAGGCATCTTTGCAGTAAAATATTTATATTTTTGTTAAAAATTAAAGTGTATTTTAATAACCTAAAGTATGTATTCCCTGTCAGATTAATATAGGTTCTTAAAATCATTTATACTCAGTAACAATAAGATGGCATACCTCTCTCTCTCTCTAAAAATATAGATTAATGACCTTATCTGGTACCTTCACGTGGCAAATATTTTAATTATGTCTCCATCTTCCAAAGCCTTCTCAATCGTCTTGCAGCCATCATTTCATTGGGTTGACCTCAAAATGTCAGAAGAGGCAGAAAATATTATTAGTCATTTAAATGTCTTTCCTGAGAAAGACTATAGGACTTCAAAATGTCTTTCTCTTCAGCTTCTAGAATTACAAAAACAAAAGAAAACAACAAACAGTGTAGAACCCAAAAATGGCATAAACCAGAAAATGAGTCAGGCAATATTATGAGAAATGTGAAATGTCAGTCCACCATGTCACAATTTGAGAGACATTGTGCTGTTGTGATAAAGTTTATTCCATTGGCAAGACAGATCAAGCACTGTAGTCAAGAACAGAATAGTTTAATAGATGATACATTTGTCACAATACTATTTGTTAGATACAGAATACCTCTTACAATGCTTTTTAATTGCAGGGTTCAGCCTAAGTTTTATCAGCATATTTTAGCGTTAATATTTGCTATAAAAGAGATCAATGAAAATCCTCAAATCTTGCCCAACATCACCTTGGGCTTCAATATTTTTGACAGCTATGATGGAACTTATCATGCCACAATGAAACTTTTTTCACCATTAAAGAGACTGATCCCAAATTATAAATGTGGCTTCCAGAACAACTTGGTCGCAGTCATTGGAGCTCTTTATTCTGAAACTTCTCTTTTATTGGGAGATATCTTGAAAACCTACAAAGTTCCACAGGTAGGGTTTGTAATGAATCATTAGATTATATTATGCAATAATTGATCTTTTTACATTTCTGTAATTTGGAAACATTATCTACAGTATCTATCCTTTATAAAGTGAATAAAGAATATAAGTTAATAAATTATTTTTTTAAATGAAATTAAATGGTCGAGCGGTGCAATCATAAAATATTAAATGAATTAAGGATATTCACATATGCAAGGTCACTTTTTACAAAGTTCATAAATCACATATATTTGTAACAGATATAATAAAATATTTTTCCTTAGAGAAAAGCTAAGAAAAAACCCTTATTTCTTAAATAATAACACCTGATGATATTTCTCTCATTTTTTTCTCTTGTACTTAGAAGATTTTATCCTCAAAAGGTAGCCTCCTGATAATTTTTTATTACAAAAAACAGGGTAAAATGCCTCTGGATATAATGCAAAATTCAATTTTAATATTTGTATAAAATGACAATCTTTAAAATTTTTCATTTAAACTTAAATTTTGGGAAGGTTTAGTCCATCAGTTATTTATTTCTATGGGAAAAAAATAGTAATTTCCTTCCATTCTCCAAATTTCTAATTTTACTAATTACTAATCACCAATCATCATTCAACATTAATTACTATTTACTAATTTATTATACTTTATGCATTAAACATGACACTCAGACAACTGAATATTCAAAAAGGCATCACATTGACTGGTGCTAACGGTTGATACGGTTTTCTGCAAGCATCCTAGGTATCAACTAAATACCTTCTTAAAATATAAGATGTTCTGAGAAGCGCCGTTTTTTGAAGTTCCATTGATGTATCTTATAAAATTCTTGGACATGGTCCAAGTGCCCCGATAAAAACTGTTACCTATTATTATTATTTGGTTAATCTTTGGTGAGATTCACAGCCTTTGGGACTGGTTGGTAGCTCAACAGCTCGATTCCTAACCAAAGACCTAGGAACTGTTAAGGGAACGTCGGAGGATACAAGCTGTTCTAAGTAGGGTCGTTTTTTTTAGAATCAGAATGTTCAAGTCTGATAAATTTAAAATTTCCAAATAACGAGGTAGCTTTTTAGGTATTGCTCCAAGGGCTCCAATTACAATTGGGACAACACATGATTTCTTTTTCCACAGCCGCTCAACTTCAATTTGCAAGTCCTGGTACTTTGTGATTTTTTCTTGCTGTTTATTTCCAATTTGTGCTTCTCCAGGAATTGCGATGTCAATGAACCATACTTTTTCCTTTTCAAGTATTGTTATGTCAGGTGTATTGTGCACCAAGTGCCTGTCAGTCTGAATTCTGAAGTCCCACAAGATCTTGACTTTCTCATTCTCTAAAACCTTCTGAACCTGATGTTCCCAGTGGTTTTTGCTGTACTCAAATCCAAACTTTTGGCAAAATTTCCAGTGAATGATCTTAGAAACAGAGTCATGTCATTGTAGGTAGTCAGTTTGTGAAATTTGCTACACCCACTGGTCAAGTGGTCGACTGTCTCGTGTTTCTCATTACAGCTAATGCTTGATTTTGAGCTGCTAAAATAAAGCCTTCTGTTTCTTTTTTCAGTGCTTCTGATCTTAACCAGTTCCAAGTTAGCTTTTGGTCAGCTTTGCCTTCAATACTTTTCAAGTATTGGCTATTCATAGCTTTGTTTTTCCAATTTTCAGCTTGCTTCTCAATTACTTCTTTGTTATATTCAGCTTTTGACTTAGTTGTCTTTAAAAAGCCTCATTTATTATTATTATTATTATTATACAATTGTATCACAGTGGCCAGTTGTTTTGCCGGATTTGGCATTGGTTACTAGTCAGGCCCCACCCAGGGGCCTAGGACATCATAACGTAATTTTCATAATATGCATGCAGATCCAAGCAGTGCGGCTTTTTGCATTTGACTGATGGTGATTTTGTCAATTTTTAACTGTTTTAAATGTAATTCCAGTGCTTTTGGAATAGCAGCCAGTGTGCCAATTACCACTGGAATTACCACTGCTGGTTTGTGCCATAGTCGTTGAATTTCGATTTTTAAGTCCTGGTATTTTGCGATTTTTTCATGTTCCTTCTCGGCGACCCTGGTATCACCTGGTATTGCGATGTCTATGATTGTGACCTTATTTTTCTCAACCAGTGTCATGTCTGGTGTATTATGCGCCAGTATTTTGTCTGTTTGTATACGGAAAACCCAGAAGATCTTGACTATCTGATTTTCGGTGACCTTTTCAGGCTGATGTTCCCACCAGTTTGTTGCTGTTTTAATATTATAATTTTTGCACAAATTCCAATGGATCATTTGTGCTACTGAATTGTGCCGCAATTTATAATCAGTCTGAGTGATTTTTTTACAGCAGCTGAGGATGTGATCAACAGTTTCATCAGCTTCTTTGCAAAGTCTGCATTTGGCATCATCAGAGGATTTTTCTATTTTGGCCTTAATGGCATTTGTGCGGATAGCTTGTTCTTGCTCAGCCAGGATTAGTGACTCTGTTTCTTTCTTTAATGTACCTGTTGTTAACCATAACTAAGGAAGTTTGTTCACTGTCCACTTTATCTTTTATTTTTTCCAGAAATTGGCCATGCAGTGCTGCTGCTGCTTCTTCTTCTTCTTCTTCTTCTTCTTCTTCTTCTTCTTCTTCTTCTTCTTCTTCTTCTTCTTCTTCTTCTTCTTCTTCTTCTTCCTCCTCCTCCTCCTCCTCCTCCTCCTCCTCCTATTATTATTATTATTATTATTATTATTATTATTATTATTATTATTATTATTATTATTATTATTATTATTATACAATTGTATCACAGCGGCCAGTTGTTTCGCCGGATTTGGCATTGGTTACTAGTCGGGCCCCACCCAGGGGCCTAGGACGTCGTAACGTATTTTCGTAATATGCGTGCAGATCCAAGCAGTGCGGCTTTTTGCATTTGACTGATGGTGATTTTGTCAATTTTTAACTGTTTTAAATGTAATTCCAGTGCTTTTGGAATAGCAGCCAGTGTGCCAATTACCACTGGAATTACCACTGCTGGTTTGTGCCATAGTCGTTGAATTTCGATTTTTAAATCCTGGTATTTCGCGATTTTTTCATGTTCCTTCTCGGCGACCCTGCTATCACCTGGTATTGCGATGTCTATGATTGTGACCTTATTTTTCTTCTTCTTCTTCTTATTATTATTATTATAGATAATATATGGATCATATCCAGAGATGCCAGATCAAAGTGAATCTTTTTCCTTCTATCAAATGGTCCCTAATGAAAGTTATGAATACAAAGGTTTGTGTTATCTGCTTTTGCACTTTGGATGGACCTGGGTTGGGATTCTTGTAAAAGAAGATGATGATAATGGAAGATTTGTGAGAATGACGTTTTCACTGTTTCCTCTTCATGGCATTTGTATTGCCTTCCTAAAAAAGATAAGACCAATTTATATCAGCAGCATTTTTGATGATCTAGATTGGCTAATAGAAATGTATTATCTTTCAATGAACAGCAAAGCCAAAGCAGTGATTGTCTATGAAAGAACACTTCTGCATTTGAGGTTACTGCTGCAGCTTCCTAAAATGGAACTAGTGTCCCTAGAACCTAAAGGTAAGGTGTGGATCATGGCCTCCCAGATGGATGTTGCATCAGTGCTTTACCAAAGGAGCTGGGATATTCGAGATATTCATGGGTCCCTGTCCTTTTCAGTTCATTCCAATGAAATTCCTGGATTTCAACATTTTGTTCAGGCAAGGGACCATTTCTCATCAAAAGAAGATGGCTTTATCAAAGATGTGTGGGTACATGCATTTGACTGTTCCTTTCCCAGTCCCTTGGTGAAAGACAATGATGGTGACCTTTGTACTCTGAAGGAGAAATTGGAGGACATCCCGAGTGCTTTTTTTGAAATGAGCATGACTGGACACAGTTACAATATATACAATGCAGTGTATGTTGTAGCTCATACTTTACATGCCCTGCAGATTAAACAAAAACAGGAAAGAAACCTGTGGAGAGGAAAATTAAATCTTCAGGCTCAGCATTCATGGCAGGTATAGACTTGAGCTCTCATCCTTTAATCTATTCATAGTCTTTATATATGCATAGTCAATAAATTGGTATTAGATTTATTATATTATGACTTCCAGTACAATTTCATAGACATACAAACTTACTAAAAATTTCTGCACATTTCAGGAGACAGAAATTGTAGTTTTTCCTATCTCTGAAACACAAACAACGTCCAACATTGTTTTTATTAATTTAATGAAATACAATGAAAATACCGGTAAGAAAAAGGAGAATAAGTAAAATAATAAAATCAAGACAAAAATATCATGCACATTAGGAAAAGGAATACATTGAAAATAAATTCAAAAGGACATTTTTCCACACTATATGTGGACTATTTTGTGGCATTTGATTTTTAGAAGATCTCCAACACATTCTAAAACTTGATGCCAAAAAGAAAATTTATTTATTTATTTATTTATTTATTTATTTATTTATTTATTTATTTATTTATTTATTTAATAAAAGTTGTATGCCGCCCACTCCCTAGGGACTCTGAGCGGCTTACAGACAGGTAAAAACATTAAAAAATTTAAAAATAAAGGTACATTATTAAAATTGCACATCATCCATTCAGTGTAGGTGGGGCTGGACATTGATCAACAGCCCGAGGCCTGACGGAACAGCCAGGTCTTGGTGGCTTTACGGAAGGCTGGGAGAGTGGTAAGGGTCTGGATCTCTACGGGGAGATCATTCCACAGGGCTGGCACAGCTACAGAGAAGGCTCTCCCCCAGGGAGTCGCCAGCCGGCATTGTCCGGTCAACGGTATCTGGAGGAGGCCCAACCTGTGAGATCTAGTTGGTCATTGGGAGGTGTGTGGCAGGAGGCGGTCTGTCAGGTAGCCAGGTCCTAAACCATGTAGGACTTTAAAAGTAACAACTAGCACCTTGAAGCGCGTTCGGAGACCAATAGGGACTCAGTGCAGCTCACGGAGGATGGGTGTAACATGGGTGTATCTAGGTACACCCAATATCGCTCATGCGGCTGCATTCTGGACCAACCGCAGTCTTCAAACACTCTTCAGGGGCAGCCCCATGTAGAGCGCATTACAGTAATCCAGTGACAAGGGTGTGAGTGACCATTCGAAGTGCCTCCCGGTCCAGATAGGGCCGCAACTGGTGCACCAGGCGAACCTGGGCAAAAGACCCCTGGTCACAGCTGACAGATGGTGTTCTAATGTCAGCTGCGGGTCCAGGAGGACACCCAAATTGCGGGCCCTCTCTGAGGGGTGTATAATTTCACCCCCCAGGCTAAGTGGTGGAATGTCTGGACTGTCCTTGGGAGGAAGCATCAATAGCCACTTGGTCCTGTCTGGGTTGAGTGCAAGCTTGTTTGCTCCCATCCAGACCCTGACAGCCTCCAGGCACTGGGACATCACTTCCACTGCTTCGCTGAGTTGGCACGGGGCAGACAGATACAATTGCGTATCGTCCGCATATTGATGATATTTGATCCCTGCCGGCGTATGATCTCACCCAGTGGCTTCATGTAGATATTGAATAGGAGGGGGGACAGGATCGAAACCTGCAGCACCCTATATTTGAGGAGCCTAGGGGTCGATCTCTGTCCTCCAACCAACACTGACTGCGACTTGTCCGAGAGGTGGGAGGAGAACCACCGTAAAACAGTACCTCCCACTCCCACCTCCCATAACCGCCACAGAAGTATACCATGGTCGATGGTATCGAAGGCCGCTGAGAGGCCAAGAAGAACTAGGATAGAGGAATTTCCTCTATCCCTGGCCTGCCAGTGATCATCGATCAGCACGACCAAATGAGTTTCAGTGCCATAACTAGGCCTGAACCCCGACTGAAAGGGATCCAGATAATCTGCTTCATCCAATGTCCATCGGAGTTGAAAGGCCATCACTTTCTCTGTATACCCAAGCTGTACCCAAGCTAAAACCTTAACCGATTCCTTCTATGCATGAATATCTCAGAATTACATGATGTTAGTCCATTCATAATCTGAAAGATTAAAATCTTCTAATAGGAAGTTGCACTCATGAAAAGTAAGATCTAATGTATTCTTGATACGCATCAAGTCTCCTTAAGCTTCTTATAATCTTCTGTGAAGCTTCTTAGAAGACAGTGAGCCCTTTCAAGCCAAGCCAAACATATTTTCAGAAATTATTCCAGATTCTCAATTCTAATTAGGTTTCTATTGGAAGGCAGAAAATGTTTCTTTTGATCTGCATTAAATAAAAAGTGATAGGGAATTGTAGACTATTTTGAGACCATTTTTAGATGAATATGGAATCTTTAAGAAAATTGAAATGTATTCAGGAAAAAATATAATTTCCAATATCAGAATATTCGACATTTCTTAATGAGATGCTGTTACATATTAGGAAATTTTTACTCATTAATGACATTATGACCATTTCTTGTGTATTATTTGATATTCAGCTCCACCAGTTTCTAAAAAGCATTTCATTTAATAACAGTGTTGGAGATGAGATTTTGTTTGATCAGCAGAGGGAACTGATAGTAGGATTTGATGTTATAAACTGGGTCACATTCCCCAACCAGTCCTTCCATCGAATGAAAGTTGGGAAACTGAATCCCTGGACATCTGAGGGCAAAAAGCTCATCATTCATGATGAAGCCATCATCTGGCACAAAACTTTCAACCAAGTAGGTTGGTGAATGCAGATAATTATATCTGGATGTTATTTAATATATGTTTGTCCTTGATTTACAGCTATTCATTTCGTGACTATTCAAAGTTACAATGGCACTGAAAAATGTAATTTATGACGGATCTTCACACTCATCATTGAAACATTCCTGACAATTGTCATCAAAATTTGGATGCTGTGAAACTGAGATATAATTATGATGGTTGCAGCATCCTAGGGTCATGTGAATATCATTTGTGACTTTGTCACATAGATTCTGACAAACATTCAGTGTTGGATATACTTAATGACTGTTTAATTCACTTAACAACTGCAGTTGTTACAAAGGTTGTAAAGTTGGGTATGATGATTTTGAAGTTGCATAAATCTGGAAAAAAAATTGTAAGCAATGTCACCGAGGGAAGAGGAGGCAGCAGTGGCCAGGAGGGCCTTTGCACACATTTGAGTGTTGCACCAGTTGCATCCATACCTGGACCATGAGGCCCTGATCAAAGTAATTCATGCCCTTGTAACCTCTAGATTAGACTACTGTAACACATTCTACGAAGTTCTGCCCTTGAAGACCATTTGGAAACTTCAACTGGTGCAGAATGCAGCTGCACGGGTAATAATAGATGCTATATATCTGGCACACCTAAAATGTCTCACTCCTCAGAGTCAACTACACTGATTGTCAGTTTGTTCCCAGGTGAAATTTAAGGTTCTGGTATAAAGCTCTACATGGCTTTCGACCAGGTATCTGAATGAGTGCCTTTTTTATAGTCTTTTCTACCAACCAGCCAGGTAAAATTGGATGGGCATTCTGTACATTCCATCAGCCAAAGAATGTCAGTTGGCAGGGATTAGAAGGTTAGCTTTTCTGGGGTGGCCCCTCCTCTGTGGAACATCCTCCAAATATTACAATGGCACCAAGCCTTTCATAAAGCTTTAAAAAACTGGTTAGGCTTTTGAGCCCAGGGAGCTACATACACCAAGAGCACCATCCCCTGATTATATTGTTAATGAGACAGATATCTAGCTTACATAAATTAGGTATGTTTTTTTTTTACTTTTAATGTTTTAAAATGTTTTTATGATTTAATTGTAGTTTATGTTTTGAGTTATTAGTTAATCGAGTACGTAAACAACTTTAAGAATACAACCAAGCTCCAAGAGCACCAAGGACTCCAAATTACAGAGAGATTTGAACTTATTTAAAAGTTGCTTGTTACTGCTTATGGATTTAAGATATATCAATTGCTTGGTAAACTGACTACCTCTTAATTGTAGAGTCAAGAACCATATGATTTTTATAGTAATTTTTTTCTGTTTGCAAATAAGTTGTAAGAATGCTAATATATACATATTTCCCTCTTTCTGGGCCAGACATTGCCTACTTCTCTATGTACTAAGAGGTGCCTCCCTGGTAATTTCAGGAGAAAGCAGGAGGGGAAACAGTTTTGCTGCTTTGATTGCCTTCCATGTCCTAAAGGGAAGATGTCAAGACTGATTGGTAAGAGACATTATGAAATAAGATATTGTAATACTGCAGGATGTACCAAGCAGATCCATTAATATGTAAGTATGAAATGGATAATTGTGAGACAGTTATTAAGTGAGTTTTGTGCCATATTATGATCTTTCTTGCTACAGTTGTTAAATGAATGTTCAGTTAGTAAGTGAATCTGGCTTGCCTGTTGACTTTGTTAGACAGTCATAAAAGGGGATCACATGACCCTGGAAAATAGGAAGAGTCATAAATATGAACCAGTTGCCAAGCATCTGAATTTTGATCATGTATCCATGGGGATGCTGCTACAGTTGAATGCATTAAAAATGGTCATATGTCACTTTTTTCAGGGCTATTATAACTTTTAATGGTCACAAATGCTCATGCGAAATAAATAGTTTAAGTCAAGGACTACCTGCATTTATTAACAGAATTCCCCCCTCAACTTTCACTTAAAAAGAAAAGAGAAAGAGTTATTAAGTGAAGTTTAATTTCCTTGGATTGTATTACCTGAATTGAGCATCGTGGCTTTCCCACTATATCAACTGATAAAACAGAGCACATCAACATATCTTTTACAACATTTGCTTTAAGGGGCTGGAAACACTTGAGACACTTTTCAGTAGTTTAATGACAAATCAATCTCTTATCATTCCTTCAGGAAAAAAATTATTTACCTATTTATTTTATTTTTTTTAGAAAATTTATATGGCCACCCACTCACTGTCAGTGACCTTGGGTGGCTTACAAAAAACTTAATATACAATAATAAAACCCTATAACCCCATCACCTCTTTTGTGACAGCAATCATCTTGATGAATGCCATTCTACTCTGGCATCCCCAAGCCAATTGATAAAACCAGATCTTCAGGACCTTGTGAAAGAGTGTCAAAGTGGGACCTAGGGAATGATGTTACAGTGAATGAACCACTTTGGAGAAGGCCCTTCTGTAGGAGTCGATTAGATGTACTTCCTTAAAAGAGGAGAGATGCAATATTTTCTGCCTTTCTGCTATGGTGGGTTGGATGAATGTAAGTAGGGAGAGTCAGGCCTTCATATAACCTCATCTCAAGTCATATAAGTCTTTAAAAGTAACCAATACCTTAAATTGTACCCAGAAGAAAATTGGCAGCCATTTTGAAATGGTATGCAAAACTGGGCCTGCCAAAAATCATATAGGCTGTTGCATTTTGAACCAGTTAGGGTTTCCAGACACTTTTCAAGTGAATATAGAACTGCCAATGATAAAATGCACTTACGCCTCTCAACACATGTTGAGAGGTTTTTCTCCTACAAAAATTATGAATCAAGAACAAAAATAAAATTTATTAGGGTCAAGGTTTTATTTTTTCACACATATCTGCCTGAAAATATGGAATACAGGAATAATATCTACAATTGATGAGCTATCTCTGAATTGGGTCAAGTGGGCTTGTTTCTATCTCCCAGCTGCGTTACAACAGCCCTGCTTACACTCCTTGAGTCAGTAGCCGGACTGGCGGTTGAGTTCCCCAGGCTGATAGTACTGGGGGATTTCAATCTGCCATCTCTTGGTGAACGCTCGGATGGAGCGCAGGAGTTCATGGCTTCCATGACAACCATGGACTTGACCCAGGTAATTCAGGGTCCGACTCATACAGCGGGTCACACGCTCGACCTCGTGTTTCTCTCGGGACAGTGGAGACTTGATCTGGAATTGAAGGGCATTGAGATCTCGCCCTTGTCCTTGTCAGATTACTTCCTATTGAGGCTTGACTTTCGGAAACTACTCCCCCACTGCAGGGAGGGGGAACCGATTAGGTGGTTCCGTCCCAGGCGCCTGATGGACCCTTTGGGATTTCAGACGGCACTTGGAGAGATACCTGACTCCCTTGCCCACAATCCGGCAGAGTCCTTGGTCGCTGCCTGGAATACAGCGGCGGCTGAGGCTCTGGACCAGATCTCGCCTTTGCGGCCTCTCCACGGCAGTGGATCCAGGAGGGCTCCTTGGTTTACCAAGGAACTCCGGGAGATGAAGTGCCAAAAGAGATGCCTAGAGTGACGTTGGAGGGCTAGTAACTCAGAAACTGACCAAACACAACTAAGAGCCTTTATTAGGACTTATTTAGTGGCGATATGGGCGGCAAAATGTGCTCATTTTTCTGCTCTTATTGCGTCCGCAGAATCTCGCCCAGCCGCCCTGTTTAGGATAACCCACTCCCTCCTGAAAGGGAGGGGTGCGGGAGAGCCCTTACAGGGAAGAGCTGAGGAAGAATGTTCAGTTTCTGTCGGATAAAGTCGCTTGGATTCGGACGGACCTGGACTCCACTTGGACAGTACCAGACGAGGTGCCGGGGGGAGGGCCTTGATCGGATTTCTTAGAGTGAGTTCCAGCTTGTCACTCCTGAGGAAGTGGACAAGGCCATGGGAGCGGTGAGTGCCTCCACCTGCTTACTGGACCCCCGTCCCTCCTGGCTGGTCTCGACCAGCAGGGAGGTGACACGAGGCTGGCTCCAGAGGATTGTTAACACTTCTCTTCAGGAGGGATCTTTCCCGCACCCTTTAAAGGATGCGGTGGTAAGACCCCTCCTTAAGAAGCCTTCCCTGAACCCAGTTATCCTTAATAACTACCATCCAGTCTCCAACCTCCCTTTTGTAGGGAAGGTTGTTGAGAAGGTGGTGGCCTTTCAACTCCGATGGACCTTGGATGAAGCAGACTATCTGGATCTCTTTCAGTCGGGTTTCAGGCCTGGTTACTGCACCAAAACTGCTTTGGTTGCGCTGACCGATGATCTCTGGCAGGCTAGGGATAGAGGAAATTCCTCTATCCTGGTGCTCCTTGACCTCTCAGCAGCCTTCGATACCATCGACCATGGTATCCTTCTGCGACGGTTATGGGAGGTGGGAGTGGGAGGCACTGTCTTATGGTGGTTCTCCTCCTACCTCTCGGACAGGTCGAAGTCAGTGTTGGTTGGAGTACAGGGCTTCCTGGGAGGAGCCTGCTGGTGGTGGCAGCAAAAAAATCAGCTGCCTCCAAATTCCTGGCTACGTACCTGTTTAGAGGATCTTCCATCTGACATCTTATCAGGTTTTCTTATCCTTCAGGCAAGAAGGAAAGAAGAAATTGTTTTGCTGGCAAATGCTCTTCAATTTTTGCAGCTTTTGTGCTTGCAGGGAAAGGGGGGCTAGCCCAAGGCAGAACGGCTGTCCATGCTGGGAATTTCAAACTGCCTTGTGCAGGACAAAGTAGGTCTCCCCCACTCAGTTCAAAGTTTTGTTTGATTTAATCTTATCACGAGCTGAATCTGTTTCCGTGGACAATAATTGTTTATCAACATTTTAGCTTCTTTTCTTTTTCTCCTCCGAAAAATTATTTACTTAGAGGCTTTTAAAATGGCGCCGAGCAGGCTGGTTTCTCCGGTAATAATGAACACTTTTTGTTAATTCTCACAAGAATTCACAAGAATTCAAAACAAAAGAGATTGCTTATCATATGTTTTGGTTTCACAATAGGCCAGCAGAAGCTTTTTAATTAGTTTCACTTCTACAAGAATTTTACTCCTTTATTAACTTTGCTTATCTGGAAGTTAAATGGTGATGAATCTGCTGAACGGTCTTGTTACAATGTTTACTCACTGAAAGTTTTGCCAAGCCTTAAACTTCAAAATAAAAGGGGAACTCAGCCTCTTTACTTAAAGCTGCATATTCAGGCAATAGAGTTTTATTAACTGCAGGCAGATAAATTTTGAAATGGCTTCAAAACCAAATATTAACTTGAAGTTGTAAATTTTTTTCTTATTACTATTCAAAATACCAGCTTCAATTTTGTAAAAGGCTTTCTTATCCAGCTGCGTTACAAGATGGCGATTTTATAGCTTCTGCGTTTGATATATGACACACTCAATCA
Organism: Thamnophis sirtalis; assembly: GCF_051295495.1. Classification (NCBI taxonomy): domain Eukaryota; kingdom Metazoa; phylum Chordata; class Lepidosauria; order Squamata; family Natricidae; genus Thamnophis; species Thamnophis sirtalis. The sequence goes on from NW_028261384.1 coordinate 113,391,571, forward strand.
GCTCTATTCTCCTGAAGACTTCTCCTTATTAACTGTTAAAAGTCTATAAATAGTATCCCATTTAAAACCGAGGGGAGCAGAGACTTTGTTTGTTTGTGCGTTTTATACAATGGCTCCCAAATCGAAGCAGTCTAAGCGTTTCCTTAATAATACATCTCAAGAAATTGTTACAAAATCGCTGCCCTTGCCTCCCACGCCCTCTACTGGAGATCTCTTAACGCAAGAATTTCTTTTTGAAACCCTTAAAGAGTTCAGACAGGAAATTAAACAACTTTTATCAGACTTATATGATAAACTGGACGCCAAGATTGCTCAAACAAGGGAAGATACGATCAGAGTTATGACTGTTATGACAGACTATGTTTCTGAAATGGAGGACAAATTGGAACTTTTGGAAAAAACGAATTCTGATTTGACATCTAAAATTCAAACGTTACAACAGGAAGTTGAAAATGCTCAAAAACAACTCGTCATGATAAATTACAATAAGACTGCGTTTGCAATAAGAGTCAGAGGATTGCGTGAAAAGGAACAGGAGAATTTGAAACAGACCTTTTTTGAGGCTTTCAGACGTTCGGTGGGAAGTCCAGGATTTAACTTTGATTGGCAGATTCAAAAAATTTATCGCCAGAACTCGTGTGTAGCAAAACAACGACAGCTTCCAAGGGACATAATTATATATTTCACCACAAGAGAATCCAGAAATGCGATAATACAGAAGTTCTACAATAACAGGCTGCGAATCGATGGACAGGACTTGATTGTTTTTAAAGAAATACCATCTCAAATATTAAGAGCAAGGAGAGACTACACCTTCTTAACTGAAAAACTCAGAGATTCTCAGATACAATATAAATGGGAAGTGCCATCTGGTATCACAGTCACATTTGAGAACCAAAAATATCGCCTCAATTCTGTTTGCGAAGCCCGAGATTTCTACTACAAAACTCTGAAGGCGGGACTTCCTGATTCACCTGGACTTGGAGAAAGACAAGGAGAAGGAGAAGATAAGAAGCGGGACACGTGGCTACAAGCCGGAGGGTGTTGCTTTCCCCTTCCGAAAGGGCAGAAGAGTAAAGAATAAAGATCCAGCTATGCCTTTAAAATACTTCTTAAATTTTTAATTTGAATAAAATTTCAGGACTCCTGTCTGGTATAAAATGACAAAGCTGTATACCGATGAAGAGATATTGAGACTGAAAGAAGCGGTGCTGAATTTGGACATATATTGTATGGGACTTATATAAGACTTGTTTGAATCTTAATTTAAACTGTGCATGATCTATTCTTTGGGGCGAGGAGAGCGGAGATCGTAGTTTTCTTGGATTGTGGTTTGGGATGAATGGAGTCGGGTGGCGTGGGGTAGATGGAAGGGTAGTGAAAGTTCAATTAGATTACCTTGATCCAGAATGTAAGCTGATTTTTGTATAAATTGTTATTTGAATACAAGGTTAAGAAAGATTATCTGGAGAGTCTACACGAGGGTGGAGTAAATATGAGAGGAGCAATGGATGAGGATAAAATATATATGCGGACACGGGTAAAGGCAGGATGGGAGGTATAGAATTTATATGCGGAAGCAGGTAAAGACATTGTTTAAGATTTTAAAAATAATGAGAAGCTGAGTTTAATGTTAGAGAGTATATTGACTTCTCTTTCTTGGGGGGGGGGTTTCCCCCCTTTTTTTCTTTTTATTATTCTTTTCTTTTTTGTTCTTTATTTTTTATTATTTTTTATTATTTTGTAACTTCTAATCTATCTGGTTTCAATATACTCCAGACTTTGCTTGATAAAGAACGATGCCGGGAATGGGACCTGGGAAGTCGGAAGGGGGTCAGGGAGGGGGGTTCAGTGGGTGGGTGGGGGGGAGGGTGGAAATATAGACTCAATTTTCAGAACAATGAATGCACTTGGATACTGTTGCTTTTTTTTCTTTTTTTTTCTTTTCTTCTTTTTTTTCCTTTTATTTTTCTTTTGTTTTAGTACAAAACAAATAGACCAATGAATACTAGAAATACACCGAAGCGAGGTGTAGAGGGAAAGAAGAGGGGGGAATTAAGAGGGAGTGAGAAGGGAATGTAAGGAGGGTGAGATGGTGGGAAGGGGAGAAAGGAATGGTTGAGGGGGAGGGGAAGTAGAAGAGGGGATTGTTGGAAGGGAGAAATGAAAGTTGGAGGGGTAGAAGGAAGGGTGTATGTAGGATAGAAGTGTTATGAGTTGTTTATTGCTTCTTCTTTTTTTAACTGCACAGTATTTAAGTGATTGTACAAAGGAAAATGAAAATGTAATAAAAGAATCTTTGACGGAGTGTTGGTTGGAGTACAGAGGTCGACCCCTAGGTCCCTCAAATATGGGGTGCCACAGGGCTCGGTCCTGTCCCCCCTCCTATTTAATATCTACATGAAGCCACTGGGTGAGATCATACGCCGGCACGGGATTAAATATCATCAATATGCAGATGATACTCAATTGTATCTGTCCGCCCCGTGCCAACTCAGCAAAGTGGTGGAAGTGATGTGCCAGTGCCTGGAGGCTGTCAGGGTCTGGATGGGAGTGAACAAGCTTGCACTCAATCCAGACAAAACCGAGTGGCTATTCATGTTGCCTCCTAAGGATAGTCCAGCCATTCCATCCCTTAGCCTGGGGGGTATATGCACCCCTACACCCCTCAGAGAGGGTCTGCAAGTTGGGTGTCCTCCTGGATTCGCAGCTGACGTTAGAACACCACCTGTCAGCTGTGACCAGGGGGGGGTTTGCCCAGGTTTGCCTGGTGCACCAGTTGCGGCCCTACCTGGACCGGGAGGCACTTCGAATGGTCACTCTTGCCTCGTCACCTCAAGGCTTGATTACTGTAATGCGCTCTACATGGGCCTGCCCCTGAAAAGTGTTTGGAGACTACAGATGGTCCAGAATGCAGCCGCGTGGGTGATATCTGGTGTACCTAGATACATCCATGTTACACCCATCCTCCACAAGCTGCACTGGCTTTCTATTGGTCTCCGAACGTGCTTCAAGGTGCTAGTCATTACTATCATAGCCCTACATGGCTTAGGACCTGGCTATCTGAGAGACCGCCTCCTGCCACCTCACAACAACCAATAAGATCTCACAGGTTGGGCCTCCTCCGGGTGCCATCGGCCGGACAATGCCAGCTGGTGACCCCTTGGGGGAGGGCCTTCTCTGTAGCTGCTCCGGCCCTGTGGAACGATCTACCCGTGGAGATCTGGACCATTTCCACTCTCTCAGCCTTCCAAAAAGCCACCAAAACCTGGCTATTCCGGCAGGCCTGGGGCTGTTGAACAAGGTCCAGCCCCACCTAGACGGAATGTATGGTGTGTTGTTTTAAAATTGTATCTTTTTTATTTTTAACTTGTTTCTGTAAGCCGCCCAGAGTCCTACAGGATTGGCCAGCATACAAATTTAATAAATTACTAAATTACTAAATTACTAATTCTACTTCCCAAAAACCAATTATATTTTCATTTACATGTAGGCTTGGGATATTAAGTATTTATTCAATCTGTCCAATCAAATTCTTCTTCATGCATGGAAGACACAGAGTTTTATCTCTACGTATATTGTTTCTATTCAAATTTTTATTAAAGAATTTGAATAGAAGCAATATAGATAGAGATACAGTAGATACTGATCTTTGATCACCTAATAAGGTCATACTAAAAGTGTTTTGATATTAAATTAAAGTTGCTATTTATTAAAGTTTATTCCAAACAATTAATGGACTTATTACTAATCTCTTAATTTTCATTTATTAACCAGTATACCAAATGTTGAAAGATAGCAATGAGTACAAAAATCAGCTGATAGTATTGGTGCCATGGATGAAATCATGGAAAAAGAAGAAAGATACTAAAAAATCATATACAATAAAAAGTATAATGAAATTATAATACAGGAATTTTTTTTTTTAAAAAAACCCCTCTTACAGATATGGATGACTGTTCTGAATGTCCAGAAGACCAATATCCAAACAAAGACCAAGATTCATGTATTCCAAAGAGAATATCTTTCTTATCCTATGAAGAACCAATGGGAAGAAGTCTAGTTATTCTGGCTCTCTCTTTTTCTTTTTGCACAATATTGGTGTTGTCAACATTTTTGAAATATCACCATACTCCCATTGTCAAGGCCAATAACCGAAACCTGACCTACATTCTGCTCATCTCCCTCCTTCTCTGCTTCCTTTGCTCACTGCAGTTCCTTGCTGCACCTGGCAATATAATATGTCTCTTCAGACAAATTAGCTTTGGCATCATCTTCTCAGTGGCTGTGTCTTGTGTTCTAGCAAAGACCATCACTGTGGTTTTGGCTTTCATGGCCACCAAGCCAGGATCCAGAATGAGGAAATGGGTGGGAAAAGGCCTGACCACCTTCATTGTTCTTACTTGTTCCCTGATTCAAGCAGGCATCTGTATTGTGTGGCTCTTCATATATCCCCCTTTTCCTGATGTTGATAACCATTCAGAAACTGAGGAAATTATAATGCGATGCAACGAAGGCTCGGCTACTATGTTCTACTGTGTTCTTGGTTATATGGGCTTCCTGGCAGCTGCCAGTTTCACAGTAGCCTTTTTCTCAAGGAAGCTTCCCAGTAGTTTCAATGAAGCCAAATGTCTCACATTTAGCATGCTAATCTTCTGTAGTGTATGGCTCTCTTTTGTTCCATCTTACCTGAGCACCAAAGGCAAATACATGGTGGCTGTGGAGGTTTTCTCTATTTTGGCTTCCAGTGCTGGATTGCTGGGCTGCATATATTTCCCCAAATGTTATATAATTATTTTTAAACCAGAGTTAAACAACAGGGAACAACTTATTAGGAGAAACTCTTAATAAATGAAACTTTTCTTTTCTCAAATACATGGTGCTTCTCTATTTTGGCTTCCAGTGCTGGTTTAATAGGCTGCATATATTTCCTTAAATGTTATGTAATAATTATTAAGCCAGAAGTAAACACATAGGAACAACTTGTTAAGAGGACTTTCAAATAATGAAAACATAACTGCTTATTTCTGCTATTTCTCACTTTAGTATGTTTTGTTTTAATTTTCCATTTTTATTAATTTATATTTTTATGTTATGAAATCTTTTGTCTTGTACTTATTAAATAGAAGGTTCTTGGAAGTTTTCTATTTTAGAATATACGTACTAAGAATGTCTCAATAATCCATTGTAGTCAACACAATATGGTCATTGCTTGTGTACATACTTTTACATATTGAAGCTTCCATGTTTTCTAGGCCATTTTCTCCTTTTACACTAATGCACACCTCTCTCCCCCCCACATGATTCTATTGTAGTCTGATGCTGTAACGAAGAATTTCAGTTGAGCTTCACAGCACTAAAATTGCAACTTGCTATTGCTGTACACTATTGTTTAGATGAGTACCCATAAACATTATTTAAATGACTAAATAAAAGTAAATCCATCTAGCCACTATATGCATCTGTTAATGTGGGATGCACTTCATGAAACCTGATGCCTTCAATAAACTTTGTATATTGGAAGAGGTCCTATTAAGTTCCTTGTCGTTTGTTTCTTAAATCTAGTTGCATCTCCCGGCCTTAGGGAAATGGGATTTGAGAGTGCGGGATACTCATGGTGATGCAAGTATTAGATTGTCAGGTTTGAGACAGTAGATTTAGTAGCTTCCTTTAGGGCCATCTTGGATGATCTATATGAAACTACTAGGGATAATTATCAGAGAGACTTGCTCTGGGTTCCATTTGAATACAAATGACTGGATGCATCTTCCAAGTGGAATATTGCATCCAGTTCTGATCAACATGATATAAAAAGACACCGAGTCTCTGCAAATAATGCAGAGAAGAGCAACAAGAATGACTAAAGTGCTGGATGCTAAAACATACCATGATTACAGGAATTGGGTGTGTCTAGTGTAATGCAAAGAAAGGCTAGGGGTGGCTTGATAGCCCTGTCCCAATATTTGAAGAGCTCCTACAAAGATGAGGGGGGTTAACTATTTTTTCAAAGTGCCAAAACACAATACAAGAAACAATGGTTGGAAATTAACAAAAGAGAGTAACAACCTTGAACTAAGGAGAAGCTCCTAACTGTGAGAACAATCAACCAATGGAATAGCTTGCCATCAGAGGTTGTAGATGCTTCATCACTGATGGCTTTCAAAAAGAGACTGGATAACCATTTGTGTAAAATGACATAGGGTCTCCTGCTAGAGCAGGGGTTTGGACTAGAAGATCTCTGAGGTCACTTCCAACTCTATTATTCTAAATACTATGACTTCTTGACATGTGTCTCATTTCCATCATTTTAGGGTATTAATAGCAAAACTATTTGACATGGCTGGTAGATGAGTAATCAGGACCTATTACAATATAATATCTATTTTGTATTTCTTGGCTTAATCTGCAAATAGGCTACCTATCTCAAATTGAAACTCTGGCGCCATCATGCCACAACAATCAGCTGAGGTCTTGCTTTATCCAACATGATTCTGCCTATATGTAGTAGTGAGGTCTTCAGTAGATGCTAAGTATAATGCCCCACCCTTTCTCTAAGCGGGAAATGAACTGCAAACTATGGATTGTACAGTAACATTACATGATACTGTAATGTTTCCCTTGGAGACCCTAACATATTTTTCTTGGCCCTTTGGCTTCTGGATTTTAATATCTCTTTCAAGACCTCCCATTCAAATGGGCTCTTGTTGATCTTGATGACTATCTAGGAGGAAGGCTGACCATTATTATTGCTACCTATATTGATTATTCCTTATATGTAATATTGTTCTTATTTTTCCTGAATGAATAGGTTGACATACTATATTAATGTTGTTCTGAATAAATAAATATTTGAAAGTATAAATAGACAAATATCAACTGATATTTCTGCTTCAGATAATGTTTAACCTTACATAGTTCAATTCTAGTTGCAACAAGAAGTCTCTAGTTCTGTCGCTGACTGATCACATAATACTCATGTTGGAAGCACCAAGGCATTTCTGGATTAAAAGAATTAGCCAGTGACATCACCATTGCCCGAGAGATGCCCAGTTGGGAATTCTTTTCATGTCAATGGCAAGAGTTGGAGGGAAGGATGGGAGCTCACCCCACCCCATGGCATCACTTGGATCTCAAAAATAGACTTGTCAAATCAGTGTCCTAACCGCACAAGCCACCATGCTTCTATTGACTGATAAAAACAACTTTTAAAAAAGGATCACAACTGTCCTATTTTATCAGTAAAATCCAAAAATAAACAGTGTTCAATGTTAATGTTGTGTCTAAAGGGAGTAGAATGAGGTATTAGGGAGTACAATTATATATATATATATATATATATATATATATATATATATATATATATATATATATATATATATATATATATATATATATATATATATATATATATATATATATATATATATATATATATATATATATATATATATATATATATATATATATATATATATATATGAAGGATGATAATAACAAAGACTAAAGAATTAAAAAGATCAATGGCAATAATTGGTTACCTGTCTAAATGCTTACTAAAAAGTTACTGGGATGAAATAGATTGTCAGGCAATCTTGGAGACTAGTCATACAATGCTACATGTATTTATTTTATTTATTGATATTTCATTTTTTAAACTGCCAGTTTAAAAAGCCTTAGATAGGGCTTTACATGCAAAGTATCTTTTTAATGTTTGACAGTATATGTGTCCATCTGATTCTCTCTTTCTATCCCATAATATTTTCTTAATATGCTTAATAGTTTTTTTTTGTATTAGTCTTCATAATGCACATCCAGTACTGGGTGAAAAATGAGTATTATTTAGTGGTAATAAAGAAAATTTAAATAGAGAACTTGTCTCCAACCTATAATTACTGAAATTATTGAGTGTGGTTAATTCTATTTTTTCAGACTTGGTATACATTAGCAAATCTAAAGAGAATGCAAAGAATTATGGCCTCAGTGGAGAATGGGAGTGTTCAAAGAAATCAGTGACTGTTTAAATCAGATTAGAAAACAGTGGAGAAATGTCAGAATCAAATAATTGAGAGTTTACATAATGATGAAACAACTGTTGCTTTCAATTTTGTTCCTATCACCAACAGTATGTATGGCTGAAATGGCAGACGATCCAATTCCCATTCTACACAATTATTTTCAAGCTGGTGGTTTTATCATTGGTGGTATCACATCTCTTATCACCATCCCTACAACCCCTCCTACTTTCAGTGAAGCTCCCCACCATTCATTTAATGATGAATTTCTGTGAGAAACCTTCTTTCTCTTCCCTCTTTCTTCTATTTCTATCTGTATGCAAGTATGTATCTGTGTACTGGTGCTTAGGTATCTGGTTATACTTACTTCACAATGTTATTCAATGTTGAAATGTATGCCCGTAAAATAAAAATGACAGTGTGCATCTTTCATCATTGATCCTTGATGTACTAACTATAAAAGTTGCCTAGACTATATTTGAGACTAAAGGAAATTGACTTCCTTATCAGAAAATGACTTTAAACAAATAACATGATAAGAAGGATTTTTCATTAGTTATGTCAAAGACAAATGAGAATAGCATAATTTTATTTTATTTTTGTATTTTATCTAGTTTGTCAAGATGTATGAGAAAGCAAGTATAAATATGAATATAACATATAATATATAAGTATAAGCAGATATAAGTATATAGATAATAAATGAGTACAAATAAATGGAAACAGTAGGACAGGCACGCTGGTGTGCTTATGCATGCTCCTTTACAGACCTCTTAGGAATAGGGTGAGGTCCCCGGTAGACAGTTTAAGGTTAAAGTTTGGGGGGGTTGAAGATATAACAACAGAGTCTGGTAATGCATTCCAGGCATTACCACACTGTTGCGGAAGTAGTATTTTCTGCAATCAAGTTTGAATTGATTTACTTTGAGTTTGTATCTATTGTTTGCCCATGTATTATTGTGGTCAAAGTATTGGCCAAATAAAAAATATTTTATAGTGCCACAGGCTGCCCTATTTTTAGTCCACAAAATATATGCAATCAACAGAAAATTTATTCTTGTTCCATGCAAAGTAATCCACACATAAACCATCAAAAATGCATGAAATAAAAGTCTGAAATGGTTTATCTGAAATGGCATGTTATATTATAGAGCGCTTCAATGATGCATAAATTTAAAATAGGTCTCTGAGAATTTCCCTTGATATGATATTTAATCATGATTGCAGTGTTCTTACCAAGTACTATCAACATATTTTGGCTTTGGTATTTGCTGTGAAGGAGATCAATGAAACCCCTCATATCTTACCGAACATCACTCTAGGATGCAGAATGTATGATAACTATGCTGGAAGATATACATCGTATGCCACTATAAAACTTTTCTCCAGACAGAAGAAATTCATCCCCAATTATAAGTGTGAAATCCAGAACAAACTCCTTTCAGTCATCGGAGCACTTTATTCTGGAATCTCTTTCACGATGGCACGTATTTTGAGCATCTACAAAGTTCCACAGGTGGGAGTTAAGAAATTTAATATCTGGTCTATAATTTCCTGAGTTTTGTAGACTTTGATGGATTATTTTTTATTGAACACATAAAATAATATTAACTTATTACAATAATAAATATAAAGTATTTTGGAATTTAACAAAGTGGTAAAAAGCCATTTTGATCAGATTAAAGAGAATGTGAAGTATACAAGTGTTAGAATGTATTAATTCTCCACATAGCACATAATGTTCTCATACAGATCGTCATCATTATCATAAAAAAAGAGGATTTCTAAGGCATAACTTCTATTAAAGTTGTAACAAAAGTGACATATATTAAGTCTTTGCTGATTACATTTCTTCCCTTTCTTCCTTGATGCATTAATATTAAATAAAAGAAAAATAATCAATGATTTCCCTGAATGATTGTTATGGCCCATCAAGTCAATCCTAATTTCCAGTAACTGAGGTTTATGGACTTATTTATAAGAAACTATGTCTTTAGGTTAAAATAAAATTAAAAACCTGATTAATTTTAAACCCTGTATTAAATGGACATATTGAGTCATTTCACAGAATGCCCAGCTCTCTTGTACATATCAAGGTCTCTACAAGCAATTTAAACAATTTAAACTCCAATAGGTAAGCTCAATGAAACATAGTAAGTGTAGTGGGGTAGTCTTGGACTGAAACAATCTTAGCACTGAAACTAATTGTATCAGTCAACCTTTGTCAGACCTTTAATATTTCTTGTTGAGAAAGGAAACTATAAGACATATGCATAAATAAATAAATGAAAGGAATCAATTACAAGTGGGAGTTCTCTTACATCAAATGACCCTACCTATCTTGTGAAAACAAGGGAAATGACCCCTGCTTCTCATTGCAGTATTTTCTTCCTTCTCATTTGAGTATAACTATATTATAGTTAATGGAATGCAATCTATAAATATTTAGGAGAAAGGAAAAGACAAATAAATTCATTCTCCATCAAGCAAGGTGGAGCACAAAGTTTATACCATAGATGGAAAAGCTTGACATCTCCCAATATACTGATGTAACATATTGTGAAAATACAATTATCATGATAAAAGAGGGAACAGATTTAGCCAATATGTATATATTTCTGCATAATAATTCTGTAATATTCTTTTAACACATCGTTAACTCCATATCCAAAGATAAAAAGTGGAAACTGAATTTTGTGTCACAGTGTCACAATGCAGGGATTGTCTTTTGTCCCTTCTTCAAACCCATTGATAATCATGATTTAAATGAAAATATGTAATTGCTATTCTTCTCCAAATTTTTCAACTCTCCTTTCAACAGATCACATATGGTTCTCCTCTACATAAGAATGATAATTCTGAAGCACATTCTTTCTATCAGATGGCCCCAAATGAATCCTATCAATACAGGGCAATTGTGCAGCTTCTTTTGCATTTCAGATGGAAATGGATTGGAATCATATTTAAAGATGAAGATGGAGAAAGATTTGGACGTACTATTTCCTCCATGTTTTCTCTTCACAGAATTTGTGTTGCTTTCTTGAAAAGACTCAAGCCATTTTATCTAGGTACTGTTCTTGATGATCTGGATTGGCTAGGGGAAATGTACCTTTTCTTTATGAGAAGTAATGCCAAAGTCGTGATAATTTATGAAAGAAATATTGTGATTTTGAGAACATTACTCTACCTACCAGAAATGGAATTTGTGCCTAAGGAACCAAAAGGGAAAGTGTGGATCTTGGTGGCTCAGAGTGATCTTGCATCATATTCCTATCAAAGGAAATGGGATATCCAAGTCCTTCATGGTGCTCTGTCCCTCACAGTTCATTCAAATGAAGTTCCAGGTTTCCAACAGTTTCTTCGGACTGTAAACCCTTTCTTATCTAAAAATGATGGCTATTTCAAAGATGTGTGGATACATGCATTTGACTGTGCATTTCCCAAACTTCTAACCAAGGAACCTGATGGTACTTGCACTGGGCAAGAAAAACTGGAGACACTTCCTGGAGGTTTTTTTGAAATGAGTATGAGTAGCCATAGCTACAGTGTATATAATTCAATCCATGCAGTAGCACATTCCATACAGGGCATATGGTCATCTTCCTTCAGACGCAGAGGGAATGCATTCGAACACACATTTCTTCAAGATCTGCAGCCATGGCAGGTAATAAAGCATGTTTCTCATTTATTATGTTATTAATTAGTGTTTGTGCAATTATTGCATTTTAATCATCTATAAGATTTTGGGGTCTACCCTTATAACTAAGGAATCTGAAATATGATTTCTGCCTCATTCTTAGAATAACAGCAACAATAACTATTATTGTTTAGCACAGCACCAGCAGGAATAGTTATATTAATGCTTTTTCAGATCCAGTTTGGTGTAATAGTTAAAGCAACAGACTGGCAATTGGGACAATATGAAATCATTCTGACCTTAGCCACAAGGTAGTTGGGTAAGATTCAACTAGTCATTCTCTCTCAGTCCTAGGAATAAGACAATGGTGCTATTTCAGAAATCTTACAAAAAAACTGTAGGGTTAGTCAAGGCCATTACCAAAAGAAGAACACCAACTCCAATGTGCTTTAATGTAAACTGAGTTTAGTGAACACAGTGAATTCTTCCTAGATAGAATTGATGTGGTTTTGTAATTTTAGTACCCTCTCCTTATATGATGTTTGAAATCCTCTTTTAGAACACAATCTGATATATTTTTCTAGTTCCCATTTTAAAATGTTCTTATTTTCTGATCTAAACTGAAGTTGTCTATTTAATATTTGCATTTATTTTGTCTGTTTGGGAGGGTGCTGGAAGGGCAATATGAAATGTGCTTTCAACTGCTTATCTACAGTCAGGTCCAACTGAGGTAAGCATCATCAAATAGAGTTTTATTATTTCCTTTCATATATTATTTTCTATTTTAAACTCAAAAGGCTATTATTGTACCCTGTATAGTCAAATTCAGATGAATGAACAAATGAAGAAAAACAGAATCATAGGTGCTGAGACCCTCCCAACACCTTTTTAGAAACTCTTGTGTTCTCCTTTGTCATGCAGCTCCATTCCTTCTTAAAACGAGTCACATTTAACAACAGTGCAGAAGATCAGGTTTCCTTTGATCAGAATGGAGAATTGATAACTGGATTTGATATTGTAAACTGGATCACATTTCCAAACCAATCCATTCATAAAATCAAAGTTGGGAAACTAGAGCCTTGGGCATCTTCTAGCAAGGTGTTTACCATTCAGGAGGATGCCCTTACATGGCCCAGCAGTTTTAACCAGGTAGGTGTTCATATTTTTATATTAATTTTAAATTATTTTATCTATAGGCATGTATGTATCTGTGTGAATTTTTCCCTCTCTCAAGAACATACATAAACTGATGGATTTAATTTTTTTTAAAAAAAATGCATCTCAACTAATATAGAAATTGCTATTAAATAGTCAAGTGTGCTAAAGGGAAAGAAATAGCCCAATAGAACAAAAATTATTAAAATAATTTAATAATTATTAAAATTATTAAAATAAGAACTCTAAAATAAGAGCACTGGAATTTTCAAACTATAGTGAGTTGCTGGTTAAGAAATGGAAACAAATTACTACAATAAGAGCAGAGATGAGACCCAATTTGGTGTAATGGTTACAGACAGAAGACTGAGAATTAGGAGACTTTGGTAGCTAGCTGTCTTGGGAATGAAGTTTGTCTGTCTTAGGAACAAAGTTTGTTGGTGATCTTAGGCCAGTCATTTTTCTCTCAGCCCTAAAAAGAAGGTAATGGCAAACCATTATTGAAAGCTTCCAAAAAAACATCAGAAACTACCCTGGGATTTGGGCAAAATTAACTAGAAGGGAAAAAAGAAAGAAAGCAAGACAAGACAAGAAAAAAGCAACATCCCAAAGATATTGGGTTATACAGCTCTAAACATGAGCCAAGGTGGCGCAGTGGTTAAATGCAGCACTGCAGGCTACTGCTAGATCAGCAGGTCAGCGGTTCAAATCTCACCGGCTCAGGGTTGACTCAGCCTTCCATCCTTCTGAGGTGGGTAAAATGAGGACCCAGATTGTTGGGGGCAATATGCTGACTCTCTGTAAACCGCTTAGAGAGGCCTGAAAGGCCTATGAAGCGGTATATAAGTCTTCTGCTATTGCTATTGCTATTGCTAATATATATCTGAGTGGAATTTCACCTTGTCACCAAAAATGTACATAGACATAGACATAGACATAGACATAGACATAGTCATAGTCATAGTCATAGTCATAGTCATAGTCATAGTCATAGTCATAGTCATAGTCATAGTCATAGTCATAGTCATAGTCATAGACACAGACACAGACACACACAGACACACACAGACACACATACAGACACAGACACACACAGACACAGACACAGACACACACACACACACACACACACAAAATTGTGCATAATTTTATATTAAGTACAAGCTGCCTTTTTTTTAAAAAAATGGATTTTTTTACAAAGGTAAAAAAAATCTTAAAATGTGAGGGCTATAGTCTGAAAATCAGAGGTGGTATTCATCAGGTTCTGATCAGTTCTGGAGAACTGGTAGCTGCAATTTTGAGTAGTTTGGAAAACTGATAAATACCACCCTGAGTGGCCCTGCCCTCATCTATTCTCTGCCTCCTGAGTTGCAGCTGATCAAGAGGGAATGAACATTTTGCAGTAATCCTTCCCCCAGAGTGTGGAGGGAATGAAGATTTTACAGTATCCTTCCCCTGCCATACCCACCAAGCCAACCCCACCAAGCAACACATGCCCACCAAGCTAAACCCACCCACCAAGCCACAGCCACAGAACAGGTAGTGAAACTTTTTGAACCCCACCACTGGTGAGAATCTAATTCTGAGTGTAAGGTCGCCCTATCACATGAAACTATTTAAAAAAGTAAAGATAGATTGGAAGGGAAGGGAAGAAGAAAAAAGCAGAAAGACTGAGCTCTGAATATAATTCTAAATCTAATTTCTCTGCATCACAAAAAATTCTGAAAAGCCTATAAAGTTATGCAAAATGTTTTTATTTTCTTGAATTCAATTTTTCTTAAATTGTTGATGCCTAGTCAGTATATTTTTCCAAGCTATTTCCAGATTCTTTCTAAATTAACACCCCAAATTGACTACTTAACTCTGCTTCCTGTTCATTTATTAGACTGTGCCCATTTCAACTTGTACAGATAGCTGCCTCCCTGGTTATTTCAAACAAAAACAAGAAGGGAAACAGTTCTGCTGTTATGATTGCCTCATCTGTCCTGAAGGGAAAATATCAAGCCAGCATGGTAAGAATCTTCAAGTCAGATGACTGTATTATCACAAGATGCCTATGAAAAAGTATCTACATTATTCAACAATGGCAGAATATTTTTTTTCTTCAACAATTTAATGAAGTATTTAATGTCCAGGTTTTATCTGAAGAAACAAAAAGAATCCACACATCAGTTAAATAAAACAATTATTCATTAGTTTCAAAGTATAAAATGTTTAAGAAAGGATAATATTTTACATCAGTGTCACAAAACGAAGCAAGGCACTTTAAAATATAAATTTGTGAAATTTCCAGTAAAATGTCAAGGATATACATTACAGTGGTTAATTCTTTTTTTACTGATCAGTGAGGCTTTCCATCATGAAATAGTCATCCAACGTGGCCTATAATACTTCAGAGTTAACACCGTAGCCAGAAAGGAAGGGAGCTTTCTGTGAAATACTGTAGTAGAAATTTGGACTTTCTGCTACACTGAATTTTAATCTGATTGGTTATATAAAAGAAAAATGTGGACTATAATCAAGAGAATAGAGAAACAGTCTGAAAAAATATTACTATTCAAAACAGAATTTGCAAAGTTCTTAAATAAAGCATATATGTTTTTGTGCAAGGTCTTGAATATATGAGGGGATTTGGAGGGGGTCTTCATTTGAAGCCAATCAAGCAGCTTCTGTGATTTTTGTTTCAACACCATGAGGTAATCTAGAGTTAAATTGTGGATTTTTAACAATGGATTTCTAACTCTAGGATGCAGCCGAGAGTTAATATGTGTTAGTTAGGTAGCTGTACAAATTTGTTTACTTAATAAATAAATACTAATCAAACTGGACAAATTCATGATATGGCAATCATGACTAAATCAATCTTTTCATGTTTAGATATGGACAACTGCTTAGAATGCCCCCAAGATCAATATGCAAGCAAGAAACGTGACTCATGCATTAGGAAGACAATCACCTTCTTGTCCAATGATGATCCTTTAGGAATGAGCTTAGCTATATTAGCTATTTCCTTTTCTCTCTTCACTCTTTTGGTGCTAGGAACATTTTTGAAATATCATCACACCCCCATTGTCAAAGCCAACAATCGGGATCTCACCTACATGCTCCTTGTATCTCTATTGTTCTGCTTCCTCTGTACATTACTATTCCTCATTCCACCTGGGAATATAATTTGTCTTTTTCGACAAATCAGCTTTGCCATTGTCTTCTCTATGGCTGTATCTTGTGTATTGGCCAAAACCATCATTGTACTTTTAGCATTCATGGCCACCAAACCAGGATCCAGGGCACGGAAGTGGGTGGGGAGGAAACTGGCCATTTCCATTGTCCTTTCTTGTTCCCTTATTCAGGCAGCCATTTCTACAATTTGGTTGGCAACATTTCCTCCCTACCCAGACATGGACTTACACTCAGAAACTGCAGAAATTATATTGCAATGCAATGAAGGTTCATCTATTATGTTTTACTCTGTCCTGGGTTATATGGGCTTCCTGGCAATTTCCAGTTTTACAGTGGCCTTTCTTTCTAGGAATCTCCCCAGCAGTTTCAATGAAGCAAAATTTATCACTTTCAGCATGTTGATCTTTTGTAGTGTTTGGGTATCTTTTGTTCCAAGCTATTTGAGCACCAAGGGGAAGTACATGGTGGCTGTGGAAATATTTTCCATCTTGGCCTCAAGTGCTGCACTATTGGGTTGCATCTTTTTCCCAAAATGTTTCTTAATTTTTCTGAGGCCACACTTAAATGTCAGGGAAGAGTTAATAAGAAAAAAACTTTAAAAGAAGATATATTGATTGCTCTCTCTTATAGTCAGAATTTTCTAATTATATACCACTTGTAATTATTTCTGGCTGGAATAGCCTATAAAATCAATCAATCAATGTTTCTAAATATTTTGAACTTCGAATATAGTCTATTTGAGTTATTTTGAGCTGGAAATATATCTATCTTATAATCAGCATTTCCTAATTATATACTACTCAGAGTGATTTTTGGCTGGGATACCCTGGAAAACCTATTGTTTAGTCAATCAATTAAAAAATATGAATAGTTCAAACGCTGAATATTTAGGGGGCTACTGTTAACTTGAGAATACTTAAAATCATTCAAATTGTATCTACATGAAGCAAGCTTAGAATCATAGTATATTCCTAGGAAATATCCAAAATAGTTCTGAGACACCATTCCAATATTACTGATGATATGGAAGTCCTGCACCAACTGAACACACCTACAGTATTTTATTGAGTTAAATAACTTCTAAACCATCTGACATTGCCACCACTTCTTTGATTTGAACATACAAAAGTAGTGTTATGACACTATTGTAATTCCTCACTATTAAAAGTGAAAGTGTGATTGACGACGACTTTTTGTCTTCACTTCTGAAGCTTCAATTATATTCAAAGAATCCATGCAACCCCAAATAGTTTATACCCAAAGAATCTATCTTGCAAGCAAATGAACTAGTGGTGGGTTTCAAAGTTTTTAAAAACCTTTTCTGTAGGTGTGACTTGTTTTGTGGGAGTGGCTTGCTTGCTATGTGACTGGGTGGGAGTGGCTTGCTGGCCATGTGTCTGGGTAGGAGTGGCTTGGCTGTCATGTGACTGGGTGGGAGTGGCCAAGACGATGTCACAAGTAAGGTTAAATATTTGGGGATATACTTATCACCTAGATGTAGCACTCTTAAAGAGGATAACTATACCAGACTAAAACGACAAATAGCAATTGACTTGGAGAAATGGGAAAATTTGCACTTATCAATGATGGGAAGAATCTCTACAATTAAAATGAACATTCTACCTAGAATTCTATACCTGTTTCAGACAATCCCAATCAGATTGGGTAAGGATTTTTTTCAAGATTTAAATAAAATAGTTTTGAAATTTATTTGGCAAGGGAAAAAAGCTAGAATAAAACTTAAATTACTACAAGATGCTAGATCTAGAGGAGGATTTAGGCTACCTGATTGGGAGCTATACTATCAGGCAACAAACTTGATGTGGATTAAGGAATGGATATTATTAAAAAACTCTAGATTATTGAATGTAGAAGGTCATGACTTGCTGTTGGGATGGCATGCTTTCTTATGGTATAAGGGTACTAAATCACATGGTTACTTTAGAAGACATTATATAAGGGAGGCGTTGTTGTTAAACTGGGAAAAGGTTAAAAGACTACATTATTTAAAAATTCCAGTCTGGATATCAACAATTGAAGCATTTTTATATCCAATAATATATAAAAAGGAACAAACAGTTAGATATACAGAATTATTGAATACAGAGGGTAAGCTCAAATCTATTCAAGAGTTGAAACAAGAAGAGATGGAAATGAACTGGTATTCATATGTACAGATACAATCTAGATATAATGAAGATAGAAAAACTAAAGGTCTTTATAATAAAATGACTGAGTTAGACAAAATTTTAACAGGCACTGATGAAAAAGTAATTAAAAAACTATATGGATATTTATTGGAGTTTAAATTCCATGAAGAACAAGTTAAAGAAACTATGATAGCTTGGGGAAAAAACTTTAGGTATGGGATTGATTTAGAGAATTGGCAGAAATTGTGGTCTCAAAATTACAAAATGACAATATCTACTGCATATAGAGAAAACTTGTATAAGATGTTTTACAGGTGGCACCTACCCCCGACCAGAATCACAAGAATGTTCAAGAATAAATCAGAAAAATGTTGGAAATGTCACCAGATACCTGGCTCATACTACCACATGTGGTGGACTTGCACTGAAGCTAAAAGATACTGGACTAAAATCCACATGTGGTTGGAGAAAATGACACACAAACAAATAGACTTTAAACCAGAGGTCTTTTTATTGGGGATCATACCAGAAACCTACAACAAAGACTTAAAATATCTGATTGTAAATGTGTTAACAGCAGCCAGAATTGTATTTGCAAAAAACTGGAAAAACGAAACAATACCAAAACAGGAAGAAGTTATCCGAAAAATAATGGACTGTGCTGAAATGAGTAAATTGACATTTGAAATTAGAGAGCAAGAGGATGAACAATTTTATAAGATATGGGATTTGTTTTATCGGTGGCTAGGGGGAAAAAAAACTTTGGAAATGAAAAATGATATACTTATGCCTTAATTGAAGAAAGTAAATGATGATATAATTATGCTGTGAAATAATCTAATAATGACACAATGAAGTATTAATATAAGGTCTGGGGATATAATGTATAAGGTTAAGAACTTATTATAATGATATTTCGCTGCTGATAAGCAATTCTAATAGGGGAACAAATGAAAACTGGTATATATAGGCAGCGATGCTTTGTTGAAAAATGAAGGAATAAGATCTCTGTTTGAAGGTATGAAATGCAAGGTTAACAATAAATAGAAGTATACTTTCTGGGGAAAAATAATGCTAATGTTAACTGAATATATATTGTAGAGTGAAAATGAGGCCTTTAGTTATATTAGATGAAATAATTGAGACAGTAAATATTATTTGAAGATGCAGATGTTAACACACTTGTAACCAAATGACATGCTGTATGTGATGATGGGTTTTTTTTTAACCCTAGGTTATTGTGGTGTCTATTAAATATACAACAGAGAGATACGGGATGTGTATATGGGGGGAAACGTAGTAGGGATGCACCTGTGATCAAATGACATATTGTATGTGATGATGGGGTTTTGTTTTGTTTTGTCTTTTTCCCCCTTTTTTTTCCTCTCCTTTTCCCTCTGTTTTTTTTCCTATTGTTATGTGATGTTGTCTATGTAATAAAAAATAAAATTATTAAAAAAATGTGTTTCTAAATATTTTGAACTTCTAATATAGTCTATTTGAGTTATTTTGAGCTGGAAATATATCTATCTTATAATCAGCATTTCCTAATTATATACTACTCAGAGTGATTTTTGGCTGGGATACCCTGGAAAACCTATTGTTTAGTCAATCAGTTAAAAAATATAAATAGTTCAAACGCTGACTTGTTTTGTGGGAGTGGCTTGCTTGCTATGTGACTGGGTGGGAGTGGCTTGCTGGCCATGTGTCTGGGTAGGAGTGGCTTGGCTGTCATGTGACTGGGTGGGAGTGGCCAAGACGATGTCACTGAATCCTTTGCCCCAATGAATGATCTACAAAAAGAAGATATAAAAAAGGAAATTTATTATTTTGTGCACTTACTACTTAAATAAGATTAAAATAAGTACACACAAAAAATAAAAGAGCTACTTACAGAAGGAAGATGACTGACCTTGCCAATCTTCAATATCACTGACTACCTTGCCTGCACAAATGGCCTGCACAAATAAGAGACACACAAATGAACTCTTCAATAGCATGCACTACATTAGCATGAAAGAAGCACACAAAATAATAAAAAAGGAGGATGACTGTCCTTTTGTGTGTCTTCAACATCACCAACTAACCCCTTTGCTCCAATGAATGGCCTGCACAAAGAGACATAGAAAGGAAGACTTTAATTGCTTGCACTGCTATATTAAGGATGAAACCAGCACACAAAACAATAAAACAACTATTTACATAGGAAAGATGACTATCCCAGCAGTCATACTCTGTTCCCTCTTCATCCTGTTAAATAATACTAACTGCAAAAGAAATAAAACAATATTGGACTCGATTGTGGTTGTAAACTGAGAACTACACTACAGGTAACAGAAGGGACCTCTGTTTTCACTCAACAATGTACAGTCTTTTCAGGACAGATGCCCCCCAAGAAACAAAAAAAATATAGTTTTTCATCTAAGAAGTTAGATTAAGAATGAACGTCATTGGTAGATTCACAGAGCAATACAGATTTCTTTTTCTGAAATTTATTCCTCAGTTCAAAAAACAGGAATATATGAATTAGGTTCAATATTTAGGACAGACCAAGCTATTCAAGAGTTAATGGTGTCATGGTAAGAAGCAATGGTAAAGCAAGATATGGATTTAAAAGCAGTAATATTTTGTTGGGTATTTCAAAGGGAATACAATACATATTTAATTTTACACATGTTAACAGCTGCTAGAATTGCGTTTGCACAACAGTGGTAAAACAAAGATATGAAAATGAATAAATATTAGAATGTGCAGGAATGAATAAATTGACAATTAAAATCAATAAGGCTTTGAATACTTTTTCACGTGGGATTTGTTTTATCAATTGCTAACTAACAGAAACAGAAATTAGAAATCAAAAAGTATGAAAGAAAACACCAATTAAGGAAAGGTCACTAAAATGTATAAGGAAATATTATTAGTACTTGTCATTATTAATGTGTAGATAACTGCGGGACATTACATACGCACACACCCAAACTATGACAGTGCCAGGAAAACACCAAAAGAATAATTTCCCCCCAAATGATTGCAGATGAAACCAGTTTTTTCCCTAACCCTAAGGACAGGAAAGACAAAGCCACTGGAATAAAAACCAGCAAGGCATTGTGGGAAACTATAAAGGACAATGCCAGGAAGCTCACAGAACCAGCAACCACCTCATAATTACCTAAACAATCAGGTATCACACAGAAACACACAAAATCTGCCAAAGCTGCCTTGCACCAACCTGGGCTGCCCATAAAAGCAGCCACTTTGAGACACATAAACCATGCACCAACCTGCAGCCTTAAAAACAAAATATTGCATCACAAATAAAACATTTATAAAAAGCAATATCATTTCTTGTATTAAACATATTCTATAAACAATAAATAAATAAAAATTCCCTAAAAATAATTAAAAAAAGATATTCTAGAAATAATAAAAAATCCTTAAAAACCATTCAAAAAACATAATATATAAACAATAATTAAAAATACCATTCCCTGCCTAAAAGCCCTTAAAAAATTATATAAACAATAAATAAATAAAAATTCCTTAAATATTTTTAAAAGATATTCTATAAATAATAAAAAATTCCTTAAAAACAATTAAAAACATATTCTATAAACAATAATTAAAAATACTATTCCCTCCCAAAAAGCCATTAAAAATAATTCTATAAACAATAAATAAAATATCCTTTAAAAAACATTAAAAGCATAAAGAAAAAAAATCGAGTCACTTACCAGCAGGAAGAATCAGCAGCTCTCCAATACGAAGAATGCAGGGAGCAGGCAGGCGACCAGGCAGCAGGTAAGCTGGACTGGAGGGACACATGGACAACTCAATCAACTAGGCCCACCGCCTAGGCTGGGGATTGGCTGGGGGTGGGGAGGGTTGCAAGAAAGATCTCAGCTGAGCGCCATGCAGGCCTGCGGTCTAAGCGAGCTCAGGGATTGGCTGGAATGAAGGCCCCAAATGATCCTTGGACTCGCCCAGAGTGCAGAGCCATGGCAGGCCGCTCCAGCTGACTTCTCGCTGGAATCATGAAATTACAGGTCAATCAGTTTTACATCAATAGCTAGGAAGATCCCAGAAAAGATAATCAAGGAGCAGAATTGTGAGCACCTAAAAATGAACAAGGCAGTTAATAGAAGCCAGCATGGGTTTGTTAAAATCAGGTCATGCCAAACAAACAATTACTGATTTATATACAACATTTCTTCTTTCTTGGAGACATTTTCTTTGACTATTTGCTGGATACCTCTCAAGTAAATTATTGTAATGGAAGTTACAATACAAGTAAAAAATGATGTGACTTTGTTTATTTTGAAGTAAGTATAGGAGACACATTCAGGCAATGCTTCCCATAATTGTCAAGGTCAAAAGTTGACATACAAATCCTTAAATGTCTTGAACCCTGTCTACCAAACAGAATGGCTTCTCCTAGGCTGGGCATTGTCTTGTTTCTAATTTTGGTTCCTCTCCAGCAGATCTTTACAGATAGTTGGGAAGCGCTAAAATGGAACAGCTTTAACTTATATTAATGTTTTACTACTAATAGCATAAATATTTAAGACAGCTAGTCACAACAACAAACCAACCCAGCTGCTGCTTTATCCAATATGATTGTGCCCATCTAGTGAGATACTTTATAGAGGCCAAATTTAGTGCCCCACTCCAATTTTTAAGTAAAAGGAAAATGGGCTACAGGATAGAGCATTTTGGCCTTTTTGCTATTGTCAAGACCTCATTTCAAAAATGGGCTATTATGGTCTTCATACCTAGGGAAGAAGTGGGGTTACCTTTATTATTTCTATTTGTATTGGTAATATCTTTTATTGTAGGGTGTTTTTTTTCTTATCCTTCCTTGAGACATTAGATTGGGATGTTACATGGGTGTAGTTTTTATATAAGTAAATATTTATAGCCATCTTGGTGATACTTATTAAATTAGAAAAAAATGAGCAATATCAATTAATGTTATACAGCTTTACTTCAGATAAAATTTAATTGTAGATTGTGTAGTTCAAGTGTCAACAATGTGAAGGCTCCTCATTGATCAACAAAACCAAGTTTTGAATAAAGGAATGCAGCTATGTTTTTGAAAGACTAAGGTAATTATTATCAGGAACAATAATAGCCTCTCATGAATATCCAAGGTCATTAACTTTATTGTATGTCTCACAGTACAAGAATTTTATCAGATTGCTTGTCTTCTCTTTGAGAATCATCAGATAAGTCTTCATAGATCTTGGGAACAGTCAAGCTTATGCCACTTGTGGCTGCCCAATGACTCCAAGTTAGATTCTTGCTTGACCCCATCAGCAATAAAAACACATATAAATAGAATGCATAGATATACTATATGCATGTGAATCAGTGGTAGGTTGCTCATCCTGTTCCAACTGGTATGATTGGAACAGGGCCGGCAGCATCCTCGTGCATGTGCGCAGTTCATGCATGCGTCTTAGCACCTGTGTGATGCTCCAGCTGCTTGCGGAGAATCGCGCAGGCGCTGTATGTGCCATGCGCCTGCGTGGAAGCGCAAAAGCCTTCAAAGACATGTTCCCGAAAGTTACTTACTTCCGGGTTCACCGACCAACTGGTCCACGCGGACCGCCTTGGACTGGTTGAAACCCACCCCTAATGTGAATCTGTAAACACACATACAACTCTGTTCCCCCTTTCTATTCCATAACCTTTAAAAAAAATGAATAATGGATGTTTGTCAATTAGTTGGGAACTTTTCTTATACAAATGTGTTTTGTTTTATTGCTAGGTGTGATGAAAGTATTATTTAGTGATAAAATGTTCCTCACAACACAGAAAGAAATTGGAATTTTAAAAATACATATATTATCTGACTGGTAATTATTTAAAAAGACTGTGATTAATTCTGCTCCCATAAAAACTCTCCTGGAAGCTTGGTAAACATGAGCAAATCTAAGAACTGAGGCAAGATAAAATGCACACATGTTTACAATTTCATTGGAAAGTGGATCACTAAATGAAAATAGTGAAAGTTTAAATCAGATTTGAGCCATAGTGGATAAACTTCAGAGAAAACTAGATCATTTACACATAACTGGGAGCTTAAATAACAATGGGACAATGGTTGCTTTTAATCTTGTTCTTACCATGTACAGTATGTATGACTGAAACAGCAAAATGTACTAGCAGTGAACCACTTGCTATTGTGCATGATTACTTTCAAGCCAGTGATTTTATCATTGGTGGTATCACATCTCTTATCACCATCCCTACAGTTCCTCCTAACTTTGATGAAGATCCTCACTATTCATTTAGTGATGAATTTCTGTGAGCAATCTTCTTCCTTTACCCCTTCCTTCTTTTTCTATTAGTATACATGTGTGAGAGTACTCATATACAGCACCTGATTATATTTATCACAATTATTGAAAGTGATTCATATTGAAATTATGTACATAAACTAAACATTATTTTTTGTGCTGCCTATGATATTTGATGGATGAACTGACAGTCTAGTAAATTAGTCAATGATTTAAGCAGTAATCAGGTACTGATTAGGTGGGATTAAATGGTTGGGGTTAAAGCAATTTATATTGAGACTTGTTGTGTTTAGCAAATAACTAAGTGAAGTTAAACATTACAATGGCTGTTTTTATTTGATTGCAAAAAACCATGCTTAGGAGAAAAGATTTTAGAAAGAAAATGTACACCTACCATTAGCTTGCTAGGTAACTTTAAAAAAATGCATATTTTTTAGTTTACTTATGGAATTAAAAATATTATGTTATCCTAATAATAATGTGATTCTGTACTAAATTTTATTTGATGCTATATTCTTTTTATCATAGGAGTACAAGATAAAAGTATAATACATTTTCTATTTTTAAAAGGAGCAAAGCATGTCCATTTAACAGAAAACCAGTCATGGACTCAAAAGGATTTTTATAAATTGTTTTCAAGGCAAATGAGAATGAGAGAGCAGTCTATAAAAGCATAACTTTTAAAATATAGTTAAGATGCTAAAAACCTCATTGCTTTTATTTCACTGAGAAATAAAGGTTCTCGTAGTCCTCGATTTACAACAGTTCATTTAGTAATTGTTCAAATTTACAGTGGCCCTGAAAAAAGTGACTTATGACCACTTTCACAATTATGATCTTACAGTCTCATGATCATGTAATCAAAATTCAGATGCTTGGCAAACTGGTTTATACTTATGACCATTGCTGATTTGCAAGGTCATGTGATCACTTTTGCAACCTTTTATCAAGCAAATCAATGGGAAATCCAAATTCAATTAACAATCATGTTACAAACTTATCAACTGCAGTGATTAACTTAACTGTAGCAAGAAAGATCGTAAAATGAGGCAAAACTCACTTAAAAATTGTCTTATTTAACAACATAAATTTTGGATTCAATTGTGGGCATAAATTAAGGACTACCTGTAAAGAGAGTCTAAGAAAAGCAAAGGATAATCCCACTGAAAAATTATTCCAAGGGTATCCAACATACTCCTTATGTGCATCATTTAAAGAATGCATGAAATAGAACTCTGACATAGTTTTGATTCCAATAAAATGACATAACATGGCAAAGCAAGTGTTCAATTCTAAGAATTTCAATGAAGCATAAAAATGTTAAAATGACTTTCTTAGATGCAGAATTTCCCTTAATGATTATTTAATTCTAATAGCAGAATTCTTACCAAGTACTATCAACATATCTTGGCTCTGATATTTGCTGTAAAGGAGATCAATGAAACCCCTGATATCTTACCGAACATCACTCTAGGATTCAAAATCTATGATAACTATGCTGGAACATATACGTCATATGCCACAATGAAACTTTTCTCCGGACAGAATAAATTCATCCCCAATTATAAGTGTGAAATCCAGAACAAACTCATTTCAGTCATCGGAGCACTTTATTCTGGAATCTCTTTCAAGATGGCACGTATTTTGAGCATCTACAAAGTTCCACAGGTAGGAAATTAAAGAAACTTACAGGATTACCTGAGTTTTGTAAACCTTGATGATTTTTTTTGTCATGAAGCAATAATATCAAATTGTTACAATAACTAATATATAAAGAATTTCATCCCCAATTATAAGTGTGACATCCAGAACATACTTATTTCAGTCATTGGAGAACTTCATTCTGGAATCTCTTTCACTATGGCATTTATTTTGTGTATCTACAAAGTTCCAAAAGAACTATAGATATGTCACAGAATTTGAAGACATACTGTGTTTAAACTTATTAAATAATATATGTATTTAGAGTTTAACAAAATGACCAGGAACCAATAACGTTTTCTCTTTCTCTAACCTCCACCTCTGTCTGTAAATGCCTATGATCCCAAGGTATGCAATTTTTATTTTTATCTCAATTTTTCAACTTTTGTTTGAAAGATCACATATGGTTCACCTCTACATAAGAGTGATAGCTCTGAAGAACATTCTTTCTATCAGATGGCTCCAAATGAAGCTGACCAATACAAAGCGATTATCCAGCTCCTTATGCACTTCAGGTGGACATGGATTGGAATACTATTTAAAGATGAAGATGGAGAAAGGTTTGTTCGTACTATTTCCTCCATGTTCTCTCTTCACAGAATCTGTGTTGCTTTTTTGAAAAGACTTAAGCCATTTTATCTAGGTACCATTCTTGATGACCTGGATTGGCTAGTGGAAATGTACCTTTTCTTGATGCGAAACAATGCCATTGTTGTGATAATTTATGAAAGAAATATGATTGTTTTGAGAGTGTTACTTCATCTGCCACAAATGGAATTAGTGCCTAAGGAACCTAAAGGGAAAGTGTGGATCATGGTGGCTCAGAGTGATCTTGCATCATATTTCTATCAAAGGAAATGGGATATCCAAGTATTTTATGGTGCTCTGTCCTTCACTGTTCATTCAAAGGAGATTCCAGGTTTCCAACAGTTTCTTCAGACTGTGAACCCTTTATCAAGAGATGATGGTTTTATCAGAAATGTGTGGGCACATGCATTTGATTGTGTGTTTCCAAAACTGCCTCCAACAGAGAAAACCAGTGACTCCTGTAGTGGGCAGGAGAAGCTGGGGACACTTCCTGGAGCTTTTTTTGAAATGACTACGAGTAGCTATAGCTATGGTGTATATAATGCAGTCTATGCAGTAGCACATGCTACACAGGCCATGTGGTCACGTCATTTCAGAGAGAGAAAAATTGTAAATAGAGAAAAAGCATTTCTTCAAGATCTGCAGCCATGGAAGGTAATGTAGTATATTCTCAACTATTTTAAATCTTTCAAGACTCATAACTGTTTCATTGAAGTTTCTTGATTAAGATATCTTCAACTTTCTAGACAGTTTGCTCACTGTGTCCTCTACATAACCATATTTTTTAATTCTTTAATTTCTTACATTAGCATTATAACATTTAATGAAATCCCATGGAGAAACTGTTGTTTACTTTTCTGACATCCATCCTTATGATTTATCAAAGGTTTCCTATTTCTATTTTTGACTTTGTTATTGCAATGGGGACTTACCTACTGATTTGTCCATATGGGAAGTATTGAATAGCTCATTTAAAATGACTTACATTCAATAAAATTTGACAAACATGAGCATCATTGATCAGTGATGCTTATTTTACCAATTTCCTCTTTTAAATTAAAATAGGTCTTTTTTATTGTGAAATATTCTGTAATCCACTTCAAACAAATGAGGAAAAACAGAAATAATACATAATGGTGATAAGATCTGGGATTTAAGAATTATCTTTGAAACATTTTTATAAACTTTCATGCTCCTCTTTGACTTACAGCTACACTCTTTCTTGAAAAAAATCATATTTAACAATAGTGCAGGTGATCAGATTTCTTTTGATCCGAATGGAGAATTGGCAAGTGGATTTGATATTGTAAACTGGGTCACATTCCCAAACCAATCTATACATCATGTCAAAATTGGAAAGCTAATGCCTTGGATTTTTTCAAGCAAGATCTTTACCATCCAGGATGATGACCTTACTTGGCACAGCAGCTTTAACCAGGTGGGTTAACATGCTTTTAAATAATTATTTTCTATAAATGTGTTTTATTTATCTCTCACACTTTTTGTTTGCATGATTTAAATTCCAATGAATATAAATGAATTTAACATTTCTCAAACATTATGTATCTTCACTAGTACAGATATTTTAAATAATCAAATACATGTTAATGGGATTTAAAAATCCGAGTAAAATTAAAATGACAGATTTATATATACCTGAAAAAAAATTCAATTAAGATTTGTACACTTATGTTTGTGATAAGTTTATCTTTGCAAGAAGAGAGTGAGGATCTATTTTTTGAAACTATTCATAAGGATGAGTAAACCTAAATGCAATAGTTTTTAGATATGATTTTTTTAAAATTTATTTTGATGAAGAGAATTTTTAATGTACATTTTGCAACAAGATCACAGAAGCTGGCAGTTATTATCTCATAGCAATTGTACCATATATTTAAAAATCCTGGTGCATTTTGAGTATTACTATTGGAAAAGAGCTGATTTGGTTCCCATCTTCAAAAAAAAGGGAGAGAGGAACAGATCCAGAAAACCATTCATCATAACATCAATACTGGGAAAATCCTGGAGAAAATAATTTAAAAAAAGATATTCACGCTTCTAGAAACAAATAAAGTTATAACTGGAAGCCAGCAAGGGTTTGTTAAAAACAGATCATGGCAAACCATTATTTATTATTTGACAAAGTGACTAAATTAGTAGACCAGTGAAATGCTGTGGACTTAGTAAACTTAGACTACAGCAAAGCATTTAACATAGTAGACCACAACTTATCTTTTGGTAAATTAGAAAAATATGGGATAGATAGCATCACCACACTAGATGAATTTGTAACTGGCTGACAAATCGTGCCCAACAAGTAGTCCTTTATGATACTACATATATATGGAGGGAAGCAAGCAATGGGGTTCAACAAGGTTTTGTCTTAGGTCCAGTACTCTTCAATATCTTCATAAATGACTTAGATGAGGGAATAGAAAGAGAACTCATCATATTTGCAAATGACTTTTTAAGATGCAGCTGCAGTAGTCAGGAATAGCCAACATCCCAGAAGACAAGCTCAGGAACATCTTGACAGACTTGAACAATAGGCCCTATCCAACGACATGCAATTTAATATGAAGAATAACAAAGTTTTACACCTAGATGGAAGAAATGAAATGTATAAGTAAAGATGAAAGGTGAAACTTTGTTCAAAAGCAGTAACTGTGAGAGGGATCATGGAGTCCTAGTGGATGATCACTTAAACATGAGCCAGCCGCATCAGTCAAAAAAGTTAATACAATCCTCAGTTGTATAAACAGAGGCATAGAATCAAAATCACATGAAGTATTAGTACTGCTTTATAAATCCTTAGTAAAATAACTCCTGGTATACTCCATAGAGTTTTGGTCACCACATTACAAAAAAGCTGTTGAAACTTTGGAAAAAGTGCAAAGAAGAGGAACTAAGATGATTAAAAAACTGGAGACACAAACACATGGAGAATGGTTACATGATTTACATGCAGATGCTTGACAAGTGACTCACATTTATGACAGTTGCAATGTCATAATTTAACAACATAAATGTTGAGCTCAATTGTGGTCATAAATTGAGGACTATCTCTATTTCTGAACCCTAAATGGCAGTGGTTAACTCTCCTTCCTGTTCATTTACTAGACTCTGCCCATTTCGACATGTACAAAGAGCTGTCTCCCTGGCTATTTCAAACAAAAGCAAGAGGAAAGCAGTTTTGCTGCTATGATTGTTTCCTGTGTCCTGAAGGGAAAATTTCAAGCCAGAATGGTAAGAATTTTAGGGGTGAATGACTGATTCAACTCAAGGTACTCAGGAGAATGATTGAGAAACACTGAGCAAATAAAATTAGCATTTCATATCTCTGTGATTTCAAAGGAAGCCTAATGAACAGACTATATCAGTGTGTGTGTGTGTATATATATATGTATGTGTGTGTGTGTGTGTGTGTGTGTTTTCGTAGATTTTCACGGGTGTAGGTGTGCTGGTCTGGTTGAAGGCTATCTTGATATTGTGTTTCTGGAGAATTTTGCTGATTTTATCTGTGGTGCCTTTGATGTAAGGGAGGGGGGCGATGTCATTGTCCTGTTCATTCATATAATTCATATAATTCATATAATTCATATAATTCATATAATTCATATAATTCATATAATTCATATAATTCATATAATTCATATAATTTATATTTATATTTATATTTATATTTATATTTATATTTATATTTATATTTATATTTATATTTATATTTATATTTATATTTATATTTATATTTATATTTATATTTATATTTATATTTATATTTATATTTATATTTATATTTATATTTATATTTATATTTATATTTATATTTATATTTATATTTATATTTATATTTATATTTATATTTATATTTATATTTATATTTATATTTATATTTATATTTATATTTATATTTATATTTATATTTATATTTATATTTATATTTATATTTATTTTAGGAAACATGTATTCGATATTTGTTGTGGCCTAGCAGGAGCCGTTGGAGCCGCCGATGGACTCCGATAGCTAGGGACCCTATAAGTTGGCTCTGGAAGATGTGGAGGACCCTGGGCAGGGTTCAGACTCCAAGCAGGGACCAGAGAGTCTGGTTGGTCATTAGGAGGCACTTGAGGCATGGAGCAGTGGTGAAAATCAAAGGGAGTTTTATCCCTGATGTCAGGCACTGGAGCAGTGGTGAAGATCAAAGGGAGTTTGTCCCTGACGCCAGGCAAAGGAGGGTGGAGAAATGGAAGCAGCAGTTAAGACAGACTCATAAGAGATAATCAAGCCCAGGTGGTTGTGGCTGGGCTCCTCCCAAGAGAGTATATAAGAAGAGACTTTGGGAGGAGATCTTTTGCAGGACACAACCATTCATACCAAGCTGGAGAAGCTCTTGTGTATACTGTACCTCTTATCTGTGGGAGTCTGGGTTGCTGCCAACATCTTGCCTGTGAGTAATTACTGTGAATAAAATGTGGTTAACAGTAAGATTGTGTCAGCGTTAATCACCAGACGGAGGGGGGTCAGAACAGATTATGTCCTGCCTCAAACAAACAAAGCTTCATTAAGCCACAATGGAGCAATTACATGCTGAGAACACCCAGTTGGCACAGCAAGTGGCTCTGCTGGCTGGTCAGATAGCTCAGCTGTAGGGGCCTGCTATTCCCCCACAGCCTTGAAGGAAATGTCCGGTGGCTGTGCCGGACAAGTTCGATGGCAGCCAAGCCATGTTTCCAGCTTTCTTGGAACAATGCCAGATGTTTATCAGCTTGAGAGCGGAGAACTTTCCTACTGACTGGGCTAAGGTGGGATTTATTATTAGCTTGTTCTCAGGCACAGCAGCTTATTGGGCTACTCCTTTGTTATCCCAGGCTAGCCCTCTGCTGGACTATTTCAGGGGATTTTGTAAGCACCTCAGACTGATGTATGAGGACCCCATTAAGGAGGAAACAGTTACCAGACTGCTCAAGACACTGCAGCAGGGCCATGGATCCTTGCAGGATTATGCCAGTGAATTCTGGCTTCTTAGTCAAGATTCAGCCTGGAATGAGGCACCCTTCATGGACATCTTTCAAGGTGGGCTGTCAGATGACCTGCAGGATGAGCTGGTGCAGATGGACAGGCCACCGACATTCAAGGCATTGATCCACTTGTGCCTCCAAATAGACGCCTGGTTGCAGAGGCGGGTCCCTCACTGCGCAACCCAGGAGACCAGTAGGGTGCTGATCCCCCAGGAGACTCTAGCTTCTTGGGAGGAGCCCATGGAGTTGGGTGCCATCAAATCCCACTTGTCGCAAATGAAGATGGACAGACGGCACACAGGAGATTGTGTTTCTACTGCAGGGATCCTGGACACCTGACCTTGGTTTGTCCCAAAAAGAGTAGGGGAGCTGCAAGGTCAGAAGCCTCCCCTCGGCTATGGAACAATGTGTTGGGAAACGGGCGGAGCCCAATCTGAGGGAAACTTTAGGTAGGGTGTATACCAAAACAGAGATGGCTGGCCCTCCCCGGCACATGATCTTGGCAGCATGCATCCTCTTGTCAGGTAGTCCGCAGGGAATTCCGGCCCATGCCTTGGTCGATTCCGGGGCTACCACGAACTTTATGGATGTGGCATTTGCTGCCAAGTATGACATCCCTCTGTATCCGCTGGACCCACCGATGCAGGTCGAGACCATTGATGGCCAGGTGCTTCTGTCTGAGCCTATCAAGGCTGCCATGCAGCTCTTGCATCTGGTCCTCAGGGAGCATGAGGAGGCCATCCAATTTTACGTTGCTTCGAATCTGCATTTCCCCGTGGTCCTGCGCTTGGCTTGGCTGCAGGTGCATGACTCTCAGATTCATTGGTCTCAGAACCTGGTCACGTTCCCATCCCTGCAATGTGTCAACCACACCTGTCATGTCTGCGCAGGCCAGGTGCTCAGCTTGCCGAGGGTGGGCATGCCGCTGGATTTAGCAGAGTTCACTTACATCTTCAGTGAACAGGAGTTGGACCAACTGCTGCCGCACCGGCCTCATGACTGACCCATTGACTTGGTACCAGACACAAAGCTCCCTGTGGGTCACCTGTACTCCATGTCCAAGCCAGAGTTGGCTGCATTGCGGGACTTTCTGGACAAGACCCTCACGTGGGGTTTTATCCAGTTTCGTCTTCGCCACTGTCTGCCTCAGTCTTGTTCGCCAAAAAGAATACCGGGGATCCGAGACTCTGTTGTGATTACCGTCACCTGAATGCCATCATGGTGAACAACTGTTACTCACTGTCCCGGATTTCTGAGTTGTTGGAGTGGCTTCAGGAGGCGACGGTGTTCACAAAGCTGGACTTGCATGGCGCTTATAATCTGGTCCAAGTCCAGGTGAGGGATGAATGGAAGATGGCCTTCAGCCCCCGGTACAGACATTTCGAGTACACGGTCATGCCATTTGGGTTGACCAATGCCCCGGCAGTCTTCCAGCACTTCATGAACAATATCTTCCAGGACCTTTTGGATCAGTTTGTTGTCATTTACCTGGACGACATCTTGATCTATTCAACGTCTTGGAAGGATCATCAGCAACATCTATGCCTGGTCCTGCAACAACTCTGGGAGCATTGTTTGTTCGCAAAGCTGGAGAAGTGTCAGTTCTGGCAGACTACCATTGAGTTTCTGGGGCACTGTATTCCCCCTGAAGGAATTGCGATGGAGCCGGGCAAGGTAGAGGTGCTGAGCAGTTGGCAACCTCCTTGGCGTGTGAAAGACTTTTTGCAGGACACAACCATTCATACCAAGCTGGAAGCTCTTGTATGTATTGTATCTCTTATCTGTGGGAATCTGGGTTGCTGCCAACGTCTTGCCTGTGAGTAATTACTGTGAATAAAGCGTGGCTAACAGTAAGCTTGTGTCAACATTAATCACCAGACGGGGGGGGGGGGGTCAGAACAGATATTTATGCATAGTAGAAGAGAACAGTGGTAATATATTGAGCATTCCCTATCCCTATCCCTTCTATCTCTATCATCTCCATTTCTCCATTTCTCTATATAATCTATATCTATTTATTAATTACATGAAGGGATTGTGTGGTTGATAATTGCTAATTATACTGGAATAAAACCTGAGATGGAAATAATAACTGAATCAACTTTTTTCACTTTTAGACATGGATGCCTGCTCTGAATGTCCACAAGATCAATATTCAAGCAAGAAACGTGACTCATGCATTAGGAAGACAATCACCTTCCTGTCCTATGAAAATTATTTGGGAACAAGCTTAGCTGCATTGGCCATTTCCTTTTCTCTCTTCACTCTTATAGTACTAGTAACATTTGTAAAACATCACAACACTCCCATTGTCAAAGCCAACAACCGGGATCTCACCTACATGCTCCTTGTATCTCTATTGCTCTGCTTCCTCTGTACATTTCAGTTCCTCCTTCCACCTGGGAACATCATTTGTCTCTTCCGACAAATCAGCTTTGCCATTGTCTTCTCTATGGCTGTATCTTGTGTGCTGGCCAAAACCATCATTGTGCTTTTAGCATTCATGGCCACCAAACCAGGATCCAGGGTACGGAAGTGGGTGGGGAGGAAACTGGCTATTTCTATTGTCCTTTCTTGTTCCCTTATTCAGGCAGCCATTTGTACAATTTGGTTGGCAACATTTCCTCCCTTCCCAGAAATGGACTTACACTCAGAAACTACAGAAGTTATATTACAATGCAATGAAGGCTCAGTGACTATGTTTTACTCTGTTCTGGGTTATATGGGCTTCCTGGCAATTTCCAGTTTTACAGTGGCCTTTCTTTCTAGGAATCTCCCCAGCAGTTTCAATGAAGCAAAATTTATCACTTTCAGCATGTTGATCTTTTGTAGTGTTTGGGTATCTTTTGTTCCAAGCTATTTGAGCACCAAGGGGAAGTACATGGTAGCTGTGGAAATATTTTCTATCTTGGCATCAAGTGCTGCACTATTGGGTTGCATCTTTTTCCCAAAATGTTTCTTAATTTTTCTGAGGCCACACTTAAATGTCAGGGAAGAGTTAATAAGAAAAAAACTTTGAAAGAAGATATATCTTATAGTCAGAATTTCCAAATTATATACCACTTGTAATTATTTCTGGCTGGAATAGCCTATAAAATCAATCAATCAATATGGGTTTCTAAATATTTTGAACTTTGAATATAGTCTATTTGAGTTATTTTGAGCTGGAAATTTTGGAATCATTCAAATTTTAAGAATATAAAGCAATATATAAAACAATCTTTGGTTACTTTTGATTTTAGAATTTTTAGGCTAATGCTATGTATTATTTACCAACATTTTAAATTATAGTCTTAGTTGTCACTTATTGGTGGATTTTGTATCATCGAGCCCTTGTTGAATCTTGACAACTTCAAAGATAGCTTTTTTAACAAGCTGTGCCTAGCCTGGCTTTTCATATGTTCCTTGTGCATCAATTCTGCCATTCTCTAGATTAGGAGGCCCCATTTAATCAGTCAGTCATTATTTAATTTATGGCTGTCTATTTAAATGTTTGCAATGTGTGACTGGGAAGAATTCTTTGATGTGAATGATTATGAGAACATTGGATCAGGTAGCCCAAAAACTGATCGTAGTTCAGGGAGAGATGTATTACAAAATCAAAAGAGTCCTAGACTGTAAACTGTACAAAGAGAGATTACAATACCTGGTGCAATGGAAGAGATACCCATTGTCTTAGATAACCTGAGTAAAAGTTGGGACTCAAAATCCAAAATCACTTCTGGGGGGAGAGGAGATGGTTGATTAAAGACTAATGTATTTTCTCTTTGAATTTTTCTATGAGCTTCTTTCAAGTTAAGAGGGGAGGGTCCAATTGTCAATTCTGAAGAGAATCTGGCTGCCTCATAGTTGCTACAAACCCTGAGAGGGGGGAGGGAGATAGATTGGCTAACAGTCAAAACAAGAAGTTTTTCTTGTGTGAACCAAGGTCATCTGAACAGGTGGTAGTTGAAGGAGGAGAGGAAGTAACCAAGCAAACTGCCAATTACTTTCATTGGACAATTTGCTCTTTTAATTAGATGAAAACTGTGGGAACTTTTAGAGCTGGTTTTCACCAGCTGTGCCGATATGATATATCCAATAAACATGTTCTTTGAGAAATCTATCAGCTCAGAATTCTGCTTTTGGCAACTGCGTTATTCAGAACACTGACACTAAGAGCTGGAGGTTGTGACAAAAAATATTTCAAAACATAGCAGCAGATGCTCATTTCAGCCTTATTTGATGAAAAATTTGCAAGCCTTTCAAAACTAAGAATAGAAGCCTTTATGAAAATACATCTTTGATACTCAGTTTAGTCATACTGACCATCATATACATCCATTTTTGCAAACAAATTACCCCAGAGATTCTATTTTGCTACCACACTTGATGAATACAATTGCATGTCTTTGATGAATTTCTCTTCCACCGACAAGGTGAGGATAATATGTTCTACTGGATAAGAAGCACAGCACAAAAACTAATATTTAAGAAGAACATGATCCTTAGCACCAGATCCTTTAAAATTTCCAGAACTGATGAAACTTCTTGGATGAGAAGCAAACCATTGTCTTCTTTTTCTTCTTCCTCAGAGGAAAAACAGTTCAATTGTCTTTTGAAGAGGCACCTTTGAAATTCTTTAAAATCGTGTCCAAAATATTACAAAGTAACCTAGACACTGACTGGCATTAATCATTATATATCAGAGCCTGGATGATGGTGGTGGATGACTTCTGCAGATTCATAAATGCTTTCACCATCAGGCACACTTTATGAGAAAGGTAGCTACTTATCACACTTTAGAGCAGAGGTATCAAATTCAAGGCTTGTAGGCCAGATCTGGCCCAAGATGTTAGGATTAGATACGACCCTTGGAACTACCTTGGAAACAGTGAAGGACTGACCTACAGCGCCTCAGCCAGACAAGACCAGACCTACCGGATGCTGATCTACAACTGGTAGAGGCCATCCGGGGTGGAATATGGTAAGCCTTAGATCTGCAAGGCTGGCCTGGAACCAGCAAGAGCCTAGCCCAGGCCTCCCCCCCCACACTTGTGCAGGAGGTGGTGAGTGCATGCAGGGCTGGCATCCCTGGGAACCATCTTGCCCCCATAGGCTGACTGTATTCTGAGTGCTTCCATTTCACTCAGAATGCCAGTACTCACCACCTCCTGTGCACATGCCCAGGTGGTAAGGTCAAAGTGGTGGGGCGGTCTCTCGCTGGTTTCAGAGCAGTTGCATGGATCAGATACAAGGATGATCACATTCAGGCCCAGATGACCACACTCAGGTCCACATTCAGGCTGACACAAG
This sequence comes from Thamnophis sirtalis, assembly GCF_051295495.1. Lineage (NCBI taxonomy): Eukaryota > Metazoa > Chordata > Lepidosauria > Squamata > Natricidae > Thamnophis > Thamnophis sirtalis. The sequence continues at coordinate 113,428,606 of NW_028261384.1, forward strand.
TTATAGATCAGCAACCAATCTGCAGGTGGAGGAAAGGCTGCCAGAGCCGCACCCCACACCCTGCATTCTGAGACAGTGCCCATAGACAGGGATTGGCCAGGGTCATCCACAGACAAGGCTGTGAGCCATTACCTCTGGAGGTACGAGCTGGAGGAGCTGTCCCCTCACCCAGTGATTGAGTAGGTAGATCTGAGTGAGGCATATGATGATAGACCTCTGGACATGTGCAGAGCACCCCTTGCTTGCTTCTTTTGGGGCGGGGTCTGCAGCCGAGAAACCCAGGGTTGTAGACTCTGGCTTTCCACCCAGATATGATTCAAGTGAAAGGAAAGCCTCACAGACTATGATGCCAGACCAACAAGCAGGCCATGGGGTTCTGGTGTGGGCATGGCGCTGATATACATATTCTACACCCTGGCAGCAGCCATCCAGGCCAGAACAAAATCAGCCTTTGCTCTGACCCCTGGGCAAGCTTATAGAAGGCAGTGAATATGTGTGGGGTCTGGTGTCCTTGGGGACTGTCTTGCACCACAGGCTGACTGCACTCTGAGTCCTTCCCCTTTCATTCAGGATGCTAGCACTCTCTGCCTCTGTATGCATGCCCAGGTGATAGGCGGAAGGTGGTGGTGTGGTCACTCACTGGCTCGCTGGCAATCACATGGGTTGGATCTAAGACTGACCATGTTTTGGCCTGGATGATTGCACCAAGTTATAGATCAGCACCGTGTCTGCATAAGTGCCTCCATGCCCTGCTTGCCAGCCCTCTTTCACTGGAATCCCCCCACCACTTGGGAAAGCCATTCCAGTGGTAGCACTGCCAATCTCTTACTCTGCCTTCATCCCTTTCTGAGCATGAAAGAAGATCAGGATGGCATAAAAAGTGTTTGAAAGCCAAGAAGACTTTGGGGCAATGAAATATCTTGCTTCAAGCCTCCCATTGGCTTGTGAATGCCTTCTGCACAGTTGCAGTCTCAGCGCAAAGAACATTTGAACACTGGCAGGACTTTGGGGCAAGGAAATCTCCTTGCTTGAAACCTCCAATTGTCTTGTAAATGCTCTCTGTGCTGGAACAAAGTGAAAGGCATTTTCAAGCTGATGGGAGACTTCAAGCAAGGCAATTTCACTGTCCCAAAATCTCATCACAGAGATGTTCACAGAGAACAGAGGCCTAAACTACTATAGTGAGAGATCATTAGCACAAGTTCTGATACTACTGATTTAGTGTCGTTGCACACTAGAATACTGCACAAACAAAGGGCATTGGTGCTTGTGTAAAGCTGGGGAGGATGCCTGGAGGGTATGTGTGTGTCAAGCTGTACTGTATGGACTGCAATGGGGAGGAGCGATGAAAAGGGTAAGCCATTGAGGGCAATGGGCAGGGGGCAGTGGGCAGGGACTTCCTATTTTGACCTCTCCCCACTGCCATTGCCTCTGCACCTGGACTCCAGCCTAAAACCAAATGGGCAGTTTGAATTCCTTTCCGCCACTCCCCAGCACTGTTTGTCCCCTCTAATATCCTCCCCAGCTGCACACAAGCATCAATGTACTGCTGTCCCTCCCAGACTTTTGTGCTCACCCTGGATCACCCCTTCCAGCCTTGTCTGGCCCATCTCAGGTGCCCCTTGATTGAGTGAGGTCGAGCAGGCCAGGTCAAGTTGGCCATGCCCTCCCAGTCATTTGACCACCCAGCCACACCCACCTGGCCCTCTGAGGGTGACCATGATGCTGATCCAGCCCTCAATGAAATTGTGTTTGACACCTCTGCTTTAGAGAATGACTGATTAGGGATGAAAGAATTTCTAATTGTACCACAGTAACTATGTCCAAATGATTTTCTCAGTGGCCAAATAGGGAACATTGAAATTAAGGTGGGGAAGGTTATAAAATGAAGGGAAACATCCCTACAAAATAAAGTTGTTTTTCAGGACAAGGATAGCATGGATAGCTTTGCCTTTTTCCTAAGGCTGAGGGAATGATGAACTCAAGATCTCTATGCTTTATACAGGCTTTATGCTTAAGGAATTACTAGAATTTATAATTCCTAGTCAGATGCCTTAACCACCACATCAAAGTGACTCAACAGATTTATTGTCTCTATCACCCTCCACAAAGTATACATCATAAAAAGTTCTCCGTTTTGTTCATAAAAATTGTCTCTATTATATTTTTACTACTAGGGGATTTCAAATTGGCATGTCTCTTGATAGTAAACAAGTTATAGGCAAAGTACCTTCCTCATGATACAAAATATACTAAAACAAAATATATAATTATTTTTCTTTCTCTGTAATTATCATAAATAGTAATAATTAATTCTTCTTCATGACACAGCCATTCTGGAGAAATACTGATTAGTTTTAATGTTAATTGGGAATTGGTAGATAATATAAATATGCCTAGTAAATTAACATTTTGAGTTGGAAACAAAGGATAGGTAATGGTTCAGGATCTGCCTTACTGGATGTTGGCATAGAATGTGAAGATAATGAGTGTGAATGGTCATCTAAGGGATGCTGCAAAGTTGAATAAAGCCAACTATTTCAGTGCTTACTATAATTTTAAGATGATATATATTCTTCTTTTGATATCGTTTCCTCATATGTCATGCCGCACAGAGATAATACAGTGTACTTTTAGTGATCTTCCTATTGCTCATCACAGGTACTTCCAAACTGAAGATGTCATCATTGGTGCCATTACTTCACTTTTTGTTATGGCTACAGAGAAGCCTGATTTCAAAGAAAACCCCATTCTTGCATCTATTGATGAACCTCTGTAAGTAATAAAGCATTTTTAAATGCATGCTTGTTAAAATTATTTTTGAGCAATTGATAAATTAAGTTCAGTAATGCAACTATTCCTTTCTAAAATACCACTTCTAGATGAGATGGGTGGCATGCAAGTCTAATAAATACATAAAAAATGAGAAACATTTTAATGATTGTACAGCACTAAGTCCAAATACATTTATTGATAATATTCTAATTGACAAGATTGTTTATATTAAATCACATCCTAAAGATAGGCCCTGGTTTTATACAATAAAGTGGGTGAACATTTGAGTTCTGCATTTCTAAATGAATGGATTTTGCTATTGTAGATAATACCGATGTTGTTATTGTCATTGTTCTTCCCTCTTATTTTAACTTTCAATGCTAGACTATTATTTCTAAGAGAGAAAGAATAAAAAATATTTTGCTAACATAAGAGAAAGGGTTGTACATTGGGTGTAGAATTTTGTTAAGGTGGGGATAGGGAATCCAATGTAATTATTTAAAATATAAAAGTGCATTTTTAAATTATTCATTTTTCTATGAAAATACCATTTGCAGGTGCACTGGAAAAGAATAGAACACAAATTCATTTCAGATAATTGTTGCATTGTAAAAAAAAAGAGATATTTTTAAAATTATAAATCAATGGTTGACTTCCAAAAAAAGAATGTATTTATGAATCACATCTTTTTTGCAATGTATTTTAAAAATGTCTTTTTATAATACACTATATAATTCTTACAGGGTCCACACTAAGCATTACCAACATGTATTGGCATTCATATTTGCTGTGAAAGACATTAATGAAAATCTCCAGGTTTTGCCCAATATCACCTTGGGTTTCAAAATCCATGACAAATATAGTGGTAAATGGACGTATCATACCACCATGGAACTTTTTTCCCCTGTAAACAGATTAGTTCCCAATTATAAGTGTGGTACCAAGAACAACCTTATTTCTGTCATTGGGGCTCTGTATCCTGAAATCTCTCTTGATATGTCTCATATTTTGGCAATGTACAAAGTTCCACAGGTAGGATATTTTCATCAGTTATGAAACTTCAGGGTTACTTATATTCTTCAACATTTTTTTTAATTTTATTTAAAAAAGTACAGAAGTTTCTATTGATATTTTATTTGGAATAATATCTCAGTAGATAAATGCAGTTTCTTATAAACTAAAGTTCTTTAAGTGAATTTTTGTTGTTGAGATAATAACATTTGAATGTCAGTTTTTATTATTCAAACAGTTTAAGCATCAGCTTTTGTGATTCAAACGTATTTTGAGTATCAGTTTTTGAGATCAGGTTTCGTGATTCAAACAATTCCTTTTTTAAGCCTTTCTTCAGAGGCAACTGTCCAAAATAGCCCTAGAACTCTTGATATAGGCTGAATCTTCAAATGACATAAGCCACCTCCTGTGACTTAAACTATCATTTTTCAAAAAGGTAACAAAGGGATTGCTCTACATATATCCAGGTTTTTAAAATATTTTTAAAATTCTCTCTCTCTCTCTCTCTCTCTCTCTCTCTCTCTCTCTCTCTCTCTCTCTCTCTCTCTCTCTCTCTCTCTCTCTCTTCTTTCTTTTTTGGTGGTTCATGCTATTTTCAAGAATTCCCCAACTCCAAAGTTCAAAGTCATCTTTTCATTATGGATTCTTCAAAATCCAACTTGCACTTCCATAGAATGTCCCAGAGAAAATCTTTAGATATAGCATTCTAATCCTTGTAAATATAAGTGCAACATGATATTTGAATCTTTTCAAAGGACTTCATTATGCCTAATTAATGTTATGTATAGTATATTTTGAGTGGTGTTTTTTTTACCGATCCTAAAACGCAGACGTTTATCTGCCATTTCAATAGCTTCATTGTCACTTCTAAATTTCTTCTTATGAATCATGAATTCTATCTCAACAATCACAAATTAAGAGAAGGTACCCCAAACTCTTTAATAGATTAAAAATACCAATTCCTTTTCATACAATTCATCTTAGATAAGTTTATAGATGGAGCAATCTATTTTGTTAACTCCACAATGTTTTAATTACATTCATCATTCTTTCTGTCAATCATTTTTAACCTCCTCTCTAATTGCTATATTTCTAGTTTGTGTATAGCTCCCTTCCAAAAATGGAGAAGAAAATCCAGATCACCTCTCTCTATGAAATGGTCCCAAATCAGGAATATCAGAACAAAGGGATTCTTCTGCTATTATTGTATTTCAAATGGACCTGGATCGGGGTTCTGGTTAAAGAAGATGAGAGAGAAGGATTTCAGCAAAACATACTCTCCAAGTTTTCTGACTCTGAAATTTGTGTTGAATTCTTAGAAAAACTTAAGCCTTTTCACATCAGCGCTATTTTTAATGGAATGAAACACTTTTGTGAATTGTATGATATTATCATGAACAGCAAAGCCAATACAGTGATAGTCTATGAACAAAATGTTTTACTTTTGAGGGTGTTGTTATATTTACCTCATATGGAAGAAGTACTTACAAAACCTAAAGCTAAAGTGTGGATTCTGGTCTCTGAACTGGATCTTGCTTCCTTCACATTTCAAAAGGGATGGGATATGCAAGGCCTCCATGGTGCTATATCCTTTGCTGCTTACTCCAATGAAGTTCCAGGATTTCAAACTTTCCTTCAAAATAGGGATCATTTATTCATAAAAGAAGATTTCTTTGTGAGAGAAGTGTGGGAACAAGCATTTGGTTGTGATTATCCCTCATCTAGGATTGAAGAAGGTACTTGCACTGGGAAAGAGAGATTGGAGAGCCTTCCAGCAACTCTTTTTGAAATGAGCATGACTGGCCATAGTTACAGTATATACAATTCAGTCTCTGCTGTTGGATATGCTCTACATGACATGCAGTCAAGTCTACAAAAATATAGAATGCTAAAGAAGGGAGGAAAATTGCAAAATCAGCAACCATGGCAGGTAAAGTAGTTCATTAAAAAATTAAAAGTATTATATTTAGTCAATTTAAATGTTTAATTATATGTGGAATGCATATATATTTTACCAAATGTTATGAATTCATTTTTCTCTCCATTGGGTTATAGAATCTAAACATTAAACAGTTAAGTAGTGCATCTATTTCTACATCCATCCATTCTTCCATCAATCCATCCATCCATCCATCCATTCATCCATCCATCTATCTATTTTTGGAAATTTATTTTATTTATTTGTTAAATTTATTGGCTTTCTATCTGCTTCTGGGGTTACTCAGGGTAGCTTACAACAGTAAAATGAAAAAAATGATACAAAAGGTAAACATAACAATAGAAAAGCAATAAAACAAAAATACCGAATCAAAGTACAAGAATATGAATTAAGGAATAATTGTATTTTGGTGTTTTTTCTACAAATAAATATTCATTCATTCATATATTTGAATGGCTACCTTTTCTCCAGGAGTTCAAACAGACATGATTAAGAATCTATTTCTGTTTCCATCACAAGATACTAGTGAAATACTGACTGGTTCTTGGACAGTTCTTTAAATACAATTGAGGCAATGAAATTGAGAATCAGTTTGATGTAGAATCAGGTTATGGTATTATCCAAGACATTGGAAGACAGTGAGTTCCAATTCTGCTTTAGGCACAAAGCCTAAATGTATTAATGGAGTTGAGAATCAGTTTGATATAGTGATTATCTTGCTTTAGGTACAAAACCAATAGGGTGACCCTGATTCACTCATTCTCTCTTTCAGCCTTAGTAAGCAGGCAATGACAAACCACTGCTGAAACCTAGCAAAGAAAACCTCGCAGTTGCAAGGAGTCAACACTGATTTGAAGATATACACATAGATATTAAAAGGGTTATCCTACTCACATGGGAAAAATTCACATAACATAAATTAGTTCCTCAACATCTATTTTGTGGTGTCCAGAAACTCACAGAAGGTCTTAGAGTCAATTAAATGGACATTCAGTAGCTTAGTAGCTGGTTTATAATTGTAATTAATATTGAAGACACTGATGAAGACTATTGGAAAAATGTGGGATTTACTATATTTAGAATGAAATAATTCAATGTTTTCCATAACTGATCCCATTATATGTGCTTATTTATTTTTTCTTTCATGTCCAGCTCCACTATTATCTGAAAAGAGTCTCATTTAATAACAGCGCTGGAGATGTAATTTCTTTTGATATGAATGGGCAATTGTTACTTGGATTTGATATTATAAACTGGATAATATTCCCAAACCAATCCCTTCATCGAAAGAAAGTTGGGAAACTCAATCCTTGGGCTCCTCAAGAGAATATGCTTATGATTAATGATAAGGCCATCACTTGGCATAGTAGCATTAACCCGGTAGTCTCAAATTTTTATCTTCTGTGATTTTCAGTTGACAGTATTAAATCCAATTGTGTCCTGCAATAAACATACAAAGATGGCTGGCAAGGACTATACACAAACTTTAAAATAATGCATTCTTCTTTAAAAATACAGTTGTATTTTTGTATAAAATAAGACCTGTCAGATGGCATCTTTGCCTACTGGTTGTAATGAACTCAGTTTAAATTGCATTCAAGATTGTCACACATATGTGTTTGTGTGTGTGTGTGTGTGTGTGTGTGTGTGTGTGTGTTTGTGTGTAAGGTGGCTTGTCTAATATAGAGTGAATGGTTCAAAGCCACCCAGCTGGAAACTCACAGTCTTCTGGTTTTTAGACCAATACCTTAGCCATTGCAAGATAGGTGATTGATAGATGATAGATGATAGATGATAGATGATAGATGATAGATGATAGATGATAGATGATAGATGATAGATGATAGATGATAGATGATAGATGATAGATGATAGATGATAGATGATAGATGATAGATGATAGATGATAGATGATAGATGATAGATGATAGATGATAGATGATAGATGATAGATGATAGATGATAGATGATAGATGATAGATGATAGATGATAGATGATAGATGATAGATGATAGATGATAGATGATAGATGATAGATGATAGATGATAGATGATAGATGATAGATGATAGATGATAGATGATAGATGACAGATGACAGATGAAAGATGACAGATGACAGATGATAGATGATAGATGATAGATGGATGGATGATTAGATAGATAGATAGATAGATAGATAGATAGATAGATAGATAGATAGATAGATAGATATAGACATTACATATTCTATATAATGTACTACTGTATGTATACTATATATTAAAATTAAATTAACATTAACGTTACTAAATTATAAAATACTACATATAAAATCATATACAGATCAAGGTCTACATTTGTTTGTTTGATTGATTGTTTGTTACATTTATATATCATCCATCTCATTGTCAGGTAACTAGGCAGTTTAGAATATGATAAAAGCAAAAATATTAAACAATAAAACATTAAATTCTAAAATATTAAAATTAACAGAAATCAGGTAAGTTAGGAACCAGAGTACAGAATACAATGAGGTGGCAGGAGATATATCAATATTTGCATGAACAAGTAGATCAATAATTTCTATAGCTGTCTGTCTGTCTGTCTGTCTGTCTGGCTGGCTGGCTGGCTGGCTGGCTGTCTATCTATCTATCTATCTATCTATCATCTATCTATCTATCCATCCATCCATCCATCCATCCATCCATCTGTCATCTATCTATCTATCTATTATCTATCTGTGGAAAGAGATTTTTTTCCAGAGAATCCATTCCGTCAGAATAGAATAGAATAAAATAAAATACTTTGGTTGACCAAGAATACTTAGAACATGTTCATAGACATTAGACAGTATTGTGAGAATTAGATGTTCAGCAGAGTGAGGGCATGAGGGAAGTATCTACTGTGTCTAGTTGTTTTGGCATGTAGTGACCTATAGCAGTGTCCCGAGGGGATGAGTTAAAACCGTTTCAAGATGTGCGGGGGTCTGTAAAAGTTTTCTCCGCCTTCCTTTTGACCCATGCAATATACAGATCATTTATGGAAGGCTGGATGGTTCTTTTTGCAATTCTAAAAATCTGTTTGATTCTGCACCAGTCCTATTTGCTGTACCAAACCAGACAGTTATAGCAATACAAATGACAGACTAAATAATTCATCTGTAAAACTGTATCAACATCTCATGGGACAGTCTGAACTTCCTGAGTTAATGCAGGAAGAACATTCTTTTTTGTGTTTTCTTAAGGATGGTTCTAATTTTAAGTGTCAAATCCTGCAAGATTATAGAACCCCAAAACTTGAAGAATTCTACTGCTGAAACTGCTGTCAAATAACAGGTGGTAGAATAAAAGAGCTCCTGCTAAAATCCATTCTCTCTCTACAATTTTAAGCATGTTCAGATCCAAATTGTTCTGGCTATACTCTAGGGCCAGTTGTTCAACCTCTGGCCTATCCTCAGACTCATTGTAATCTTGAATGAGATCAATATCTTTTGTATCATCTGCAAATTTCAGTACTTTAACATAGGGAATCCTATAGATGCAGTCATTGGTATACAGAAAGAATATGAATGGACAGAGCACTGAAGGGTGTTTGTGTTAATTGCCAAAGTTTTAGATGTATTAGATATAATTTTCCCTAGCTTCCTGTCTGTCAGAAAATTAATACTTCACCTACAAGTATGGACAAACACAGTTAGCTGAATCCATGTAGAGTGAAGCATTTCTGGGTGGTCTTCAAAAGAGAGCAATATCAAGCAAGACAGACATTTCATTTCATAAAGCATATTTAAGGGATACTTTATATCAACTTTGAAGTTCATACGAGCAAAATATCCCTACAGTCCTAAGAAGCAGTCCTAAGATGCTAAGGAAATGCATGCTACAGAAACTCAACATGAACTCAGTGTAAATGTCATAAATATGTCTATATCATATGCCAACTTATATCCAGATGGACAATTCAGAAATTTCTGTAGCCTTAGCAGTCTTTAAAAATCCAAACTTGTGCTTTGAATGTATTCAAATATTTTTCCTGAATGGTAAAGCTTTACTTTTTTCATTTATGGATTAGACTATACCCACTTCTATTTGTTCTGAGAGGTGCCATCCTGGTTATTTCAAGCAAAAGCAAGAGGAGAAGCCACCTTGCTGCTATGACTGTATCTTATGTCCTGAAGGGAAACTGTCAAACAAGATTGGTAAGAGCTACCACTCAAAAAGGGTTACTTTGCTTTCCTTCTGTATGGTGGCAATAACCATGCACATAAATTGATGGCAGAAAAAGAGTGCAAGAATTATTTAAACTTATTATTTTAATTTAACTCATCTTCATCAAAAACATGTAATATTTTTTCATCAGAGAGTTTTGTTGTAACAGTATAGCAATATCAATTATGTATAATGTGTCAGAGTTTGTTGCAGAAAAATCAAATTCAGAAAGCACACACAGATAACTGATTCAGCTGGATTCATTAATGTCTTTATATACATAATAACAAATGAATAAATTTACAAAACCAATAGTAGATTATTTCAACATAGTAAAAGTTACAAGCAGAACACAAGCAGGAGAGAACAGTTTCATTCAGAGTTCAGAGCAGACAGAGTCTTAAGCTTCTGTTTCAATTCTTTGCACAGACTCTGAAAGTTGCAGGCTAAACCATGCCCTGGCTCCTAGCTGTTTCAGCTCTCATTGGCTGACCTTGTTGCTATGCCTATTCCTTGGCTAACCTTGTTATCATGTCTCTCCCAGTCATGAATATTCTAACATAATGCAACTATTATAGTTAATAATCTAAAACACATTTGTTCAGATTTCACAGGTGAAATTCCAAGTTAGCTAAACTAGAAAAAAACTTATTTTAAGTATATTATTTTAAAATTTAACCTAGAATAATAAAACAGTGCATTTCATATTCCTTTGTTTATAATCTGTACATGTTCAGTGAATAACGCTTTTCTTCATGTTGTTTTGAATGCTAGTGCAACCTTCTAGTGATTTAGAGATGTGATATTCTTATTTAAATTTTCTAAAGCCTGGATCAAATAAAAAGAAGAAGGGTTTAGATTGCTTGACATTTTTCTCATTATCAAAGTTTTAAAATTTTTAGTATGTCATAGATAATTGATTCATTGATTGCATGCAATCAAGGAAGAGTCAGCTTTAGTGATCACATAGCTAGGTCTTCTCCAGAATGAGCAGTAATAAACTGAATTTAAAACTAAAATATAATTATAAACACAACAATCATAATAATTTTGTACTACTGAAGATAGAGATATCTAAAAAAGCAATAAGAGAATGAAACTTTTCATTTTTTTTAGATGCTAAATACTGTTCAGGATGCCCAGAAGATCAATATGCAAGCAAAGACAAAATTTCATGTATTCCTAAGACAGTAACTTCCTTGACTTATGAAGAACCTTTGGGCCTTGCTTTAACTATTGTGGCCATCTCCTTTTTTTTATTCACAGCTGTGATTTTTGGAATTTTTTTGAAAAATCACCACACCCCAATCGTGAAAGCAAACAACCGAGGTCTCACCTACACTCTTCTCATTTCTCTTCAGCTCTGCTTCCTTTGTGCATTGCAGTTCCTTTTTAGACCTGGGGCTATAATATGCCTCTTTCGACAAATCACTTTTGGACTCATCTTCTCAGTGGCTGTATCATGTCTCTTGGCCAAAACCATCATTGTGGTTTTAGCTTTCCTTGCCACCAAGCCAGGATCCAGGATGAAAAAATGGGTAGGGAAACAATTAGCAACCACCATTGTACTTTCTTGCTCTCTTGTCCAAGCAGTCATTTGTATATTGTGGCTGGCAAAAGCTCCCCCCTTTCCAGAAGCTGATATGATTACAGTCACTGAAGAAATTATATTAGAATGCAATGAAGGATCAGTCTGCATGTTTTATTGCATCCTGGGCTATATGGGTTTCCTGGCAGTGGCCAGTTTTATAGTGGCTTTTCTGGCTAGGAACCTCCCCAGCACTTTCAATGAAGCCAAACTAATCACTTTCAGCATGTTGGTCTTTTGCAGTGTGTGGTTAGCTTTCATTCCAGCCTATTTGAGCACAAAAGGAAAATATGTGGTAGCTGTGGAGATTTTTTCTATCCTAGCCTCTAGTGCTGGGTTACTCAGTTGCATATTTTTCCCGAAATGCTACATAATTCTCTTGAAACCTGAGTTAAACCACAAGGAACTCCTCACACAGAAAAAACATTAACAAACCATGTATTTCATTTAAGTTAAAAGGTAAATGTTCCCCTCATACATATGTCCTAGTCATTCTCAACTCTAGGGGGTGGTACTCATCTCTGTTTCAAAGCTGAAGGGGCAGCACTGTCTGAAAACATCTCTGTGGTCATGTGGCCGGCATGACTAAATGCTGAAGGTACACAGAACGCTGTTACCTTCGCACCAAAGATGGTTCCTATTTTTCTACTTGCATTTTTACATGCTTTCGAACTGCTAGGTTGGCAGAAGTTGGGACAAGTAATAGGAGCTCACTACATTACGTGGCACTAGGGATTTGGACTGCCAAATTACAGAAGACTTTTCTGATCGACAAGTTCAGAGTCTTAGCCACTGAGCCACTGCATCACTTATTCATTTAAATTACTGACTATTATTCTTTAAGCTATGCCCTGTTAATATGTTAGCAATTATGAAATGTAGACATGATTGTTTAAAAAGAATTTCTAGAAATGTTTACTTCCACTAGCGTTATGGCATTAAATGATGTCAATTATCATAAGAATATAATGAAAAATAGGGTTTTTAATCCCATGGTATTATACATATTAGTTGAGTATAATTTTGAGGATAGATTTATTTGAATATACATTGCATGGTTACTTTGTGCAGCCTTTCTCTATGCATCAGGTCTTGCTTTTCAAATGAGCTCCAGGAGATGAAGTGGCAGAAGACACATTTGGAATATGGTTGGATGAAGAAAGGAGTGAATCTCACTAAACACAATTAAAGTCTGAATTCATGGATACATTATGGTGATACGAGTGCTAAAATATCACACTATTTCTCTGTGATGATTATGCCCTCTGATAAACAACTGGTGGCCTTGTTTAGGGTGACCCCTTCTTTGCTCTGGATTGCAGGCCACAAGATTTGATCTTTTTAGGGTTACAGGGAAAAGTATACATGCTACAATTGCTCAGATTGGATGGACCCTGTGATAACCTTATGATGTTATCTTGACTGACCTTAATGAAGTGAAATATATTGTGAGGTACATCAGGAATCAATGCCATCATCCTGCCTCATCTACATTGAAGTTTAGATCATCCTAAGTCCAGGGTTTGTGTCATTAATATATGAATGATACCCATAATTGTACTTCTCTACCCCAAGCTATGCAGCTGATTCTGTCAATACATTGACCCAGTGTCAGGTGACTGTTCAGGCCTGAGTGAGTATAGGAAAAACTTTGACCCAATCTTGAGAAAAATATTTGATCCAACACACATACAGGGCAGGATAAAGGACATTTTTATATTTTGCAACCTGATTTATTGGAGTTTCCCATTTGAAACTAGTGTGCAAGTTGGGGAATGTCCTAAAGCTACAACTACTCCTTGAAAATCAGGTGGCAGATAAAGAACTTTAGCATGAGTAGATCATATAAACCAATTGCACTCTATTGTAGAACAAGATGCGCTTCAGATGGTGCAATTCAAAGTTCTAGTCACAACTTATAAAGATTGTATACAACCTGTTTATTTCAGAGTTTTCCCTATTTTTGCCAGTCTAATGTGTCAGAGTCAGTACACTCCAATTACTTTCAATTAAATGTCATCTGGTGAGAATGAGGAAAAGAAGCTTTCTTTTTCAATCTCTGTTCTCTGATACAGCATCCCCATCTTCCAGAGATATCACTCATTCCCATTCTCCTTATTTTCTGGAAATTGCTTAAGACCATGTTCTGTTCTGAGATCTAGAGTTATACTGTTTGTTTCATCAGGCTGGGAAAATATTGTTTTGGTTCAATCAATTATGTGATTTTAATCTGTTTCTAATCTATGTATTAGATTTATTGGTAGCCTCCCCAACAATCTTAGTATTGAATGACTTTACTAAATCAAATGAATCAGATTAATCAATCAAATAAATAAAATTGAGTTGGCAAAATATTGTTATTATCATTCAAAGAATTATGTACCCATTGTCAGCTAAAAATACACAAATGACCTCCAAACAAGTTTTAAATTTTTCAGCAACTTAATGTCATCAGAATCAAATATAACACATTCTTAATGAAAAGACAACTTAGAATGTAAAAGTATTTCAGAATGTCATTTATAAAGAATAGTATTGCAATATCTTGTCTTCAGATCACAGTTTGAAGGATTATGTTTTAGGGAGATTCTCAACCATCCAGGTCACGGCTGTCCCAAAGGTGCTTTTTCCAAAAGGTATCTGGGCTTTCTTGTTTTTTTCTTTCCTTTGAAAATATTTAAATTCTCATTGAAGAAGATGAAGAACTAAACTGAAGAAACTTATTGAATGAGAAGCAAAATGCTTTCAAAAGAAAGGAAAGCAAGAAAATACAACTGCTTTTTGGATTGGAAACACATCTGACTCTGCAAATGATTTTTAAACAAAGGATTATTTGAAGAGCAGTATAAAAGTGCTATGTCATGATACAAGAAGTTTTAGGTCTGAAACTAAAGGTTTATAATTTTAGGGATTTCTTCTTGTTAATTGTTCCCTTGTGTTTAGTTTAGGTTTCAGCAAAATAATATAACATTTGGGGAAAAAGATACAGCCCAACAGCCCCGCACCGGAGGCTAAAATTGAAAAGATCTCCACAGCCACCATGTACTTCCCTTTGGTGCTCAGATAGGTTGGAACAAAGGAGAGCCAAACACTGCAGAAAACCAGCATGCTGAAAGTGATGAACTTGGCTTCATTGAAACTATCAGGTAATTTCCTGGCAAGGAAAGCTACAGTGAAACTTGCACATGCCAAGAAACCCAAGTAACCAAAAACATAGTAAAACATTTCATCTGAACCCTCACTACATTGCAAGACAATTTCATTTGGTGCTGAATGTGTATCAGCAGAAGGAAATGGGGGAGAGGTTGTCACCCACATAGCACAAATACTTGCTTGAATAAGGGAACAGCAAAGAACAGTGGAAGTGGCTAGTTTTCTCCCTACCCATTTTTTGATCTTTGATGCTGGATTGGTGGCCATAAAAGCCAAAACAACAGTCATGGTTTTGGCCAACAGAGAAGAAACAGCCACTGAAAATGTAATGGCAAAAATAATTTGTCGGAGATGACAGGTCACCTGAGTAGGTTTGCCAATAAAGAGTAATGCACAAAGAAAGCAGAGTAAGAGTGAGACAAGGAGAATGTATGTGAGATTCCGGTTGTTGGCTTTGACAATAGGGGTATTGTGGTGCTTCAGAAATATTCCAAGAACCAGAATGGTTATCAAGGAACATGAAAGAATCCCAAGAATTAAACCAATTCCTAGGAGCTCTTCATAGGACAAAAAGTCTATGCCCTTGGGAATGCATAAATTATTATCTTTATTTGGGTAATGATTTTCTTGGCAATGAAAGCATTCAGCTGCATCTAGAGGAAAAAAGAAGAAAAACTGTGATTTATCTCAAGTCCTCTTCAACTGAATGCTGAAATGGGAATAATAACTAACTAAGATTATACCTCATACAGATTATATAAAAACATATATCTGCTATTAAATTCATGGTTATTCTGCAAAAATTTCACAGTTGCTGGTAGTGAAACTGCTTAGATTATCTTCAGGATTCCATTAGCATGATCCCTGTGCTCCACTTTGAATTGCAAAGTGCTTGGAGAATAGCAATAGCAATAGTACTTAGACTTATATACCACTTCATAGTGCTTTTACAGCCCTCTCTAAGCAGTTTACAGAGTCCCCAAAAATATGGGTCCTCATTTTACCCACCTCAGAAGGATAGAAGGCTGAGTCAACCTTGAACCAGTGAGATTTGAACAGCCAAACTGCAGCTAGTTAGTTATAGTTATAGTTTTATTGATTTGTATGCCGCCCACTCCCAAAGGACTCCGGGCGGCTTACAATAAAACAAGGGAGGGGGAATAATACACAAACAACATTAAAATATACAACAGTCACAATCTCCGGGGGGCTGGATATTTCGAGAGCCCCCTGGCCTGCTGGAGCAGCCAGAACTTAACAGCTTTGCGGAAGGCCAGGAGGGTAGTAAGGGTCTGGATCTCCACGGGGAGATCGTTCCAGAGGGCTGGCGCTGCAACAGAGAAGGCTCTCCCCTGGGGAGTCACCAGCCGACATTGGCTGGCAGATGGAATCCGGAGGAGACCTAACCTGTGTGATCTAATTGGTCTATGGGAAGTGATCGGCAGGAGGCAGTCTCTCAGGTACCCAGGTCCGATGCCATGAAGGGCTTTATAGGTAATGACCAGTGCCTTGAAGCGGATCCGGAGACTAATGGGTAACCAGTGCAGCTCACAGAGGAGAGGTGTAACGTGGGTGTACCTGGGTGCACCCACAATCGCTCGCGCGGCTGCGTTCTGGACCAGCTGGAGTCTTTGAACACTCTTCAAGAGCAGCCCCATGTAGAGCGCATTACAATAATCCAGTCTTGAGGTCACAAGGGCGTGAGTGACTGTCTGAAGGGCCTCCCGATCCAGGTAGGGTCGCAATTGGTGCACCAGGCGAACCTGGGCAAAGGTCCCCCTAGTCACAGCTGACAAATGGTGTTCAAAAGTCAGCTGAGGATCCAGGAGGACTCCCAAATTGCGAACCCTCTCTGAGGGGCGTATAATTTCACCCCCCAGCCTGAGAGATGGAATATTTGGCCAATCTTTGGGAGGGAACATCAGTAGCCACTCGGTCTTGTCTGGATTGAGTGCCAACTTATTTACTAACAGCCTCCAGGCACTGGCACATCACTTCTACTGCTTCGCTGAGTTGGCACGGGGCGGACAGATACAGCTGCGTATCGTCCGCATATTGGTGGTACTTAATCCCGTGCCGGCGTATGATCTCACCCAGCGGCTTCATGTAGATGTTAAATAGGAGGGGGAACAGGACCGAACCCTGCGGCACCCCATAATTGAGGGGCCTTGCCCTCCAACCAACACCGACTGCAACCTGTCCAAGAGGTAGGAGGAGAACCACCGGAGAATGGTGCCTCCCACTCCCACCTCTTGCAACAGTCGCAGAAGGATACCATGGTCGATGGTATTGAAGGCCGCTGAGAGGTCAAGGAGCATAAGGATAGAGGGGTGACCCCTATCCCTGGCTCGCCAGAGATCATCAATCAGCGCAACCAAAGCAGTTTCCGTGCTGTAACCAGGCCTGAAACCCGACTAAAAGGAGTCGCTAGCTGTCAGTTGAAGTAGCCTGCAGTACTGCACTCTAAACACTGTGCCACTTGGCTCAATCAAGAAAACATCTAAATTTATCATTCTCAGAAATGAGACATGAGGAAGAAATTACTTTGAGGTCTCACTCAAAAATGAATATAAAATTCTGTCTGTTAGGGAAATGTATGAACAAATGAGCATTACTGTTCAGGAACATTGTGGACTAAAATAATGTACTATAGAAGCAGTAAATACAAAATGTCCTATAAATGTTCTGGATGATTTCTGATAATTTCCATTTATGATGATGATGAAGAAGATGATGATGATTTTGAGGGTGGTGGTGATTTAAAATTTAAAGCAAATATTTAAAGATTTTAATAAAGTTAAAGAAGTTAAACTTTAACCTTAAAGAAGTATGGTTTGTCTTTCATTATAAAACAAGAAAGAAAATACAAATGACAAAGAAAAAAGAATATATATATATATATATATATATATATATATATATATATATGTATGTATGTATGTATGTATGTATGTATGTATGTATGTATGTATGTATGTATGTATGTATGTATGTATGTATGTATATATACGTATACGTATACGTATACGTATACGTATACGTATGTATGTATTAAAAATGGGTATAACCAGAGTGGAACAACTTTAAAGATGTAAAATAAAGAAAAATTAAAATAAAAAAGGAAAGTGACTAAAATCTCATGTGATCATTACATTTTGTCCACATGCCAGAGACAAGCATATATTTTTTCTTTAAAAATGTAATCCTCCTCTTTGATAACTAGTGTACAACTCTCACCCTTTATTGTAGAGATCTTCCCTTCTGAACATGGAATGCAATCATAACAACAGAATGGCTTCCCTTCCTTCTTTTGCTTGCTATATCCAGAATGACAATTGTCATTACAAACAGAAAGAGGCTGTGTCTAACACATGAATAAATGTAATAAAAAATGGTTAGATTCATTACTACTATGGACAAAAGAATTTTTTTTCTTTTTATGGCAAAAAACCTGCAGGAGGAATGTAAAAAATTAAATTAAATTAAATTATTAAATTCAAAGTTGGGTAATATCAGAGGCCATTATGAAATCATTCCAGGGTGAAAATAAGCTGTCAGAGCTCTAGAGAAGAATTCTTTTTTTTATTTTATACACATAAACACATCAACAGAACACATAAACACATTAACAAAAATAATCACATAACTTAAAAACAACATAGGAACAATAAGTTCCATCGTATATCATACAGCAATTCCGAATTGGTTTCTTTGCAGTTAGTGTTTTCCCTTCTATACATTTCTATCTTGCGTTCATAATCTTGTTATTCATTATCCATTTTTATATACATTTATTTATTTATTTATGCTTAGCTACTTATGATCAAGTTATGATCAAGTTACCTATATTGTGCTTTATATTTTTACTGTCATTCATTCTCTTACATACAGTTATAGGTATACATTCACAGTTATTCTTTTTCTTTGCCATTCTTATATTATTATTATTCCATTTAAAAGGTTATAAGGTATAATTTGGAATGTATTGTTTACCATTCTTCACCCCTGCTATGACACCACCTTATTTTCTCTTTCTTTTCTTTTCTCCCTCCCTTCCTTCTCTACTTCCTTCCTTCCTCTTCTCCTTCCCCTTCTTCCTTCCCTTACTTCTCCCCTATTCCTACCCTCTGTCTTCTCCTTCCTACCCTCTCTTTCTAGAGAAGAATTCTTGTATGTTTCTCAAAATTAAAAAACACTGAAAATATTTGGATTCTGTTCTTTAAAGTTTCAATTTCTTTACGTTATTTAAAAATGTGAGTACTGCCCTACAGATGCATTTAAGTCATACCTGATTAAACCAGCTGTGCCACACAATAGCATCATGGTTGATGGTAAATGTTTGGTTTAGATTAGGGTTTTGGGGATCCATTCTTCCAATCTTTACTCTAGCAAAGGACTGATTTGGGAATGTAATCCAATTTATGACATCAAATCCTGCAACTACCATTCCATTCTGATCAAAAAATATTTCATCTCCTGCACTATTGTTGAATGAGACTTGCCTCAGAAATGAGTGAAGCTAGGATGAAAAGACCCATATTCAGTTTTGTCTATATCATCTCTAAAATGTATAAATCTATATATAGTATTATCAAATAAAATAATCTGCAGTTTAAGTTTAATAGTGTGAGTTGGTGGCTACAGATAGAACACAGTTTGAAATAATGCTTAACAGATATCAGTGTTTAATGCAAGAGAAAAAAATATTTCTTTACAACTGGCACTAAGGGAGAGAAATCTTATCTCCATTCTGTGGCAAAGTGGTGAATCTTGTGACCTCCACAGACCAGAAGTAACAGATTGTCTGTGAAATGAAGAGCTGATATAAATGGTAAAGTAATATGGCCCTATAATATTCAAATCTTTTATACTTATGGACATTCCTGTATCTGGCTTGGTAACAGATTGGCTTTTTATACAGAACTTTTAGCATTCATGGAAATAAATGCAGGGTAAAACTGAGTAGTCAGCAATTTAGCCTTCTCAATTTTCACCTTCCAAATAGAAGTGACCATCTAGAAAGTAGCTGCAGTAATCCAGGATTGACATACCTAGTAAATAACTCAAAAAGGCTAACTGTTCCACACAGAGCAAATTTACCAAACTGATAATGTGCATCGTTAGCCACTGAAGTCAGTGGCAGGGATGGAACTAGTCGTTCCTCAGATTACAGATCTGATTCTTGGGATGAATTTAATCTAGCCCAAAAACAATCTGTTTTTAATTTCAAAAACTGGAAATACCATAACTGATCTGTAGTGTCTATCTTTCTTGGTCAATCTTTCTCTAGGAAGTTAAACACCTGCCTTTTGGGGATATAACATTAACATTTCCTAGGCATAGTAATACTTTTCCTTATACCAATTAATTTCAATCATGTTAAAAAAAATCTAAAATTTTCAATCTGTTTTATGATGACAGATGAGCACACTTAGGAAACTATCCCCTCTTCCCTTTCACAAATGATGTGAAGTCTAATTAGGGAGGTGTTAGGTATTGTTGGCAGTGTTGCTAAACCACTAATCTTTGTGTGTATTTATTAAAAACAATTCAATTTTGTTTCAGTTCCCATTACTTGTCCCAGCTTCTGCCAACCTAACAGTTTGAAAGCATGTAAAAATGCAAGTAGAAAAATAAGAACCACCATTAGTGGGAAGGTAACAGCATTCTATGCACGTTCAGCATTTGGTCAAGCCGGCCATATGACCACAGAGACGTCTTCGGACAGTGCTGGCCCTTTGGCTTTGAAACAGAGATGAGCACTGCTCCCTAGAGTCATGAATGACTAGCACACATGTGTGAGGGGAACCTTTACCTTTTTGTTTTTCATGACATGGACATTTACTATTGGTATATGCTTATAGCTGTAGATTATGTGGTAGCAGTTCTCATAGGACTTACCTGCCATGGTTGATAATTCAGTTTTATTATCTTCTCTTCTTTCATCATTGTTCTAGGTTTGGAGGTTGATACAAACAATGCATCCAATGCATGGGCCACTGCATAGACAGCATTATAGATACTGTAGCTGTGACCAGTCATGCTTAGTTCAAAAAAGGGCCCCAAAAGACTTTCAAGTCTCTCTTCTCCACTACAGATATCACCTTCAATTTGACCTGAAAAAGTATTGGGGAAAACACAGCGAAAGGCCTGTTCCCAGAAATCTGTGATTAAACCATCTCCTCTTGCACTGGAAGGTTTCCTTTCCTGAATAAACAGTTTAAATTGCTGCAGGTCTTTAGAATGGATTGCAAAAGACAAAGCACCATGGAGGACCTGAATATCCCAAACCCATTGATAAACAAGTGATTTTATCTCCATTTGGGCAGTAAAAATCCAGACTTTGCCTTTGGGTTTGCATAAACTGACTTCTATTTCTGGAAAGTACAGCACCCATCTCAAAAATATGATTGAATCAGCTTCTCCGTAGAAGATCAAAGCAGTGGCTACACTGTTCATGATTTTATTATACATTTCAGACCCTTTCCTTATTATATCTTCCTTATAATCCTCAAAACTTACATTCTCAGGGCATGTTTCTGTAAAAGCTAAACAGATTCCTCTCTCAGAAAATAATGGAAGCATGAGCTTCAGAAACATTTCTCCATTATCTTTGTCATCAGCGATGAATCCAATCCATATCCATTTGAAATGGAGGAGTAACTGCAGAATTCCTAGATACTGAATGGTGTCATCTGGAACCATCCGATAAGGGGAAAGGAATTCAGTTTTATTTGTCCTTTTCAGAGTAGAACCATACAGGAGCTACAAACAAATTTAGAAATGGGGTTACGTGATATATAGAAATGTCAAATACAGTGTTCATTTCTGTGTAGTATTGTGGATCAGTGCACAATGCTGATGATGATTTGCCCTAATCTAAAATTATTAACTTAAATAGTCTAGTGATTTACTATGGGAACTAATATCCATGGTTCATTGCCTGATACATCAAGATAATTAGGAGGGCAATGGTAATTTCTTTGTATTTTGCTATAGCAATAAATGTTTTTAGGGGGGAAATCGCTTTCTTTTCTACATTTTTGATTAATTCCATTGATGTGGCACTTAAAAGAGAATCATCAGTTGATGAGACCAAAAGTTTAATTCTGCTTTATATAATTATAGAAAAGATGGATATTTATTAATTGTGCTATTGAAGGACATTTTTATATACAGCAACAATAATATTGAGAATAAATGACACCCCAACAGTGGAGTAGGGATATCAATGGGTGATAATAGCTATTGAGATAAAAATGTAATTATTAAGCCCATTACTCCAAATAAATGCCAAAGCAAAGCAACATTTCAGATAAGTAAAAAATCTTGGTGTAAATCTTTAATTGTAAACATTCTAAAAGTAATAATTCTTATACATAATTTCCTATGTTGGTTCCAGTTTCCCCATTCAAATATTCTTTTTAACTTAATTATTCCATGTTTTGCATACATGTTTCTCAAACATTACTTTTGTGTCTCTGTCACAACTTAAAAGTACACAATTTTGTATACAGTTTGTAAGCTGAGAAATTATTTTAGAATGGTAGTAACCTCTCATTTACCTTTTCATGAAGATCACATGATATGATTTGAACTGAGTTGAAACAATTTCATAAAAACACATATGAGATTAATTACAAGATACAGCATCTCTGCCTACATAAAATGCATTGATATTGGGCTATTAAATATAAACATAAACCTGGAACACCCCATTTTGTTTTATATCCACACTCTGTACATGCCTCCTACCTGTGGAGTCTTATAGATACCTAAAACGTTTGATATCAGGTGGGATGTATCTGAGCGAAGTCCCCCTATGATTGCACTTAATTTATCATTGAGGCCACACTCATAATTGGGAATAAATTTGTTTTTTGTACAAATAAGTTGCATTGTGGCTTGGTAGGTCAATCTGGCATCAGAATAGATATCATATATGTGGAATCCCAAGGTGACATTGGGTAAAATGAAGGGATTTTCATTGATCTTTTTTACTGCAAATTCCAAAGCCAAGACATGCTCATAGTTCTTAGTCACCACACTACAAAAAAAAAATGTCCATGGCTTATAAGAATATATCTTGCTTCATAAATTAGGGCATTTACTTTTTGATTCACATATTACATTATTTTAAAAAATGCTACATTTCCTAAAGCATGATGCTCTCTTACAGCAATTTTAAAGAGAGGTGTAAATACATGTATTGCTCTTTTTAAT
Organism: Thamnophis sirtalis; assembly: GCF_051295495.1. Classification (NCBI taxonomy): domain Eukaryota; kingdom Metazoa; phylum Chordata; class Lepidosauria; order Squamata; family Natricidae; genus Thamnophis; species Thamnophis sirtalis. The sequence goes on from NW_028261384.1 coordinate 113,451,483, forward strand.
AAAATAATAAAATTCTTTAAAATGTTTAAAATGTAGCAATATTTTCTGATTTAAAATGCATTGTTTGGCTGAGGTTTCTTTCTTCCATTTAATTATATTGCAAAGCAGAATATTTCAAAGAATTTTTCAAAAAAGAACATGAATGGCATAATATGAAATGGCATTTATTTGGACACCTTGGAAAACAAATGAAAAGGCATAAGCAATGGAAAAAAGTTAAAATGAAAAATTAAGTGGAAATGATGGAACAAAGACACGGTTATAAATGTAATGTATTCCGAAGTGGGTTTTCTTCCCCCAAGGAAAGAAAATTATTTCTTGAATTCCCACTTCGTAATACAATATATAAATGGCATTTTTAAAAGATAAATAAAAACATCTTCAATGATGTTATGCCTTTTGATCTCAAACAAAATAGTATTTACTCCATTTTTATAATTCAAATAATTATGTTTCTTTCTTGGGCACTTAGGGTAAATTAACAATGTTGATTCTAGGTTAGAGTAATGCTGTCTTCTCTTTGGAAAGTGTTCTAAACACATGGAATGGATATGTAGCAATAAAATGATCTGAACCTTTAACAATCACAACTCCTGCTTAAGTTCCTGCATCATTCTTCTGGACACACAACTGTACATTTCAAATGTATAGATCTGCTGAAAACTGTATTGTGGGGAAAATCTTACATAATTTCATCAGATGATATTGGAAGAGGTTGATGGCTGAAATCTGCTGGAATAGACAAGATGAAGCTTTGTGAAACAATGCCACCAATTATAATGTCTCCTGGCTGATAATATTGATGAGTAATGGGAGGAAGGTTTTGGAATTCACATTTAGCAGCTTTACATGATATCCAGGAAAGTAGAATCATTAGTAATATCTCTGATAATCCATACTCAGCGCAAATTTTCATTTTCAGTGAAAATGCCTTTATTTGAAGACAGAATTCAGTAATGAACATTTGCTAATAATAAAGTATCATCATTCCTAATATCTCATTTTCTATATCTGAAAAACAACTCATATTAGCAGTCAAACTAATATACAGTAGGATTTCTCCATGTCTAATTTTTGAATGAAAGGCATTTGTACCACCATTTATAATGGATGTTTTGTTATTCTCTATTTTACACCCAGAACCAATTTAGAAAGTAGACACACTAATTGCAATAATTACATTGTGCCTTTAGGTTGTGCTAAAATATTTCCTCTTGGGATAGAAATATTTTCTCTCTACTTTGGGGAAAACAAAAAGTTTAAAAAATAAATAAGTTAAAAAGATCAAATCTTTTGTGTATTCCTGACCAAGGAATCACGAGCTGAGATGGGAGGCAAGTCAACCAGAAGTGTTTATGGACAACAAGAAGTAACAGAACAAAATAACTTCAGTTTGACAGCTTTTCATATAGCAGCTGTCAAACCGGCAACCAATTAGAACTCATAATTCTCCCACAAAAACAGTCCATGTGTTTAACCAATGAGAGCCCAGATACTGCGCTGATTGATACCTGAGACACAACACTACTTTCCCCCCAGATTGCACATTCGTAGTCCGAAAGGTGTGCCGGCTGGTGCCGGATCCTTCCCGAGCATCATAGATCGAGGCCTGGCATCAGCCCCGAAGTAGGAGAAGTTGGGTTCGTAGTCAGGGATAACCAGTGGTACTCCCATGGCCTTCTGGAAGAGTCCAATGGGAGTGTGGATGTTGGAAGTGAGTAGTCCATTGCTGTGTCGGCTGTAGTGGTTGGCCTAGTGATCAGCAATGGTGATGAACTTGGCTGGTAGGTGGTGCACAGCGAGTCGTTGATTCCTCAGTGTTCTGTGACAGTAGGGCCTGCGAGTGTCAATTCATTGAAGCCTGGTTTTCAGCGGCATCCATGCCCATTGAAGCTTCTTGGTGGCGTAGCTGATCTACATGCCGCTGCCATACCCAACCATCATTCAGTAGAACCCTGTAAGAGCAGGGTCCTGTTATCTCCATTATTTCCCATGGCACCTATTTTGTGGACCCTCCAAAATTTTGGGCGAAAACCCAGTCCCCGATATTGAACCTCCAGGTGTTGTACTCTTTTAACGGGCTTTGACTGGTAACATAATTGGGATGTATGCGATCCAGAGTGGTGTGGAGTCTCCTACCCATTAGCGATTGTATGTGATCCAGAGTTGTGGGCAGTCTCCTACCGGAGCTGTTAATGGGGCAATAGGTGCCTCAAGTCCATTAGGTAGTCTGTGGGCTAAGACAGCACTGACGCCATAGGGTGACGTGTCACAAGCGAGGGTCAACGGCAGTCATTCATTATACTGTATGAGGACTGCCGATGATATGATAAGGGTCTTTACTTCTGTGAAAGCTTCCACTTCCCTAGTGGCCCAATGCCAACTCGCTGACCCATCCAGCAGACAGTGAAGCAGCTCTGCCACTGAAGCCTTATGTGGAAGGAAAACCGTGTAAAAGTTGAGCAAGCCTAAGAATGCTTGGAGTTCACTCTTAGATTTAGGGGTAGGAGCATTGTGGATGATGTCCATCTTGGACTTGGTGGGGTGGATACCCTCAGCATCTATCTGGAACCCTAAGAACTCTATGGAGGGCACCCCCAGGTGACATTTACTCTTTTTTAAACGTAGCATTCCTAAAACACTATAACACAGCCCGCAACTTGCAGATGAGGTCAGCCCCATCCTTTGCAGCCAGTAATATATCGTCAAAATATGGGACTACCCCATCTAGCCCCTGGAGCAGCCTTTCCATTAAACATTGGAAAATACCAGAGGCAATGCAGAGTCCGAATTGGAGCCTGCGGCAATGGAATCCCCCTTGTGTGTCATAATCATTTGGGCATTGGCTGTAGCCTCGTCCACAGGCAGCTGTTAACAAGCCTGTGCCATGTCCAATTTAGCAAAGATCCGTCCCTGTCCCAGAGAGTGTAGTAAGTGTTGCACCACTGGCATAGGGTACAGATTGGATTGCAAGACTATTCAAAGTATTTTTGTAATCCGCACAGATCCTAATGGACCCATCAGCCTCACAGAGGTGACTATGGGTGTCTCCCACTGCACATGATCGATGGGTTCCATGATTCCTTGGCGGATTAACTTATCCAATTCAGTTTCAACTTTGGCCCTGAGTGCGAATGGCACTCTCTGCACTTTCAACCTGATTGGGGAAACCTGTGTGTCTAAATTGAGGGTAATAGGGGTGCCCTTATAATTATCCAGGCTCTCATCAAAAACACCTGCGAATTCATTTGCAAGCTCCTCAAAGTCATTAGAAACGATAGATGTGTGAATGCTGGCAACAGTCAGGCCCAAGGGTTCAAGCCAATCAATACCTAACAGGCTAGCCAATGGATTGGCAACTACAATGAGCGGTAATCAGCCTTTAAACACTAGGCATTAGACCAATACAGCACCGGAATAGAGTTCCCCTGGTAATCTCATAAATGGCAACTGCAATGAGAAAGAGAATCTTTAGAGAAATTAGGCATTATGTGTTTCAGGGTTTGCCAGGAGACGATTGATTTCGCCGATCTTGTACCAATCTCCATTTTGCATGGGGATCCTTCCATCAGCACTGTGAGAATTTTTTTTTCCTCTCAAGGCACGCTCTCCTGTGGATTGCACATCCCACACTTCTTGTGGCAGGTTGTCATAAATAGCGGAGCAGGATGTCTTTCACCTCCCAGTTTGCCTAGCATACTTCTTCTCCCCGTAGCTGTCCCCTGCCTGGCTGGGTGTAGGCATGGAAGCATGGCAAACACTGGCCAAATGCCCCTTCCTGCAGCAGCATCTGCATATGGCAATTTTAAAATGGCAATTTGATCTGTAATGGTTGCCTTCACAACTGAGGCAACCCTCCTGTGGCCATTTGGCAGATTGTGTCTTGAGGCAGTCGATCCCCTCAGAGCCTTCATCTACCTCTTCCTCAGGGATTCCCTGGTGGTTGACAGCAGCCAATTTCAGTCCTGAGGAGGCTGCTGCCAAATAGAGCTGAATTTGGACTGTCGATCTCTCAGCCATTTCATCAGCTTTGGCCTCATTGACTGCTATTGGGACGGTGATTTCAGAACGAGCCAACAACCTCCACTCTAGGTGCAAGTCCCTAATCCCACACACAAACTGCTCCAGTAGCGTGTCATCTAACACAGGGAATTCACAATTGATAACTTCTCTGTGAAGTGTGGCCATATATTGACTGATCAATACTCCCTCACTTTGGAGTCACTGTCTAAAAGCATGTATTCTGGCAATCTTTGATGGGGCCGGAGCGTAGTGCTTTTCTAATTTAGTCAAAAGAAACTCCCATGGCACTATATTGACTGACATTGGTGCTGACAGGGCTTGCACTGTCTCAAACATTTCCAGCCCACAGGGACTAAGGAAGTATCATTTCTTCCTATCGTTAGTCACTTCAGCCAGATCATTTGCCATCAGGAAGCATTCAAAGCATTCTATGAAAGTCTCCCATGATTTTTTATCTGCGCTAAATGGAGCGAACATAGGCATAGTTGCCATTCTGTGGCAGTAATTCACTCATTAGCCTGGGAACTGAGGGAACTTAGCATCCCATCCTCTTCGCCAGTTTTGTGTATTCCTGACCAAGGAATTACAAGCTGAGGTGGGAGGCAAGTCAACCAGAAGTGTTTATTGACAACCAGAAGTAACAGGACAGAACAATTCTGGTTTGACAGCTTTTTATATGGCAGCTGTCAAACCAGCAACCAATTAGAACTCGTCATTCTCCCACAAGAATGCTCCATGTGTTTTAACCAATGAGAGCCCAGATAATGTGCTGATTGTCACCTGAGACACAACAAAATCTTTCTCTGATTCCAGAGAGAAACATACAAATGTTTCATTACATAACTGTCTGAATGACAGGAAGAAAATTATAGAAAAAGTAATATCAAGGTCTTGCATTTCCCTTATGTGATGTATTTTATATTAATTGCATTTTTCTTCTGTAAGAAAAATGATTACCATCCTGGTATGGGGGGCGGTGGGAGGAATAGAAAAAATACATTATAGAAATTGGTCCCAACATCTTTGAAACTGAAGTCTCTCAATACAAAGAACTTCTGGAGTTTCTCTACCCCCAAATCAAAGACCAATTCCAGCTGCCCAGGAAATGTTTTTGGTGGCCAGAAGTAGGCAGGACACACAAGCAGAATCTCAAACTTGTTGCTGCAATCTAATTTAATATAAGAAACTCACATACTAGTATTTCAGGAATGGAGTCCATAGCCACAGACCAGACATATTTTATGACTTCTATCAGCATCCCTTCTCAGCCTTGACTTCAACGTTTTTGAAAATCTGAAACACAACTGCTCAAATTTCAAGGACAGCAAGATTGCTGATCTTGCTCAGCCAACGTTTTGGTGATACATATCACCTGGTCATATACAAAAAGATCTCATAATCAACTAGCCTGTCATATACCAGCAGTAAATTGCAGCCTGGGAGCAGACAAGGCCAGATTCTCACCAGGAATGAGCAATCATATTAGAGGTCAAGACTACCCTCATATAGTTTTAGGATTGAAGCTAACCATTTTTAGTCATCCTGTTCTCATTATCTAAAGCAACATTCCAGAATATATTTCTTTTTCATTTTAGAAGTAGTGATTTTGCTCATGTTAGATATTATACTGCCCTCTGTTTCCCAGCCTGACTTCACTTTCTTCTAGGTTAATGTCTCGAGTTTGATGTGGCAAATGTGAGTCTCACTTCATTTTCTCAGCTTTTCCTGAATAAAATAACTTGAACTCCTCTTACAAAAGTTCTTGTTGAAATAATGAGAGTGTCATTTGTCCATTGTATAGAACACCACTAGTATAGAATCAAGCTGGACAAAGCCAAGAACCAGAATAAAAATCTGGTTAATAGACCATGTCTTTGAAACATCTCAGGACAAAGAGAGGACTTGAAATCATACACAAATGCTTAAACCACTTTTTTGGAAGGAGACCACAATATAAAACTCTTTGGCAGGCTTGGAGCTCTTGGAGGTAAGAGAACAACCACCTTTCTCAAACCACAGCCATTACCTTAGAAAAGATATTTAGTTCTCATATTTCCTTTTCTAATAAATTTCAGAAATTTCTTGTCAATTAACTCACAGTTAGGAAATGTTTCTTTTTAAAAGAAACCTTTGGATTGATATTTGTGGCAGCACTGGGTAAATTTCATTAATCTTTAGAAAGTTTTAACTGCATGTTTAAGAACATAATATGCACTTCCCAATATGGACTTCCTTCTGGATGCATGGCTCCTGCTCAAAGAATAGACGGCAGCTGTGGTTTGGAGGGCTCAACTTCATATTGTAATTATGCCCTTTCCTGGATAGAAAGACTCTCTTCTCAGTCACTCATGCCTCATCATTTCCTATTTGGACTATTGCAATTCATCATCCTGTAGACCCCCAGAGGTTTCGTGAGCTTCTCTTCTGGCCTTTCAGCTAGCCATGAAAACATTGTTCTGCAGCCCTGCTTTGAATGCACAAAGAAACATTCAGCTGTGAGGAGGGTTGGGCTGCTATGGGTTTGCCCATAACTAACATTATGGCCAATTAGGAGAACCTCCAAATTCCACCCCTCACTGGCCTCACCCCTCCCCTGCCCTTCCACGAGTCTCTACATTGCCCATTTTGGATGCGAGTTAAGTGCAGGGCCTGCACAAAGGCTTAGAGAGGGGAAAACAGGCCTCCCAGAAGTTCCAGAAGGCTGAGAACACCCCAGAGCACCTCCAGAGCCTGAGGGAACTAGTTTTTGCCCTCTCAGAGGCTTGATGAAAGCCTCTGGAGCCTGGGGTATGTGAAAGTCCCCCCCATCAGTCATGGTGCAGGAGGCTGAGTAGGTCATTTCCATCATGGCCACACTCACCCAGCAACTGGGCACAGAACTCGTTGCTGTTTTTGAAGCCCATCCCTGGCTGTGAGGCAGGTTAGCATCCTAGGAGCCTCCCCCACCTTTTGATTAATTTTTAATATTGCTTGCCACTTCTAAAATTTGATACATGTTTTTAATGTTTTATTAACAGATTTCCTTTGTGGGGGAGAAGAGCAGTATTAAAAATATGATAGAATAAACATATTGTTTGCCTAAGCAACTAAAGGAAGATTAAAACTTTGATCTTAGAAATTACAAATAGACCCAGATAATCAGCTCAAAATAAAATTATGGAATTCATTGTAAGGATTACTTCCTAAGAAAAAATACTTTTGAATTATTTAAAAAAACCATAATAAGATTTAAAAAAAACTGAACACTATATCAAAGAAGAGAGGAGTAAATATTGCAATTAAAAGGGAAGAACATAGAACCTTGATTTACAATTACATAATAAATAGAAAAAAGAATATTGAATATATTGGAGGATAGTTTGAAACAAGAGACTTAGAAATTAATTTTCAGTGTCAACAGAGACATCTGTGTCTACAGAGAGACTACATCAAAAAGGGTTATGGAAGGGGATTGAGTGGAAACCAGATTAGGCTACAAAAGTCACATGGAAAAAGTTGGAGATAAAAACGAAATCTGATATTTTAATAACTAAAATGGATACACAAGAATAAATCGAGGGAATGATCTAGATTATTCCCCTAAAATGGATTTACAAGAGACTAGCTCAATTTTTAAATAATCTTATGAGAAGAGATAAAGAAAAAACAAAAAGAAATAAAATTCTTGATTTTATTTAAATGCACTGTTAAAAAGAAAAGAAGGGAATACACAACTGATTTATTTGACCAAGATTAAAGTAGATATGTTATTAGCCTTGCTAACCATTAATGGATTTGGTTGTATTAAGCCTGAAATGATGATACTTCTGATGATGGGGGAAAGTAACTTCTTTATATATTTCTATTCAAATTTTTACTATATTCTTACTTTCCTTTTTTATTTTTATTTCTTTTTACATTCTATCTTTTTACGTACCTTCTACTTCTTTCTTTTTATTCTTTTATTTTTTTCAGTTGATATTAGTTTTTATTATTGTAATCATAACTTTCTGTTTTTGGCATACTACCTTTACCAAACCCACCACCATCAGTCAGCCAATATTATTTCAAATGGTGCTACAGTAGCCTTTTTTTAAAGCATTGTGTCATTATTTTCCTGTATGTAATAGACGTAACTTGCTGAGACAGTTGCCTTGCTTCTTCAATGATTTCTCCACTTAAGCTGATCCCGGTTGTTCAGTTCAGGCCTCGCAACAATGATGTACCATTTGGGGAAAAATATAAAACTTAGCAATCCAGCACCAGAAGCTAAAATAGAGAAAATCTCCACAGCAACCATGTATTTTCCTTTAGTGCTCAGGTAACTTGGAACAAATGACAACCACACACTGCAGAACACTAGCATGCTGAATGTAATAGATTTGGCTTCATTGAAACTGTCAGGTAAATTCCTGGCAAAGTAAGCCACAATAAAGCTGGCAGTGGCTAAAAAGCCTATGTACCCAATCACACTGTAAAACATGGCAGGGGATGCCTCATTACACTGCAGGGTAGTTTCACTCATTCCTGAGTGCATATCAGCATCCGGGAATGGGGGACTGGTTAACAGCCACGCAGTACAAATGCCTACTTGAATAAGAGAACAACAAATAACAATGGAATTGGCCAATCCTTTCCCCATCCTTCTAGTCCTCTTTGTTCCTGGTTGGGTGGCCATGAATGCCAGAACCACAGTGATGGTTTTGGCTAATACTGAAGAAATAGCTATTGAGAAGACTATGCCAAAAACAGATTGTTGCAGGACACACGTGATCTTTTGAGGCTGCCCAATAAAAAGCAGTGTAGAAAGGAAGCAGAGCAGAAGAGAGATGAGAAGGGTGTAAGTGAGGTCTCGGTTATTGGCTTTCACAATGGGAGTGTTATGATGCATTATAAATGTTCTTAATAAGGCAACTGTTATCAGTGAAAGGAAAAGAGCACCAATGGCTAAACCCATTCCTATAGTTTCATTATAGGACAAAAATGTTACAATTTTAGGAACGCAGATATTATGCTGCTTGTTTGGATAATGGCCTTCTTTGCATTCAACACAGTCAGGCATATCTGGAAAACAGAAGTTTATCCTTAGATACACAATGTTTGATACTTATGTAGTTCATATACAAGTTAATTTTAAAGTGTTAAAAGCAATTTTTTACAAGAAAAATTTTTCACTTTTCACAAATGAGTGATTGAAGAATGACCCATTTCTACAAAAACTCAATTTTGGATGCCTTATCTGGATTCTACCAAAATTCATTCACTCTTATGGTTTCTTCTACTGACTTCTCTAGTTCTGTCTAGCATAACTTAACTAGCATTTCAGCTATCTACCTGCTCAGCTGTTTAGCTAGCTATCATTTATCTAAGACAAACTATACACCACCTATCTATCATATTTTTAGGTTAACAAAAACACTGCGACCCAAAACTAATGCCAAATAATTCCAACAATCTGATTTGCTTTTTTCCTGAGTAAATAACAAAATTTAAAATGAAAATGAAATTTACTGAGAAATATAGGCTAAAAGATAGAATTTTCCTTAAGCTGAAAATTTTCATATTTAAGAAAATAACAGTCAATTATATTTCCTATTTTCCATAAGAATCAGTAAATTAAAAATGGAACGATTGAGTACTAACAACTTCATTGTAAATCTGAGAAACTTTAATTTATTCATTCAGTACTTTTCTCAATGACATGAGCCATTACTGATTAATAGTGACTAAAGTCATTGAGAAAAGCACTTTCTCGCTTACCTGCCCATTCAGAAATCTTGCCTTCTGGACAAGGAATGCAATCATAGCAGCAAAATGGCTCCCCTTCTTTTTTTTGTTTTCTGTAACCAGGTTGGCACTTTTCATTACAAACTGAGAAAGGTTGCACCTAATTCATCAGTGAGAGTAGACAACATAAACCAAGATAAACCTTCACAAGGATAACTTTAGATTCCTTACATTCAAAGGACCCATATTACTAGATAGGTTCTTTAGGTAAAAATATTAACCAAAAGTTTTCCTCTTCTGATTTGGAGGCAGCTTATCCAAGCTCACTGGAAAAATCTGAAACTAGAAACAGACTAATCCAACCTTCTATATTTGGAAATTCACTTACATTAAAAGAGTTATTTAACATTGGCTCCAATTTATGCCTCCAATTATTCCATGAATTGCTTTTAGAATGAGTTGCTTGTAAATAAACATTATGTATTAAATCTTAAAACTGAATATGGTTATCTTTTATTGCAGCCAATATAATATAATGCTATGTATTTCATGAAAACTTTTATGGATGTGTGTATTTCTTATATGAGTGTGTTTGTGCATTTGTGTGTGTGTGTATGTGTGTGTGTGTCTGTGGTTGTGCAAATTGTAAGTAGTCCTTAAATTACAACTGGAATGGAGTCTGTCCATTATGCTTGTCACCCAGGAAGATATTAAACAAATCATGTTAAGTGAACATGCCCCCATCCCTCTTCTCTTTCATATATTTGTTAATCAAATGCACAGGTCGTTGAATGTGCACAGAGTAACTCAGGTGTGAGGAAGACAAAGGGGTTGGCTAGTGAATGAACAAGATCACCTGCCTCCCCCCCAGCCTCTCCCCACCCACTAAGATACCTTATGTTCTGCTTCACAACCCTTGGGGTCCACACTGCTGCTTTGGCCTTCTCCATACCAATCCGACCACTGATCACTCATTTATCTTTGGAACATCTCCAAGAGCAGGCAGGGCCACATTGTACAAAATTGGCTGTCTTTTTCTCAGACCCTGGTGAAGCTGTTTTCCTTTCGTCGCTAGATGCTTCTCTCCCCCTCCACTATTAGCTTTGTTAATCTTACATTAGAGGAGTTAATGATTGAGGAGAGAAGGCAATAGCAAACCTCTTTTTCTTGTAGGCTTCTTGCATATACAAGAATGCTAGATCTAATACGTTCCTGCAGGCCTCTATTCTCATCACAAAAGTACCTTTGAGTCTAATGATTCAGAAATCATTAGAATTTTTAATTCTGCCTTGAATCTAAGCATATTTTTAAAAAATCCATTTTTAAAATTACTAAATATTTCTACATCACTAATATAGTCACTTTATAAAATGGGTCACCTCTATTTATTCATTTATGTGAACAAGCCTCTTTATGTATCTAAAAGAAGCTAATTATTATAACATCAAAATGGACAAATGGACAAAATTAAAAAAAAGCATAAATATCTTTTTCTAACTATTAAACTTTTTAAATAAATAAATAATAAAATCTCTCAAGTAAGTGAAACCCATTAAATGAATTTCACAAAAAGGTTGGAAGATGGGATATTGAGAATGTTAGTGATGGATATTATCTTTACCATTACTAGGTGACAATGCACAATCTTCTTAACAGCAATAAAGCATTTTTCATATAGACTGTCTGGAAAAGTATTCACAAACAGAAATGTATTTATGAATGTTTGCATACCATTTACTTAATTTAAAGGTATCTAAGAATAGGATAAATAATAGAAGGAGAGTACAATATAGAAAGTTCAGGAAGAAAGAAAATAGTATCTTAGTTCTGAGTTATGCCATGAGAAAAAGGGAAGTTTGAAAAAAGTGTCTGTTCATATACTTCAGTTTCAACAACTGAAACCCAAGTTGAAATTAATTTATCCTTCTATATTAGAATAATGGTAAAATAATATGTTAACATTTTAATACAAATTATGTGTGTCATACTGTAAATAAGATTTGAACAAATGTGCATTTTAGAGAAGTACAATGTCTATATATTTAGAAACATCCAGATGACAATGTTTTTATATGCACACCAAATCTAAATTGTTATACAATTTAAAGAAATATGTGGCAGATTCATTCTGAGCAATGACACATTTTAGCACACTTTATTAATAATAACCCAAAATGTGAAGGTTATGTCTTACGTGATTAAACCAAGTGTTCCAGACAATAAGATTTTCATTCATAGTCAGTTTTGGATCTCTTGATTCTTGGATGTTAATCATTCCAACCTTTATTCCAACAAAAGACTTGTTTGGAACCAAAACCCAATTTATAACATCAAATGCTGTTAGAAGCACACCATTCTGGTCAAAGGAAACTTTGTCCCCCATGGTATTGTTAAATGACACTTGTTTCAGGAAATGGAGGAGCTGGGGATGAAATGAAAAGCAAATACTTTGAAAAAGAGCTATAGAAATCCCCACCAAAAAATGGACATTAAAATAAAAATGGACATAAATAAGCACAAAATGGATCTACTGGAAAAGGAGGAATTAGCACAAAAAATTAGAGGTGCTAAATAGAATTACTTTGAAAATGCCAATAAACCAGGTAGATGGTTGGTGTATAAATTGAAAAAAGAGAGCGAATCAAAGGAAATATTGCATTTAAGAGATGACCAAGGGCAAATTTGTCTTGGAAATGCAGAGAAGAAGAAAATTATACAAGATTACTATGGTGAGCTGTATGAACAAGATAATATGGAAGAGGGAGGTGTTAAACAATACCTAGAAGAAACCAACCTTCCACAGATACCTAAAGAAATTGAGACAATATTAGAAAGCAGAATAACTATGATGGAGCTAACCAAAGCACTTAAAAAACAAAATAATGGAAAGGCCCCAGTTCCAGACGGGCTGCCAGAGGAATTCTACAAGACACTTCAGGAATTGTTGTTCCTCCCACCATTAGAAGTTATGAACAAGGTGATATCAGAGAGCAGGATACCTTAATATCATATATTACACTTCTGTCAAAAGAGGAGGCTGATTTATCACAAATTAAGAACTAGAGACCCATCTCTTTGTTAAACTCAGACTATAAGTTATTTGCTTCAATATTAGCAGAAAGACTTAAAAAATACTTAAATAGTTTTATCCACCCTGACCAAAATGGGTTTTTACCAAAAAGACAATTTAAAGGTAATATGAGAATAATTCTGGATACTTTGGAGTATTATGAGGCGCACCCCGAAAAACAAATGGCTTTGATGTTTTTAGACGCTCAAAAAACATTTGATAATGTGAATTGGTGATTTATGTTCTTACAACTGGAACAGATGAATTTTGGTAAGAAATTTACCCAAGCCATTCAAACCATATACTACAAACAAACAGCAAAGATAATGATAAATGGAGAATTGACAGATTCTATTGAAATAAAGAAAGATATGACACAAGGCTGCCCATTATCATCTCCACTTTTTGTTTTTACATTAGAAGTCTTAAATAGAAAGATCAGAGAAGAAAAAGAAATAAAAGGAATGAAAATTTAAAAAGAAGAATATAAACTACAAGCATTTGCAGATGACTTGGTTTGTTATTCTTGAGGACCCATTAGAAACGGCACCCAAATTGATAAAGAAAATAGAGGAATATGGAAGAGTAGCAGGTTTGAAAATAAATAAAGATAAAATGAAGATTTTGACAAAATATACCATCAAGACAAAAGGAAGAATTGGCAGAAGCCTTGGAATTCAAGTCACAAACAAGGTCAAATATTTGGGGATATACTTAACTGCAAGATGCGGCACACCTAAAAAGAATAAATATCATAAACTTAAGCAGCACATTGCAACTGACTTGATGAAATGGGAAAACCTACAACTATCAATGTTAGGGAGAATATCTACAATCAAAATGAACATCTTACCCAGAATTCTATAACTATTCCAGACAATTCCAATTAGATTAGGAAAAGACTATTTTGAGGAATTAAATAAAATAGTGCTGAAGTTTATTTGGCAGGGGGAAAAGCAAGAATAAAATTAAAATTGTTACAAGATGCTAGAATAAGAGGAGGACTGGGCTTATCTAACTGGGAATTATATTACCAGGCAAGAAGTTTGATGTGGGTTAAGGAGTGGATAACACTATGGAATTCTAGATTATTGACTGTAGAAGGACATGACTTACTGTTGGATGGCATGCTTTTCTATAGTATAAGGGAACTAAAACACAGGGTTATTTTAGAAGACACTATTCATGGAAAGCTTCGTTACTGAATTGGGAGAAGATCAAAAGGCAATATTATTTAAAAATCCCAGTCTGACTATCAACTATTGAAGCTTTTTCATATCCAATAATATACAAAAAGGAACAAACAGTTAGATATGGTGAAATATTGAATGAAGAGGGTGAACTTAAATCTATGCAAGAGTTGAAACAGGATGGAATATGAATGAATTGGTTTTCATATGTGCAAATACAATCTAGATATGATAAAGATAGTAAAACGGAAGGTTTCTATAATAAAATGACTGATTTAGACAAAATTTTGACAGGTACACATGAAACAGTAATTAAAAAAACTATATGGACATATACTATAGGTTAAGTTAAAGGAAGAACAAGTTAAAGAACCTAAGATAGCTTGGGAGGGGATTTTTGGATATGGGATTGAACTAGAGAAATGGCAGAAATTGTGGTCTCAAAATTATAGAATGACAATGTCAACAGCATACAAGGAAAATTTTTATAAGACGTTTTACAGGTGGCACCTACTCCCAACAAGAATAGCAAGAATGTCCAAGAATAAGTCAGAAAAGTGTGGGAAATGTCATCAGACACTGGGTTCATATTACTATATGTAGTGGACTTGCATAGAAGCTAAACGGTACTGGACTAAAATCCACATGTGGTTGGAGAAAATGATACAAAAACACATATACTTTAAACCAGAGGTTTTTTTATTGGGAATCATACCAGAAACATATAATAAAGATCTGAAATATTTGATTGTAAATGTTTTAACGGCGGCTAGAATTGTATTTGCAAAAAATTGGAAAAATGAGAAAATACCAATGCAGGAGGAAGTTATTTGAAAAACAATGGAATGTGCTGAAATGAGTAAATTGACATTCGAAATTAGAGAACAAGAAGATGAACAATTTTATAAGGTATGGGATTTGTTCTACCAGTGGTTAGATAAAAAAAATATAAAAATGAAAAATCTTGGAGAAGTTTTCATATTGTAATAATAAAATGAGATAGGTGATACCATAAAGGCATATTATTATTAAATAGATTTATAATGATGCAGTGGAATATATAATATATATATGAATCTAATATCTAGAATATTTTGTTTAAAATGAAGGAATAACAATTATAGTTGAATATATGATGTACAATGATAACAACATATCTATGTATATTTAATGGACAATTTGTGACTTTATATACAATTGAAAATGGTTATGGTTATGAAAATGTTGGAGATTTTTTTCATATGGTAAGAACAATAGAATGAGATAGGTGATACTATAAAGAAATATTATTACCATATAGATTAATAATGATGTAATGGAATGTTGGTATATACATGAATCTAATCTTTAGAATAGTTGTTTAAAATGAAGGAATAACAATTGTAAGCTGAACATACGATCTACAATGAAAAAAATGTACCTATGTATACTTGAGGGACAATCTGTGATTTTATATATAATTGAAAGCAGTGATGCACAAATGTTTTTAACCAAACGACATGCTATATGTATATGTAATTGGTGATGGTTTTATGTTTCATGTGTTGTTCATCTTCGTCTAAAAATAAAAAACTCTTTTAAAAAAGAAAAAAAGAAAAACAAATACTTTAGAAAGTGTTCCAACTCAGGGAACTGAAGAAAGATGTGAATATTTGTTTCACCTATCCACTTCCAGACACAACATGTATACCGTAAGTCATTGGAGGTTGGAATAATTTCATGTAAAAGTCAGCTCCAAATGTGTCTCACACTAGGAAATTCTATTGCCTTTGAACTGATTTTAAGTCAATAATTCAGATTGTCTTAATGAGCAATGGTGCAGCAGTAGCTAGATAGTGTAACTTGTTACTTTCTGACTGATTTTCTCCTTGTAAGCTTACTATAACAAAGTAAAAGAGGAACCCAGGAGAGAGGGAAGAAGGAAGGAAAGGAGGAAGAGAGAGCAAGTAAGAAGGAAGGGGAGGTAAGGAGGGGGGGAAGGAAGGAAGGAAAAAAGGAAGGAAGATTTCTGATGCTCCCAGCTCTCTATAAGGAAACTTAATGGGAAATCAGCAGGTAATCAGAATTGAGTTCTGTTCTGAGACTGTGAGTTCTAATTCTGCCTTAGGCATGAAGTGAAGTGGGTGATCTCTCCCTCCCAGACTTATGAAGAAGGCAAGGTTAAACCACTTCCAAAAATCTGGCCATGAAATTTTTGTGTAAATGATTAGAAGTCATTTACACAAAGAAACCTACGTGCACACAAACCCTAAATATTTAAGTGCATTTTTGTAGGAATATATTTCCTGAATACCAATTAATTATTGTGCAACAAATTTTAAATTTCAAATTAACTGAGCAGGAACTTTCCTTGAACTAACTAAATGGAATTGAACTACTTACTTAGGATTAAGCTCTATTTAACTAAATAGGAAATAATTGTGAGTAAACAATTTAATATTATATCAAGCATGAAAAGATACCCCAGATTCTGTTTTTAAACAAAAGATAATTACATCTTATATAACATTAGTCATGTAACAACTTTTTAAATAGGCCATTTAAGAATTTTATGTCAAAAAATGGATTGTGATCTTAATAAAAAAATTGTATACAAAATTTTCTAGAATTGTTTGTTACACAATAATAAGGGTAATAAATTTAATAAATATTGATAAAATTCATATGCCCCCCACCCGTGTTATAGAAAGCATTATACTAATACAAGGATTCCTATTAACAGGTTTGCTCACTGCAGTTTACTTAAATAATTACTTGTATGCTTTTATGGTATTAGCTCCACTACTGAGAATAAAGAACCAATGGGCCTTTCGAAATATTACCTTCCATGATTGCTGAGTAAGAGATGTCCATTTCCTCTTCTCCATCATTTTTTTGTACTTGAATCTGGAGGAATACATGGCATGCAAAGCATGAGCCACAGCAAAGGCAGCATTATAGATGCTGTAGCTATGCCCAGTAATGGTTTTCTCTAAAATGTTTTCAGAAATGTTCTCCAAGTCCTCCAGTCCACTGCAGAGGTTTCTATATTTACGGTTCAGAATCCAATTGGGGAAATTGCAGCCAAAAGCAGAAGACCAAAAGTCCCTCATTAAAAAATCTTCTTTCACATTGGAAGGCTTTCTGTCCCAAATAAATTCCTTAAATCCTTGTAGTTCACTTGAATGGATAGCCAAGGATAAAGCACCATGATAGATTAGTTCAGCAGTTTTTTGACCCCGTTTATTACTATAGTATTTAAGTTCTAGCTGAGCAGTCAAAATCCACACTTTACCATTGATCTTGTTTGTTCTTTCATTATCCCTTCCTAGACGTAACAACATGTCCAAAAATACTGGAGTGCGAATATCACCAAAGAGGAGAAATATATTAGCTGTGCTGGTCATGATTCTATTCCATAATTTATATTTCCATTTTTTAATATTCCCATATTCACTTTTCATTCCTATATTGTAGATTGTATCTATAAAAGCAAAGCAAAGTCCACAAGTAACAAATTCTGGAACCATAATTTGAAATATCCATTCAGAATTTATTCCATTTGCAATGAAAAATCCAACCCAGGTCCACCTGAAATAGAGAAGTAATTTGAGAATTTCCTTATACTGATGGGCTTCATTTGGAACCATTTGGTAGAAGTAAGTGGTTTGGGTGTGATTCATTGTCAATGGAGCAGAGCCATAGGAGAGCTAAAAAGATTGGTAATTGGAGACAAGGCAAAGAATGAAATGGAATGAAGCAAAATTAATGTGTACATCCACTTATTCTTTTTTTATTGTTTAATATTTCATATGCAAATTCATCAGTATTTAAAACAGAATAATTTATCCTTATGTTGGAACCAACTTTGTTAATATGCTAAAGAGATAAACTCTATATTTTCTAAAAAAAAATTGAAAATTCTTTTGGATAAAAAGTACCTTGTGATAAGAATTTATCCTTCACAAGAAGTATAAAGATTTGATAGTATTTCATAAAATATCATTTTTAACGTTATGAAGAGAACATTATAACGTTCTCTTCTTTAACTTCTAAATTTTCAGCTACACTAACAGCACTGAAAAACTGTTTAATGCTGGAATAATCTGGGATGATGCTTCTCAGATGAGCTATGTTGCCACACCAATAAATTTGATATGATTAGAGGAAATAAATCCAAATCTGTCTAAAGAATGTATCAATATCTGATTAAAAAAAGATAATTGGATCACTTCTAAATGCATATAATCTATACATATATCCTACCTGAGGAATTTTGTAGATGCTAAAAATATTTGGGATCTGAGAGGAAGATTCAATGCCAAGTCCTTCAATGATTGCAAGAAGATTGTCTTTACTATCACAATGGTAATTTGGGAGAAATTGCTCCTTTGGAGAAATAAGTTGCATTGCAGAACGAAAGGCCCACCTGGTATTGAAATGGCTATCATAGATATGGAATCCAACAGTGATGTTGGGTAAGACCTGTGGGTCTTCATTGATTTTCTTTATTGCAAAGTCCAAGGCCAGAATATGCTGGTAGTTCTGAGTCATAACCCTACAGTGGGAGTTTCATTATGTGTCAGACTAATTCAGTAATATATAGATATATATTCCATAGTTTAAGAGGCATACTTGGTACAAAAACGTGACCAATCACGCAGAAGTTGATCTATCAATTAGAGGAAGACAGGAATGGACCTCATCTATGTAGTTTCCAACAAACTTACATAAAATGTATGTGAAATTTCTAGAGTAAAAACAAATTAACTATTTATCTTTTTTGAAAGCAATAAGATTCTCTGCAATAAAGTTGAGTTCTACATAGTAGTTTAGGAGTCATGCTTGGTATAAAAATTTTAAAAGTTACCTCAGCATGAGGGCCCACAGCAATCTAAAGGGTGATATTTACTCTGCAAGGTTACTATTTACAGCAGACTATTTTTAAAACAAAGCAACATTTGCAAATTAAGGAGATGATTTAACATTTTATAATATGCAAGCTTCTGTTCTTTCACTCCCAGGATGATTTTCAAATTCATAAATGTATCTGTTGATATACACTATATTGCCAAAAGTATTCGCTCACCGATCCAAATAATCAGAATCAGGTGTTCCAATCACTTCCATGGCCACAGGTGTATAAAATCAAGTACCTAGGCATGCAGACTGTTTTTACAAACATTTGTGAAAGAATGGGTCGCTCTCAGGAGCTCAGTGAATTCCAGAGTGGAACTGTGATAGGATGCCACCTGTGCAACAAATTCAGTCGTGAAATTTCCTCGCTCTTCAATATCCCCCAGTCTACTGTCAGCTGTATTATATGAATGTGGAAGTGTTTGGGAATGACAGCAACTCAGCCACGAAGTGGTAGGCCACGTAAACTTGTCCAACATCAGTGTGTGACCTCACAAATGCGTTTCTGGAATAATGGTCAAAAATTCCCATAAACACACTCCTGAACCTTGTGGACAGCCTTCCCAGAAGAGTTGAAGCTGTTATAGCTGCAAAGGGTGGACCGACGTCATATTGAACCCTATGGATTAGGAATGGGATGTCACTTACTGTAAATTCATATGCGAGTAAAGGCAGGTGAGCAAATACTTTTGGCAATATAGTGTATCTCTACTGAGAACACCAGCTGATTTTGTCCCATCACCCCAAATACTACTTTCAGAGAATACAAAGATTATAAGTAGATAAAGGCTAAGGTGACCCCTTCTATACATAACTTTTTACCAAGAAAGTTATATCAAACATTTAAAATCTCTGGAAGTTGAACTTGATTTTCGTAAAATTTGCATTGCCTTTTTACCTTATGCATATTTGTTTATAAAGACTTTTTCTGATTGATTTAAGATTGTTACATATTTCAGGTTCCTATAAAGGGATAAATTAGCAATAGCAGTAGACTTATATACCGCTTCATAGGGCTTTCAGCCCTCTCTAAGCGGTTTACAGAGAGTCAGCATATTGCCCCCAACAATCTGGGTCCTCATTTTATCCACCTCGGAAGGATGGAAGGCTGAGTCAACCCTGAGCCGGTGGGATTTGAACCGCTGAACTGCTGATCAAGCAGTAGCCTGCAGTGCTGCATTTAACCACTGTGCCACCTTGGCTCATATTGAAAAACAATTGTACAAAGTAGAATTTTAATTTGAAACAACGGCTGAATTAAGAGAATATTGGTATAAATGAATGAAAATGTATTCCTTAGTAAGAAGTTAAATATACATGTTACTCTTTTATGTATCTTCCTAGTTATCTTTAGTAATCTTACTAAATTGTCTTCAAATGTAACTAAACATTAATCAATCTATAATATTTTGACTTCATTAAAATATCTTAAACACTGACTATATAATTAATA
The DNA here is from genome assembly GCF_051295495.1 of Thamnophis sirtalis. NCBI lineage: Eukaryota > Metazoa > Chordata > Lepidosauria > Squamata > Natricidae > Thamnophis > Thamnophis sirtalis. The sequence goes on from NW_028261384.1 coordinate 113,471,821, forward strand.
TTTCCTTGGAGAAGCAGGGCAGCATGATCAGATTTGCAATCTTATTGGATTTCTAGGAAAAGAATGTATTATATCCCTTGCTACAATAAATCATACCAATAAAATTGATCTTCTCCATATAATCTGTGCAAAGGTATCTAATTCCTTACTGGTACTTTTCAGAGTATGTTGGAGGTGGTGATTTATCAAAAGATTTTGGGCTGGAGACAAAGAAGGTATGACGAACAAGGCCACCAAGAAGAAGATCCCCTGGCTTAAGGTACATGTGAAAAATGTGATGGTGATCCACAATTCGACACTTTATGTTCATCTGGTATGTCACACGAGGCAGCAGCAGAACAAACAATCCTACTACAATCAACATACTAAGTACAAATTGACCTTCTAAACTGAAACACAAATGCATGTATAGCTACATCTATGAAAAGAATAGCTGGATTTAAATGAAAATTGAAATGTAATGACTAAACCACAAAGAGCATATGTTTAGATCAATCCCTTTCAAAACCTATCTGTAAATCATTTTTATCCCTGTACTTATATATACTCGCTACAAACATTCATGCATACACCCACACACAAACACATAAGGATATGCTGTTATACTTGTCAACAAGTTGTAATAAAATCAACAGAGACATTGGAAAGTAATAGAAATAATTACAGTTATCTGATAGTTGCCTGGGGCTTCTAATTAGAATAGAATAGAATAGAATAACAGAGCTGGAAGGCAAATTGTAGGTCATCTAGTCCAACCACCTGCCCAAGCAGAAGACCCTATACTAGGGTTGTCAAACTCTAGGCTCGCGGGCTGAATCTTGAAAATAGAAAAGGATTGGCCTGCAGTGTATCTGGCAGCCAAAATGGGGGATGGGAGCTATATGTGCCCCTCTAGGTATTCAACCTAGATGGCCTCCTCCAGAACTCTTCCAGCCAAAATGGGACATAGGGGTCCACATATGGCCCCCTCACAGCCTGTGTTTCACCTGGGTGGCCTCCTGTAGCACACTGCTGGCCAAAATGGGGCATAGGGGAGAATGCACGGTCCTCATGCCACAATTTGGCTGGCAAAGTGCTGCAGGAGGCCACCCAGACCAAAAATGGTCTGTTTGGCCCCCACACCTCATTTTGGTCAGTAGGGTGCTAAAGGAGGTGTCTGTCCCATCTCTCCCCCCCCCCCTTGCTGGCCCACAGAGGAGAACTACAATGCTGATCCAGTCCTCAAAGAAATCCAGTTTGACACCCCTGCCCTACACCATTTCTAACAGATCCAAGTTTCTTCTTGAAAGCCCAATCTCTTCTTGAAAGCTTTCAATGATGAAGCTCCCACAACTACTAGATTCTAGAAAAAAATTAACAGAAAACTTTTTCTTGTGAAATGGAAAGGAGAGAAAAAAAGGGGAGGGGAGGAAAATTAGCTTCTGAAATGTATTTAAAATTATATACACCTATTTTTTTCCTAAAGTCAACCCATATTCAAATTATGGTCAGTTAAAACAAATTTCAGATTGTGATTAATTTTTGAAGCACAATTTACCTAATCTAAAAATTTTGAATAAAAAGTCAGAATTTATCGAATTTTTGTAAGGATCATGAGAGCTTTCTAACTTTGATAAATAAATAGACTTGTACAACAATCCTAAATAAACATTGTTAAAATAGATTGGATTCCAAAAATACATGTCCAGTAAATTTTACTGGAAGGCAATTAATTTCTAAAAATATACTTTTGGAAGATAGTATGATAAGGCTAGTGTCAGGCCTGGAAGCCATCTTTACATTGACCTTTCAAGCCTGCCACATTTTTTTAAATATATATTTTATTCATTTTCACATTCCATTTTACAGTCACTTATATACTGGATATTTGCTATAAGAAAAGAAATAAAATAAAATAAAATAAAAAAAGAAAAACACAACTCATCATCATTCACAACCCCACCTGACACTTCCATCCTCCATACACCCCATCTTCCCCCTCCAACTTTCCTTTCCTCCCTCTAATACTCCCCTTCCCTACTTCCCTTTCCCCTCAACCTTCCTTTCTCCCCTTCCTAGCATTCCCCTTACACCCTCCTTACATTCCCCTTACTCCTTCCTTACTCCTCCCTCTTCTTTCCCTCTACCTCTCCCCTTGGTGTATTCCTTTATTCAGCTCTTATTTATTAATATTGAACTATAATATGATAAAAAAAATAAAGAATAAAAAAATAAAATAAACCAAGGAAAAAAAATATAAAGAAAGAAAAAAAAGAAAGAACAACCGTATACAAGTGCATTCTTCTTCTTATTGAAACTATATTAGCACCCACCCACCCACCCCCCATAGATCCCCATCCCTAATCCCCCCGACTTCCCAGGGCCCACACCTGGCACTGCCCTCTGTCAAACCCCTTCTAAAGTATCTTATGATCGTATGAATTAAAAATAAAAGTAATATAAAAAAATAGATAAAAAGAAATTACAAATTATAAAAAGGAAAAGAAAAGAAAAAAAAGAGAAAAAAAGAAAAAAAAGAACTCTTTGTATTAAGCTCAGCCCCCCATCTTTATTTATGTTTAAACAGTATAAATCATTCTGTATGTATTTTATTCTCGTCTCTTGCTTCTTTGTTATTTACCCCAACCTCCTGTAGACTCTCCAGTTCATCTTCCTTAACCTTATATTCCAATAAACATTTATACAAATTTGTGCAGACATCAGTTTACAATCCAACTCAAAATAATCTCACCAAACTTTCCCTTCTAGTAAAATTTAAGCAGCGTGGGTCATTCCACATATTCAAATATTACTTTACACAAGAATCAGTTTGCATTCTATCTTAAAATAATCTCATCAAGCTTTCCCTTCTAATAGGATTTAAACAACGTAAATCATTCCGCATGCATTTTACCCTCGTCCCTTGCTTCTCTGATATTTACCACTATTTCCCATAGTCCCTCCAAATAATCTTTCTTAACCTTATTTTCGAACAGTAATTCACCCAAGAGTCAAAATTTATACAAATTTGTGCAGACATCAGTTTACAATCTAGCTCAAAATAATCTCACCAAACTTTCCCTTCTAGTAAAATTTAAGCAGCGTGGATCATTCCACATGTTCAAATATTACTTTACACAAGAATCAGTTTGCATTCTATCTTAAAATAATCTCATCAAGCTTTCCCTTCTAATAGGATTTAAACAACGTAAATCATTCCGCATGCATTTTACCCTCGTCCCTTGCTTCTCCAATATTTACCATTATTTCCCATAGTCCCTCCAAATAATCTTTCTTAACCTTATTTTCGAACAATAATTCACACAAGAGTCAGTTTACCTTTTAACTCGAAATACTCTGATCAGGCTTTCGTTCCCCCTCCACCTATCCCGCGTTACCCGGCTCCCTCCTCCCAAACCAAAGTTCAGTAAAGTTACCATCTCCACTCTCTTCACTTTAGAGTCCTGGACAATTTAAATTAAAGTTCAGACATACAAGTCCCGTGAAATATACTTTCAGCATCCACCTAATTCAGTCCCAATATCACACCACCAATATCCAATTCCGCTTTTTCTACCGGAGAGTGATCGCAAACCCCCATTCAATCCACAACTTTAACAAGTATTTTGGAATGTCTAAATCCTCGATCTCCGCTCTTCTGCTTCTCTGAAAGAGGGAGAGCTACCCCCTCCATCTTGCAGCCATGCGGTCTGCTGCTTGCCTTCTCCTTCGACTTGTCTTTCCTCTTTTCCAAGTGAATCAGGAAGTCCCACCTTCAAGGTCTTATAGTAGAAATCTCGAGCCTCCGAAACAGAATTAAGACAGAATCTTTGATTCTTGAATGTGACCGTAATGCCGGATGGTGCTTCCCATTTATACTGTATCTGGTGGTTTCTAAGCTCTTTAGTTAAGAAAGTATAGTCTCTTCTTGCTTTTAACTTCTGAGATGGTATTTCTTTGAAGACAATCAAATCCTGCCCATCAACTCGCAACCTGTTATTGTAAAACTTTTGTATGATCGCTTTCTGGATTCTTTTGTGGAGAAATATATAATTATGTCCCTCGGGAGCTGTCGCTGTTCCGCTACCAACGAATTCTGGCGATAGATTTTCCGAATCTGCCAATCAAAATTAAATCCCGGGCTTCCCACCGCATGGCTGAAGGCCTCAACAAAGGTCTGTTTCAGATTCTCTCGCTCCTTTTCACACAATCCTCTGACTCTTATTGCAAATGCCTTCTTGTTAAAATTTATCATAACAAGCTGTTCTTGAGTATCTCTAATTTTTTGTTGTAATGTTTGGATATTGGTAGTCAAATTAGAATTAGCCTCCTCCAAACTTTCCAATTTATTCTCCATTTCAGCGGTATAATCTGTCAGAGCAGACACGGCTACAAACGTATTCGTCTTCATTTGAGCAATCTTAGTCTCTAAATTATCATATAGCTCCAATACAAATTCTTTAATTTCCTGTTTAAAGTCATTAAGCATTTGAAAGAGAAATTCCTGTGTTAAGAATTCTCCAGTAGAGGGCGTAGGAGACAAGGGCAACGATTTCATAGCAGATTCTTTCATTATAAATAAACAAATAAACAGCGCTCTCGCTCCCCTCTGTTTCCAAAAAAAAAAAATCTTTTGTTTATAGATTTTGGATAATTAAGAAGGAGTGTTCTGCAGGAAGGTAGAGCCGGCTAAATAAATCCCCTATCAGTCACCAACGGAGAAAAATCGCCATTTTAAAGTGCGTTTAAACAAAGAAGCCTCTAGGACAAATGAGGCTGGTGTTTAAGATAGTAAAAAAAAGCAAAAATCTCTCAGGGGTGGGACCCGCTCGTATTTATCATAGCTTCAAACAACTTTGCTTTGTCCTGAGGGGGGAGTCACCTGTCTAGGGCTGCAAAAAAAGCAGCTGAGAAGAACTGGCTGGAGATAAGAGCTCAGCTTACGCTGGATCTAATCTCCGTCCACAGCCAAAAAAAGAAAAAGGCTGTGAACCATGAATAGACCCTAGCCACTGAGCTACTCCCTGCCCCTTTCTAGCCAAAAAGGGGTGATATCTATGATCTTATTTAGATATACAGACCAGTTCTCTGAGAGGAGCTCCACTGAGCCCTCTTCGGCGACAGCCTCCGCCCCCAGAAGCCTCCCCTGCCACATTTTTCTTGAGGATATTCAAGCCTCCAAGTCTTCTTTTGTTAGGAGTGTTACGTGGAAGCTTGTTTCCCAAATTTTGAGTACAGGTCCTTTGTTTTGTTTATTTAATATTTTCAGTTAATGTTTATAAACTCATAAGGAAGAAAAATTAGAGAAAGAAAAATACATATTTTCAGGTTTCTAGTGAGTTTTGAATTAAGTGCCATCTGCATGTCAGTTCAGTTATAATCACTATACCAGTGAGACAGGGGTGGGTTCCTCCCGGTTCGCACCGGTTCATGCGAACCGGTTTGTCAGTGAACCCGGAAGTAATTAACTTCCGGGTTCCTAGCTCTTAGCCCCTGTCGCTGGGTGCCTGCAGGGTTTTTCTTTTTAAAAAACGCCTCTCTGGATGATCTTGAAAACCTGCAAGGTTGCTTTGGAAGGGGACATATGGGCAGCATTTCCCCCTGCCCCCCTCCCCGGGAGCCTGCAGTTTTAAAGCAAGCCTTTGCACAGTAAAGAAAATCTCACGAGCGAGAGAAGTTCTTAATTTCTTTTACTGTGAAGTTGCAGAAGCTTCCGAGGCTGCAGGCAACCAGAGATGGGGTGGGGGAATGCCTCGCAAGTTTTCAAGATCGTCTGCAGAGAGGCGTTTTTAAAAAGAAAATCCTGAAAAGGATTTGGAGAGATGGGCAACTGGTCTTTTTTTGGGGGGGGGGAATCCCCAGAACCAGGAGCGCAGCCCATTCCCCCTCCCAAGAAGACCGTTTTCTTTTTAAAAACGCCTCTGCAGAAGCTTCTCTGTGGAAGCTTCCAACGCTACAGGCAACCAGAAATGGGGTGGGGGAATGCCTCGCAGGTTTTCAAGATCGTCTGCAGAGAGGCATTTTTAAAAAGAAAATCCTGAAAAGGATTTGGAGAGATGGGCAACTGGTCTTTTTTTGGGGGGGGAATCCCCAGAACCAGGAGCGTAGCCCATTCCCCCTCCCAAGAAGACCATTTTCCTTTTAAAAACGCCTCTGCAGAAGCTTCTCTATGGAAGCTTCCAACGCTACAGGCAACCAGAAATGGGGTGGGGAAATGCCTCGCAGGTTTTCAAGATCGTCTGCAGAGGTGTTTTTAAAAAGAAAACGGTCTTCTTGGGAGGGGGAATGGGCTACACTCAGAGGAGCCGGCGCTTGGGGCACCCTGAAACAACGCATCCCCGCCGCCTCGTTCTACTCAGCAAGCGGGGACATCCCATCTGTGCACACTTCTGCTGCCACCACCTCCGCTCCCAAACGCAACTGTCAGCTGCGAGCAGGTGACTGAAGCTGCTGCTTGCAGTCATTTATGGCTGCAGATAGATTGTGCCTGTAGCGGGAAGCTCTTCGTCCTGTGAGAGCTCCTCTCCAGCACTCCTAGTTTGGTAACATCATCAGTGCTAGAAGGGAGTGGGGTTGGGGGGGAGGAGGAGAAAGTTAGGACAAAAAAGAAAAAGATAAGGAGGGAGAGGACTGTGGGGTCCTTTGGTGTTCTCTGAACGTGGTAGTTTTTAATTAGTTTAGGGAATTTTTATTTATTTATTGTTTATAGAATGTTTATTACAAGAAATGTTATTCCTTTTTGCAAATGTTTTATTTGTGATGCAATATGTTGCTTTTAAGTGTTTAGACCAGGTTTATGTGTCTCAAAGTGGCTGCTTTTCTATGGGCAGGCCAGGTTTGTTGCAAGGCAGTGTGTTTCACCCTCCTTGTTTAGGTAATTCTGAAGTGGTTGATGGTTCTGTGAGTGCCTGTCCTTTATAATTTTCCACATTGCCTTGATGGTTTTTATTCCAGTGACTTTGTCTTTCCTGTTCTTAGGCTTAGGAAAAAAAACTGGTTTCATTGGCAGTCTTTTTTGGGGGGGGGGGGATTTTTATTTTTTTTGGTGTTTTCCTAGCACTGTCATAGTTTGTGGGTGTGGGTGTGGGTGTGGGTGGGTGTGTAATGTCCCGCAGTTATCTATGCATTAATAATGATCTAGTAATATTAATAATATCTAGTAATTAGTAATATCTAGTAATAACATCGTCTTCGCCATTCCCACCAGGTCACATGGGTGACAGGCCACTCCCATCTGGTCACATGGGTGGCAAGCCACTCCCATCCGGTCACATGGGCAGCAAGCCACTCCCACAAAGGAGGCCACGCCCACAGAGTAGGTTCGAACAATTTTTGAAACCCACCCCTGCAGTGAGAAAGACCTTCTGTAAAAGTAACTTTAACACACTTAATTGAGAAACAATCTGAGGAAATACAGGAAATGGTTTTGGTTTATTTATTTTATTCTAAAGTTATTTTTTAATTTGCATTTATTTAGTTTATTGCTTTCTGATTTATAGCAAAAAAGGAAAAGAATAAAAGACAAAGATAATAATGGTGCAAATACAATGCAAATATTATTCAAGTATGCATGTTTTGTAATACATTTATATGACTATCATTTTTATTTTTGTTTGTTTTTAATCTGCAGTATATTGTATAAATTCCATATTTCATTATATGTTTCATACAACATTTACATCTAAAGGTATTCCACTCATAAGTGTCAAGTGCAATCAGATCTTCAATCTATTGAAGAAATGAAGCCATATATTTATCTTTCCAATGCTGGAACATCACTCTTTTGTCCATACTAAACTTACAGAGAAAGCATTTACATTATCTGGTTATCATATTCCATGTACTATATAGTTCCAAATAATATTATCCTATGAAAACTTTAGTTTTTGTCTAAATTTTCAGTCATAATTACATAATCCAAACCATTATCATTACACATAAAAAGAATGAATATAAAGTTGGTTTATTTGATCAAAGTTAAAATAGATATGTTTTATCCCAGGTAACCTTTAATGGAAGTTACTGACAACAACACCATAACAACAACATTTTGCCTACTTATTTCTACATAATAAATAGGACATGGGAAGGTCATTTGACATAGGTCACTTGTATTTTAAGAGGGGCTGATAAATTTCTAAAATTATATTTGCAATGAAAATGGGAAGTAAATTGTTTATATATTTATCTTCATTTTTAGTATATTATTACTTTTCTTTTTTATCTCTCTTTTTTTCTTTTCTTAACTTCTACTCTTTTTTCTTCTTTTTTCAGTTTGAATTACCTTTTATTGTTATGGATATAATTTTTAATGTAAACTACCATACTAAAAGCAAACATTCAAATCCCATCAGAATCAGCCAATATAGTTTCAAATAGTTCATCAGTAGAATTTTTTTTTAAAAAAAAATTGCCATATTATCTTCTATCTGTAAGGGATGTTGTAGATTCTTTTCTTCTTCAGCGCTTTCTCCACTTAAGATGATCTTTGTTGTTCAGTTCAGGCCTCACAACAATGATGTACCATTTGGGGAAAAATATGAAACTCAGCAATCCAACACCGGAAGCTAAAATAGAGAAAATCTCTACAGCAACCATGTATTTTCCTTTAGTGCTCAGGTAAGTTGGAACAAATGACAACCACACACTGCAGAACACTAGCATGCTGAATGTAATAGATTTGGCTTCGTTGAAACTGTCAGGTAAATTCCTGGCAAAGAAAGCCACAATAAAGCTGGCAATGGCTAAAAAGCCCATGTACCCAATCACACTGTAAAACATGACAGGTGATGCCTCATTACATTGGAGGGTAATTTCACTCATTCCTGAGTGCATATCAGCATCCAGGAACGGGGGACTGGTTGACAGCCACACAGTACAAATGCCTACTTGAATAAGAGAGCAAAAAATAACAATGGAATTGGCTAATCCTTTCCCCATCGCCTTAGATCTCTTTGTCCCTGGTGGGGTACCCCTGAATGCCAGAACCACAGTAATGGTTTTGGCCAATACTGAAGAGACAGCCACTGAAAAGACAATGCCAAAAAATGATTGCTGCAGAAAACATGTCTCCTTCCGAGGCTGCCCAATAAAAAGCAAAGTACAGAGGAAGCAGAGAAGAAGGGAGGCAAGAAGAATATAAGTGAGATCCCTGTTATTAGCTTTGACGATGGGAGTATTGTGATGCATTCTAAATGTTTTTAACAAGGCAATAGTTATTAGTGAAAGGAAAAGAGCTCCAGTGGTTGAACCCATTCCCATAGGTTCGTTATAGGATAAAAAGGTTACAATTTTTGGAATGCAGACATTCTGATGCTTGTTTGAGTAAAGACCTTTCTTGCACTCAATGCAGTCAGGCATATCTGTAAAACAGAAGCTTAGTCTTAGATACACACATATATTATATTGAGATAGTTCATATAAGTGTTAATGAGGAAGAACAGTGTTTTTCTATAATAGACACTTTTCTCTTGGGAGATGGAACTTGTTTTCTTTATGCACATCCCACTGAAAGGCATTCAGTTCAATATTGGGTCTACTAACTTATCTTGCTCTTTTTTATCCCCCCTCCCATAGAAAGTGCTGTAGGATGGAGTAACCTGCATGTTCATTAATAGAAAGCATTATATCCTGTTATCAGATTTTTTCCACTTAGGTACGTATTTTTTTTTTCCAGTGAAAAAAGGTGCTAAGGTCCTGAAGAGCACTGAGACCAGAAATGATATTCAGCTTATTCTTTCTGGTTTGGGTGAACCGGTAGCAGAAGCAGCTGGAGGATCTGCCCACCCACCCAACATAAAGCACAAGCACTGAGCATGCGCAGAAGGCAGTGTGTGCAGAGATATGGCACATATGAGCGAAGCGAGCACACACTCATGCATGCTCACTAACACTCACATTTGCAAAATGGTAGGGAAAGTAAATGAATCTCACCACTTACTGAGACCATCTATTTCTCCTTTTACTGCCCAGAAATTTCAGAAAAAAACTGTATACTGTTGAAAAAGAATTAAGGAATAAAGGTTACCTATTTAGGATGCTAAACTAACTTACCTACTGGGGACACTGCCTATATGCATAGCCACCTACCTCTTTTATTATGTATTAATATATTTTATTAGAGAGCAATTAAAATGTTTGTCTCTATAATATTTTATTTCTATAATATTTGTTCTTCTAGTGTCTAACTTTTTTCTGTTTAGGCTAAGAAAATGACTGCAACTTAAAACCAATGTGAAATAATTCAAACAACAAACTCTGTTTTTCCCTCTAGGTAATAACACAATTAAAACAGTAAATTAAATTTAGTGGGACAAGTAGATAGGCACAATTTTTTTTAAGTTCATAAGATAAAGGTCCAATATCTAAACAATAGAAGAAGAAATTAGAGAAAAATATATAACTCTAGTGTAATCTTTGTAATAGCTCATGTTCTTTGAGAAAGCACTTTATCTCTTACCTTCCCACTCAGAAATCTTGCTTTCTGGACAGGGAATGCAATCATAGCAGCAAAATGGTTCCCCTTCTTTCTTTTGTTTGCTATAACCAGGTTGGCACTTTTCATTACAAGCAGAGATAGGTTGCACCTTCATCAGTGAGAGTAGACAACATAAACCAACATAAACATTCACACGCTTAATTATAGAATATTTAAGTTCAGAGGAGAATGTGGCAAACAATGGCATTTCACAGGTTATTGTCTTCATAATCCTTCAGGCTAAAATATTCTTATACAAAATTATCCTCTTCTGACTTTGGAACAGTTATTCTAAGCTCACTGGAAGGATACCAAATTTGAAATTGGTTATTTCTATATTTTCTATGAGGAAATTTACTCATTGCTAAAAGACTTAATCTTAAACATTGGTTCAAATTCATAGTGCCAATTATTCCATGGATTGCATTTAGGTACAGCTGCTTGCAGATATAGATTATGTATTAATTATTAAAATTAAATGCAATCTACTTTAAAAAGTCTAATACTATTAATATTCTGTTTACAATGTTAGGAAATGATAATATTTAGAGTCCTCATCAGAATTAAGCATTAAATGTAGTATTTGCATATTGTTGATTTAATTTTAAGGTAAGTAAGCATAGGGGTAGAAAAACAAACGAAATGTACAAAAGAAATGTACAGTATAGAAAGTTGAGAAAGAAAGGCAATAATGCCTTAGTACTGAGTTATGTCATAAAAAAGGGAAGCTTGAAAAAATCATATTTTCCCCAAAATATATCAATAACCAAAATTTAAATATGAACAAAAATAATTCATCCAATATTAGAAGAAGAGCAGTAAAAAGAGACTATCACAAGTAAGATAAAGTTATATTTAATATTCATATAAATGCATGCCCAGTTGAATTGTGTAAATGTGCATGTTAGAGGAGGAGCATAATGTTTGTATGCTTGAAGACATTCAGATGAAATTTATGTTTATTCATACATTAAAATCAGTAGCTAAACCCAAAATTTTACTAAGGTTGAAGAAAGAAGAAACAGAGTAAAACAAAGTATTTGACAAATCCACCATGAACAAGAAATATATTCTGAGTCATATTTTTAGACAATTGTGTCCTACCTGGTTAAACCAGCCATGCCAAACAATGGGATTTTTGTTCATCATCAATTTGTGATCTCTTGTTACTTGTGAGTTGATCATGCCAACTTTTACTCCAATTAAAGACTCATTTGGAAACAAAACCCAGTTTATAACATCAAATGTTGTTAGAAGTACACCATTCTGGTCAAAGGAAATCTTTTCCCCTACAGTATTATTAAAAGACACTTGCTTCAGAAAATAGAGCAGCTGAGGATAAAAGGAAAATAAATGCTTAAGAAAATGTTCCAACACATAAAACTAAACAAAGATGTGAACAATTATGTTATTCCCCCAAACTAGGAAAGATATCTGATAATTTCTTTGAAGCACAGTTCTTTATTGTAGCAAACCTATACTACTCTACTATATTCTTGAAAACTGTTAGGGAGGGGCTCTCTTCACCATTTCTCCCTCACACAAAATATCTGGACTAACCTGATTCTTATTCCTTTTAAATGCACTCCCCACACACTGGAAATCCAGTACTCTCACAGTACTGAGTTCTGTAACTTCTAAAACAATCTAACTATGTTTTAAAAATCAGGTTGTCTTAATGACCAATGATGAACATTTATCCTGCATGGCAATAATAATTTAAATCCAAGCTCCTATCTTCACACACACACACACAAACACATACACACATTTGGCAATATATTATTCACAGTGTTGAGAAATCCAGTAAATTGATATAAGTAAATGGAGATAATGTGAACATTGTGACAGAGAACTTTATGAAATTAGCCTTCATTCAAGAAGATTTATTCCAACTGAAACCTAAATAGTTTGTGTAAGAGCCAGTCTGGTGTAATGGCTAAGATAACAGGCTAAAAATCAGAGCATGAGTTCTGATTCTGCCTTAGGCGCGAAGCCAACTAGGTGAACATTGGCCAGCCCCTCAACCTTTTTTTGGGGGGGGGCACAGTGCTGTACCATATTTAAACATAAAGCCAAGAAAAGTGCAGGAACTAGTTGCCAGGAATCACCTACATGTACATAAATATCATGAATGTCTTTGTAATATGAATGTGTTTCTTGAACACCAGTTAATCTTTGTGGTATTAAATGTAACATTAATTAATTGAGTAGGTAAAGTTATAGCTATTATAACTCACTTTGTAGTAACTATAACTGTAACTATACTAAACTGAGCTCAACTATAGTATATCTAGAATTAAGCTCTATTTAAATTAGTTGTAAGTAAACCTTTTTAGTATTAGGTTGGAAATGAAAAGAAGAGAAGCCTTCCCAAATTCTACATTAAACATTAAAGAGGAAAAGGATATCTTGCAAAATATAAATAATAGTTAACATAGGATTCTTAAGAACGTCGTTAAAGGATGTAGTGTGATCCCTACAAAAGTGTTTCAACAGCAAAATATTTCCAGTATCTTTTTACATACTACTGATAATTATAATAAAAATGGATCAAAATATTGTACACACAGTATTATAGGCATGATTAGCTGACATATGAATTCTTACAACAAGTTGGCCCATCAGGGTTTATATAAACAATCACTACTATATGTTTATTGCAGTAGTGGTCCCAATCAGTGAAAATGATGCATTAGTAGACTTTTTAGATTTACATTACCTTCCATGACTGCTGAGTCAGAGATGTCCATCTCTCCCTTTTCAGCATTCTGTTGTGCTTGAATCTGGATGAGTACATGGCATGGAAAGCATGAGCCACAGCAAAGGCAGCATTATAGATACTATAGCTTTGCCCAGTAATGGTTTTTTCCAAAAGGTTTTCAGAAATGTTCTCCAAGCTCTCTAGTCCAGTGCAGAGATCACTATTTGTATGGTTCAGAATCCAGTTGGGGAAGGTGCAACCAAAAGCAGAAGACCAAAAGTCTTTTATTAAAAAATCTTCTTTTACATTGGAAGGCTTTCTCTCCAGAATGAATTGCAGAAATCCTGGCAGCCCATTGGAATGGACAACCAATGATAAAGCCCCAGAGTAGATAAGTTTAGCAGATATCTGACCCTGTTTATTACTATAGGACTTGGCTTCTAGCTGAGCAGACAAAATCCACACTTTACCTTTTGTTGTGTTTGTTTTCTCACTATCTCTTCCTTGGACTAGCAACCAGTCCAAAAACACTGGAGTTTGAACTTTACCAAAGAGGAGAAATACATTGGCTGTGCTGGTCATGAATTTATTCCATAGTTTAAATGTCCATTTTTTAAAATCACCGTATTCAATTATCATGCCTACATTATGGACTGTATCTATAAAAGCAAAACAAATCCCATGAGCAGCAAATTCTGGAATCATAACTTGAAGTACCCATTCAGAATTAATTCCAGTTGCAATGAAAAATCCTACCCATGTCCACCTGAAATAAAGAAGTAATTCAAGAATCTCTCTGTACTGATAGACTTCATTTGGGACCATTTGGTAAAAATAAGGTGATTGGGTGTGATCCATCATCACTGGAGCAGAGCCATAGGAGAGCTAAACAGAATGATATTTTAAGAAATAATGAAATAGAATAGAACAAGATTATTCTGTGCATGTGTGTGTGTGTGTGTATTAGAGGTGTCAAAGTCAAGGCCCAAGAGTTGGATCTGGCCTGCAGGGTACTTAGATCTGACCGACGGGGCCATCCTGGAAACACCAATGGACTGGCCCACGGTGCATCTGCCAGCAAAAATGTTCACTGGCAGAGGTTTGCAGGAATCCATCGCAGCTGAAAACAGAGCTTGAGAGCCTGTTTTTGCTGGCAGAGCACTTGGGCCATACAGGTGCCCCCAACACAAGTAACATCAAGCTGGTCACTCTCATCCTGGCCATGCCCCCATGGCCCCCATAAAGTGAAACACAATCCTGATGTGGCCTTCAATGAAATTGAGTTTGACACCTCTGTTGGTGTGTGTGTGTGTGTGTGTGTGTGTGTGTGTGTGTGTGTGTATTTTCAAAGGAATTGAAAACATATAGTCGCTGTGTGTATATATCAGAGGTGGGTTCCTACCAGTTCGCACCTATTCGGTAGAACCGGTTCATCAAATCTGCCGAACCAGTTAGAAGAGGTTCCACCAGTGGACCTGGAAAGCAGGCCACACCTACAGAAGAGGTTCCAAAATTTTTTGAAACCCACCACTGTTCCTTGGATATGATTATTCTACACTATCATGCTCATATTTATAAAACTCAGCGCCTCTGTGAAAGGTAAGGATGACTACTGCGTTTGTGGTGCAATCAGAACATTGTGTGTATTGAAGTTGTTTTAACGCAAACCAAAGATGCCTTTTAAAAAACAGGTTTACATCGTATTCTTATGCATGCTAGTGCTGTGTGTGAGGTAATTTAAGGTGGTTCTGACAAGTGTCTTCAGCATCTTCATATCCGGTCACATGGGCGGCAAGCCACTCCCATAAAGGAGGCCACACCCACAGAGTAGGTTCAAAAAAAATTTGAAACCCACCACTGGTATACACACACACACACACACACACACACACACACACACACAGAGTACAGTACAACACAGGTTCAATTCCCAGTAAGGGTATGGCTAACTGATGAAAGCTAAATAGCTTGAAATAGATCTATACTAGTCTCCCTTTATTTATTTATCAGCACAAATATATATATTCCAAAGAATTCAAGGGAAATATCTATACTGTTGCCTCTCCTATGTTCCACAAAGAGAACACTGTAGTAAAATTATATGGAAAGGCAATGACTAGCTCAATCTCACATAGAGAGCTTCTATGGCTGAGAATAGACTAAAGCAGAACATTTGAGCAATGGATGGTCTCTCTGCTTATTTCATTACATAAAATATCACAATGTGTCTCTTTCTATATGATAAACAAGAAACCTAATCTTTTTCTAGAACTCATACTTCATCAATACATTAAAAATAAATTATTTACTATAATTTATAGTTTAGAGTTCTTTTGGATAAAAAAACATTTCCACATTTTTTGACTATCATTTAACATTACTTAGTAAAAAGAGCTTTTAAAGAAAACAAATTTTATTCTGATAAATTATTCACAATTTTTAATATACATAAACATGTATAGAAATACATACATATGTACCATGCATATAACTATGAATACTCTTTTGGAAAAGAGACTTTATGTTTGGTGATATTATACTCAGTCATTTCAAAATATTAAAGAATTTCATAAAGGACATTTCTGCCAGCATATCTAACATGATATCAGTTAACCTGATATCAACTGGGAGACAAACTTAGCAACAAATGGGAGATCAAATAAATGCTGAACCAACAACTTGTATCAGCCAAAAGATAGAAGAAGCAACTAGAGGAAGAGCTATACTGTACCTAATTTGTACTAATAGAAAAGAAGAGAGAGTTGAAGTTGCCAGAACTTTGGGAAAGAATGACCAGAACATATTGGAATTCAATATAATGCAATTCCAAGCAATAGAACATAACCCAGTCAGTGTCTTAAACTTTTAAAAAAACTGAATTAACAAACTCAGAGAGTGCCTAAGAAAAATTCCATGGTGAAAATCCTAAAGGGGAAATAATACATGGGAAACTCTGAAAAATAGGATCATAAATAAGGTGAGCAGATTTTCAGATTGGTAAAGAGGAACACCTTTGACCAGGGGGGGGGGGGCTTGATTAAAAAATTTATACGGAGCAACAAAAATTTTCATACAATGCAAAAATAGTATTGTATTTTTTTTTATTTCATCATAACTACAATTTACAAATATAAATTGTAACTGTTGGCAAACATCAAAATTTTGAACACATGACCATGAGAATGCTGCAATGGTCGCTAAGTGTGAAAATGGTCGCTAAGTGTGAAAAATGGTCATCAGTCACTTTTTTCAATGCCATTGTAACTTTGGTCACTAAGCCCATTATACCACCTTTCTTGCCACAGTTCTTAAGTGAATAACTGCAGCTGATAAGTTCGTAACATAAGTGAATCTTGTTTCCCCATTTGACTTTGTCAAAAGGTCACAAAAAGCAATTACATGACCCCAGGACACTGAAACTATCATAAATACGAATCTGTTGCCAAACATCAAAATTTTGATCGCGTGACCATGAGGATGCTGCAACAGTTGCTAAGACTGTGGAAGAAGAAAAACACAGCTTGAATGATTACATCCAGAGAAGCAAAGAACCAATGATTAAAGAAGTAAATAAAGGAGGCCTTTTAAAGACAACTAAGTCAAAAGCTGAATATAACAAAGAAGTAATTGAGAAGCGAGCTGAAAATTGGAAAAACAAAGCTATGCATAGCCAATACTTAAAAAATATTGAAGGCAAAGCTGACCAAAAGCTAACTTGGAACTGGTTAAGATCAGGAGCACTGAAAAAAGAAACAGAAGGCTTTATTTTGACAGCTCAAGAACAAGCCTTAGCCACAAACTACATGAAGGCAAAAATTCAACATGTTACCCCCAACAGCAAATGTCGCTCTTGTGGGATTTTCGCATACAAACGGACAAAATACTGGCGCATAATACATCAGACATCACACTAGTTGGGAAAATTAGGTTACAATCATAGACATTGCAATACCAGGTGATAGCAGGGTCGATGAGAAGGAATGTGAAAAAAATTGCAAAATATCAGGAATTAAAAATCGAAATTCAATGACTATGGCACAAACCAGCAGTGGTAATTCCAGTGGTAATCGGCACACTGGGTGCTATTCCAAAAGCACTGGAATTACATTTAAAACAGTTAAAAAATTTGCATCAGTCAAATGCAAAAAGCCGCACTGCTTGGACCTGCACGCATATTACGAAAATATGTTACAACGTCCTAGGACCCTGGGTGGGGCCCGACTAGTAACCAGTGCCAAATCCAGCGAAACAACTGGCTGCTGTGATACAATTGTATAATAATAATGAACTAAGTTAGATACAATTGAAGTTTTGATTATTAGGGGGAAAATGTTATAATACAGGATATAGCCAAATAAAAGAGGGATAAGAATAACAAGGTATATATAGATATGGGTATAATATAAGGAAACTGGATGTAAACTTTAAACAGTGATTTGGAAAGGAGGATTAGAAAACTTTGTTATTAAATATTATGGATGTTTAGCTAGAATAGGACATAAGGATTTAGTGTTAGTGGAGGATTTTAAAAATAGTAATTGAAAGGCCAGTATGTGGTTATGTATTAAATTTTGGTATATTTTATGATGGACGCTTAAACAATTATATTTAAGGGAAAATGGAAATATAATGATGGTGATTTGTATAAATATTTGAGTTAAAATACTTAAGTTAATATGTATTATGTTTGTTGACTGTGGAAAAGATGCACGAAAGTCTTTTTGTAACCAACTGATACACTTTCTATAACATGTAAAGAAGAATGCTGTATTTATTTTAAGTTTAAAAATTTAAAAAATTATTAAAAAAAGAATTAAGACAGGCATGCCTCAAATTCAGGTAAGAACCTGGAAGATGATAATCATGCATTGTCTTAAAATGCATTTTTTTCTAGAGGGACTGTCCCCACTAGTGTTGACTGACAACTTCCCCTCCCCCTGAAAGCAGGCAATTGTTCACAAGCTGGGCTCTTATGGGCTCTCACTGGTATTCTTAATATATCTAGGGTTTGATCAAGCAAAGCAAGTAGTAATCAATAGAATGAAGGACATGGATTTCCAAGAAGAACTAAATAGGTTGCTTATCCGCAGTAGGGACAGAATCAAACAGGGTGTGTTGGAATTAGCAAGATATCTAAATGACCTGATCTTCCCAAAACAAAGAATAGCTTTCTTCAGAGCCAGATTTAACATTCTTCCTTCAGCACTCCTCCAGGGCAGATATAAGAGAACACCTATAGCAGAACGGGTTTGCATATGTGGTAAAGGAGAAGTTGAAGATATCTCACATATTCTAATACACTGTGAGCTATATACAAGTTTGTAAGTTTGCACATATTCTCCCCTTATTAGACAGATTGCCAGGGAGGGCAGACAATTTTTATGTAGGTTTTCTCCTCCAGGACATAAACCAGCTACCACGTATGTGGTTGCAAAATTCTGTATTCCTGCAATGTCCACAAGGAAAAAAATGGTTACAGAAGTATAGTTGTCATCTTGTGCCAATTATTTGGACATATCTCTAACAATTTCTGGACCATTGTATTTACTCCCATAGTTATCGGCTTTTCACCCAGATAAACCAGGGAGTGACCTGAACAATTTGAGAACATGTATGTTATTATCCACTTTTAACATCAATACTTTTAAATTATATTTTAATGTCAGTACTTTTTAACATATTGTAAAAAGTAATGTGTATTGTTGTTATTTGGCTGTAATAAAGATTTATACTATACTACAACAAGTAGTCTTTAATGATACTACATCTACATGGGGGAAAGTAAGTGATGGGGTGCCACAAGGTCTTAGCCTCAATACTCTTCAATATCTTCATAAATGATTTAGATGAGGGAAGAGAAGGGGTTCTCATCAAATTTGCAGATGACACTAAATTGGCAGGAATAGCCAACACCCCAGAAGACAAGCTCAGGATCTGAAAAGATCTTAACAGATTTCAACAATGAGCCCTATCAATTAAATGAAATTTAATGTGAAGAAAAGCATTACATTTAGGCAGGATAAATCAAAGATACAAGTACAGATTAAGTGAAACTTGGCTCAAAAATATTAACCTAGGAGTCCTAGTGGACAATCACTTAAACATGAATTAGCAATATGCAACAGCAGCCAAAAAAGCTAATACAATCCTTGGTTGTATAAACAAAGGTATAGAATCACATGAAGTATTTGTACTGATTTATTAATACTGATTAGTATTGATTTATAAAGCCTTTGTAAGGCCACAACTAGAATATCGCATCCAGTTTTGATCACCACATTACAAAAAAGGTGTTGAGACTTTGGAAAAAGTGCAAAGAAAAGTAACTAAGAGGGTTAAATGCCTGGATACTAAAATACAAAAAATTATTGCAGGATTTGGCTTTGACTATTCTAGAAAAAAGGACTGGGGTGGACATGATAGCATTATTTTAGTATCTGAGAAGTTGTCACAAAGAGGAGAGGGTACACTTATTTCCCAAAGCACCAGAGGCAAGACAAGAAACAATGGATGGAAACTACTCAAGAAGAGAAGCAACTTGGAACTAAGGAGAAACTTCCTAACAGTCAGGACAATTAACTATTGGAACAGCTTGGCGTCAGAAGTGCT
This sequence comes from Thamnophis sirtalis, assembly GCF_051295495.1. Lineage (NCBI taxonomy): Eukaryota > Metazoa > Chordata > Lepidosauria > Squamata > Natricidae > Thamnophis > Thamnophis sirtalis. The sequence continues at coordinate 113,491,590 of NW_028261384.1, forward strand.
TCATCGCTGGAGACTTTTAAGAAGAGAGAGGAAAATAACTTGCCTGAAATTATATAGGATCTCCTGCTTGAGCAGGGAGTTGGACTAGAAGACCTCTAAAGTCTCTTCCACCAAGGTGGCGCAGTGGTTAAATGCAGCACTGCAGGCTACTGCTAGATCAGCAGGTCAGCGGTTCAAATCTCACCGGCTCAGGGTTGACTCAGCCTTCCATCCTTCCGAGGTGGGTAAAATGAGGACCCAGATTGTTGGGGGCAATATGCTGACTCTCTGTAAACCGCTTAGAGAGGCCTGAAAGGCCTATGAAGCAGTATATAAGTCTACTGCTATTGCTATTACCTCTATTCTGAGTGACATAATGCATCTGCTGTGGCATCCTTTCCTGAACAAAACATGGCAAAAATTCATCCTTCTCAGATAGTGTGAAGGTTTTGATAGGTATTTGGCACTTTTGACAGTTATTTGACACTTTGACAGCTATTACTTAAATTTTGTGCAAGGAAAGATTTTTAATGATAAAACTCTCTTGGCTGACAGATTAGCTATGCTGCCACACCAATAAAATTAATATGGTTACTGGAAAGAACTCAATCTCTGTGTAGACAGGACACCAATAATTGATGAGAAGACATGATAATTGGATTACTACTAAATGCTTATAATCCATATAACTTACCTGAGGAATCTTATAGATGCTAAAAATATTTGGTATTTGATAGGAAGATTCAATGTCAAGTCCTTCAATAATTGCAAGAAGATTGTCTTTACGATCACAATGGTAATTGGGAAGAAATTGCTCTTTTGGAGAAATAAGTTGCATTGCAGAACCAAAGGCCCACCTGGTATTGATATGGCTATCATAGATATGGAATCCGAAGGTCAAGTTGGGTAAGATTTGGGGATCTTCATTGATTTCCCTTATGGCAAAGACCAAGGCCAAGATATGCTGGTAGTTCTGAGTCATAACCCTACAGTGGGATTTTCATTATGTGTCAGACTAATTTATTGGAAAAAATAAGCCACAGTTTAAGAGGCATACTTGGTACAAAAACTTGACCAATTACCCCAAAAGACAATCTATAGATTAGAGAAAGGCAGAGGTACATCCTTTTATATAGTGTCAAACAAAATTAAATAAAATCTATGTGTAATTTCTGGAGTTGATTTACAATATAGTTTACCTCTACATTTTATGTCTGTATATATTTTGTGTACAGACATTATCAGATTTAAAATCATTATATAGTTCTGATTCCTCTAGAGGAACAATTTTAGAATTAATTTTTTTGGAAGAAATATGGTGATCTGCCATGAAGCAAGAATTAAAAGAAACAATATAAATGAATAAGAATGTATTTCCTATTAGAAAGTTAAACATTGTAATTGCAATTTTTAACAAAGAAAAACTTGAATTAAGAAATGCTAGAAACACTATAAATGAATAAAAATAAGAAAAACTTGAATTAAGAAATTTTTAGTCTAAATGGATGAAAATGTATTTGCTAGGAGAGTTAAATATATAATTATTGCTTTTTATGTACTTATTTGGCTAAATATAGACATCTTAATTAAGTTGATATATTTTGGTTTCATTAAAATTATTTTAAATACTAGTATTTCATTAATATTTCCTTAGAGAAATGAAGGAGCAAAAATTCATTTCCAGTCTGCCCTTTATTTCTCAGAAACAATCTACTTCATTCCTTCATTTCATTAATCACACCATAAATTTGGTCCGCTACATATAATCTATACAGAATTACACGGAGGTCAAGCTCAATTCCTTACAGATATTTTTGAAAGTACATTGGAGGTGGTACTACATCAAAAAGATTTGGTCTGGAGACAAAGAGAGTGTGACAAACAAGGCCACCAAAGAGTAGATCCCCTGGCTGAAGGTACTTGTGAAAAATGTGATGGTGATCTACAATTCGGCACTTTACATGTCTCTGGCCTGTCATATGGGGCAGCAACAGAAAGAGGAATGCTGCTACTATCAACATATTAAGTACAAGCTGACCCTCTGAACTAAAGCACCAATGCATTTACAGCTCCATCTGTCATAACAATATCTAGATATCCATGAAAAGTGAAATATAATGACTAAATCCCAAAGAGTATATGCTTGGAACAATATGGCTAAAATTTGTAAATTTTAGCCCTGACTTTATATACATACAATATGTGCATACAAACACACATTCATATAAACAAAGATACACTTAAACAGGAATACATGACCGTGCTTGCAACAGTTTTTTTCCCCATAAAAACAAGAGGGAAATAGGAAAGCAATATAAATAATTATAGTTGTTTGATAGTTAGCTAGAATTTGTGAATCCTCTATAGCATTGGTAAGAACTAAGTGTGTTATATTTACCCTGAAAACCTATTGTATTCATTCTGTTCTGTAAATAAAAATAAAAATGTTTTTAGAAACACATTATTTCTAATAAAATGCATCACTCCAAAGAATGCTTTTTATTTCCTTCTTGGAACCAAATTAAAATATAAAGACACATAGAAAAATGCAAATTTTCATGTCAGAAGTTACTAAAGTATCTAGATGATGCACATAATGTCTATGGGAAAAGTCTACTTTGGGGAGAACCATTGCTCCATTTTCTTTCATCAGCATTTTCAGATCTCCTCCTCCTGGTGTGCTTTTTGTGGGGAGGGATCTATTATCATGGCCAAAAATCTACCTGGACTGAAATCCTCTGACAATAGGCTGGAAGAGATTCAGGCTGGATAGAGAACTACCATATCCTTCCATGTGATGATTCTATGGACAACTCTAAAATAATTTAAATCTCTATACTTGGAGTTCATCAAAAAGTATATCTCACATTTATTTCTGGCAAGGTTTTATAGATGTGGAGGTGATTCCGTCACCTTATTGACATGATCAAATTATATTATGACCCAGAGGTTAATGATAGCAAACTTTTATTTAAAACAAGTTTTATTTTTTTGAAAAAAATTAACATCACAGAGAGTATATAAAATGGTTTTTAAAAACAGTGATGAGTAATTCATGAATATTAATGTTACCATTTACTTAGTATTCCTTCTATAAGCCAGTCATATTGAAGTAAGAACAATCCTCAGATAATAAGGACCTATGAGATGAAGAACTTTAAAGGTGATCACCAACAGCTTGAATTGCAGTGAGAATCAGACCAGCAACCAATCCAGCTCACAGAACAACAATGTTATATGGGGCACTCTAGGGGCCCCTGCACTCTGCACAAATTGTAGCTTCCAAATTCTCTTCAACGGTAGCCCCACATAGAGCAGTAATTTAATTCCTGTAAATTTTACTGCAATTAAATTCATTTCTTGAAATATACTCCTGGTACATAGCAGGACATCATTAGCCTACTTTCCAAATTTTGAATGAATCTTTGTTTTGTTTGTTTAACATTAAAGTTAATATTTATAAACTCTTAAACATGCACAGTCAGGGAGACAATATATTGAATATTGCCACATAAGAAATCTTATCTACAAATCCTGGCAGTAGGGACAGCAACCATTTTTATAGGTGGAAATAGATGATGTCATCCTCTTGTTATGTGACAGATCATTGAACAAAGACTAATAAGGAAGGAACTTTGCTTTAGTTGGAAACCTTATACCCATTACGGCGAACCACAGGTAGCACACAGAGCCCTCTCTGTGTACACGTGAGCCGTCGTCCCAGCTTAGCTTCATCATGCATATGTGCGGGCCTCCCACTGGCCAACTGATTTTTGGGCCTCTGCCATGCATGCATTGGAGGAGAAGGGCACATGTGGAAGATGCACAGGATGCAGGCGGGAGATGCGCATGGGGTTTGGCGCATCTCCCCACAGCCCATTTCTGTTCCCAGGAGGTTGCAGAAAGGTCTACTTGGCCAAAAAAGGGGCATGGGTGGGTCACATGCACATGTATGGTGGGAAGAGGGAGTACAGAGGGGTCATGAACGCATGTGCAGGGGGATGGGGCACAGGGGAGGTGTCATGCACACATTGTATTATGGGTACGGGTGCATGGACACACTGTCACGTACATGCCTTTCAGCACATAATGACAAAAAGGTTAACCATCACTACCATATATCATTTCGGACTAGCAGCTGTCCAGTCTCTTCTTAAAAACCTACAGTTATAAAGTATCCACAACTTCCAAAGGCAAGCCATTCCACTAGTCAATTGTTCTCACTCTTTAGTTTTAGGTTGCTTAGCATGGAAATGGTTAGTCTCCATCCATTGTTTCTTGTCTTATATTTTGCTGCTTTGGAAAATAGTTTGATCCCCTCATCTATGTAGGAGCCACTCAGATATTGGAACACTGCTATCATGTCCTTCTTTTCATTAGATAAGGAATATCCACTTCCTACAACCATTCTTCAGATATTTTAGCCTCCAGCCTCCTAAGCATTCTTATTGCTATTCCCTGCATTCTTTCTAGAGTCTCAACATCTTTTTAATATTGTGCTCACTAGAAGTGTATGCAGTATTCCATGTGTGATCGTGCTAAGGCTTGGTAAAGCAATATTAGATCTATGGCATCCTGGCATATCTATCAATTCAGCCTCCAAAGTACTTTTTTCCTGCTTGGGCAAGTCATTGTTTTGCTTTTATTTTGCTGTTTATTTTTCCTTCTGGGCTTCACTTTCTTCTAGGACAAGGCCCACATGATGGCCACTTTGATGAGGCACTGTGGCCCCTCACCTTATTTCCCAAGCTTTCCATGAATGCATTCTCCTGCAGCTTACTGTTTTTTTTCCTTTTAGTTCTTATTGAAAAAATATCAATATCATGCAAACATTGGGCAGAATATCACTTCTCAGAATCAGCCAGGAAGATTTGGATGCTTTAGTTAAGGCTACTAGAACATATACATTTAAAAATGTGGAAATTGGTTAACTTGGGAGAAGAAAAATAGTTTCTTCCAAGGTTCAAGGAATTTTGAACTGGGTACATTCTGAATGTGAGCCCAGTGTTATAACCATTATATGATTGAAAAAAAAAGTGTTCTGCAGTTGTATCTTCAGCTTTTTCTTCGGAAACACTTGTGCAAATACAGGAACAGGTTTCAGGTTTTTTTAAATTGTAACTGCGTTTTTGTACTTTATTTCTTTACTTATTTATATGTTGCATATAATTAACAAGACAACAAAAGGAAAGGAACAAAACAAAATGATAATAATGACAGAAATAAATACATTGTCAAAGACAAGAGAAAGTGAAATACCTAAAAATTCCTTTAACCAACAAGTGAAAGAACAAGTGAATATTATTCAAGTACTATTATTTTCTAATTTATTTAAATAAGTATCTTGTTTTTTGAAAGTTTTTTTTAACATAATGTATTTGAATCCCATATTTTATTATGTTTTCCATACAAAGGCTATGTCTATAGATAATCTATTCATAAATAGCAAGAGCAGAGAGGTCTGTAATCTATTAAGTAAGTGTGGCTATGCATTTATGTTTCCAGTATTGAAATATCAGTACATTGGCCATAGTAAGGGAACAGATAATAGATTTATATCATCCAGGCATTAAATTTCATGTATTAGGTACATGAATGTACATTTTAGCTTTTGTCACACAATCACGTTTACATAATCTTTACATATTTACACATTCTCCGAATTTAATTTTTTAAAAGCTGATGGTTTGTACCCACATAAACTTTAGCATTGCATGTATGAATTCAGTTTCACTTTGTATTGTATAATTATATATGTGTGTGCCTATATTGACATAGAAATCTATATATGCCCTGAAAGACCTCAGGAAGGAAAGCAAGTAGTATATTTTGGAACAGAAACTTAGGAAGGTATAACAGATAATGAATTTTCAAATGAGATGACATGGTAAACTGAAGCATAAATCCAATATATTAAAAAGTGCTACCAAATATATGAGTCTAACCAGACCATCTTCTTTAAGAAAAATTCAGCATAATTAGATCTTAGGACAATTATAAGGCTACAGTGAAGATATGCATTGTATCAATGGTGGGAACATTTTCAAGTTCCAAATAGACTAACAAATTAAAAACTGAATTTTTAACTCTTAGAAAAATGTGAGGATGATCTACTCCTGTTCTGCCAAATAATCTTTAAATATGTAGATTACTGGAATTAAATGGAGTGACCATACCTATCTATTTATCTATTTATCTATTTCAATTTCAATCCATGTCCTATGATTTTAATCACGTTTTGTATTTTACCTGGAAGGGATATAACAGATGTATATTATTGAGACAGCTTCCTTCCTTCTTTAGTGGTTCCTCCATTTAAGATGATTTTTGTTGTTCAGTTCAGGCCTCACAACAATGATGTACCATTTGGGGAAAAATATAAAACTCAGCAATCCAGCACTGGAAGCTAAAATAGAGAAAATCTCCACAGCAACCATGTATTTTCCTTTGGTGCTTAGGTAGGTTGGGACAAATGACAACCACACACTACAAAACACTAACATGCTGAAAGTGATGAATTTGGCCTCATTGAAACTGTCAGGTAAATTCCTGGCAAAGAAAGCCACAATGAAGCTGGCAATGGCTAAAAAGCCCATGTACCCAATCACACTGTAAAACATGGCAGGTGATGCCTCATTACATTGGAGGGTAATTTCACCGATTCCTGAGTGCATATTAGCATCCGGGAATGGAGGACTGGTTGACAGCCACACGGTACAAATGGCTACTTGAATAAGAGAACAAGAAATAACAATGGAACAGGCCAGTCCTTTCCCCATCCATCTAGTCCTCTTTGTTCCTGGTTGGGTGGCCATGAATGCCAGAACCACAGTAATGGTTTTGGCCAATACTGAAGAGACAGCCACTGAAAAGACAATGCCAAAAAATGATTGCTGCAGAACACATATCACTTTCTGCGGTTGCCCAATAAAAAGCAAAGTAGAAAGGAAGCAGAGTAGAAGAGAGATGAGAAGAATGTAAGTGAGGTCTCGATTATTGGCTTTGACAATGGGAGTGTCGTGATACAGTACAAATGTTTTTAGCAAGACAGCAGTGATAAGAGCCAGCAAAAGAGCTGCAGTTGCTAAACCAATCCCCATAGGTTCTTTATAAGATAAAAAGGTTACAATTTTGGAGATGCAAACATTCTGATATTTGTTTGGATAAAGGTCGTCTCTGCACTCAGTACAGTCAGGCATATCTGGAAAAGAGAAGTTTAGGCTTAGTTGCACACAAATCTGATACTGAGATAGTTGAGAGTCTACTATTGAGGAAGAGGAATTTTCTGCAAGAAGCACTTTTCCCTTAAAGATAACCCTTTGATAGAGGAGCCCAATATCAGATGCCTTATCTGGATTGCACAGAAAAACATACAAGTCCATCTATTCATTACTCTAGTTCCATGGGTGAGCTGCTGGGGTTCAGAAGGGTTCAGGAAGAACCTCTAGCTAAGATTCTGTGCAATTAAGAGAACCAACTCCTGATCCAACTCCTGGATGGCCCTACCCACCCCACCCTTCCCCTCACAGGAGTCCCCACACATCCTGATTTGAATCCAGGAAAGTTCAGGGCATGCATGCAGAGGCTTGGGCAGGGTAAAAACACACCTACTGGAAGTTTGGGAATACAAAAAATGGGCCCATTTCCAGCTTCCAGAGGCCTATAGTGCCTTGAGAGGCTGTTTTTGCCCTCCTAGAGGTTCAAGGAAAGCCTCTGGAGCCTGGGGAGCAAACTCCCCCTGGGGTGCAGGAGGTTGACTAAGCCACACCCACCTAGAAAGTGGGCAGAGATCCACTTGCTAAAAATTTTGAAGCCCCTATTCTACTTTCTTCCTCCCACTGGCAATACTAAATGAGTATTGCTAATGTACTAAATGGGTACATTAATTCAAATGTTATTGTTGGGAACTTCTTTACCTTGAATATCTGCTGACTAAGAATTAAACCTAATATATCCAAGAACTTTTGGTGTCTTCATTAGCAATTTCCTTTCCAACTACCATATTTTTTCAGAGTATAAGATGCACCTTTTTCCTTCAAAAAAGACTGAAAAACTGGGTGCATCTTATACACTGAATATAGCATTTTTGCCTCCCAAAACCATGCCCCCTTCACCAAGATGGCCATGCAGAGCTTATAGAAGGCTTTCAGAGAGCTCCTGGGGCCTGGGGAGAGCAGAAATGAATGAAAAACAGGCTGTTTTTTGCTCAATTTCCCCCTGCAGCCACCAAGAGTATTCTATAAGGCCCCCAAAGGCTAACGCATTTTTTGGAAAAAATGGATCTATTTTCATAAAATACGGGCCGTTTTTGGGAGGTTTGCAGAGTGCAAAAACCTTTTTTTATTTGCCTCTTCAAAACCTTGGTGTGTCTTATACTCTGAAAAATATGGTAATGGGATTTTCCATGAGGTTACAGGAATTGCCTTGCAGCCTTGTATATTAATTGCATTGGTCACTGACCTGCTTTTGAAAATTTTACGGCCTATCTTACCTCCCCACTGAGAAATCTTGCCTTCTGGACAGGGAATGCAATCATAGCAGCAGAATGACTCTCCTTCCTTCTTTTGTTTTCTGAAACCAGGTTGGCACTTTTCATTACAAATAGAAACTGGTTGCACCTAATTCACCAATGACAAGAGATGACATAAATCAACACCAACATCTACCAGGGTGAGTTTTGAAGCCTTCCAGTCCAGAAGAGAACATGGCATCTTTTACTGGAGAATTTTTTTAAAGTTAAATTACATTGGACTCAAATTATCGAGTTCCACTAATTTCCTATCGAAATGTGTCTTCTCAATCATGGGAATAAAAAGTGTGGTTTTGGCTTTTTCTTTTTCTTTCTGTACTAAAAAAAGAAAGAAAAAGTAACAAAAAGAATTAAGAATGAAAAGTATAAAGAAAAAGTTTTTTTCTTTGCTCTTTCAATATTTTTTCAACGTTACAGTCAATAAATATGGGAATGGTAAAATATGTAATTCTTCTGAAGATTTTCCTTTTAAATTTTCCTTTTAAAAAAAAGCATTCTGATTTATGTACTAAACTTGAGAAATAATCTGGAGATAGAGATGTTTTTATTGATCTGAAACTGTTCTGGATCTAAATTGCTAAAAGTAAGAACAAAATATATTATTATAATCCACCACTGATATATAGGGTGGATTCTGGATCCTGTTCCAACTGATATATAGGGCGTGCACATGCATCTTAACACATCTGTGAGCCTCCATGTTTCTCCAGATGCTCAGCGGAGCATCACACAGGTGCTGTATGTGCCATGCGCATGCATGGAAGGACTGAAAACTTAAAAGACCGGTAAGGAGCTCGGGCGGGCGGGTGGGAACAGTATCTGGTGCTCTGGTATGCCTCTACCAGGATGTACTTCCTGCAACCCACCACTGATTTTATACACACACACATAGAGACACATATATACATACACATACACATACATACATACATACATACATACATACATACATACATATATTCAGGATCCAATATACTGCAACCCACCACTGATTTTATACACACACACACAGAGACACATATATACATACACATACACATACACATACACATACATACATACATACATACATACATACATACATACATACATACATACATACATATATTCAGGATCCAATATACTAAACCATTACACTAAAATTGACTCTAAAACAATGACTTATATTTTGGGGCCAACTTTAAAAACATAGATGAAGTATTCAGGAATTACACCAACTAAACTTGATATTTTTTTAAAAAAAGAAATTGAGTATAGAAAAAAGAAGAAAAGAAGGTTAATATATCCTGAATGAGATATATAAGAAGAGTCACATTTTAGAAGAGACAAAAAAGGGAGATGGGGTTCATTCATCATTTGTATATACACTATATACTCACAAACTGTTTGCACACAAACAACTATTTGGGTCATTTTTATGGCATTCCCATTCTTATTATTTATACTGCTTGGTAACTTCCCAACAGTTTGCATGTATATCCTACCTGGTTAAACCAATGGTGCCACAGAATGGAATTTTCATTAATGATAACTTTTTGATCATCTGGAATTTGAGAATTGATTATTCCAACTTTTACTCTAGTAAAAGAGTAGTTTAAAAGTAAAACCCAATTAATGACATCAAGTGCTGTTAGAAACACACCATTCTGGTCAAAGGAAACTTTATCCCCTACGCTATTGTTGAAAGATACTTGTTTCAGAAAATGAAATATCTAGAGGGAAGGGAAACAAATGTTTCAGAAATTTTTCTGTTAAGAAGGAATTGAATATTTGTGAAATATAGCCTCAAAACAAAAGGCTGTATTTTTTACAAAACAAATGTATTTTTTTTCTTAAAAAACACTTCAGATGTAAGATCCACTTCCAAACTTCTGGTGGCATTCTGTAACTTCTAAAATAAGTCACTTTAAAAAATAATAATCATCATTTTGTGTCAATTAGCAGAAATAAGCATTAGCTTTAGCTAGCATGGTCAGTTATGAGAGTTGATAGAGCCAGTGCAAAGACACCTGGCTAGGTGTCACTCATATTGTTGAAAAATCAATTAAGTTATTCCCAAAATTAGTATTACAGAATTGATGCTTGATAATATTATACTGGGGAATTTTAAAAATATAGATTTCATTCAAGATTGATTCTTAGTCAGAGAGAGGAGAGCTGACATAGCGACGGCACAACTTGCAATCTTGATACTCTGAGATTGCAGTTGAATTTCTGCCACTGGATGGTCCATTTGGACTTAAACTGTCCTGCAGAAAAGGTGATTGAGAAGGGCACCTCCTGCTGATCTTAGAGACACTGCAAAGTCCCTGAAAGATCCAGAATAGACCTTTTTTTTCCAGTGACAGAAATGCAGCTAATGAAGCTGTTGAAGTTGGGACAACTCCAGAACGGGAAGAAAGCAGAAAGAGAAAGTGTGTCATATTGGTGAGGAAATTTTATTATTAGACACTACCCAAGAAAAAAAATTAAGTTAAGATTGAAGACAGAAGACCGTAGACGATGAGATTGATCTGCATTCAACTTAGTGTGTTATCCAGTTTCTATTTTTTTTCATGGATGGAACTTTTGCAGGGGCTCCCTATTTTTTTAACTGAATGGATTAATTCTTTCTTCTTCTTTTTTCACTTATGCTTATCCCTATGGATTAAAATTCTCCTTTTTTATAATGCTTGATTTGATGATTTGATTGATTGGATTGCTTTTGATCTCCATTTAAAAGTTTTTTCTTTCTTTCTTAAGCTTGGAATATAAAGAAGATAATAAGAAGGATTATAAAGGGGGTTGTAACAACAGGAGGAAAAGCAGTTACACTGCCACTTAGAGGCTGGAGACTGGATACATTGTTTTTTCTTCTTTCTCTTTGATCACCTGATATTCAAGGTTCTTTCCAATTGTTTACTGACAGTGATAGTAGGAAGAGCACAAATTATTTATACAGGTGCCTTTTGGAAGTTCTATCACTAGCTATTGGAGGGAAGACAATATTTTGACTTGAAAGATAATAAATGAACCTGTTTGAAGTTTATTAAAATATCCTTGAATCCTATAGTGGCAGTGTCTGCAAAATTGAAAGAATGGCTCAGCAGGAAAAAGAAACTAACATTGCAAATGATTATGTTTGGAATTCAAAATTTATTAGTTGTGACAGAAGAATTGAAATGAGATTGGAGAATATGGAATACAAAATAGAAAAATCTGCTGGAGAAACTGAGGATGTTTACCAAATGAAGAAAGTGGAGGAGAGAGTTCAAAAGATGGAAGAAAAAAATGAGCAAAGAAATAAGAAAACTGTGGATATTGACAACAAAGTGAGTGTGGTTGATAATGGCAAGAGTGGAATTTGGAAAGGGGAGATAGATGGATTGGAACTCTACCCCAGACTTCAAAACACAGAAGAAGAAAAGAGAGAAAAATTGTTGGAGATAAGTAGAGAAATCTTGACAGAATCACTAGCGATGACCAAAGATAAGCTGATGGAAAGAACAATGCAATAATACAATAGCAGAATTGGAAGGGACCTTGGAGGTCTTCTAGGCCATTCCCCCTGGTTTTCAAGCTTTTATGAGATACGAAAGGAATAACATGTTGTCAATAGAAGTTTATGCAAGATTTATTAAGAAAGTAACTAGAACATTAATGCTACAAATGACAAGAGATATAAGACAAGAGATACTATTACAGAAAAGATACAGGTTGATGCAATGAAAATGTATAATAAAAAATTAAGCTAAATTTAGTTTACTAGTAGTGTATATAAAATGAAGTGACAATAGCTATACTTAAATAATGGTTAATAATGATAACAATATATATAGATATATTAGTTTGATAATATGAAATTTTATATAAACAACACATGGAGATTATGAGGGGAGGTTTAAAAGTTTTATCTAGTATATGTTATAAAGATGTATTGTGATGGATGATTTTAGGATGATTGAATGGAGTGTTATCATATAATCTATTCTAGATTTTGAATATTATATATAAAAGGATGTAAAAACAATTGTTAAATTAAGGTTGAGATATAATAATTGTGATATACATGAATATAGGTGAATTTAAAATATGCGATTTGATATGAAAAGCAGGTGGTGACTATGGAAGAGATGCATGGAAATACTGTAACCAACTGACACACTTTCTATAATTTGTAATGGAAGATGGTTTTTTTATGTTTGTTTGTCTTCGTTCAAAAGCAAATAAAAATTGTTTTAAAAAAGATTGATTCTTAGTGAAATATAAATATAAATGAACAAATCTGACTCTATTATAGAATATTATTATTAAGAACAGTGAATAATTGAGAAATTTATTAATCAATTTACCGTATTTTCACCCATATAACCCGCGGGTTATATGCGTTTTTTACATGCACAGCGCCCCCTGCGGGTTATATGCGTGGGCGGGGTATACGGAAAATATTTTACACGATCGGAGGCTTGCGCAGGCTTCTTTCTCCGTTTCTTCCCCCACCCCGATCTCAGCTGTTTCCTTCTCCTCCGTTCCTTTCCTCTTCCCCAGCTTGCGCAGGCTTCTTTCTCCGTTTCTTCCCCCACCCCGATCTCAGCTGATTCCTTCTCCTCCGTTCCTTTCCTCTTCCCCAGCTTGCGCAGGCTTCTTTCTCCGTTTCTTCCCCCTCCCATCTCAGCTGTTTCCCTTCTCTCTTACTCGTCGCGGGTTATATGCGTGGGCGGGGTATACGGAAAATATTTTACACGATCCCGAAAACCCGCGGGTTATTCGCGTGGGCGGGTTATTTGCGTGGGCGGGTTATATGGGTGAAAATACGGTAGTAGCTTTTGGGTAAAATTATTTATATTATCCTGTACATAACAGAATTCACATTTGTTTTTTGAGTATTTTTCAGAAGGAATTTGAAAGTATGTATACATTAACTAGATATCTTAATGAAACACAAAAATTAAATTTTTGCAATTTTCTTCTAGACTTTCTCTTTTACAAAACCTTCCATGTTTTAAAATGTTGGAAAGCATAGATAGTAAAACACTCAGAATTATGCTGATCTTGCATTTCTACAAATAAATTCTATCTAAGATTTTGCTTAAAACATTACTAATAGGCTACGGAAGATTTTTTTGTGTGGTGTTAATGGCCCCAGCACTGACAACAAAGAACCTGTGGATCTTTCAAATATACCTTACCTCCCATAACTTGGGAGTCAGAAATGTCCATTCCTCCTTCTCCATCATTCTTTTGAACTTGAATCTGGAGGAATGCATGACATGCAAAGCATGAGCCACCGCAAAGGCAGCATTATAGATGCTGTAGCTATTCCCAGTGATGGATTTTTCAAAGTTTTTTTCAGGAACATTCTCCAGTCTCTCTAGTCCAGAACAGAGACCACTATTTTCATGTTTCACAACCCAGTTGGGGAAGGTGCAGCCAAAACTATAAGACCAAAAGTCCCTTATGAAGTAATCTTCTTTTGCATTGGAAGGCTTCCTATCCTGAATAAATTCCTGAAATCCTGGCAGCTCGTTGGAATGGACAGCCAAGGATAAAGCACCATGGTAGACCCGCTTAGAAATTCTCAGTTCCTTTTTATTGCTGTAGTTTTTAAGCTCTAACTGGACAGTCAAAATCCACACTTTACCCTTTATATTGTTTGTTATATCACTGTCTTGTTCAAGAGAAAGCAACCAGGCCACAACCACGAGAGTGCGAAGATCACCAAACAGGAGAAATACGTTGGCTGTGCTAGTCATGATTCTATTCCATATTTTAAATGCCCATTTTTTTATACTTCCAAATTCCATAACCATGCCTACATTGTAGACTGTATCTATAAAAGCAAAACAAATGCCATGAGTGGCAAATTCTGGAACCATAACTTGAAAAATCCATTCTGAGTTAATTCCAGTTGCCATGAAAAATCCAATCCAGGTCCACCTGAAAATGAGAAGCAATTCAAGAATTTCCCTGCACTGATGGGCTTCATTTGGAACCATTTGGTAAAAGTGAGGAGATTGGGTATGATCCATACTCATTGGAGCAGAGCCATAGGAGATCTAAATAGATTGGTAATTGAAAAAATAACAAAGAAATATTAATGTGTACTGTATATCTTCTTGTTGTTGTTGGTAGTAGTAGTAGTAGTAGTAGTAGTAGTAGTAGTAGTAGTAGTAGCAGCAGCAGCAGCAGCAGCAGCTAGTACTAGTGATCCCAGTACCACTGGGGTCACATTTCAGTAATAAATTAATTGTTGAAAAAAATGTTGCCTGGAACAAAAGTATGGCAATTATTTGTCTTTTCAGGAAAATTGAAACTTTTGATAACAGTGGCCAGCCAAAGTCACTCCAACAGTGAGGTTGGCAGCATATAAATTTAAATATAAATCATGAATAAATGAGATATTGATTGATTGATCAAATTTCTATGGCCATCCATCTTAAACAAACCGGCTTTGTGGAAAAGAAAATAATAAATTTTATATTTATATTAATTAGTTTTAAATGTTATGAAGTGAGACAACTTTACACTAGCAATTTTGAAAGATATTTTAAGCTGACACTTCTTAGATTACTTCGGTTGCCTCACAAATAAATTCTATATGATTAAAAATACCTCTACCTATCTCCACATAAAGGATCAGGAGGGGGGGAGAAAGATAATCTTTAAAATCTGAGCATACGTCCTACCTGAGGAATCTTGTAGATGCTGAAAATGTGTGGTATATAATGAGAGGATTCAATATCAAGCCCTTCAAGCACTGTAAGAAGATTGGCTTTACTGCCACAGTGGTAATTGGGGAGAAAATGCTTCTTTGGAGAAATAAGTTGCATTGCAGAACGAAAGGCCCACCTGGTATTGAAATGACTATCATAGATATGGAATCCAAGGGTAATATTGGGTAGGATATGGGGATCTTCATTGATTTCCTTTATGGCAAAGACCAAGGCCAGGATATGCTGGTAGTTCTGAGTCATAACCCTACCTCATTGTGAGGAGCCAAAGCAAGTAAAAAATAAAACCAGTAAACTAGTAAATAGTTGGATCAGAGTATTTTAAAAATAAAGGAAAACTTGCAGATTAAGGGGGTGATTTATATTTTTTAAAATATACCTGCTTTTTTGCTTTCATATCAATTGATTTTAGAATGCATAAATGACATATCTCTATTCTCTTAGTGGAGCTAATATTGGGCAAATAACACAAAAGGCTGCTAACAGGGAATCCAAGACCTATAGATTAGAGGAAGGCAAGGTCGTATTCATTCTACACAGTTGTCAAGAAATTTGTATGAAACATGAGAACTCTCTGAGCATTGATCATGACTAAAATTAAACTACACACAATTGCTTACAGATAGCTTTCAGAGTACGTTGGAGATGGTGGTTCAACAAAAAAATTTGTACTGGAGACAAAGAAAGTCTGAGACATAAGGCCACCAAGGAGTAGCTCCTCTGGTTGAAGGTACTTGTGAAAAATGAGATGATGATCCACAATTTGACAATTAAAATTTTTCTGCCGTGCCATGTGAGGCAGTAGTAGAAAAAGTAACACTACTACTATCAGCATACTAAGTACAAATTGTCCTATAAACTAACACAATTACCACAGGCATTAAAAACCACTATAAAAGCAATGATTAGATTTGAATGAAAATTGAAATGTGTGTCCTTGAATTGATTTGACTGAAATATTTCAGTAAATTTTAACCCTAAGTATACAGAGCATACATATAACATATACGCTCAGAAAAATGAACATGTCTACCACACAAATATATACTCTTATTCTTGTCAACAAGTTTAATATTTGGCAGCACAGAGATTGGAAAGCAGGGAAATAATTATAGCTCTTTGGTAAATTATCTAAAATTGATGAATCCTCTATAGCATTTCTGAAAATTGTTTTTGTTATCTTCCCCTTGAAAGTTTATTATAACTGGTTTGGTTGTAAATAAAACTTTTTGTGCCAGATTTCATTTCTATTAACATGCATTACTGCAAAGAGCTATTTTTTATCTTCAGAGAGACAAATGTAGGCACTAGAAATTAGGCAAAAATTTGGAACAGCAGTGCTATATGTCTGAATATACTTAAAATACTGGAATGACAGAAGCTATAAGATATATAAACACATCTACTTTGGGATGACCCCTTGCCATCAACTTTTTCATCATCATCCCCAGCATTGTCATCAGCATTTTAAAGCAACCTCAGTGAAAATATGGAATGTTCACCTCATTCCTTCCTTCAGCTTTCTTAGATTTAATGTATGCAGGGAATTATGGCCCATGCCTTGGTCGATTCCGGGGCTACCACAAACTTTATGGATGCAGCGTTTGCTACAGCATACGATGTCCCTCTGTTTCCGGTGGACCCACCGATGCGGGTCGAGACTATTAATGGCCGGTTGCTTCTGTCTGGGCCTGTCAGGGCCACCATGCAGCCTTTGTGCCTGATTCTCGGGGAGCACGAGGAGGCCATCCAATTTTATGTTACTTCGGCCCTGCATTTCCCAGTGGTCTTGGGCTTGGCTTGGCTGCAGGAGCACAACCCTCAGATCTACTGGCCATAAAATCTGATCACGTTCTCTTCCCTGCAATGCTTTGACCACACTCAGCAGGTCTGTGCGGCCCAGGTACCCAGCTCGCCCAAGGTGTCTGTGCTGCCAGGTTTAGCGGAGTTTGTGGATGTCTTCAGCAAGCAGGAGGCAGATTAACTGCCACCGCACTGGCCTTATGACTGTCCCATGGACCTGGTACCTGATGCGAAGCTCAGTACAGGTCATCTGTATTCCATGTTCGAGCCAGAGTTGGCCACATTGCAAGACTTTCTTGACAAGAACCTCACCCAGGGGTTTATCCAGCCTTTGTCTTCGCTCTTGTCTGCCCTGGTTTTGTTCGTGAAAAAGAAGACTGGGGAACTGAGACTTTGTTGCGATTACCGGCACCTGAATGCCATCACAGTACATAACCGTTACCCACTGCCCCTGATTCCTGAGTTGTTGGAGCGGCTCCGGGAGGCAACGATGTTTACAAAACTGGACTTGCGTGGGGCTTACAATCTGGTCTGAGTCAGGGCGGGGGACAAATGGAAGATGGCCTTTGGCATCCGGTATGGACATTTTGAGTACATGGTCATGCCATTCGGGTTGACCAATGTGCCGGCAGTCTTCCAACACTTTATGAATGACATCTTCCGGGACCTTTTGGATCAGTTTGTCGTCATTTACCTGGACGACATCTTGATCTACTTGACGTCCCAGAAGAATCATCAACAACACTTGGTTTCTGGTCTTGCAATGACTCTGAGAACATCATTTGTTCGCAAAACTGGAGAAGTGTCAGTTTTGGCAGACTACCATCGAGTTCCTGGGGCACTGTATCTCCCCTGAGGGAATTGTGATGGAGGAGGTGCAAGGTGGAGGCATTGCTCAGTTGGCAACCTCCTCAAAGTATGAAGGATGTGCAGAGACTCCGCGGGTTTGCCAACTATTACCGGACCTTCATCCCCAGCTTTGCTTTCTTGACCGCGCCCCTCACTTGGCTCCTGCAAAAGAAAGTGCCTTTTCGCTAGGGGCCCATGGAGCAACAGGCCTTTTATGAGGGAGCCGATCTTAAAGCACCCTGATCCCCATCATCCCTTTGTAGTGGAGGTGGACGCATCTGACATCACAGTGGGTGCGGTGTTACTGCAGGCTCATGCCCCTTTTCCCTTGCGCTTACTACTCTCAGAAACTCAATGTTTCCTAATGCAATTACACCATCTGAGAGAAGGAGTTGTTGGCTATCCAGGTGGTGTTTGAGGCCTGGAGGCATCACCTGGAGGGGGCTATCTTGGCAGGCTGGATTGCTGCCAAGGTCAGTCTGTGCTGGATTTCTGCCAAGATCTAGTCTGTGTATTAATAAATCCTTGAAGTATCTTTGCCTCAGTGTGCTTTGGTGTATGAAGAGAGGGAGTCAGAACACTTAGACATTATTTCTGCATGACATGTCTTGATGTCTGACTTTTTCCTTTCTATTGGAGGTTTGTATTTGCAACCTTCTTTGTTTATCTTCTTTCTTGTTACTCATTCTTTAATTGATACTGGAGTGTCATGCTTATGATTAATTAATACTCTTAATATATTTACTGAAACTATGAACTGCAATTCAGTACAAAATATTAAAAATAAATTGATGTACTTTGGTTTAAATATTGGTTGTGAAATCTGACATATTTGCTTACTAAGAGATCAAGTGAATTGAATTACTTTATTATTTTGGATCTTTCTTCTATTACCTGAGGAAGTACTATATGATAGAAAGAAGTTAGAAGCCAAGATTGGTTAAGTCAGTGTTTTTCAACCTTTTTTGTGCAAAGGCACATTTTTTTCATGAAAAAAATCACAAGGCATACTACCATTAGAAAATGTTAAAAAAAAAATAACTCTGTGCCTATATTGATTATACATAAAGTAATTCTCTTGAATAGGAATCAAATAAACAAAAAGAAATTATTTTATAATTGTTCATATTTCTGTTTACTTACTCAGTGCGAAACCTGGGCCTGTTTTTCTAAACACAAAGCTGATATTTGGGGCCGCAGGGACTTAATAGAGGCATCCCTGTGTCCCAAAAGCAACTTTCGGGACACAGAGATGTCCCGAGGCAAAAACACCCGGCGGGTGTTTTTCCCACGGCACACCTTACACTATGTCACGGCACACTAGTGTGCCGCGGCACAGTGGTTGAAAAACACTGGGTTAAGTAATATGACTTTAAAGTCATTATCAACTTTTAATGACCATATGGATATATTTTCTCCATGAGAATCAGTCCCACATTTGAATGCCTATGATGATTCTCAGACATCCAGGTCATAGTTGTATCAAAAATGGTTTTTATTTTGAAAAGGCAAGTAACTTTTTTTAATTTATTTTTTTGAGGAAGAAGAAAACAATTCGCTTTCTATCCTGGAAGTTCCATCAGTTGTATTGGATGGTGTTGGAGATGGAAGGACAATTATTGACAGTTGAGATTAGTTGGTTGTAGTGGTGGAATCTTTCCATTCCCACCAGGAATGGTAAGCAAACTTTTAACCCAATGGTGTAGAGTTCTGAGCAATGGTTCCAATCTGGAACCATTTTGTGTTCCAGTGGGTGATAAAAATTAAAATGGAAGTATGTGTTAGTTTTTCTGCAAGTTTCAATGTCAAAATCCTTGTCTTCCTTAACTGCACAACACAATCCAGGAAAACCAAACAGTTTTCCTTAGCATCTTCCCTTGTTGTGAACTTAATGCATCTGTCCACAAACCTGATGTGCTTCGTGAAGAAAGCTTCCACTTCCTTGCTTTAATCTTGACCCAAGTATCAACTACATACCTTTACCAGTAGGTGGATGGAATTCCTGTGAAGGAGTTTAGGGTTTTGGTTTCTACATCTTACATGTAGAAATTTGACATAATGGGGGACACAAGTAAATCCAAAACTCAGCCATCTTCATTGTATTTAAGATAGGCAGAAGTCCAACATGGCAGAAATATGTCCTGACTGAGATTACCTAATATACCTAATGATACCTAATGTGCTATCTTGTAGCAGATGTGTCTACATACACAACACCTGCTTCTGTTAACTGCTGTTCCTAACATCAAATCAACAAAGATTAATTCATTAATATTTAATTTGCCACATGATTTTGCATTGTTGTTCTTTAACAGACTAATACAGATATCTTATGTAATATGAGTACCTAAATATTTAAAGATAAATATTTCAATCTAGTTTTCCAATATAGTTTTCTTAAAAGGTAGATTGCAGTTTGACTTAAAAGAAAAAACAGTATGCAGATTTTTTCCCCCAATAAATAGTTATGAATCATGTATTTTATAAAACACTCAAAAAATAAACCACATATTTGCCACATATCTTTTTATTGTAAATTCAATTTGTCAATACCAGTACAATGAAAAGTAGTCTCATATAAACTGTTTCAAAATGTAAAGAATACTTCACCTGTATTTATTGGAGGAAAAGCTATATGATTATTTGCTTAACTTTATATTTTTCTTTTCTTAAATAAATGGAAAAAGTCAAGCTATCTGGTATTTTCCTATCCCTTGTCTTTGTATGTGGTGGGGGGATGGTGAAGGTTGGGGGTAAATCTCAAGGAGATACAAAGAAGTGTGATGGGGGTTAAATGTGGGCAAATAGTAGTAGGCTGCCCACAACATAGTAATATCATTATAGAGGACAGACTGAACATGTCTCATCTCTAGGTTCTATATAATAGCAAAATACGTTTTTAGTCTTCAGTAATTCCGTCTAATCAGTTGTTCTCTCTTGTTCAGCTCTGGCCTCAAGAGAATAATATAGCATTTGGGGGGAAAAATAAATCCCATCAAACCAGCACTGGAAGCAAAGATGGAGAAGATCTCCACAGCAACCATGTACTTTCCTTTGGTGCTCAAATAGGTTGGAACAAAAGACAGCCACACAGTGCAAAACACCAACATACTGAATGTGATGAATTTGGCTTCATTGAAAGTATCAGGTAACTTCCTGGCAAGGAAAGCCACAGAGAAGCTGATAATAGCCAGAAAGCCCAAGTAACCCAGGACACAATAAAACATAATCACTGACCCCTCGTTACACTGTATTATGATTTCTTCATTCACTGAATGAGTATCAGTCTCTACAAAAGGTGGAGAAGTCCACATCCATGAAATGCAAATGCATGCCTGAATCAGGGTGCAGAAAAAAAGGACTGAGATGGCCAGTCTTGTCCCCACCCATCTTCTCATCTTGGATCCAGGTTTGGTGGCTAAGAATGCCAAAACTACTGTGATAGTCTTTGCCAACACACAAGAAACTACCACTGAGAAGATGGTTCCAAAAGCAGCCTGTCGGATAAGACAGGTCACATGCTCAGGACGGCCAAGGAACAAGAACACACAGAGGAAGCAAAGCAGGAGGGACACCAGAAGTGTGTAAGTGAGGTTTCGATTATTGGCTACAACAATTGGACTGTTGTGATGCTTTAGGAATATTCCCAGCACCAGAACTGTAATCAAAGAAAATAAAAGGGCAGAGAAAGAAAAACTGATCCCAAGAGGTTCTCCATAAGATAAGAAACTTACATATCTAGGCAGACAGAAATTTTTGTTTTTATTTGGATAGAATTCATTTCTGCAGTTGTAACAATCTCTCATATCTGAAAAACAAAAAAAATTACATGGTTTCAATTCCTATATCAAATCTATGTTTTGTTGTTTGTTTGTTGGATTTATATGCCATCCTTCTCCCAAAGGACTCAGGGCGGCGTACAACATTAAAAAACACATATTATAAAAGTTAAAAAGGAAATTAAATAAAGTATCAAAAAACAAACCCAATTAATATTAACAATAACATTTTAAAAATTAGATTAAAATTAACAATTAAATTAATCATTTATTTTATTCTGTTCAGGCCAGGCCAGCTTCCTGCAGAAGCCAACTTTTTAGGATGAGTCAGAAGGACCAGAGGTCAGGGATTATGCGAAGCTCAGGGGGCAGCTCATTCCAGAGGGAAGACAATCCCACAGAGAAGGCTCTCCCCCTGGGGGTTGCTAGCCAACACTGTCTGGCCGACAGCACCCTGAAGAGTCCAACTCTGTGGGATCGCACTGGATGGTGGGAGACTACTGGTGGCAGTAGGTGGTCTCGCAGGTACCCTGGGCCTAAGCCATGGAGCTCTTTAAAGGTCAAATTAGTACCTTGAATCGCACCCGGAAAACAACTGGCAACCAGTGCAGGCTGCCTAAAACCCAATTGATATCACAAATATAGTTTCTAGAGCCTTCTCTTTGCCCCAATCAGCGGTCCAAATGGGTCATTTTCATTTTTTTTTCCTCTGAAGGGGATCCTAGGAATGTAATTTTATTATACTTCATTGTTTCAAAAAGTGATAATTGACTCTTGCTGTTATTAATTCTGATTGCGGAACCATTCAATTATTAATACTGAAAAATCTGCTATCTTCTTCTCATGATGACAACAATAACAATCATGATAATGACGACCTAAGGATCTATAGAGCTATCTTTTTTTCCACTTTCCCTCTCGTCTATTTTTTTCTCCTCTATCATTTCAAAAGATAACATTAACCTAAATGTATGTATCATTTGTCCTTTTCTAAGCATCTTCTTTGTATTCAACACTTTCCTCTAAACTTTTCAGCTCTGACAAAAGCAGAAAATTACTGATTTATCATTTTATGTATATCCTACCTTTTCTTTAACAGCTAAAGATGATATATTTAAAAGCATCTCTCATTTTACCTCCCTAATAATGGAGACCCAATCGATGGATCCATTTGAGAGAGACTACAGTAATCTTTGATTTACAACACTCTGTTTAGTGACCTTTTGAATTTACGATGGTACTGAAAAGCAACTTATAACTATTTTTCACACTTATGACCACACATCCTGATGGTCACATGATCAAAATTTAGATGCTTGGCAACTGACTCATATTTATTATGGTTGCAGTGTCCCCATACACTGCAACCATTATCGTACATATGTACATATCTTCATGTGATCACCTTTTGCAACCTTCTGACAAACAAAGTCAATGGGGAAGCCAGACTCACTTAACAACTCTGTTACTAATTTAACAACTGCAGTAAATCACTTAACAAATGTGGCAAGGAAAGTCATAAAATGAGACAAAAATCACTTAATAAATTTCTCACTTAGCAACAAAAAAATTCTGTATCAATAGTGGTAATGTCAAGAACTACCTGTAATTAAAAAAAACACTTCATAACCTCCATGATTGAATAGGAATTTAAAGCATATTTTCACAGGTTCACATCCAACATCTTCTAGATATAATTTTCTGTGCATAGCCATTTATTTATCTTAATTTTTACCTTCGTTCTCTGAAACCTTCCCATCTGGACATGGAATGCAGTCATAGCAACAGAATGGCTTCCCTTCCTTCACTTTCTTGCTAGTACCAGGTTGGCAATGTCCATTACATATCGAGATTGGCTGGACCTAATTAGAAATGTAAGAAGAGAGTAAATTTGAGAACAATCATCGATTAAAAATTCAATTGATTCTTGTTCTTCTCCTTTTGTTATTAGAGTTACAGAATAATAAGATTTGAAAGAGTTCACATTTCTTTGTCAAAATGCAATCCTGTAGATGGGATCTACTTCTGATCATCTGATTGCTATACAAAGATGAATAAGTATATGAATTTAAAAGCATTTTAATGTTTGAAAATATTTTTCACTGATTTCCAATATATTTTTGTTTATTAGATTTGTTTGATACATGTATTTTATTCAATGGACAAGATATGTCCATAATATGTCAAATATTTAATAATTTAAACTTTATCAAACCATGTTCTTTTCTGGTCAGACTTTGCACTTTCTTTTTTTAAAAAATCTACCAAATGCTTGGATAAATGGTAAAATAATGGCATCACCAAATGTCTAGACTTATATAAATTAGGTACATTATATTATTACACATGAATGCTGGATCATTGGAAGAGCATGAGAATCAAGACTCTTGCTTTGTACCAAACTATGCTATGAATATCTATAGGAATATAGTAATACATCTACAATATGCATGTGTTTGGGCATCAAGAGACAGTCGTACAAGCATTATTTAAATAAGGAAGACTACCATAAGTAAGTTTTGTTTCCAATAAGGAGCCAGATCCAGAAACCAGCTCAATGAAATCCACCAAATACACTGTAGTCTCTAAAACTTCTCCAGTTATTCCACAAACATGCCCATATTTATTAAAGGCACACAAGAAGGAAGAATAACAAGGAAGTGCTTGGCTATACCAATAACCAGCCAGATGTAGTAGAATGAATATGGTTAATCTTTAAGAAAACTAGAGCAGATCTAAGTCAACAGATTTGGGTGAAATCAGTTTTTATAGTAATTATGCAATCAAAGCTATTATGACAAATGATGCATGATTTGAAGAAAACCCATTGTGTTTGGACTAACTCCTTACATTTTAATATACAGTAAATTGTCTTTGGAATTATTTATTTTTGTTCTTAACCTCTCTGATTAAAAACTTTTAATAATTATGAGCATGCATTAGATTGAAAATTAGATGATAAGCCTGATGCTGCAGTTCAAGCCAAATAAGCTTGTGAGGACTGGAAAGTATGCTTATACATTTAGCAACATGTAAACTCATATGTATTTATTTTCACTAAATATGCACACCTGGAAAGATTGTAACCTAAAACCTAAATTTGTATGACTTTTTGAGCAGGAATGATTGTTCCTATTATTCTTAATAGTTTGGTTGAAAATTGGAGCAAAAGACTTTGTTCTCAAAAATAATTCAATGTATATTCTGCTTTACATTTCCATCAACACATTTTCAGACAATTTCAAAACATGCTCCAGATATTATTTCAGTAGACCTTCATTTGTTATACCATAGAATTCTATGTAGATTTCTGAGGATCCAGTGGCAGAACAAGATGCCAGACACAGATGTCCACTCCAGAGGAGGCCTCCCATCAGTTCACACCTTGCTGATGAAAGTTCAGACACGTTGAGCAGGCCATGTTGCAAGGATGCCAGACCATCACATCTCCAAACAGTTGCTTTATAATGAACTGTCTCAAGGAAAGCGATCACACGTGGGACAAAGGAAGTGTTACAAAGACACCTTGAAAACCTCCTTCAAGTCCCTGGAATTTGACACCACCTCCTGGGAAACCCTGGCACAAGATCAATCAATATGGTGCATGCCGATCCACCAAGGCTGCCAGACATCTGAGGACAGAAGAACAACCATAGCACAAGAGAAGCAAGCACTCTGAAAAGCCAGAGCTGCAAATGCTGCAACAATGATGCCCACAGATGTCTGTCCGACATGTAGCAAAATATTTCATGCCCATATAGGCCTTAACAACCACCTGCGGACACATTGTGCACCGCTCACATCCTGTTTGGTGTCAAGGTCCTCTTTGAACACTATAGACAAATATCATCAGCATCATTTGTTAAAACAGTTAGTTTATAGTACTTTTTTTCATTTTTAAATCAAAAATTATTAGGATTAATCATTAAACTGAAGAACAGTGAAACTTACTTGGTTAAACCAACTGTGCCATACTATGGCATCTTTGTTGATGGTCAATGTTTCTCCTAGAGAAGTTTCATGAGCCATTCTCCCAATTTTTCTTCTATGAAAAGATAGATTTGAGGAAGTAATCCAGTTTATAATGTCCATTCCAACTAATAACCTCCTGTTCTCATCAAAGGAGATATAGTCTCCAGCACTATTGTTAAATGAGACACTACTGAGAAAGTGATGAAGCTGGTTTGAAAATGAAAATTAAATTTAAGTGGGTTTTTTTTCTTTTCCCTGAAGAATCTCCCTTCCTTTTCCCTTCTTTTCTTTTCCATAAGGGAAACCATAATGTAGGAACACTTCCTATCAGCCTTTTGAATTTGTGTTGCTTAATGGGGAGAAATCATACTGAAGAATTTATCATTGTGTTACATAGTTTTGCAAATGTTGATCTCTTGGTTTCTCTGTTCACAGATTAGATGGATTTTTTTTAAAAAAAAGAAAATCATTTACATCTTGGTCAAGTGCTAAGTTTACTTAAACAGAGTTAACATTTTTGCCTATATTCAAAGGAAGACATTACCACTGCATTTATACTAGTGAATTTTCCAACATTTTATTTATTCCATATCATGATGTGCATTAAATATTAACATTAAGCATGAATTTCCTCTAAAGGAAGTTCAAGTTCATGTTCAATGTGTCTGCAAATTTATGGACAATAGATGGAAAAGCTAGGGATAAAATTTCCCATACTGCAAATTTGAAGCCTTTTACCTGCAGAGAATGCATCATTTTGGATTGATCCATTCTTGCTTTTTGGCTGAGACTTGATGCAGTCATGGCATGTAAGGCATAGGCCACACTATGGACAGCATTGTATATACTGTAGCTATGGCCAATCATATTCATTTCAAAAAAGGGGCCAGGTACATTCTGCAGCTTTTCCTTGCCTGTGCACATGAGTCCTTCAACTTTATCCTGAATTCTATTTGGAAATGCACAATTAAAGACATGTTGCCAGAAGTCCATCAAAAAGCCATCCTCTTTGTTATTTAATGGCTTCTGACTCTGAATGAAATCTTGAAACCCATGAAGTTCTTTGGTGTGAATTGTAAAGGACAGAGCACCATGTAACAATCTTAAACTCCAGGTCCTTTGATAGTTCAAAACACTGAGCTCCATCTGAGTAGTCATTATCCATACTTTACCTTTTAATGGATTTATATATGATTTTTGCTCTCCAAATTCAGAAATGTGGGGAAACCATATCAAAAACAAAACAGAGTAAGATACTCCATAGAACACCACTGTATTGGCTTTGCTTGCTGTAATAACTTCATACATTTTTGCTCCTTGGTTTAACATGTTTTCATGTTCAGCAGAGTAATTTATTCCAGGGAACATTTCTATAAAGGCAAAACAGATGCCTTGATTGGAAAATGCTGGAATAATAGCATGCACAAATCTTTCTCCTTTGTCATCGTCCATAGCAAGGATCCCAATCCATGTCCATAAGAAATAGAGAAGCAAAGAGAGGATTCCAACATGCTGAAGATTATCCTTAGGGGCCATCTGGTAGAAAGACAGACCTGGAGATTTATCATTTATCTCTGGAGCTGATCCATAAGTGATCTGAATATAATTCATTAAATGAAATAGATTACTAACAGCATTTAGACAGCAAATTCTACATTGCTATACTTTGAAATCTACTACACTTTACACATATTTACAGAAATACTATGTATGATGATTTAAGATGATGGAAAACCTTAATTTCTTCAGACAATTTTAAAATACAGTTCAGATCACCTCTTGTCTACCTTGATACTATTAACTTCATCTAGTATCATCTCAGATACTGAAATGTTTTTTTTAAAAAAAATGTGTCCATGATCTATGACCATCTCACTCAGAAACATAACATCAATTCTAGTTTTACACCAAGTACACTTTCAATGATTATGAGATTATAAGAGGGCCTTCCATTTTTTTCTTCTGTTTTAATTTTTTAAAAAGCCAACACAATTCTAGACTGCACAAACAGAGGGATAGAATCAAGATCACTTGAAGTGTTAATACCACTTTATAATGCCTTGGTAAGGACACACTTGGAATACTGTATTTGGTTTTGGTTGCCACGATGTAGAAAAGATGTAGATACTCTAGAAAGAATGCAGAGAAGACCAATAAAGATGATTAGGGGACTGGAGACTAAAACATATGAAGAACTGTTGCAGGAACTGGGTATGTCTAGTTTAATGAAAAAAAGGATTAGGGGAGACATGATAGCAGTGTTCCGATATCTCAGGGGTTGCCACAAAAAAGAGGGAGTCAAACTATTCTCTGAAGCACCTGAGGGTAGAACAAAAAGTAGTGGGTGGAAAGAGAAGCAATTTAGAACTAAGGAGAAGTTGTGAATGCCCCAACACTGGAAGTCTTTAAGAAGATGTTGGATAGCCATTTGTCTGGAACAGTATAGGTTTCCTTCCTAGGCAGTGGGTTAGACTTGAAGACCTCCAAGGTCCCTTCCAACTCTGCTATTGTATTCTATTGTAATTGTGTCTGATTCTCAGAGACTGATTGGACAAGTCGCTGCAATTTTCTTGACAACTTTTTTAGAAATAGTTTGCTATCTCCTTCTTCCTAGGGTTGAGAGAAAATGACTAGGCCAAGATTACCCAGCTAGCTTTGTGCCTAAGGCAGGATTAGAATTCACAGTCTCTAGCCGGATGCTTTAATCACTACACAAAATTGTCTCTTCCATCAATTTACTTAATGGTAAATAAAGCAGTGAATTTAGCCGAGGTGGTGCAGTGGTTAGGGTGCAGTACTGCAAGCCACTTCAGCTGACTGTTATCTGCAGTTCAGCAGTTCAAATCTCACCGGCTCAGGGTTGACTCAGCCTTCCATCCTTCCGAGGTGGGTAAAATGAGGACCTGGATTGTTGTTGGGGGCAATATGCTGACTCTGTAAACCACTTAGAGGGGGCTGAAAGCCCTATGAAGCAGTATATAAGTCTAACTGCTATTGCTATTGCTATATTATTGGAGACAAATTCTTATGGCAGACATTTATTTTACAAATTAATGTGTTTTCCCAAAATTTAACATCAGTGGATGGAAGCTAGGATTTAAACCCATAACATCTGTAAACATTACAAAAATCCATTAAGAAAATAACTGGATTTGTCTCTATCCTGTAGATTCCATTAAATCAGGAGCATAAAATATATAATGATATTGGGGAATATCAGGAATTAAGTTATGATATACATTCAGAAAGATTATATTTAAAAGAACATTCTACAAAACATCAGTTGCACTCCTATCTAAATATACTTAAATGAAACAGAAGGAAGGAAGGAAGGAAGGAAGGAAGGAAGGAAGGAAGGAAGGAAGGAAGGTAGGTAGGTAGATAGATAGATAGATAGATAGATAGATAGATAGATAGATAGATAGATAGATAGATAGATAGATAAATCTACATCTCTCTGTCTGTCTCTCTCTGTGTGTGTGTCCCTTGACATGCAGGTGGCACACAGAGCCATCTCTGCAACCACATGAGCTGTTGCTCCTGCTCAGCACCACTGTGCATGGCACATGCCAGCCAGCTGATTTTTGGGTTTCTGCCAGACATGTGTGGGGACAGGGTGCATGCGGGAGATGCACACACATGCACAGATGGACGCACACATGCATAGAGTAGTATGTGCATGTACAGGATCATGCACGCATGCACAAGATCATGCCCAAATGTGTGGGGTACAGGAGGAGCACAGTGGCCCATGCTTGTTCCCAAGAGACTGCAAGGAGACCTACCAGACCAAAGGGGCATCATGGGGGATTCACGTGACACTATAGATATAATTCATTACTCTTCCTGTCTAATACAGGATTGGGATAAATAAATATCTGAGCAACGCTGGGTTATCAGCTAGAATGAAATAATTCACTACACTTGATTACATACTTGGCATACTGCTTCATATGTGCATGCACAAACCCTAAGTGAATATATATTTGTATATGATAGCAGTCAGTCCCAATCTGATATTAAACTAAAGTTTTTGGGGCTAAACAATCTCCAATATTTTTAAATACAGTTCTGAGAATTTTGAGGGAGTTTGGGAGGACTTTTGCAGTGCATTCTTTAATATGCTGTAGAATTCACTCTGTCAATTTTATCCTTTTTGTTTCTTCGATCCCATAAGCTCCCACCTCACTTTAAGACCTTGTGAAATGTTCTGACAGGGTAGCGATGTTCCAATATCTAAGGGGCTGCCAAAAGAAAAAAAAGGGTCAAGCTATTCTCCAAAGCACCTTAAGACAGAACAAGAAGCAATGAATCAAAACTAATCAAGGAGAGAACCAACCTAGAAATAAGGAGAAATTTCATTTGAGTAATAATAATTTCCTGAGGAAAATACAGAGAACTTTTCCACAATAAATCAGTGGAACAGCTTGCCTTCAGAATTTTTGAGTGTTCAATCACTGGAGGTTTTCAAGAAGAGATTGTACAACCACTTCTCTGAAATAGTATTAGTCTTCTACTTGAGCAGGGGTGGAACTAGATGACTTCCAAGGTCCTTTCCAACTCTGTTATTCTTTTATTTCTAATTCCTCTTTTAAAAACATGAGTACTTTTCTTGAGCCTATTTATCCAACCAAAGAGCTCTCATCTCACAATGTTAGTCTGAATCACCATCAAATTGATTATGAAAATCTATATATCTGGTTACAAAAATAATGTTTAATGGATAAACAAGTGATTCTAAGAGGGACGAGACATTTGAAGCATTGTTACAGAAGAAAAATGTAATATCTTGGATCAAGGCATGAAAAAATGAAATTTAGTAGATGCAACCGTCAATATTCTCCCAACTAGCAATTGAATCTGTACAGTATGCCCTGATGAAAATGTTATTTCTGTATGATGAAAGGAGAGGTGAATATTAGATTGTCTGCCAGATCATGACCTCTAGATTTTAAGACCTTGTGATTACACATTGAGTCATGCAATTGCTTAAAAATTCATATTTATAGGAAGGAAGGTGGCAAAGATGTTTCTCTCTGTTGATTCTAAAGAAAAAGAAGATAAATGAGCCTAATATATTGTTTCATTGCCTTTATTGGAACGTTTTCAGAAGAATAGATGATTCACATTTCTTTCTTGACAATTTTTCATTTTTCTATTGGAAGAATTCAGATAGAAATTTGACACTATAAAATCTTAGTTAGCTCACCATATCTAAATTGGCAACATTATATTAGCTCTAATGCCCAGGTAGGGTGGATCACCAAGTCAATGGATTCTCTGAAATATAAGCAAAGATCAATTGGGTTAATACGGTGATGAAAGGTATCAGGATTCCCAGTGTTGTGTACTAGAACTGAGAAATAAGTAGCAATTAGAGAGAGAGAAAACAAACTATTTATATATTGGAATTTCCATGAAAATTGGACAGGTAAATTCATAAGGTCACCAGGAAATTGAGCTTGATCTGGAAGATATGTTATCATTCTTCCAGTAATTGAGTAGGATATGTGGATTTCCAGAGGAATAAATACTTTCTGTCTGATATTAATTTTCTCCAACCAATATTTTTTTCAAGCTAGAATAGTTCTTTGAGTAGTTTTATTTTAAAATGATTGTTTATGTTATTTCTGATCCACTTATTTCAGTTTCTTGAATAGAAAAATCCAATAAGGAAAGATAAGAATGAAACAAAAGCTATGAAGGGCTAAAGATATTGTATATCTAAGAAGGATGAGAGACAATAAGATTGTAATTTCCTTCCTTCCTTTCATTTGATTTGTCTTTTATTTTAGGAAAAAACAATCTTAATATAAATAAATTAACAACAAAAATAAAGCCTAATTCCAATGTTACAGTATAAGAGAAAAGCCATTATCTTACCTGCGGAATTTTGTAGACATCCAAAATATTTGCCATATGAAGGGATGTTTGGGCATCAAGTCCTCCAATGACTACTATTAAGTTATTTTGGATACCACATTTATAATTGGGCATGAATCTATCTGATGTAGATATCAGCTGTGTTATGGCGCGATATGTTCTCTTTGCATTGAAATAGCTGTCATAGATGTGGAAACCCAAGGAAACATTAGGTAGCAACTGAGAATTTTTATTTATTTCCTTTACTGCAAATGCCAAAGCCAGAATGTGCTGATAATGCTTAGTCAGGATGCTAGAACAAGAGTTGCATTATAAATCAGCAGGATAGATTATATTCCACATTTCTAAATATTTCACATTAAATTTATGTTATTATTATTATTGAAACAAACCTTGCTCTGGCAGTTACATATTGATAAAAGATAGATTTTACCAGTGTAAATTATTAACTTTATAAGTAGAGTACTTCATTTGAGTTCTGTCTTTTTTTTAGATGATTATTTATCAAAATAATTTAATTATCAGTTCAAATGAATATGGAGAATCACATACCTTTGTACTAATAATATCAGGCCAAAATACTGGGCCCAGAAATACAGGATTCATTTGATAGAAATGCAAAGGAGGGGCTCCAAATACTAAATGGTTGCCTAATCAGATTTTGACCACACAGCAGTATATATCTCTTTTAGAAAAGAAAGATTTATAAGATCCATGTTGTATCTAGGTGTACATTTCAAAGAAAGTCATGCTCCCCAGGAGATTAAAGTGCTGTTCTGTATTGTTCAAAGGTTGAAAAACCAAAACATGCAAGTTTTGGATTGAAAGCCAGTTTGTTATAGTGATTAACCAGGCTAGAAACAATGACTATGAATTCTAGTCTGTGAATTCTAGTCACACCTTGGATACAAAGCCAACTAGATGACCTTGGATTATACCCTGTCATCCCCAGGAAGATGTCAATGGTAAACTGATTCTGAAAAAAAAATACCTGTAGGGACATGTCCAGCCAGTTTTTGAAGATTGAACAGAATTGAATGGAAGGGGAGGGGGAATTATAGATAGGGAGAGACCAAAATTACTGCTAATTGATGCTTTCTTCATAAGAGATTTTGGAAGTAGCTGATGCTGACTACAAAATGACTGGATGGCTTGGAAAAATCTCTATTTCTGATCATGTATAATGTAAATCTACAGTGTTTGATGGGGGTAAGCAAGGAAATTAATTATCCCTAGGACAGATGTATTTGTGATTTTTTGGCAATGAAAATAGAACAGGTCAGGGCATAGAAGAAGAGAGAATGGAATGACAGAACATTTGCTAAGGAACAAATATTTAAAGGCAGTTAAAATCAAGCAACTAATTTACTGCCAAATCAATACTTTATATATAGTAGCAATCTGCTTCTTAGTAAGCAGGCAGGAGACTATTGAAAATATCTATATTAAACTGTAGATGTAAGGAAGGAAAATGAAAAATTCCTTACCTAAGATCCTGATATACCACTGGTGGAGGTTCTACATCAAAAGTCAAAGGATCAGAAACAATAAAAGTTAGAGAAACAACAGCACCAATGATGAAATCTCCAAGCTTATAATACTTATGAACTGGAGGTTGTGGATCACGAACATAATGTCTGAATACATGAACCTGGCAAGCTATCTGAGAAAGTAGCAGCATCAATAGTATCATCATTTTGAGTACAGATACAAATAATCCAAATCAGGTCTCTTTTTTAAACTACAATGCTTTAATTAAAATCATGATTAAAATAATTTTATGAATAAACATTTCAAGTTTTTCAAGTTATTTAACTGGAATATATAAAGTAGGAAATCTGAGACCACAGACGAGTAATTTTGTTTGTCTCAAATCTTTAGCTCTTCATTATACCTTTTGTTAAGGCATAATGAAATTGCACAGGAGAATTAGACAAACAACAGGATTAAATTAGTGATTAACTCATAATAACCATTTTACACTTGGGAAATCCTTATGTTCAATTTGTTTATTACAAATGAACAGAACCTTACCAGCCCTAACAAAGGACACTTGAGTTTGAAAGATCTATTTCAAGAAACAGACAGAAATTTTAGGAATATTATTTGGGACTACAAAAGAAATGTTCATGCATAAAAATCTTTCACTTTTGTATTCTCTAATTTTTTTCAGGTTTTAATGTCTCAAATTCTGAGACTATAGTTCTGAGTGTTGTCATTCTAATCATGCAAAAATGATAAAGTACAGAGTTATGAATACTATTGTTATTATTTATATTATTATTTGTGTCCGTGTGTCTGCGCGTGTATTGCCTGGGTAAAATTAATTTTGAGAAGCCTGTGTCATCAGTGCTATATATTGTAAACATCTTATCTTGGTTATGGCAAGAAACCTTCAAAATTTTGATTTTATTCAGTGCAACAAAAAAAATTCTTTTTCCCTTCTCTTATAATTGTATTATGGGAATTTTTTATACTATCCTTATTTTTTATTTTTTTTATTAACAAACATGTAAAATACACACACACAAAACTTAGATGTATACCACATTTATATAATACAATACGAACAGGAACTTCCTGTTCTTTATAATAGCAATTATCAATCGATACCGCTCACCTTATATTATTTCCCTTTCTATTGTATTTCATTTGGATTTCACCATTCTTAACCCTCTTATTTTACTCATAACTATTATTTTTTGAGTTTTGTTATATTCCTTCATGATTTTTGTTTCTTTCCTCCATCCACCTATACCATTTATCCCATATCTGGTAGAATTCTGATTCTTCTTTTCCCTGTATTTCTTTAGTTAGTTTATCCATTTCAGCACAATCCATAACCTTTCTTATTATTTTATCTTCGCTTGGAATTATTTTGTTTTTCCATTTCTGGGCAAAGGCAATCCTTACCACCGTAATTATATGTAGCATTAAATACTGGATTTCTTTTTTGTATTTCACAGATATTATTCCTAAAAAAAAACAACCTTCAGGTTTCCATTCTATATTAACCCCTGTTATTGCCTCCAGCCAATTTTTGATCCTTTTCCTAAAAATTTTAGCCTCCTCACAAGTCCACCATAAATGGTAATAAGTTCCGTGTATTGATTCGCATTTCCAACATTTTGGGGAAGGTATTTGTTAAGATTTTAGCTAACCTTGGTGGTGACAGGTACCATCTGTAAAACATTTTGTACTGGTTTTCCTTGTTTGCAACTGATAAGTGTCATTTTTAAATTTGTTCCCAAAATTTTTTCCCATTTGTCTAATTCAATATTACAGCCAAAGCTCTGTGCCCATTTTATCATTTGTTCCTTCATAATTTCCTCTTCCATTTTATACTTCAGGAGGAATTTATATATTCTCCCTATTATCTTTCTATCTGAGCTTTGAATAATTTTATCTAATTTGTATGGTTCTGTTTCGATGTCATATAATTTAGTATTTTTATTGTATTTAGTTTTGATTTGGAGGTAAGTTAGCAAGTCAACTTTCATGTTCTGATCTGCCAATTCTTCAATTGTTTTTAAATTTCCCTGTGTATCAATTAAGTCTCTGTATCTTAGCATTTTGTTCAAATCTATAAAATTTGGGTGAGTTGTCCTTTCTGTCGGTGATAGCCAATTTGGGATTTTCACATATGGATTTTTTTGATTTTGAGCCATTTTTGCAATAACACTCTTCTGATTAAATGATTTTGAAAGTATTTGTGTGTTTTATTATTATCATCCCATAGGAATGTATGCCAGCCTGCTTGCAGATCATGGCCTTCTAAGATCAAAATTATTTTATTCTTTAGCTCTATCCAATCCTTCACCAGTGTTATTGTTACTGCTGATGTGTATAGTTTAGTTTAGTTTACTTTATTTGTATACCGCCCTTTTCCCTGGGGGGACTCAGGGTGGCTCACAATTCAGGGGGAGGGGAGGACAAACAAGTTACAGACACAAAGACAATACATCATTAAAAAAGCACAGCAGTCATACTATTCAAGTGGGGCTGAAGTCTTTAGCCCCAAGCCTGTCAGGACAGCCAGGATTTAAGGGCTACGCGGAAGATCTGGAGGGTGGTGAGGGTACGAATCTCCACGGGGAATTCGTTCCAAAGGGTCGGAGAAGCCACCGAGAAGGCTCTCCTCCGGGTAGTTGCCAGCCAACATTGGC
Organism: Thamnophis sirtalis; assembly: GCF_051295495.1. Classification (NCBI taxonomy): domain Eukaryota; kingdom Metazoa; phylum Chordata; class Lepidosauria; order Squamata; family Natricidae; genus Thamnophis; species Thamnophis sirtalis. Next base: position 113,527,261 of record NW_028261384.1, read on the forward strand.
CGGCTGATGGAATTCGGAGGAGGCCTAATCTATGGGATCTTATTGGCCTAGTGGAGGTAATTGGCAGTAGGCGGTCTCTCAAGTATCCAGATCCAATACCATGAAGGGCTTTGTAGGTGACAACTAGCACCTTGAAGCGCACCTGGAGATCAACAGGCTGCCAGTGCAGCTCGCGGAGGATAGGTGTTACGTGCATTGACTTTAGTTTAATCTTTGCTTTTCATCCCTGCCAAATGAACCTAGTGGTTATTTTGTTTAATTCTTGAAAGAATGTTTTACCCGGATTAATAGGTGCGCTTGCAACAGGAATAGGATCTTCGTAAAATATTCATTTTAATTGTCGCTATATGTTCCATGAGTGATAGCTGAATGTTTTTCCAATTTTCTAAATCTTTCTTTATTTGTATCACTAATTTATTATAATTATCTTCTTTAATTGTGGAACATTTTGCGAAACACCCAGATCCTCAAATATTTCACTTTCTTAGTTATTTGCATTCTGGTTGCTACTTCCAGTTCCTCTTCTTGCATTTTTGTCATGTTCTTGGTTATCATTTTTGTTTTGTCTTTATTGATCTTTAGTCCTGTCACTTTGCCATATTCTTCTAATTTTTGAATTAATTTCAGGCTGGATTCTAATGGGTCCTCTAGAACAAATACTAAGTCATCAGCATAGGCTTGAGCCTTATATTCTTCATTTTTGAGTCTTAAACCTTTTATTCCCTGGTCCTTCTGAATTTCATTTAATAAAATTTCCAAAGTTAATATAACCAGCAAAGGAGAGAGTGGACATCCCTGCCTGACTCCTTTTTTTATTTCAATTTTCTCTGTTAGATCTCCATTCATCAGAACTTTGGCTGTCTGGGTGTTATAAAATCGTTCTATCATTTTTATAAATTTTTCTCCAAATTTCATCTTGTCTAATAGTGTTATTATAAATTTCCAGATTACGTTATCAAATGCTTTTTGTGCATCAAGGAAAACCAGTACCATTTGTTTTTCTGGATGTGTCTCCTAATACTCTATTATGTTTAGGATGACTCTCGTATTATTTTTAATGTGTCTGTGAGGTAAAAATCTGTTTTCATCCAGGTGTATTTGTTCATTTAAAACCTGTTTAATTCTTCCTGTCATAATTGCTGCAAATATTTTATAATTGGAGTTTAGTAATGAAATTGGCCTGTAATTTTGAATTTCTTGTAGGTTGGTTTCTTTTTTGAGGATTAGCTATATTATTGCTTCTGTCCATGATTCAGGTATCTTGGCTTTTCCTAAAACTTCATTAAACATTTCCACTCCTAGCTCTTCCAATATTATTTTGTTATATTTGTATAACTCCACCGGTATTCTGTCTGGTCCGGGGTTTTTATTATTTTTCTGGTTTTTCAGGACTAATTCCACTTTGGCTAACGTTATTGGCATGTTTATCGCCTCCTTTTGTTCTTTTCAGATTGGTGTTATCTTTTCTGTGTTTAAATAATGTTTTATTTTGATTTCCTCAATACTATCTTCCGTGTATAGTTTTGTGAAGTATTTATGAGTAATATGCTTCTTTTCTTCCGCTTTATATTGAATTCTTCCCTCATCATCTTTTAATTGATATATCATCCTTTTTTCTCTTTCATTCTTCAATCTGTATGCCAGCCATCGTCCAGGTTTGTTGGCTTGTTCAAAGTAATTTCGTCTAGCTGCTTTAATTTTCTGTGCTAATTCCTTTTGAGTGATTAAGTTGATGTTATGTTTTATCATCTCTCTTTTTCCTTTTTTAATTTTATTCTTTGGATCTTTCTGTAGTTCACCTTCGGCTTCCCTAAGTTCTTTTTGCATACATTCTTGTTGCTCTTTTGGTTTTCTAGTTTTTCTTGCCATGTAGGCAATCGTGGGACCTCTTGTGTATGCTTTCATAGTATCCCAGAGATTTTGAATTGAGGTATCTTCTTTTTTATTTATTCTAAAGAATAGTTTTAATTCTTTCCCCAGCATTTCAGTGTATTCTATTTCATTTACAATATTTGAATTAATCATCCATCTTTTTCTTCTTCTTTGATCTTTCCATCTTAATGTTATTGGATTATGATCTGCCCACTCATTTGCTTCTATTTCAATTTCGTCTAATTGATTACATAACCCAGATGAGATCCAAGCCATGTCAATTCTTGATAGAAACTGATGAGGGTTCGAATAAAAGGCATATTGCTTTCTTGTTTTGTGCCTTTCTCTCTAAATATTCCATTACCATCTCAAAAAAAGGATTTGGGTATTGTATTTTTTTTGTTTTATTTTTCTTTTTGCTTTCATAGTCTATTTTTTATCCACTATTGCATTATAATTCCTAATTAAGGAAATATTTTCATAGTCTAATTCATTTATTTTGTTGTGTAATTTCCTATAGAATTCCTCTTGTTTCTGATTTGGTGCATATATGACTATTAATAATATTGGTTTTTCTGTTATCTCTCATTCAATCATTAGCATCCTGCCTTCTTCATCAAAGTAGATTTCTTTGGAGTTTATGATTTATAACACTTTGGCTTGCTTTTGGATATAATTTGTATTTTGTATGAAAAATGTAAGTGTAGCAGCACAAGAGAAACCTGTAGGCATGAAGTTAATGGTTACTATCCCAAGAGCAGAGATTCATTTGCACCTCTGTGGTTAGAGCTTTCCCCTTGAAGACCACATCTGATAGTCCACAGATGTCTCTCAATTGTATCAGTTATACAGGTATTCAATTCTAGTAATATGTATGTATGTATGTATGTATGTATGTATGTATGTATGTATGTATATATCAGCTTCTGCCACCATTGGTTTTCTTGCATCAGGCTTCATGGTTCAAATTTATAATCCACTAGGTGTCACCATCTCCTCAGTATCACTGTTAGTGTCAGTCAGTTAATACAACAAGTCCAGCAGAAAAGGGAAATAAAGGGGAGTGAGTAAAGTCACCCTCTAATCATTCCAAAACAGTCCTCTCTCTACTCTCTCTGGTACTGTTCTAAGTTCCGAGGTGAATAAATACCAAATACTTGTAAGTTCAACAATTCTTTGGGAAAACAAAACAATAGAAGAGCAAAAAGAAAAAAGTCAACTATCAACCCAACTGTTAAACAAACTTTTCTGTGCCTTCCAAGTCTTCTCAGCAGTTACTATGTTCTACTCCTGTTGTCCATGCCGGGTTTTCGTTCTCAGTTTGGCCAATTCCTTCAAGTTATTCAGCTGTCAATTCCAACTGTCTATGCTCTCACTTCTTTTCAGCAAAATTCTGAACTACAAAAACAGTCTCCTTCCCAGAGCCTTTGTGTTGTCCTCTTCTTCTTTTGGTTGTCAATAATAATAATTACTTTCAACTGCTTTCTCTCTCTGCTTCCTTCTTCTGTGGTCGCCATCGCTCCAGTCCTAACTAAATGGCAGGATAGATCCTCATCCATTTAGTGGGTTTCTCCTACCCACTGGGGGATTTGCCTTATCACCCCAACATCTTCAGAGTTTCCCCCTTAATCTGCTGGTCCCTTCAGGATCCACAGCGCTCAAAAATGAGCCCAAACAAAGAAGTTAGAGTTAGAGGGTAGGAGAGCTCCTGTTCATCAGCTCCAAGCATGATGACATCACCACAGGAAGTCCTATCTATCCTTATTTTTATACTACCCCTATTTTCTGTATTTGTGACATCATAAATTAACCCATATTGTACATTTTCTTTATATGCTTCTGCTTTTAAATCAGTGTATGCTTCCCAGAGTCACCATTTGAGAATTGTAGTAATATAAATCCTTAACACAAACTGTCAGTGTATTCATGCCTGGCAGGGACACAGTAACAAGGTCAGCCAATAAAAATGGCTCAGTAACAAGGTCAGCCAATGGAAGCTGAGACAGTAAGGATCCTGGGGGTGAATTGGCTGTGCTAAGCTCTGAGAACTGAAACTGAAACTAATCTGCTGCTGGAGTGAAATCAATCTCTCCTCTGCTTGTGTTTTGCTTGTATCTACCACATTGGAAGAATCAGATTTATATTTACTTCATGTATTATATCCAAAGCGAAGTTAATAAATCCTGCTGAATTAGTTACCTGTGTGTGCTTTTTGGATTTGATTTCTGCAACAAACTCTGACACAAACAAACACAGATATATATCAAAAAGGGAGAAAAAATATAAACAAATGTGAAGCACTACCACCAAATGATTTATAACACTTTGGCTTGCTTTTGGATATAATTTGTATTTTGTATGAAAAATGTGAGTAAGTGTAGCAGCACAAGAGAAACTTGTAGGCATGAAGTTAATGGTTACCATCCCAAGAGCAGAGATTCATTTGCACCTCTGTGGTTAGAGCTTTCTCCTTGAAGACCACATCTGATAGTCCACAGCAGGACAGAAAATTTTCAGTTCCTCAAGAAATGGTTTGAATGAAATTGAATGAAAGTTCATAGGTAAAATATTCTGAATATATAGAAGGATGCATTTTTGGCATCCCTTATTTTCAGTCTATTTATCTATCTTTTTATAGCCAGATTGAACAATACAGTTTCTATTTTTCAGCATTGGTATATACACACATTTCAATCTCTCTTTATACAGATGATGCTTTACTACTTTTACATGTGCATAGTGGCCTGATGCAGATATTTCATATGTTTTACCAAGTACTATTTAAAACAGGTCAAAATCAACTACCAAGATCATGGTGCTTGCTAAAAGACTAATGTTACATGTATATTAACTACATGTGTCTTAACCAAACATCATTTGATAGAGCAAGTCAAAGTACTCAAATGCTGACTTACTCTTTCTGTAACACCATTTGTAGAGCCCATCTTGACAATATTATGCGCATACACAGTCTCAGCTCTACAACTGTTCCATTTCTTCAAGGAAGCCCAATTTGTACCTTTACTGTTAAAGTTTTCTAAGCTAAGATGCATGTTCAACTCATTTTAGGAAGTCATTTAGACGATACATAATTTTTCACAAAAAGGAAATCTAACCATGCCAGCCATGCATAATATTTAACTTAAAGGGAAAAGAGAAAAAAAGTTATACATAGGAAACAAGAGAAGAAAACATCCAGAGAACCAGATTGTAAATTATTACCAAAACATTATTTCTTTCTTTTCATTAACTGTTTCCTACTGTTTAGCTCAGGCCTCCATAAAATAATGAAACACTTGGGGAGAAAAATGCATCCTAGCAATCCAGCACTGGAGGCTAAGATAGAGAAGATCTCCACAGCTACAGTATATTTTCCTTTAGTGCTCAGGTAAGTTGGAACAAAGGATAACCAAACACTGCAGAAAACCAACATGCTGAATGTGATAAATTTGGCTTCATTAAAAGTATCTGGTAACTTCCTGGCAAGAAAGGCCACCATGAAACTTACCATAGACAAAAACCCCAGATAGCTCAGCACAGAATAAAACATAGTCATGGAACCTTGATTACATTCCAGAACAATTTGATCTTCCATTGAGTCCATGTCAATATCTGGGAAGGGAGGAGCATTTGATAGCCATATAATACATATGCTTGATTGAATAAGGGAACAGAAAAGAACAATGGAATAAGCAAATTTTTTCCCCACCCATTTTTTCAATACAGAATTTGGCTTGGTAGCCAAGAAAGCCAGAACAACTATGATGGTTTTTGCCAGCACACAAGAAACAGCCACTGAGAAGATCATACTAAAAGTGGTTTGGCACAGGAGACACAAGATTTTCCCAGGCCGGTCAATAAAAAGCAAGGCTGATAGAAAGCAGAGCAAGAGGGAAATTAGGAGAGCATAGGTGAGGTCCCGGTTGTTGGCTATGACAATGGGTGTGTTGTGATGCTTCAGAAATATTCCAAGCATGAAGGCTGTGATCAGCGCAAAGGAAACAGCAAACAATCCTAAGCAAAGTCCCAAAGGTTCTTCAAAAGACAGAAAGCTTACAGTTTTCAGAATGCAGAAATCCTGGGTCTTGCTTGGATATTTTTCATTTGAACATTTGTTGCAATCATTCATATCTGGGGAGGGAGGGGGAATGAAAATTCACCTTCTAATACAAACCTTGCAAACAAATCACAAGGATTGCAGATTACATAATCAACATCTGTGACCTTCCCTGTTTAACAATGGCAACAAGGAGTGCTAGAATTTTCATTGATAAGTGGCATAATTGCATGACAGTATGTTTATGACCTCATTGACTAGCAGCAGAAATACTAATCCCAATCACTGTTGTTTCGGGAAGACTACCTTTATATTTTCCTTTCCTTCCATGTATGCCTATATATATATATATATCTCCAATGAATAAATTATATTCATATTTATGTGTGCATGCAGAAATAGATAGGATATGAGACAGATAGGAGGAGGGAGGGAGAGGGAGGGGGAGAAAGTGAGAAAAAAAGAAAGCGAGAGAGAGGGGGGAGAGAGAGATCTTTTTTATTACCCTTCTAGGTAATTATTGCATTATTTTTCATATGTACATTAGGTATATAATTAGCTAAAATAATTTAATAAATTAACTAAAAATAATTCAGTACTCATGACATCTAATTCTAATTAATTGAACTATTTTTATCAGGACTGTGAAAACTGTGCAATACTTCATCAGTTAAATAAAAATTTTGGCTGTTTAAAACAATTGCCTTTTCAAAAAAATCTCCAGAAAGTTACAAAAAACAATATAAGAGGTGGTGGTGGTGGTGGTCGTATCAGAAAAAAAAAGAAGCTGAAGAAATAGTCAACCATCTAGTTAGCTGCTTCAAGACTACATAGATTAGCTAAAATAGCAACATGACAAGTAGAAACAACGTACTTTTGAAGATATGCAAGAAATATTATTTTTCTGCAAGCAAGAACTAGTGGGACCATAAGATAAAGAAAGTATTAAAAATGAAGAAGCTAAATTGCACTGGTACTTTAAATTCAAATTTGAAAAACAGACACCTGCTACATAACATGCCAGATTTAATCATTGAGGTACATAGTACATTGGACCCTCCAGTCATGGCCATAATCCATTTCAGGACTTTGGTCAGCATCCAATTTGGTCGTGGTCAGAAGCATTTGTGACCTGAGGTTCTACTGTATGTAGTAACATCCATAATATATTCAATACATCTTCAATCAATTAAGACTAAAAATTAATCTAATGATGAGCCTACAATCTTCAGTAGCTTAATCTGTGGACCTGCATGGAGTTATTCAATATGTTTTTCAGGTGCAATGTTTTACGTCTGCATTTTCCCACTTCTTAGATGAAATTCATTTCTAAGAATGAGCTTGATATTCCTCAGGAAACACTAACCTATTTATTTCAGATAAATGTAAATAATATTATTGCACTCTAATTAACAATATTTTCCTTTCTTCTCATCTGATGCATGAGATTTGAGTGCTACATGTGGCTCTTATACCTTCTGCATTGCTTTTCTAGATAAGACATAACTTTCATTTGCCAAGCCTGCTTCAGATGATATAGATGGTACATTTGGGTTGGTTGCTTAAACTTTCAATAATAGGATGTGGTAAGTCAGCTGTGATTGTAAAGCACTATCATCATAGGTATCTCTTGAATCCTCAGTCAATAACATCTCAATGAATAGAAACAACAGACATTATTCCCAAAGAATCCTATCCAAACCACCAACAACACCACATTTTATGTTGTATCATAACATGACTGATAAATAGTTACATTAAGATGCTTACCCTTCTTGCTTGAAATCTTCCCTTGAGGACATGGAATGCAATCAAAGCAACAAAATGGCTGCCCCTCCCTCATTTTCTTCCTTGATCCTGGAATGCAACTCTGACTGCACAGAGAGATGGGTTGTGCCTAATCCTCCCACAACAAACAAACAAACACATTCAACAGATTAAACCTTAACCTGAAAATTATCCTCTTGGAAATTTCTCAAAGTTGCAAAAAGAAATGAAGGGAAATATCTTGTGTATTTCCAACTTCTTGAAAGTTAAATACATAGGAAAAGTGCACAGAGACACTGCGTTGCACAGAGGTTGTGATTGTGACTAATATAATTACATTTTATTGAAAGTCACCCAGAGTTGCTGGTTCATGGAGATAGGCAGCATATCAATTTAATAAATAAATCTCCTTTTCAAATATTCCCATCATATCAGGGGTCCAATACTATTTATCATTAATCAAATTTATTCATCACCTATTTCACTGTATGTGACTCTAGATTGTTTAAAAAAAGAAATCATAAAAGCCATATAAAAATAAATTTGAAAAAATGGCAAGAGAGTCCTAAAGTTACCAGCACACTCAGGGCTGTGCACCATTGAGTTCAAGCCTAGGTACTGGCAAATGTTTCTCTCTCCCAAAGTGAAAAGAAAAATATCTGCTGCAAACCCTGCAGGGTGTCAGGAAGGGCCTCTGGCCAGTAAATGCTCAGCTCTATCCAGTCGCCCTCACTTTACCCTGAATTAAGAAATTACAGGGACATAAAAAAGGAACTTTTTTTTCTTATACATTCTAATGAGCAATAAAAGTTGTAAGAACTTTTATTAAAAGAGGAGAATATAGTTCAAACATGGTTCCAGTATGGCCAATTACAGGCCAGGTGGAAAATAGACCAAAAAACTGGTTTTATCCAAGTTGAGGATAACTTGTTTAAACAAATAAGAGATCAAAGCTTAATGCATATAAAGAGGATATATAATGTATTAATACAGATGGATTCGGAAACAGAATTAGTTAAAGATTGTATGATAAAATGGGCTCAAAATATTGAAGAACCAATAATGTTGGATACATGGGAAAGAATCTGGGTAAGAAATGTGAAATTTACACAAGCTCAAAATCTGAGAGAAATTTTTTACAAGATGTTCTATAGATGGCATTTAGATCCTAAAAAGTTGGTTTGTATGTAACCGAATGTACAGCCTAAATGTTGGAGGTGTGGTTCTCTCGATGCTACATATTATCATATATGGTGGACCTGCCAAAAGGTTAAGGCATTCTGGATAAAAATATGGTGGGTTATGCAAAATATTTTTAAAAGAAGGATAAAGTTTATTCCTCAGTTATTTTTACTAGGTATATGTACTGACTTTACAATGGTAGAGACTAACTTGATTCTGCACATACAAAAAAATTGTACTTCAATGTTTTAATGATTGATGAATGATGAAATATTTGTGTTTTTTAAAAGAAATAAAACTCTTTTCTGAATTCAAAAAAAAAGTTGTAAGAACTTTAGAAGAGAATAATGACAAAGATAATATGAACTGTACATTTCTTCTTAAATAAACATAAAGTAACTTTTTGCATGTTAATATAATGTATATAAGTCATTACCAGCTTTAATGCATTGCAAAGGACTAAATCTACTTAAAATATTTTTTTCTTTCTGCAAACTAAATTTCTCAGTACAACCAATTTGACAAAACCAAGGTAAGCATGTTTAAAAAGATAGAAATCTAATAGAATAAAATGGGTTCCGGTTTCCTGTAATCATTTCAATTCAATCAATAGCATATCAAAAGTATAGAAGTTGGTTGAAATTCATTTGCTATAGATTGCCTAATGAGCGACATTAAGCTAAAGCAATATTTGACTTTAATGCACATGGGATTTCTTCTGAGGGATGTGCCTTTTCAAACATCAATAAATTATACCTGATTAAACCAACTATGCCATGTTATAATATTTTCAGTGATGGTGAACACTTTGCCTGGAATGGCCTGGGGGTCCACCCTTCCAACTTTCACGCGTTGAAAGGACTGATTGGAAGAAATGATCCAGTTAATCACATCGAATCCAGCTTCCAACTGTCCATCCTGATTAAAAGTGATAGTTTCCCCAGCACTATTGTTGAAGGAGATGGTCCTAACAAACTGGTGGAGCTGGATTGAAAGGGAAAAGACAAAAATAAAAGATAAGGTGAAAAATAAAAGATAAGGTACGATAAGGTGGATAGGTCATGCATAAAAACTTGCCAAAAAACCCATAATTTGATTTTTCTTTTCAAAAATTCCAATTTTACTGATACTATCGTAAAGGTAAAGGTTCTTCTTTCACATATGTACTAGTTGTTCCCCACTCTAAGGGGCAGTGCTCATCTCAGTTTCAAAGCCAAAGAGCCAGCGCTGTCTGAAGATGTCTCTGTGGTCAAGTGGCCAGCATGATTAAACCCTGAAGGGGCACAGAATGTTGTCACCGTCCCACCAAAGATGGTTCCTATTTTTCTACTTGCATTTTTACATGCTTTCGAACCACTAGGTTGGCAAAAGCTGGGACAAGTAATGGGAGCTCACTCTGTTAGACAGCACTAGGGACTTGAACCACTGAACTGCCAACTTTTTTGATCAACAAACTCAGTGCCTTAGACACTGAGCCACCAATTCCCTCTACTATCATACTGAAGACTAAAAAGACAGATGTCAATCATATTCTTTTAATGGCCCAATAATCCCTTGTAGAGTGGAGTCTGGGCAACTAAATGAAGCTGAATGTTTTCTGTTGCCCACACAGAGATTTTTTCCAGCAGATATATTCTCAGTATGAACTCACAGCCTCTTGATTGTGAGGCAAGACCTCCAGCTCCAGGCCACTGCACCGTTTCTAAATACAGACTTCAATGTACTCTTTAAACTCTAGTGAAGATGTTATCAAATACATATGTCAAGTTAAATATTTTCCTTTCTATCTAGTAATTTTCTCACCAGCTTTCTGGTACATCACCTTCATAGCTTAAGAAATATTTCAATAGTGAGTACAGGGATAAACTATGCAAATCAACAATGGTTTTGGAACATGAATTCATATATTTATTGTTCAAGACATATGATATTGGAAATAAGCTTCACCCACAAATGATTGCTAATAGTTCTTGTTGTAAAGGAATAGATTGGTGTTGTTTATTTACTGATTGTACTTTTATTGGCCAATGACAGAAATAAAATGCTGTTCTATCAAATATATGTTCCATATTAAACTATATTTGCCTTGTACCTTTAGAATAGACACACAGCCATTCTTGCTTTGACTTTTTCACCAGCTTTTTTGTTTAGTGCTGGAACTTTACTGCAGTAGAGGAGTTTCAATGCTGAGCACAGGAATAAACTATACAACATTGTAAAATGTAAAATGAATTCATATATTTATAATATAGTGCAAATGACATTGGAAAAGTGATTTCCATCTCAAATCTGCTAGAAGTGTCGAGCTTTTCTAGTCTTCAAAACAAAAATAAATGACTCTTGGGCCATACAGTAGTAGAAGCTATGCCTACTACTATTAAACTAGTTGGGATACAAAATAGATTGCAATGAGAAAACTCTTTCAACTTGGTTGAATGGGGAAAGTATTAAACTTATTTCAAAAATTACCTTCCACAAGTCATGAACCTTAACATCTACTCCTTTAGCCGTTCTTTTTCCCTTATATTTGAGTCCTCTAGTTATCGTAGAAGACATTTCACTTAAAGCATGGGCCACAGCATAAACAGCATTGTAGACATTGTAGCTTTGACCAGTCATTTGCATTTCAAAGAAAGTTGCAGGAAGACTCTGTAGGTCTTCTTTCCCTGTGCAAATTTTTCCTTTCACTTCATCTAGATGTTGATTTTGAAACACACAACCAAAGGCTTGTTGCCAGAAGTCCCTGATAAAACCATCTGGGTTGTGGATTGTTGGGCTTTGATTTTTAAGAAACAGTTCAAAATCTGGTAGATCATTGGAGTGAACTACAAAGTGCAAAGCTCCATTGGAAAATTCTGCATCCCAATCCTTTTGAAAAACAAATGAAGTGAGTTCCACCTGTGCTGTTAGTATCCATACTTTACCTCTTGGATTCTTAGTAACATGTTCTAATTCAGATAGATATGGAAACCATCTAAAAATAGCCACAGAGTAAGAATCTCCATTGACAACTAGTACATTGGCTTCATTGAGCATGATTTTATCATGTATTCTTGCTCCCTTTATCATATTTTCTCTTCCATCAATATCAAAAGATGGTTTAGGAATTTTTTCTATAAAAGAAAAACAAATACTACTTTGGGAGAACAGAGGAACAACTGTTCGGATAAATCTTTCTCCATCATCATTATCCATAGCAATGATACCAATCCACAACCATCTGAAATGTAGAAGCAAAGAGAGAATTCCTACATATTGGATTAATTCTCTTGGCACCATCTGATAGAAAGGCAGTTCTGGGGTTTTATCATCCATCACTGGAGGAGAGCCATATATGAGCTAAAGAGAGATATGGAGAAAAAGGGCAAGGGTCCAATAATGATGACATGACACATTGTCCAAATATTGTTGTTAATTTTTTTTTGTATTTTTAAACTGCCATTTGACCATGATATTTATCTCTTAACACAGAGTGTATTAAAAATTCATGTTCATTATCTTTCATTTCGTTCAAAGTAAATGGTTCAGTTTCATCCACTTTTTCCATATCATCATTTCCCCCAATTTTTAGTTTTTCCCATAAAGTCAATTTAGCATGAGAAAAATGCTAGACACTATATTACCTATGTTTCTATCTAACTGATTCCAGAGACTGTAGGGTATTAATTTATTTAGATCCTAATGCTGTCCATCCAACCAAATGTTTATTTGTGAGTATGTGTGTGTGTTCTCCCAAATCAAAAAATTAACACAGTTGTCTTCCTATATTTATTAGTTGACAATAGGTAAACTTAATGATATAGTTACAGATTTGGAAAACTAAACCATCTCTCATGAATTATAAATTACTAACTAGTAACTGTATTTTATTGAAGATATTCTCAGAATTGGAGAACCCTTAAAAATTTATAAAAGAATCTATTTCTGTAAAAATATTTTTCAGATATATAAAAATTGGAATCTTACATTATAAATTAATCTGGGAATAATATTCATTTTGTGAATATTCACATTTCCCCAACATTGCAGCAATGCAGCATTAAAAAGAAAAATGTATGCTCCATTTTACTTCAATTCAGCAGATTAAAAAAAGTATAATAATGATAGTTACTTAAATCTATTATAAATATAGATGTACTTTAATAACCACGCTTAGAATTGAAACTTTATTGATAAAATGTTATATTTTACTTTTTTTCTTTTTCTTTTGTTCTATTTTCCATTTTTAAAGCACTTTCAGTGTATTTTTTTTCTTTGACAATGTATCTATTACGTTGTGCTTTTCTCCATTTTTGGTTTTTATTTTAAAAGCAACAAAAGAACGCATTAAAATGTAACATTCTTGCTGACAATATAAACAGAGAATTATTTTCCCTGCATCTTGACACCTGTTAATGTATTACTGGTGTGGACTAAAAAAAAGGCATTTAACAGGTAATTATTTTGGCCAGAGGCATAATTGGAATTATAGTGTTCCTCTATAGTGTTCCTCTCATTAATTTATCTATTCAACCAGAATCACTCACAGGCTTGGAAATGCTTAACTCTATCTTAATTCATTTTGTCTTTCTGTGTTTTACATGCAATCCAGTTATTACTATTATGGTTAATTGCATAGTCAGCCTGATATTCAGACTGGGTTTGATATTTTTGTCTATGTATAAAGTCCTTTCCAAGGACCTGGGAGAGGCAGATATGGATGTTTGATAGTGTAACTGATATTGTTGGATGGAAGCTGTTCTGAGTATTTTTTTTACCTTTTACAATTGACTGATGGTGAATTTGTCAATGTCGAAGGTTATTATTATTCCTTTTCTACATTCTGCATCCATGTCATTAAGAATTTAATGACATAAGCTACAAACAACAGTATTGCATAGAAATAGTGTGCTATTTTCTTCCTTTTTTCAAATTGCTTCAACAATGGATGCTTTTCACCATAAATATCTTACTCCTTTAAAAAAATCAGAAATATCACTGGATATCTCTGCATATAGGCTTTTGTCTCAGATCCAATATTGCACAGATGTTTTATACATAAACAGAAATATATCTTACCTGTGGAATTTTGTAGATATCCAAGACAGTTGCTACATAAAGGGAGACATCTGGATCTAGTCCTCCAATGACTGCCACCAGATTATTCTGGGTGCTACATTTAAAATTGGGGACAAAGTTCTCAAATGAAGATAGGAGTTGTATCACAGCACGATAACTCCATTTTGCATTGAAATAACTGTCAAAGATGTGGAAGCCCATAGTGCAATTGGATAAAATCTGATGGTTTTCATTAATTTCCTTTATTGCAAATGTCAAGGCTGTAATATGCTGGTAATTCTTGGGCACCATACTATAAAGGAAGTTTTATTTTAATAGAGTATTTCTAAGAAAGGTGTCTAATTCTTATTCTATAACCTAGTGCATCAACAAAAATAATTGGACAGATGACTAACTTCATCAAACTATTCAATTTTTATAAAAACTAAAGAAAACATAATAATAGACCCCCTACAAATATGAGTGTTATAAATTGCTATAAAACATACCTACTATTTAAGAAAGAGGAAAGAATAGTCATTTCACAGTCTAACTGTGGGAAAAAGGAAAAACCTCAAAAGATATCATATTATCTTCCAGATTTGTCACATACAAAACCCAAATGCTTCCATACTTTTTTCTATAACAATAAATTTCACCCCATGTAAATAAGTAAGAAATATAATTTCTCTTCCACCAGCCTTTTTTTAAAAAAAATTGATTAACTTTCTGCATTACCCAAGACATATATTAAATTTGTAGCTGCTCAAAAATATGTTGGAATTTAAGAAATGAAAGTAGAATGCCAATTTCATACATAATTTCATCCAACACTGTTAGAGAAGGCTCTAGGTTAAAGGTTATTTTATCATCAATTATGTACGCCTGAGATGTAATGAAGCCAACAATAATATCTCCTGGTTGATTGTGTACATGAATTGGAGAATGTGGCTCCTTCTCTTTGCAGATCTTAGCATCAGTCACATTCAGTATTTTGGCAAGCAGTATTTGCAGCTGTAGAGCTAGCAACCCATACATATTAAAGAAAAGGATTGTGTACCCTTATTTCTTTGGAAATAATGTCTGTGAGTATGATAGCTTGACTTCTCCCCTTTGTTCCAAGATATCACCATGGTTTTTCTAAAATTGATGTGGTCTCAAGAAATCTGTAGAGATTTCAAGAAATATTATCAACTAAGGTTGTAATTAAAGAGAAATAAACCATGTTGGGAATTCCCATTGACGTGAAGTTGAAAACATGCCTTGCTTTAGAGGATCAACATGTTTATTGAAACTATAATGTTTTCACTACTTGTACAATAAGAAACTCTTCCGACTGTAATTCTTTCAAACATGAAGTAGCAATAAACTATGTGAACTAAATCTAGGATAAAATAAACTTTCTATAAGATTAGTAACAAAAGATTAATAACAAAAAGAGTTGATATACTAATGACTTTAACCATATTTTATATCACATTATTAAAGGGATCAGTAAGGTGGAAGGCAGAATATAGACAATATGAGAGTGAGCTACAGCCAAGGTAGTCAAGCAATTAGATCTCTCTCTCTCTCTCTCTCTCTCTCTCTCTCTCTCTCTCTCTCTCTCTCTCTCTCTCTCTCTCTCTCTCTCTCTCTCTCTCTCTCTCCCTCCCTCCCTCCCTCCCTCCCTCCCTCCCTCCCTCTCTCTCTATCTCTCTCTCTCTCTCTTTTGGGGGGGAGGTATGGAAAGGGCTGATGAGATTTGAGTGGCAAACCTGAGGGCTGGAGTTGACCACATACAATTCAGGAGTCAAGCTCCTTTCACCATCTGATCCCTCTTCCACTTGGAAATCAACCCTGTCTTCAGGCTGAAGATGGGACTCAGGCATGGAAATTTTACCATCCGTGTCAGTGGAGACCTCAGCGATGGGGGGCTTTGAGTTCTTGGAGTAGGGGCCAATGGAGATCTTAGGGGGCCCTCACAGTGTTTGGACTTGGTCCTGGCCTTGCGGGGACTTGAGTCCGTAGTCTTGCCCTTGTCTTTTTCTGGGGCCTTATCCTGAGGTAGTTTGGACCTAGAGGTTTTATCAGGCCTAGGAACATCCTCCCTCACCGGTCCACCCCTTTTCCTGGAAGCCACTTCAATAGGAGCAGAAGGAGGAACAACGGCTGGAAGGGAATCCCGAGGAGACCCAGGGAGACTGGCATCAGAGCCATTGGAAGCCATTTTACTCGTGATTGCAGAGTCACAAAATGGCCACCAAGGATTTTCCCCACCTAAACTGCTTCAAAATGGCCACCAGAATCTTCAATCCCCTGAGGGATAACAAGAGCGAACCAACAATGTCGGCTAATTTGCTATGGCCTCGTGATCTTCCTGAGGCCTCCATGCTGCCAGTGCAATGAAGATCTGTCCAGCAATGGCTGACAACCGCTGGCAAGGCAATGAAAGGCTGCAGCAGCCCAGTGGTGGCAGTAGTAGCTTGCCAGCAGCAGTGCAATGATAGCGGCCTGGCAACAGTGGCAGAGGTGGTGGCACTGGAAGCAGCACAATCAGCAAAAGTGGAGAAGCCACGAGAAGAGGTGAAGGTGGTGGAGATGATGCTTACTAATCACCATGCACTGGAACCGTGGGCCTATAGCTCCCTTGATGAGCCTGAGGGGCCAGGCAAGGGCCCTGATTCAGAAAACCACCCACAATGCTTCTAATCCACAGCAGATCCAATATAGGTGAATTTAAACTCTTTTTAAAAAGCCAATTAACTGAATGAAATGAAATTTAGAATAAAAATATAGCTAATTAGTAAAATTTTGCTGGGAGAGATCCAAGACATAGCCAGTCCAAGGATAAGGACTGAGTCTAAGCTGGGAGGAGCTAGCACAGAGGGCATGACTTATCAATTTGGTAGACACCGTCCCTATTGGATACTGGATGGAATAACCCATGTCTGGATGATGTCTTCACCGTCCTGAGAAGGGGCATATCAGGTAAGTAACCAATGCCCATTCAACCTTCGCCTTGTTGTATTTTGTTAGGTAAGCTCCCCATTGGGAGAGTGAGTACGTTCAGTGAAGCATTGTGAGAGTTGTGTTGGAGAACACACAAACCAGCATACAGAGACACTGCAGTTTAAATAGGCTTTTACTTTTATGGAAATAGAGATATCAGAGTCCATCGAACAGTCCAAGACATACACAGATAAGACAGTTATCAATGTCTTTCAGTTAATGGATAATCCAAATAAAATAGTGCAGTATCATATAATCAGTTCAGTACTCAAAATTTTGCAGTTGCAAAACTTACAATAGCTCATGGCACTTCCAGCTTCCCAAAACACTCAAATCAATCTAACAAAACAGAGAACTAACAGTCATTCTTGCTCCCTCTTATGGCCAATTGAGGAAAACAGCAACCAATCACATTTTACAGTATGTTTAAAGAAACAAGTACAACATTGTTATATGATTTATATATTGCCAACCCAACCATTAGAATTATATTCCTAACATATATTGCTTCCTTACTTCATTGTATGGTTACATCTTTGCTAAGTTTAATAGTACTATTTGTTTTTTAATATTTTGACATTTTGTATTGTTATATTTATCTTGTTGTAATTTACCTATAGTTGCTTGATGATGAGATGGAGGCATATAAATTTAATAATAAATAAAAATAAAGTGACGTACTGAAGAAACTGGATTATTTTCTCCAAATCTCTGTTTTTTAAAGCTTCATTTATTTCCCTAACTTTGGGGTTCCATCGTTATTTCAGGCTGGTAGGCTTTGTCTCAAATTTCTATTTTTCTAAATCTGCTTATTCTTTTCATGTTGCTTTAGGTTGGTAGGAATAAATAAATTGCTGAGAGTTTGCTAAGGGCACAAAATTACTGCTATTGCATATATTGTTTATATTCTTCTATCCAGAATCAGGAAATCCTAAATTTATTTCTCTAATCCCAGAAAACAAGATTGGAATCCCATAAGCTTTATGTTCCCAGTGATGGTTTGAGGACCAAATAGAAATAAAAACACCCATCATAAAAATGCATCAGTATGGTCCACTGATGTAACAAACACTTGATACCTATTGTCACACCAACATCACATAACATATGCTACCCATTGAATTACAAATTGTAGAAAGTGTCAAGTCAGCCACCCTCAGCAACCAAGAAAGAAACCACTTAACTCCATTTCATAGAATTAAGAGTACTTTTACTGGTTATGAAAAGATAGCAGCTAAGCAAAGCAAGATCTGAGGCAAAAGCCTGTGAAATCATACATATCAATATGTGACCCAACCCCCTCCATCTGGTAACCCCATTCCTAGTCCAATCTGCAAATCCCTCAGGTGTCATGTGAGTTCCATCTTCAAAAAACATCGTCAAGTTGGTGTACAGGACAGTTGGCCTTGGCAGGCCCATCCACTATCTCCAGCATGCGCAATAGATGGTGAGAACAAAAACCCCTTTTTACAATCTCTCCTGTACTTAAAACTTCCCTTCCCAAATACCATCCCCCCTCCCCATTTCAATGGAAGCCGAAAGCAAGTAGAGAAACAGAGGCTGATAGTAAGTCACTCATAAGCTTTATTCAATGTCATCTTCTTATTAGGTATTGTTTATTGTTCAGCTCAGGCCTCATAATAATTATATAACATTTGGGAGAAAAGATGCAAACTAGAAGCCCAGCACCAGATGTTAAGATAGAAAAGATCTCCACAGCAATCATGTATTTTCCTTTGGTGCTTAGATAGGTTGGAACAAAAGAGATCCAAACACTGCAAAAGACCAACATGCTGAAACTGATAAATTTGGCTTCATTGAAACTGTCAGGTAATTTCCTGGCCAAAAATGCCACTATGAAACTCACAATGGATAGAAAGCCCATATAACCCAGAACGCAATAAAACATAATCACTGACCCTTCGTTGCATTCTAATACAATTTCTTCAGTTACCAAATGCAAATCCTCATCTGGGAAGGGTGGAGTAGTCCCCAACCAAAAGGTACAAATACCAGTTTGAACAAATGAACAAGAAAAAGCAATGGCGATAGCTAGTCTTTTCCCTAACCATTCATTCATTCTGGATCCTGGCTTGATAAGCATGAAAGCTAAAATGACTGTGATGGTTTTTGCAAGGACACAACAGATAGCTGCTGAAAACACAACGCTAAACACAGTTTGTCGGAGAAGACAAGTCACTTTATTAGGCTGACCAATGAAGAGCAATGCAGAAAGGAAACAGAGCAGAAGGGAGATGAGAAGGCTGTAGGTCAGGTCCCGGTTGTTGGCTTTAACAATGGGAGTGGCATGGTGCTTTATAAATGTTCCCAGCACCAAAACTGTGATTAATGAAAAGAAAAGTGTTGCAGTGCATAAGCAGATACCCAGTGGCTCTTTATAAGACAAAAATGTTACAGTTTTGGGAATACAAAAATCACGTTTTTTGTTCGGATATGTTTTGTCTGTGCATTTATAACAGTCGTTCATATCTGAAAAAATGGAAAAGAAATATAATTTAAATCTCATAGCTCTGTTTTAAAATCAGCATTTGTTTGTTTGTTTGTGTAATTAGTTAGTTAGTTAGTTAGTTAGTTAGTTAGTTAGTTAGTTATAGCTGCACTTCTCACACACTTACAAGTTCAAAACAAGGAATCCCACCAGCTCCCAGTGCCCAAGGAAAACATAGACTCCATTCACTGCGAGCAATAGCAGAGCTCAACCAACCCCTGAACCAAACACCTGGGAAAACAGCTAGATCTTCAGTGTCTTGTAAAAAATTAACAGAGTTTAGGCCACCTGAACCTCTGGAAGTAATGCTGTTCTATGGGACAGGTGATACCACTAAGAAGGCATGACTCCAACAAAATTACATTAGTAGAAAAGACCTGGAACATGGTCTATCTACTCTATCTAATGGGAAAGGTAGAAACAATGAAGAGATGTGGTCTGGTCCTATGCCATGGAAGGCTTTATATATGATGACAAGCACATTACATATAAAGTGAATTGTATTTGGTAACCTAAATCAGACAAGTAATGATTTCAGTAAAAGAGAAACAAATGATATTATAATCAATATATGTTTTCGTAGATTTTCATGGGTGTAGGTATGCTGGTCTTGTATCGGGTCTTTTCCTGAGGTTAATCTCTAAAACTGAACACTTTAACAAGAGAATAATTATGGAAGCTATCAAAATAGAGAAATACTCCCACAACATAACCCAGCCGTTGCAGCACAAAACAACAACTGACACACAACCAGCGCCAATCAGCACCAATCCACCAATCATGATACAACCACACAACCAATCATTCCACTCACTGAAACAATGCCAACACTCCACACCGCTCCCCAAGTTTTATAGAAAGACGGCAGCTCCAACCATGCTTTAAGACCAAAACCCAGCCTGAAGATGGCAAGTGAGACCTCACCGAAATTTTGCCGTGACAATCTCAATCTTACATGGGAAAACACCCGAATACAACAAGACCAGCATACCTACACCCATGAAAATCTATGAAAAAAATATCTACCTCTACTTACCACTACCTCCATATATAGAGAGGCTGGAGTTTTCGGCTTAAAGTGTGGTTTGAGCTGCCGTCTTTCTATAAATCTTAGTGGGAGTGTGTGGAGTGCTGGCATTGTTTCAGTAAGTAGATTGATTGGCTGTGTGGCTGTATCATGATTGGTAGATTGTTGCTGATTGGTGATGGCTGTGTGTCCATTGTTTTGTGTTTTAGCGGCTGGGTGGTGGGTGGGGCTTGTTTGTTTACCAGGGCTGGTTTCCAGATGTCTCGTAGGTGGGCTGTCACTCTGGCTTAGATATGTTGATGACACTTTTGTGATTTGGCCACACAGGAAAGAAAAATTGGACAACTTCCTCACAAATCTCCTAATCTACAAAAAATCCAATGGTTCCCTAGGACACACCACCTACTGGAAAACACACACACACCTACTGCTATTTAAATGCACAATCCCAAAACCACCCTGCACAGATCAACTCAGTAGCCAAGACCCTCATCTCCAGAACCAAATGCCTAGCCAACAAAGACCACCTGAAAACTGAATTACACACTCTCACAAACGTATTAATCTCCAATGGATTCCAAAGAAAAACAATTACCAACCTAATCCAAAGGGAGACTCCCCTCAAAAACTGAGACACAGAACAGGACAACTGCATCACCCTCCTCCCTTACACCAAAGGCACCATAGATAAAATCAGCAAAATTCTCCACAAACACAATATCAAGACAGCCTTCAACACTGACCAAAAAATACCCAACATCGTAAGAAACCCCAGACAAAATCCAGCTAGAAAACCAAGGAGTCTACCAAACACCATGCAAAATCTGCCCTGTAACATACATAGGACAAATGTACAGGAGAATAAATGCACACATCGCAGAACACAAGAATGCAGTCAGAAAAAAAGGGAAAAAATGCCTCTCTTTTCAAGCACCTTAAAGCTACAGGACATGAAATTAATTTTGAAGGAACCAAATTAATCTCCAAAACTGAATACTTCAACAAGAGAATAATTATGGAAGCTATCGAAATAGAGAAACACCCCCACAACATAAATAAACGTGATGATACCTCTCACCTACCAGACATCTGGAAACCAGCCCTGGTAAACAAACAAGCCCCATCCACAACCCAGGCTGTTACAGCACAAAATAACAATGGACACACAGCCAGCATCAATCAGCACCAATCTACCAATCATGATACAGCCACACAGCCAATCAATCCACTTACTGAAACAATGCCAGCACTCCACACACCCCCACCAAGATTTATAGAAAGACAGCAGCTCCGACCATTCTTTAAATCGAAAAATCCAGCCTGAAAATGGCGAGTGACAAACTCTGATTCTCCCAGAGTTCTCCTTCTTCAGACGAAACTTTTTTAGTCTCCAAATAGCACCTTTGTTAACAGGAGATGGAAATGCTGAATTATATTTCAGATTGTTTATTCTTATGGAGCTTCACAGATTTCCTTCCCCACAATTTGATCCAAAAATTTTCTTTGAGATAGAAGTGGTTTTTTTAACTATCATTGAACAGTTAGAAATTGCATATGTGGGTATAGTAAAAACAACACAGGAAATTTAAAATAATTGGGATATTAAAAATAAGAAAAAAGAAAAGGGAAGTTATATTAACCTGTAAAATAGCATGGAAAAATCATAAGATAATAATTTGAGTGGACAAATTTTCTTCTCTTGTTCACTGACAATCAGAACACTTTTAATTGTTTGACAGATATTTTGCTGTGCCTGATATAATCTGAGCAGTGATGTGTGGTGAGGGTTACCGTTGGTGAGGCAAGAGCGCAGCAGTGGCGAGAAGCAATGTCCCCACCTCTGTGTCTGACAGCGTCTCGCGTTTATGGTGGACATAAACGTGAGATGCCTGTCAGACACAGTGGCGGGGGTGTTGCTTCTCGCTGCTGCCACGCTTTGCTGCCTCGTCCCCCCACCTATTCCAATGAACAATCCTGCAGCCAGCCCAACACCGAGTGGGGAGGAGGAGGAGGAGGAGGAGGAGGAGAGCGGTGAGTCCTTGTGCCGGCCGGCAGGCCAGGCAGGGAGCAGGTCGGGCCGGGGGGGTGGACTGGCTAGCTGGGGAGGGGGGATCAGGTAGCCCCCACCGCTGCTGACAGCAGCTTTGGTGTCCTGGCTCCATCCAAGCTGCTTCTCGCTGCCGTTGTACTCCAATGTCTTGCTCCCCCCGCCTCCTCCGACGAACAATCCTCCACTTTCTTCAGCTTGGATGGTGCCGGGACACCCAAGCTGCTGTCAGCAGCAGCAGAGGCCATCTGAGTGGCCATGATCCCCCCTCCCCATCCAGCCAGCCCACCCACTCCCTGCCCGAACTGCTTCCCGCCTGGCCAGCTGGCCGGCACAAAGACTCACTGCTCTTCTCCTCCTCCTCCTCCTCCTCATCTTCCCTGCTCGGTGCTGGGCTGGCTGTAGGCCGGGGCAGTGGGAATGTCGGCACTTGGCAGCTCCCGTGATGCAAAGTGCCCGGAGGGGCACTTTGCATCGCAGGAGCTGCTAAGGGCCAGGTCTGCAGCAAAGGCGCCAAGGCGCCCAGTAGAAAATGCCAGCCAGAGAAGAAATTGCTGCTGAAGAAACAGCAGCTGGCAGCCCAGAGCAACCTCTCCAGAATCACGCTTGATGGAAACTGCTAGATTGCGCAGTCGCTCAACTGCCCTTGCATAGGCATGATTCGCTGCTCCAAGATCAGGAGGTGGGAGAATCAGTGCCTCCTTTGCATACAATTTTTTTTTCTTTTTAACCCTTTCTTAACTTTTAAAAGGCAAAAAATTCCTTATGCAAAGGAGGCCCCGAGTTCTCTGGCCTCCTCCCATAGTTAACACTGAGCAGATACCAAGCCACTGTGACTTGGAATCTGGTAGCAACTACCCTGGCTTTAATTATTTTTAAAAAATTCTTTAAAATTCTTTCCTTTCCCTCAGGAGACTGGTGAGGCCCCAGGTCCCCTGCCTCTAGTGACTGCACATCCCTGAATCTGAGCATGTACTCTTCATAAGTACAAAATTTGGTCTGAAAGTTTCAGATAGTATGATACACACATTAATATTTCTGCCTGATAAATCTTTCAAAAGAAATGAAATAAAATGTCTTTTAAATATAGAAATTACAATGCTCTACATTCTCTTTTGCATGAGATCCATAAAAATTAATTAGAATTGATTGATTAATTGATTCATTAATAGATTCATTTTCATTGATTGATTGAAACAATGGATGGAAACTAATCAAGGAGAGAAACAACCTAGAACTCAGGAGAAATTTCCTAACAGTGAGAACAATTAATCAGTTGAATGGCTTGCCTTCAGAAGTTATGAGTGCTTCATCACTGAAGACGTTTTAGAAGAGACTGGACAGCCACTTGTTTGAAATGGTATAGAGTCACCTGCTTAAGTATAGGGTTGGACTAGAAAGACCTCCAAGGTTCCTTCCAACTCTATGATTCTATGTTCTGATTGAATGATATCAAGTTATTCTGGACTCTTAGCAATCACATTGAAAAAAAAATTTCCCCATGATAATTTGTCCCTAAACTTTCAGGTTTTTAAAAGTGCAATCATCACCATTTAACTGAGTCCAAAATTGGGAGGAAGGGGGGGGGGTACATGCACTTGGGGAGGGGGGGTTGCATGCATAGAATTGTGGGTGTGGGCCAGTGACGTGCGGTGAAGTTCACAGCCGGTGAGGCAAGCGGGCAGGACCTCTATATTCTCCTCCCCCCACCCCTCCAATCTAGGCAGGACCAAGCCACTCCGGAAAAAAAAAACCTGCCCGCCTCTTGCCTTTGAAGGAGAGGAGGAGGAGGAGGAGGGCTCCTGCTTGGGGAGGGGAGGTTGGACAAGCTGAAGGGTTCATCTCCCCATCGCATAAGGATCGGAGGGCTTGTCTCGGAGCCCGCCTCTCCGAGCGTGTGCTCGCTCGCTATAGCTGGGTGAGGGGGGCGGCGGGGGCTTTAAGGCAAGCGTCTGAACACAAGAAATGAATAATCTCCCCGAGCAGCCTCACACACCAGAAGCACCGAGGAGGGCAGCAGCGACTGGCGTTGACAGAGCCCCCTACCTCCGCCCACCCTCGCGCGCCAGGATTTTCCTTGTGGCATTTCACCATCCACCCCCTCACCCCAGCTGCAGCTGAGGAGAGGGAGGAAAGCCAAGGAGAGCCCCCCTTTCCCATGCAAAGCCCCCTTAAAGTAGAGAACAAGCCCGCTCTATGGCGGACAGGCGCGCTGGCACTTTAAAGTGCATGCCAGCACTTTAGCTTGTCCCTCGGCCGCCATTCAGCGAAACATGTTTCACTGAATGGCGGCCGAGGTCTAAACTGCCAGCTTCCCTTCGCGCCGGCCCGCCATTCAGTGAAACATGTCCTGGTTTGTGGACGGGCTGCACGCTTGCACTTTAAAGTGCATGCCGCCCGGCCACAAACCAGGACATGTTTCGCTCTATGGCGCACTGAGGCGGCATGGCTTTAAAAAATTAAAAAATGAAATGAAAAATAAAAAATAAAAAATGAAAAATAATAAATGAAAAATGAAAAATAAAAATAGATGTGCTAGCCCACACACCAGCAGAGGCAGGTAAAAAAAAAACCACACACACACGCACATACACATAATAAAAACAAATTACATTTATTTACATTACAAATAAATTGAATTCCTCCCCCCCTCCCTCTGACCCACATACCTTCCAGCTGCATCGAAAATGCTAGATTTGGTCTAGCCAGGGCCAGGCAGGCTAGGCTAGTTGCTGCTAGAGTCACCACGTGGATGACTCTGCTTAAACATTTTAAAATAGGCTCTAAACAAAGTGCCCTCTGCAGGAGGAGGCGGGAGTATCACGTGCCTCATTTGCATACATAATTTTCACGTTTTAACCCTTGGTTGACACTTAAAAGGCAAAAAAATCCTTATGCAAAGGAGGCCCATAGTTCTCTAGCCTCCTCCTATTATCTGCACTAAGGAGACTCAGAGTCACTGTGACTTCGAGTTTGGGAGCAACTACCTTGGCCTTTTTAATTATTTTGAAAATAGTTTCTTTTCCCTCAGGAGACTGGTGAGGCCCCACCTCCCCTGCCTCTAGTGACTGCACGTCACTGGTGTGGGCATGAACTTTTGGCACACAATGGGAAAAAGGTTAGCCATCACTGTCCTATACTATTGTGAAAGATGGATATTGATGCTGTACAAATATTCAAGGGTGTGATTTGTTTAGTAAACATTGAACAAGTCATCTCTTGAAACTGGTTCATATTGAAGTATGCAAAACTGTTTTCTTTGCATATCCTTGGAGAAGCCTGTTGTTTGGATTTGTCAACTGGCCAATGGGACAAAAGAAGAAGTTCTGAATGATTCAAATGACAGAATTACATCAAAATAAATTGCATTGCTTCTCCTCGAGAGCCGAGGTGGTGCAGTAGTTAGAGTGCAGCACTGCAGACTACTTCAGCTGACTGCAGTTCTGCAGTTCGGCTGTTCAAATCTCACCGGCTCAAGGTTGACTCAGCCTTCCATCCTTCCGAGGTGGGTAAAATGAGGACCCGGATTGTTGGGGGCAATATGCTGACTCTGTAAACTGCTTAGAGAGGGCTGAAAGCCCTATGAAGCGGTATATAAGTCTAACTGCTATTGCTATTGCTTTGCTGGGACAAAGAAATTCATATTGTCTCTGTAGTACAAGCTTATTTGTCCAGGAAAGTCTAAATAATTTTGCACAGATTTAATTAATACATTTGCACCAAATATGCCTTACCTTTCTCATCAGCTATCTTCCCTTCCGGACATGGGATGCAATCATAACAGCAAAATGGTTCTCCTTCCTTTACTTTCTTGCTGGATCCCGGAGAACAGCTTTCACTGCACACAGAAATAGGTTGTGTCTAATTAAAAACACAGTAAAAATATAGTATAAGTATATTTCAAATTGTACAGATACTACCATAAATCCAAGGTACTAGACAAAGTATCACTATGTTTATTTGTACTTGATATGAAGATCTATATTTTTTTCTTATTTTTCCTTTTTTTCCTTTGCAGTACATTCTACTTTTTACTTTTATTTTTTCTGACTTTAGTTGGTATTATATTTGTATTATAGCAGTAGACTTATATACCACTTCATAGGCCTTTCAGGCCTCTCTAAGCGGTTTACAGAGAGTCAGCATATTGCCCCCAACAATCTGGGTCCTCATTTTACCCACCTCGGAAGGATGGAAGGCTGAGTCAACCCTGAGCCGGTGAGATTTGAACCGCTGACCTGCTGATCTAGCAGTAGCCTGCAGTGCTGCATTTAACCACTGCGCCACCTTGGCTCTTACTTTTTTAGAAAAACAATAAATTGTTTTTTTAAAAAAACATTAGCCAGAATATTTCTGGGGGGAAAATCTAACTAAGTTTCATTTCAGGGATAAAATTATATTTAAAAAAAATAAACCTGGAAGAGGAACAGATATAAAGCTCAAGCCATTAAGGAAGTTCATTACATATAAATCCATCACATACCTAATAACACTGTGTACAGAATAACACTATGACCAATATTCATTCTCTCCCCCTCCCTCTTTCATCTTCATTGATAAAATATAGTAAAATAGATTAACTATTTCACTGATTTCCTCAACATCTCACATTTTAGTAGCTGAATCTTCTTACCTGATTGAACCAACTATGCCATGTGATAGCATCCTCCCTGATGATCAGCTTTTGATCTGCTGGAGTCTGAGGATCCACCCTGCCAACCTTCACTCTTGATTTGTTTGAGGAAGTAATCCAATTGATCACGTCAAATCCAGCAACTACTTCTCCATTCTGATTGAAGGCAATTTTATCCCCAGCACTGTTGTTAAATGAGACACTTTTCAGAAAGGGATGGAGCTGGATTGAAGGAGGAAAAGCAAAATTTAGAAGAGGCTGTAAAAAGTCTTTAATGGCATAACTAGAAAAAAGCATGGCTTCTTTGATGATGGAGGAAGCCTAGTGGAAGAAAAGTATATTTTATGAAGCAGAGATGCCAAAGAAGTAAACTAAATTGGATGATCCTAACTAAATCCTATGGATTTAAGAAAAATTTGATCAATTTATATTTTTCTAGACAGTTACCAAGTCCTAATGTCTAAAGCTATACATAGCTATACATAGACTGGAACATATTTGAATATGTTTCATTCTGTTGTTTTTGTTGCTATTGCTGTCATTATGACTGCTATAGTTAAGATTCATTGCATAGTCAGCCAAATGTTCCAAATGTATTTGGCATTTTATCCACTTTTGAGTTCTTTCAAAGGACCTGGGATAGACAGAGTATTGATGGTGTTAGAAGTATTGTTGCAGGGTATAAACTGTTGGAGCAAAGCTGTCTTTTACCATTGACTGATGGTGCCTTTGTCAATTCCGAATATTTAACTGGTGCTCCAATTGTTTTGGGATATCACCCAAGGTGCCTATTGCTATTGGTACTACATTTGCTTTCTTTTGCCATAATCATTTTATTTCTATTTGCAAGTCTTTATATTTTGTTGTCGTCTTCAGTTTTTTTCTCTTATATTTTGCTGTGTTCAGGTACTGCCATGTCCTGTTATAATTATGGCCAAATTAATGTCCATAGTATAATTGAATGAACATTGACTCTTATGATTCAGACCCAGACAAAGAGTCACAAATGTATTTCCATAAAATGTATGTTGTATTTGTAAAGAATTTGTAAAATTTCCTGCTCTAAATTCAGGAATGTGACTGACCACTGAAATACTTTTCATTGTGATATGGGATATAGGGCTTTCTGAGCAATTAGGATCAACCATACATTTGGGCTGGGCTTGAGTTAGATGTGAGCAACAGTAATATGAAGAATAAGGCATGAGAAGAATATGGAAAGCATGATGAAATGAAAGTATGTTAAAACTAATACTGGGAAGGAAAGTATGGTGTGTTCAGTCATACACAAAGTTTTCTAAGAGCCAAGTAAAAGATGTGAAAGAAAATTGAGCCATCCAAGATCAGAGGAGGTAGCGAAGTTTTTGGTCTGCTGAGGAGTGAGCCTGATTCAAGATCAGGAACACTAGACAGATACAAAAGAGATACAGTAATAGACAAAGTTTCTTTCAGCAAATTTGAAACAGGAATTCTGAGTTTTAAATTTCCTCCCAGCTGGGTGGGTCTATGTAGTACCTGCCAAAATTGTATACGCTGTCCTTTCCTGTGTCTTTTCACCATTGTTTTTTTGTCTTTGAATCTGAATAATGACATTTGCAGAGCATGAGCTACTGCATAGATGGTATTGTAGAGGCTATAGCTATGGCCAGTCATGCTCATTTCAAAGAATGAGTCAGGAAGGCTCTCCAGCTTCTCCTTCCCTGAACAAATATTCTTCATGTAATTGCCTCCAGTTCCATTTGGGAGCCTACAATTGAAGGCAACTTCCCAGAAGGTCTTTATAAAATCATCTTCAGGTACATGGAAAGGATTTTGTCTCTCAAGAAATTGGGAAAATCCTGGTATGTAACTAACATGAATTGTGAAAACTAGGGAGCCATCAAATAATTCTTCATTCCAGTCCTTTTGGTAGATGAATGAAGTTTGTTCCACCTGAGCTGTTCTTATCCACACTTTACCTTGAAGTGTATGGTCCTCCAATAAAATTGCAATCCATCTAAAATATGTCATAGAATAAGATTCTCCATAGGCCAAAATGATGTTTGCTTTTGTCTGTATTAGTTTATGTCGTATCTTTTCTCCCTCTTTCATCATTTTATCAAATGCAATAGCATATCTTAGTGTAGGGATTCTTTCAATGAGGGCAAAACAAACACCCTGCTGTGAAAACATTTGAACAATGGTTTGTAGAAATCTTTCTCCATTTTCATTATCCATCACAATGATCCCAACCCATATCCATCTGAAATGCAGGAGCAAAGCAAGAATTCCCTCATACTGAAGAGCCTCCTGAGGAATCATTTGATAGGAAGAAATGCTTTCAGCTTCCTTATTTCTCACAGAAGCAGGACTATAGATCAACTGAATATTTATATGTAAAGGAAAAGATTAAAAGAATACTTTACATTTTGCTTTCAAATATTCAAAAACCTTCACTCTCAGCACCTACTTTAAGTATTTTTCATTAATTATTCTTGTACTTTGATTGAGTGGAAAATAAGAAAACACTACAAGTTGTAGGTGGAAGGTTATCATACAAATGAATGTTTAAGTAGATGTGTTATAATTTTAGGAATGCAACCTTTGTTGCTTTTCTTTATTTTCTCTATATTTTATTTATCCTGATTTATTCCTATATGCATCTGTTATTTATGCTTCTGAAATACAACACTTTATTTTACCTTTACTAAATTTAATCAAAATATTTTTTTAAAAACACTTCATATACTTTATTATTTAAACTGAGGAAATACTAACCAGCCACAAAAGTCAATAAATTTTCAGGATCATTGTTGCAAGGAATATTTGAAAAGATAAACACTTTATACAACATATGAATTATCTATGTTAAAGGTTAGGAATATATAATTTTGCAAGTAAATTAAAAAGAATTTAAACATTGGCACTGGTTATGAAAGTTAGCCATAGGATCAGACCTTTGCTTATAACAAAAATGAAACCACTGATTTCTAATACTATTATTTAATTTGCCTCTAATTTTATGTGCTTTTAAATTTCAGTGTCCAATCCATAAAACAGAATCTATATAGGCAAACACTCATACTGAAGGCATCAACATACTGAACATATACATAGATTATTAATGAAAGCATGTAGACCTTACCTGTGGAATCTTGTAGGTATTTACAAGAGTTGCAACATGAAGGGAGGTTTGGGCATCAAGACCACCAATGATTGCTATAACATTATTCTGAGCATTGCATGAATAGTTGGGGACAAATTTCTCAAAAGAAGATATAAGAAGTAATGTGGCATGATAAGTCCACTGTGCATTGAAATAACTGTCATAAATTCGGAAACCCAGGGTAAGATTAGTCAAGATCAGAGGTGTTTCATTGATTTCCTTTACTGCAAATGTCAAGGCCAGGATATGCTGATAATTCTTAAGCAATAAACTAGAAGAAGAATTACAACTCATATTGGAAGTAAAAATTACTTTTAAAAAATAATTGTCACTATCACTGATCTACATTATGTTCATTAGAAGTTATTAGTATTTAATCTGTTTTTTATGGAAATCATTAACATAAGGTATGATAACCATTAAAAATCAATCTCAATAAGGTTAATCAGTATTTTATATAAAATGAATATTTGCAAGTATTTGCAAAATAATTATTATTCTAGCAATGGAAGACAAGGCATTTTTCTACTCATATCCCCAATTTTGTATTATACACATTCATTCTTTATAATATTTTAATTCTACTAACTGTCTATTAATAAGTACAGCAAAAAAACATTTCAATTTTTAATAGTGATAACAGAATAAATTGAGAGTAAGAAAAATTCAATTTATTTAATATTATAAATGTGAACCTCATGAAATAAGCTGTGATATATCAATGCAGTAATTTACATTGGGGAAATAACATCTGGCAAAATTTGTCACTATATTCCAAACATGTGGCTCTGCCTTATGAAGTTGGCTGCATGACTGATTTACTGCCTACCCAAATGACCTTCCTTAACTACATTAATATTATTCCTTACTTGAAATCATCAACTGATGCTGGCAGAGGATATTCTATGAACTCTATTTCATTATTAGATAAAATGAAATTTTGAGATACAACAACACCAATTATGTAGTCTCCTTCTTGATGATACTTGTGGATTGGGTTGTGTGGATGATTGATTCTGCATCCTACAAAATAAGGCTCGCATGTTGTATGAGGAATCATCACTAGTAGCAAGAGGTGTAATACCATCATCCTAAGTGAATCTTTTCTCATTATTTTTCCACTTATAATACCTTCATAACAGTCCAAAATTATGGTGAGTTGATATTAACATGAATTTATCATGTTCAATTTAGAGAGTGTAAAGGTTAAACCACCAGCCATATCCTTGTCTATTCTTCACTTGTGACAATTAGTAGACAAAGCTATGCATTCTCCATAACCCATGTTGTTATTGTAAAATGGATTCCATAGAGGAGGACTACAAAAACATTAATTATAGCAGTCTATAATTCAATAATTAAACAAAAAAGCAGTCTTCAAAAAATACACATGAAAATTACGGAAAAAAACAATTGTTGTCACATATTCTGAACAGAAGTCCTCTCTTCTACTTAAATGGAAAAGAATGGCCAGAATCAGAATAGAGCTGGAAGGTACTTTGGAAGTTTTCTAGTTCAACTCCCTGCTCAAGCAGATCTTATACAGTTTCAGACAAGTGACTTTCCAGTCTGTTCTTTAAAACTTCCAGTGATGAAGCACTGACAACGTCAGAAGGCAAACTGTTCCACTGGTTAATTGTCCCAATTATTAGGAAGTTTCTCCTTAATTCCATGTTGCTTCTCTCCTTGATTAGTTTCCATCCATTGTTTCTTCTCTTGCCTATAGGTGCTTTGGTAAATAAATTGACCCTCACCTCTTTGTGGCAACCTTGTGGCAATATTGGAATACTGCTATCATGTCCCGTCCCATCCCCTAGTCCTTCTTTTCTCTAGACTAGCCAAATCTGCAATCATTCTTCCTATGTTTAAGTCTCCAGGCCTTTAATTATATTACTTGCTCTTCTTTGCACTTTTTCCAAAGTCTCTACAACTTTTTTTATAATATGGTGACCAAAACTGGATGTAGTATTCCTGGTTTGATCTTACTAAAACTTTATAAAGTGGTACTTCATGTGATTTTGATTCTTTCTATCTGTTTAAAAAGCCAAGGATTGCATTAGCTTTTTTTGGCTGCTGCCACACATTACTTGTTCATGTTTTCATGATCGTCCATTAGGACTCCAAGGTCTCTCTCATACTTATTGTTTTTGAGCCAGGTTTTGCCTAATCTGTACTTGTACCTTTGGTTTTTCTTGTCCAGGAAAAAAAAACCTTGCTTTTCTCCACATTAAATTCCATTTTGTTGGATAGGGCCCATTGTTAAAGTCTTTTTAAAAAATGATCCTGAGCTTGTTTTCTGAGTTATTTGCTATTTCTGCCAGTATAGTGTCATCTGAAAATTTGATGAGTTCCCTTTCTATTTCCTCATCTACAGTAAGTCATTTATAAAGATATTAAGAGTGCTGGGCCTAAGATACAACCTTATGGTACCCAACTGCTTACTTTCCTCCATGTAGATGTAGTATCATTAGAAACTACTCGTTGAGTATCTGAGCAGAGTTTTTCACAAACTTATTATTTTGGTGGTAATCGTGCAGACTAAAATTATAAGTGAATAATAAAATTGTGCTCTATAAATATTGCAACATACATGCTGAAATATGAGGAAGTGGTATCATAATATATGACTACTGATCTTTACTGATTATCTTATAACTTTAATGAAGTCTTTCCCACAGTCAGCATTTCATGAGTGGAACTACATTGACATATGTAAGTGGCTCCTCTCAAAGTTCCCCCTTTCTTAATTAGTTTTCAATATAATTGGCAGAAATTATGACTAGATTAAATAAAAGAGTAAAATGTATTCATAGCACTGACCATCAATGTGGTGTGGCAGAAAAAAACTAAATGGTCCATGTGCCCCGTAAATACATTCATAATTAAGAACAGATATACACATTGGGAAAAGAAGACCTTCTTCCCCAATAATGAAAGTTATAACATTTAAGGAGAGATAATAGCAGTCCTTTTCCACACCACTTAAATGGATAGTCTTAGCTGCTATTGGACACAAAGTGATGGAGGTAACAGAAAGGAACATTTGGATTTGGATTGGATTTATTTCATTTATATGCCGCCCTTTTCCCCGAAGGGGACTCAGGGCGGCTCACAATTCAGTCAGGGAAAGGGGTACAGACAGGGGATAAAAAGACGAACATAACAGTACACAATTTAAAACACACAACAACCATACCATTCGAGGAGGGGGGCAAAAGCTCTTTAGCCCCAGGCCTGTCAGAACAGCCAGGTTTTAAGGGCTTTGTGGAAGGCCTGGAGGGTGGTGAGGGTTTGAATCTCCACGGGGAGTTCATTCCAGAGGGTCGGAGCAGCCACAGAGAAGGCTCTCCTCCAGGTAGTCACCAGTCGGCATTGGCCGGCGGATGGAATTCGGAGGACGCCTAATCTGTGGGATCTGATTAGTCTATTGGAGGTAATTGGCAGCAGGTGGTCTCTCAAGTACCCAGGTCCAATACCATGAAGGGCTTTATAAGTGACGACTAGCGCCTTGAAGTGTATCCGAAGACCAATAGGCAGCCAGTGCAGCTCGCAAAAGATAGGTGTTACGTGGGTGAACCGAGGTGCACCCACGATCGCTCGCGTGGCTGCATTCTGGACAAGCTGAAGTCTCCGAATGCTCTTCAAGGGCTGCCCCATGTAGAGCACATTGCAGTAGTCCAGTCTAGAGGTCACAAGGGCACAAGTGACTGTTGTGAGGGCCTCCCGGTTCAGGTAGGGACACAACTGGTGCACCAGGCGAACCTGGGCAAATGCCCCCCTGGAAACAGCCGACAAGTGGTGTTCGAAAGTCAGCTGTGGGTCCAAGAGGACTCCCAAATTGCGAACCCTGTCTGACCCCCCCAGCCTGAGAGATGGAAAACTTGGCCAATTAGTAGGAGGGAAACACACCAGCCACTCAGTCTTATCCGGATTGAGTACAAGCTTGTTAACCCCCATCCAGGCCCTAACAGCCTCGAAGCACTGGCACATCACGTCAACCACTTCACTGAGTTGACACGGGGCGGACAGATACAACTGTGTATCGTCCGCATACTGATGGTATTTTATCCCGTGCCGTCGAATGATCTCACCCAGCGGCTTCATGTAGATATTAAACAGGAGGGGGGACAGGACCGAACCCTGCGGCACCCCATAATTCAGGGGCCTAGGGGTCAATCTCTGCCCTCCGACTAACACCGACTGCGACCTGTCCGAGAGGTAAGAGGAGAACCACCATAGAACAGTGCCTC
This sequence comes from Thamnophis sirtalis, assembly GCF_051295495.1. Classification (NCBI taxonomy): domain Eukaryota; kingdom Metazoa; phylum Chordata; class Lepidosauria; order Squamata; family Natricidae; genus Thamnophis; species Thamnophis sirtalis. The sequence continues at coordinate 113,561,778 of NW_028261384.1, forward strand.
CCACCCCCACCTCCCGCAGTTGTCGCAGAAGGATACCATGGTCGATGGTATCGAAGGCCGCTGAGAGGTCAAGGAGCACTAGGACGGAGGCATGACCTCCATCCCTGGCTCTCCAGAGATCATCGGTCAGCGCGACCAAAGCGGTTTCCATGCTGTAGCCAGGCCTAAATCCCGACTGGAAGGGATCTAGATAATCGGTTTCCTCCAAGGACCGCTGGAGCTGAAAGGCCACTACTTTCTCAACAACCTTCCCCACGAAGGGGAGGTTGGAGACTGGACGATAGTTGTTTAAAACAGCTGGATCCAAAGATGGCTTCTTCAGGAGGGGTCTCACCACCGCCGCCTTTAAAGTGGGGGGAAGAACCCCTCCCGAAGGGAGGCGGTAACAACCACCTGGATCCAGCCCCGTGTCACCTCCCTGCTGTTAGCAACCAGCCAGGAGGGGCACGGGTCCAGCACACATGTGGAGGCACTTACGGCTCCCATGGCCTTGTCCACGTCCTCAGGGGTAACAGCTTGAAAATCAATCCAGTGATGTCCATCCCGATTCTCCCCTGGTGCCTCGGCTGGCTCTGCACAATTGGAGTCCAGGTCCGTCTGAAGCCAAGCAACTTTATCCGCGAGGAATTGAACATAGTGCTCAGCTCTGCCTTGCAAAGGATCGCCTGTTTTCCTCCTGTTTAGGAGGGAACGGGTTATCTTGAACAAGGGGGCTGGGCGCGACTCAGCGGAAGCTATCAGAGAGGCAATGTGTGTCCTTTTTGTCGTCCTGATTGCCCGGAGGTAGACTCTGATGCTGGATGTTAAGAGCGCTCGGTCTGACTCAGACTTACTGGATCTCCATCGTTTCTCTAGGCGTCTCTTACGGCGCTTCATCTCCCGGAGTTCCTCAGTAAACCAAGGAGCCCTCCTGGATCCACTGCCTTGGATTGGCCGTAAAGGCGCAATCCGGTTAAGAGCCTCTGCCACTGCTGAATTCCAGGCAGCAACCAGAGTCTCCATTGGACTGCGGGCGAGGGTATCAGGAACAACACAAAGCTCTGTCTGAAAGCCCAAAGGGTCCATAAGGCGCCTGGGATGGAACCACCTAATCGGTTTCTCCTCCCTACAGTGGGGGTTTGGTCTCCGAAAGTCAAGCCTCAGTAGGTAGTGGTTCAACCATGACAGGGGTAAGGTCTCGCTAATCCTCAAACCAAGATCACAACTCCACTGCTCCAAGAGGAATACAAGGTCGAGTGTGTGACCCGCCGAGTGAGTCGGGCCCCGAATTACTTGGGTCAAGCCCATGGCTATCATGGAAGCCATGAACTCCTGTGCTCCATCAGAGTGTTCACCAAGCGAAGGCAAATTGAAATCCCCCAGAACCATAAGCCTGGGGAACTCAATTGCCAGCTCAGCTACTGACTCGAGGAGCGAGGGGAGGGCTGCTGCAACACTGTTGAGAGGCAGGTACGTTAACAGCAAGCCCACTTGACCCTTGAGGTCCAACTTCACCAGCAAGGACTCACACCCGACAAGCTCCGGAGCAGGGATCCTACGAGGTACTAGAGACTCTCGGATAACAATAGCCACACCCCCACCCCTTCACTGGGGTCGCGGCTGATGAAGCACCTGAAAACCCTCTGGGCACATTTCAGTGAGGGGGACTCCTCCCTCCGGGCCCAGCCTGGTTTCAGTAATACATGCCATGTCTGCCCCCTCATCTAAAATTAGGTCCCGGATGAGGGGAGCCTTGTGAACTACAGACCTGGCATTTAGTGACAGCAGCCTGCGACCAGGGTCCTGATTACTCACACCATCTGGCCTTGGAGTGGGACTCATAGGGCCGGAAGGAGGGATCTCTGTAACATAGTGAGTCCTCCTTCCCCGGTAATGGCCAGCCCTAAAGTCCCCGTCATATCTGCCCCTCCCTGTTAAGCCTCTAATGCTCCGGCCCACTCTCGTATCCGTAGTCCCTCCACCCACCCGCATAGCCCCCGCATTTCCCCACAGGCCCTTCGAATCAGTCATCCTGAGATTGGAGTAGGCCCAGATCCCATCAACACTTCTGCAAAGCACTCAGTGTGGGGGAACCTGGTTCCCATCCCAATCTCGCTTACACCCCCAAACACTCACTCACACCCCTACAAAAATTTAAAAATACAACAATATAATATAAAAGGGAATTAAACAGTTAAAAAGTTAAAAAGTGTGGGATCATTCAATCAAATACATACGTACCACATGCACTCTCCATACAAAAAGAAAAAATTGCGCAGCTATTAAAAGATGTAAAAAATGTGCAAGTTCGAGTAAAGTTTGTAGGTGGGTTCGCAAAAAAGTCCAGTCCGGTGGGGTTCCCAGACATATAAATATAATATAAAGAGGGAGAAAGATTTTGTCTTCTCTCTTCTTGCGTGATAGATGGTAAAGATGGTATAGATGGTATTGGAATAGAAGCTCCAAAGGGGCTAAGATGAAGTCTCTTGACAACAATGGGTGGCAATGATCATACCAGCCAGGACCAGATCGTAAGTCCAATGTCCAATGTCCAGTAGCCGTGAGTAGGGAACCATATAGTAAAGTCCCGTATGAGTAAGAGCAAACCGAGGGCCAGGGAAGAGAGGAAAGGCCGCACTGTAGAAAAGGCCTAGGGAGTAGACTAAGGGGCCGTGGCAATGGCCGCAAGGCCAACTGCCAGGTCTTATACCGTCCCATATCAAACCAACTACCCCTTTATAAAGTCAGCCAACAGAGTCCAAAAAGATTCCAAGGAAACAGGGCCAAAGATGTCGAAAAATGCCAAGAGCATCCAGTAATGAGATCCGCCAGAGTAGAGGAGGAGGGGGGGCGCGTAGAGAGACTACGGCAGCCAGGGGGAAAAACCAGCTGCCTTGTCTCATCCAGCATCGTTCGAATCACCCATCTCCTTTGGTAGAACAATCATCCTTAAGACCATTGGAAAAAAACCTTTTGACTTCTAGAGGATATTTGTCTACTTACAAGAGCCATAATCATGGCCAACTTCATCCTATTAAATGATTATCCTTAAGAGTGATAAACTTGCTTAAATCTTAATACCTTCTAGGCTGGGTTTCAAAAAAATTTAGAACCTCTTCTGTAGGTGTTGCCTGCTTTATGGGAGTGGCTTGCTGGCCATGTGACTGGGTGAGCATGGCCAACTTGTAAAATGTGGTGAAACTCACTTAACAATGCTCTTGCTTAGCAACCACAATGTTGGCTCAGAAACTCTGGCATTTGATGCACGCAAGTCTTAAAGCTGTCAAGTTACAAGACCCTTGCACCCCTAACCCTTGAGAAAAAAACCCAGTGTGTTCAAACTTGACAGCTTTAACACTTGTGGACTTCAACTCCCAGAATTCCTCCTCTCACACTTCATCTTGATGATGTGTGGATGGGCGGGGGGAGGAAGGTGGAACTGGTTCTAAAAGGCACTGAAGATTTGTGGAACCTCTTCTATAGAAGAGATTAGAACTAGCAGGAACCCACCCCTGCTTCTAGGCCTACTCACTCATTGATACTAGATCCTTCATTAAAAATTAAACTTTTGCCTTTAATCAGGCACGGTAATCAGATACAGGGTTGCTAGTCAATTTCTTTAAATAGTCTATATGCAAGTAATCGCACACACTGTATAGTCATTAAAATTGCTGAGTCTATAATGCCAATTAGACACTACTGTTTTTTACCTAACTAGGAGCCAACGATGCTACATTTCCTTTCAAATCATATATACAATTAAAAAATATATTATTAGGATATCAGAGAACAAAAACAAGTTGTCTCCCTTTTTAGAATTTTCAACTTATTTAGCCACTCTTGAGATTTTACACTTTTCAATCCAGGCCAGAAGACAATTGCAATAGAAGAAAATATACTGTATGTAGGTCAATGTGGAACCAAGTATCATATACTTGGTCTCTATGAATTTGGTTGTTTGCTTGCAGATGTTTAAATACCTGACTAGTTGATAAGCCGAGCCGAGGTGGCGCAGTGGTTAAATGCAGCACTGCAGGCTACTTCAGCTGACTGCAGTTCTGCAGTTCGGCTGTTCAAATCTCACTGGCTCAAGGTTGACTCAGCCTTCCATCCTTCCGAGGTGGGTAAAATGAGGACCCGGATTGTTGTTGGGGGCAATATGCTGACTCTGTCAACCGCTTAGAGAGGGCTGAAAGCCCTATGAAGCGGTATATAAGTCTAACTGCTATTGCTATAAGGTAATAAAACATCTGCAACTAAACCAAAACCAAAGAACAGCATATATGCCGCTGAAGACCAATCCTGTTGAGACCACCATTCCAACATCAAGAGAATGAAATAATCCTTCCTATTTTTAGATGACCTTCCATACTCAGTTAAAGTACCTCTAAAAGAAATTGCAAAGGACAAAACAAAATTCTTCCACCAACTTCTCTTACCCCCTCATATTCCAACTCAGCTTCTAATTGTCTTCAGAATGTTGTAATTTCCCAACTGGTCTTCAAAGTGAAATTACAAAAGAAAAAAGTTTTGGGTCAATACTACCAGTACGAAAAAATAATAAAAGCTGCACACTTCCTCAAGCAAGAGTTTTGTCTAATTAGTTCTCTCTGAAACCATAATACTGACCAACTTGCCATACAATAACTTTCCATCCATCCATCCATCCATCCATCCATCCATCCATCTATCCCTCACAAATAATCAGTCTATCCTTAATTTTACCTTTCAGTCTTTGTTCCCAGTGAAAATGGCATAGGTAACTTTCTAGTTCCCTCTAAGATTCATGATCAACCAGCCATATATCATCAAAAACAAAAGAACCCATCTTCTATAAAATAGAAGTAAGTCTCCCTTCAGGATCTCTACCTCAAATCTAGCATTTGCTCATGAATAAAGTACAAGGAACAGGACTCTTACATTCAATATCCACAGCAAAAGGCCAAAGCAACCTAGTATATGTCAGAGGATCACAATCAACTAGAAAATTTCCTGAGAAAACCAGAAAATTTTCTTCATCCTTGTTCCCTTATGGAGGACATTGGATATGCCATTCCCATCTACAAAATTGTTTCTTTTATGATGCAGAACAGTGATCAGATTGTCTAGTATCCTGCTTTCCATCTCCATTCTGCCGATGTTACATATATTAAAAAGTTAAGACTGGAACAGCCAAAGATCATTCTCTTTTTAAAACAAAACAGTAAGTAATTATCATAAACTGATCCAAAAATCATTTTCTATGGATAGATGGATGGATGGATGGATGGATGGATGGATGGATGGATGGATGATAGATAGATAGATAGATAGATAGATAGATAGATAGATAGATAGATAGATAGATAGATAGATAGATAGATAGATAGATAGATAGATCTTTGTATCCTTTTACTCAAATTTGCTCTGCACAATTAGTTTAATTTGAGATATTTGTGCTTCCTATGATCTAGACGAAGTGTTTCACTGAGAGTGTGCTGAATGTAAATTATACTTGAAATTACAGTAATTTGCCAACAGAAGATTCATATGAAAGACATCCTGCATTTGTTCCTGTAGAGCATGGGTGTCAAATTGCAATTATGTTGCAGTCACATGATGTATCATGATGTTTTTTCCCTTCATGGACCTGGGGTGAGCGTGCTTCCCCTGCTATAGAGAACTGACATGGGGAAAACCATCATAAAGATTGGGTAATTATCTGTAATGTAACAGTATGGCCCTCAAAATATAAAGCAGAGTTTTTCAAACTTGCCAACTTTAAGAAGTGTGGACTTCAACAAATAAAACTGAATGTAGATAAAATATCAGAATATCTTTAGAGTTAACAATATTATGACTATTGAAATCTGTACTACTTTAAAAATAATACATCATACATGAATGTCTGAAAGTAAGAAAAAAGTGGAAATATGATAATTACATTTTAAAAGTGACTTCTAAATACACTCTTAATCAGTAGGCAACAGGGAGAAGAATTTTAAGAAAGATGTATTTAATAACATTATTAGGAAAGAATATTTTGCTTCACAGATGTAAAGTGCACAAACCTCTCTATGCTGAACACTATACCAAATAATTGGATTGTTTACATTTAATTCATTTAATTGAATTAGTAATATTTCTATTCTGTAGCTGCCTGATATTCAGCTCCTGTCTCAGAACTATAATGTAGCATTTGGGGAAAAAGATGCAGACCAGAAGCCCAGCACTTGAGGCTAACATTGAGAAAATCTCCACAGCCACTGTGAACTTCCCCTTGGTGCTCAGGTAGGTTGGAACAAAGGATATCCAAACACTGCAGAAAACCAACATGCTGAAAGTAATGAACTTGGCTTCATTAAAGGTATCTGGTAATTTCCTGGCAAAGAAAGCAGCTATAAAACTGATTGTGGCCAAAAAGCCCATATAACACCTTGCAAAATAAAACATAATCATGGACCCTTCCTTACATTCTAGGACAATTTTTCCAGCTTCTGAGTGCAGGTCAGCATTTGGGGCTGGAGGAGAAATCAACAGCCACAGAGTGCAAACCCCAGTTTGAATTAAGAAGCCAGATAAAACAAAAGTGTAGCCCAGTCTTTTTCCTACCCACTTTTTTATTCCACTTCCTGGCTTAGTTGCCATAAAAGCCAGGACCACAGTCAAAGTCTTCGCCAGCACACAAGAAATAGCCACAGAGAAGATGATGCTGAAACCAATTTGTCGGAGAATACACGTCACCTTGCTTGGCCGACCAATGAATAGTAATGCACAAAGAAAGCAGAGCAGGAGGGTGATGAGGAGCATGTAGGTAAGATCCCGGTTGCTGGCCTTGACAATGGGAGTGTTGTGATGCATTAGAAATGTCCTTAGTATGAGAACTGTGATTGTGGAACAGAAAAGAGAAAAGCAGGCTAAACTGATTCCCAAAGGGTCTTTATAGGACAAGAAACTTATGTCCTTGGGAATACATGAATCCTGGTTTTTGCTGGGATATTTTTCATCTGTACAGCTGTAGCAGTCATTCAAATCTAAAACAGAAAATATATAGTCAAAGTCTCAAACTATGCAAAAATATTCATAACCTTTGTTATTTCTTACATAAGTGAATAACTGATGAGTCTCTCTTCCATATTCAGCAATGAAGAAAACAATTTATATATTGGCTATAAACCATTAGGGAGCAATGTCCAACAAAGACTACTATCAATCTGATACCACCAGATGGTCAGAGAAAATGAGAAAGTCCAAAGAAAACCTGGTGCCAAACATTTCAGGAAAATGTGAAACTATCAACTTTAAATGGAAGTATGTGGAGACTAACTGTGGACTGAGAGCTAGGGTATATACTTGTAGCTCAATGGGAACATGGTAAGATAAACCATATCTATATACTTTGATTAAATGCAACAGTCCTAGCATACAAACAGCAAAACTCACAATAAATTACAATTTTAAGATTTAAAAATGTTGGCAGTTTGTAATTACTTTATAGTAATTCGTGGAATTTTGGCTTCTATATCTGGACTGAAAAAATATAAATGGCCACTGGATGGTGGCAAAGGGTAGAAAATTCTTATTATTTGTTATAAACTGATATTTGTGATATCCAAATTCTAGTTATGCAGGTAATCCTCAATTTACAAGCAACCATTCAAAGTTGCATTGAAAAAAGTGGCTTATAACCAGTTCTTGCACTTATGACCTTTGCAGCAACCTCATGGTCATGCAATCAAAATTCAGGAATTGGCAACCAACATAGCTATAATGGTTGCAGTGCCCTTGGGCCATGTGATCATTATTGAAACCTTCCCAGGTGGCTTCTGACAAGGAGGAAGCCACCTGGGAAGGTTTCCACCCTAATGGAGGAAACTGCATTTGCTTAATAACCAAATAATTCACTCAACAACTGTGGTGATTCGCTTAACAATCATGGTGAAGAAGATCATAAAATTGGGTGTGACTTACTTAAGAATCATCTTGCTTAACAATGGAATTTGTGGTTCCAATTGTGATTGTAAGTCAAGTACTACTACAGTACCCTTTAGCTGATCAACTGGGATAAATATCAGTTGGATTTCTCTATATTGGTCCATTATCTTGAGTCCAAATCATTCAGTGATTGAAGGCAGATGTAAGAGGCTTCTCAATTTGCAGAAGCCAACTACAGAATGAACAGAAGTTGCCCTAATTATTTCTCATTGATTTTATAATATCTGTACCTGTTGTGTTCTAAGCATGGTTAGATATCAAGGAAGGACAGGTGAGGGTAATAATCAACATCAAAATTGCATTTATGACTGGCTGGTTAAGGCATGAACTGCATGCATTTAAAAAGGATGGAGTTTTGATTACCTAGTCATAGCCATTAGTTAGTGGTTATTAACCTCCCTGCATATAATGCACCTAACACTAAGGAGTCACATTAAGTGTGCTGCATATTTTAAACAGGTAGTTGTTACAAACCAAAGATGTGTTTTGCAATCAAATAACAACAAAATAGCAGTCCTGAATGAGTTTTCTGAAATCAGAACCATTCATAACCATCAAAATACCTGATTTCACCCTTTCAAAATTTAAAAAAAGTGTTTAAAATGGTTACTTATTCATTTATTTGATTGAATATTTACTTAAAATGAAAAAGAAATTATAACATACCTGAGAAATTGAAATTTAAATAGAATGCTAATTATAAATAAAAAAAATTAGAACATTAAAAAATTGGGAGACCATTAAAAAGTCCAATGCTGAGCACAAGAAAATTCTTTGAAATAGAAAAGATATCCAGGATTAGAAAAGTAAAACCAAACTGTTCACTAGAAGCAATTGGAACAAAGCTAAATGTAAAATATTTGTACATGTAATGTGACAAGAATCCAGGAAGGCAAGAATCACTAAAATAGGCCTTGATCTTAGGGAAAATGGATTGAATAACAATGAAAAAGTGAATAACAGAAGAAAATGTATCCAAATATTTTCATGACTGACAGCTATTTGCAGGTAGGTCTTACAAAATGATATTCATCAGCTCATGAAGATTTGGAAACAACTATGCAACTGAAAAAAAATATTATCCTTACCCTCCTTTTCTGCAATTTTCCCTTCGGGACATGAGATACAAGAATAGCAGCAAAATGGTCTCCCTTCTGTTACTTGCTTCCTAGAACCTGGATTACAGCTAGGTGTACATAGGGAAACAGGAGTAGTCTAATTTATGAACCAAAACCAACATAAAAGAAAGCAATCATTTTTTAGTACTGTGATTCTGAGCTGTGGTTGTTCTCTTTAGCAAGGTTACATAAATGTACAGTTTTTTCAGCATACTGTCATAATAATACAGTAAAAAAGCTTTGTTGCTTTGTAACGAAGTAACAAGCTTTGGGAAATGTTGGGCTTCAGTGTTTAGTGACCATAGTCCGGAAAATAAATGCTATCAACAAATGTGGCTGGCATTTTCACAGGCAAAATTGTCTGCTATACATCCCAATAGCTTTAAGAAGAAAGAAGAAAGTCTGAATATTAGCAAAATCAAGTTACCTGCCCTGCACAATATCAATAACCTACCCAAGATATTGCCCAACCAGGAATCAGATGGTTTAACAGGTTAACAACCAATTTAACAACTAACCAACCAATTTCAATATTCATATACAGATTCGAAATTTCCAGATGTTCTGTTCCTGAAACCTACCTGATTAAACCTACTGTTCCATCTTATGGCATCTTCCTCAATTATGAATGTTTGGTATACAGGAGACTGAGGGCCTATCTTTCCAATTTTCACTTTTGACTGTTTTTCAGAAAGAATAAAATTTATTATATCAAACCCATCCACTAACATTCCATCTGGGTCAAAGGTGATTTTGTCGCCAAGGCTATTATTAAACATGACCTGTCTCAAAAATGGATGGAGCTAAAATTTAAAAAAAAGGAGAGAGAAAACCAATTAATGTAGAAAATCCTGTGAATCAAAATATATGTGCAGATAAAACATTCTATGGCTGGTTTCATTCACTTATTTTATTTTTTCTGTTATTCTTGCTAATACTGTTAATTGTCTTAATTCATCCCTCCTAACAATTCCAGTTTGTGAAAATCTTGCAAAATGATTCTGCCCTTTTAAAAAAAAAATCAAAACAGATACCATCAAATACCACTGGCAGCACATACAAATACATATAAGTATCCCTCCTCATAAAACAATAGGGGAAAATCTATGTTTGAAATGCTGACTCATTTTTATTGCAACCCCAATCTTGTTCTCTGTCCACTGAGAACTAATCCTGGTTTGCCTTCATTTCAGTTTTAGATTTATACAGGGGCACTAAAAGCCAGTTGTGTTTAATACTAGGCTGAGAACTAATAGATGGCTGACATTTAAGTATACCTGTGGCTAAAATGGTAAGGTTCCATGTCAGATTTTCAGTGTGTGTTGAAAGTGATTGGAGATGTAATTATTTTTCATGAATTTATACATTGTAGCAGAGACATTTCAATTGAATTAAATTACATTATACTATGTAATGTAAAGGAAACTGTATGACCGTGAAGAGAACCTGGAATTAGGACTATAGAATATTACAAGCACATTTACCTGCCAAACTGGTTGGTTATGTAGCTTCAGTTGACCTTCTATCTTTGTCCTGTGTCTGAATCCAGCTGTATGCATAGCATGTAAAGCATGGGCTATAGCAAAAACAGCATTGTAGACACTGTAGCTATTGCCAGACATGCTCATTTCAAAAATGGTATAAGAGAGGTTCTCGGGTTGTTCATCTCCAGTGCAAGAAGGTTCCTCCATTTCATCCACAAATGTACTTGGAAATACACAGCCAAAGGCCTGCTCCCAGAAGTTTTTGAAAAAACCATCTCCTTTCATAGTGAAAGGGTTTCGATTCTCTATAAACTGATGAAATCCAGGTACATCCCTGGAATGAAACATGAAAGCTAGAGAGCCACGAAACATGTCTAAATCCCAATCTCTTTGAAATACAAAGGATGCAATCTCCATTTGGGCTGTGATGATCCATAGTTTTCCTAAGGGTTTCCTAGGCTTACTATCTACATCTTCCTCTGATTGATAAGAGAGTATTCTAAAAAATCCGAATGAATTAGATTCACCATAAACAAGTATCACCGTAGCCTTACTACATGTCAATATATCATAAATCATCTTCCCTTTATGCAGTATTTCAGAGATATTAGTAATAAAAGTTATAACAGGGATTTTCTGTACGAATGCAAAGCAAATCCCCTTCTGGGAAAACATGGGTATCACTGTTTGTACAAATCTCTCTCCATTGTCAGTATCCATAACCACCACCCCAATCCATATCCATTTGAAGTGTAAAAGTAGAGACAGAATCCCTTCATATTGAAGCTCTTCCTTAGGAACCATCTGGTAGAAAGGAAGACCAGGAGATTTGTCTTTCTTCACTGGAGTGGGACTATAGGTGAGCTAAAGACATCCATGAAAGGTGAAAAAGAACAATTACAATTGGACCCATATCACATCCTGCATTAATTTGCATTGTTCTTATTGGTTCATAAAGATGATAGTTTTCAGTAACAATAAAGGAGAATATTTGTAATCAGGGTTGAAATGAAGAGTCCTTCAAGATCTTGCTTGTTTTCTTGAAGATGTTCCATTATGCTAACTAAAGTAACCTCATCATTTGCTGGTAAGGAGTTGGGTTTAGTTCTCAGTTTATATTCTAGTGCCTTCCCATGTCAGTGTTGGTAAGGGTGATGGTCTTATTGATTCTTTGGGTGGGATGTTTGCTGTTTGCTTATTTGGTAGTTTCTTGATTGGGGTATTGTTTACTTGATTGTTGGTCTGATGGTAATCTTGGAGTTAATCTATGCTGATATGGGTGCTGATTGCTGGTGGAAAGGTGCTTGTGGTTTTTTATTCCCTTTTTTGGGTGGTTGATTGTCTCTTATCATAGAATATAGATCTTGTTTATAGGTGTGTGTATTGATGGCGGATTTGTCAAAGTGCCAGTCTTCTAGAATTCCCTGATGGCTTGGTCTAGGATGGTCACATTTTCCCAACTGAAACTATGGTTAAATCTGCTATATGTTGTGAAATTAAAGAGTTTTCATTATGTCTTCTGACTTCTAGGTAATGTTCGTGGCTGTGTTCTGCCAGTCTTCTGCCTGTTAGTGTTTTTATATGGATTTAAATGTTATTGTTTGCTATGTAAAGAAAACCATTGATGAAACACACCTTCTCCATGGTTCCAGGTTTAAAACACTTTACAACTATCCTTGGATATCTTAATTATGTAAGCTGATTCCAGGATACTGAAAGAACAAAAGTAGACCCACCAAATCAAAGAAATGTTAAAAGAAGTGTTAAACTTCATTTGCAAACTTTACCTGAGGAATCTTATAGGTATCCAGAACAATTGCCATATCAAGAGAAGTAAGAGAATCCAGTCCACCAATCACTGCAAGAAGCTTATTCTGCATGTTACAGTTGTAATTTGGGAAAAAATGTTCAAGTGTATATATAAGCAGCATTGTGGAATGGTATGTCCATTTTGCATTGTAATAATTGTCATAAATATGAAATCCCAAGCTGATATTCGGTAAAATCTGAGGGTTTTCATTAATCTGCTTTACTGCAAAGGCCAAAGCCAGGATGTGTTGGTAATTCTTGGGAAGTATTCTAGAATGAGTGTCAGATAATGTTTTATAGTTCTGAAACATTTTGCAGCATTTATTACATTTATTATTGTATCTTATAGAAGATGTATATTACTTTGGAGTGTGTAATGTTAAATATAATGTAACATTCATATACTCAAATTCTTATATTGTCATGTTACATGATAGTTCCAATAATCATACAGAATAATATCTTTAAAAAATTCCACACCTTACTTATGGACAATGGAAATTGTCTGCCTAGTTTCTAAAGTTTCTTCAATTTCCTATAACATCATCTGGCATTCTAATTAACATAAATGCACATACAGACTAAAGTGAATTTCTTACGTAAGTTCCTCAGGCGTAGCTGGTGGAGGTTCCTTTATGAAATCTTTGGCATAGGAGAGGAAGATACCATGAGATGCGATACCACCAATAATGAGATCTCCAGATTGACGATAGCTGTGAAGTGGGTGTTCTGGATACCGGACATTACATTTTGCTGTAAGAGCTTCATATGCTGTGTATGGAAGCAGAGTTAACAGAAGCATCGCTCCTACCAACATTTTGAAGTCAGTAGAAAAATATTATCTCTGCATATTCTTTTATCTACAAAGCAGCCATTAGAATCTCCACTGATTCAGCAGCATACAAGCAGAATGAATTTTAATTACTGTTATTCCAATAGTAAATGATTAACAGTCTTCTGGCCAATCTAAAACTCCAAATATTGAATATTCAGGTCATATTGACAAACAGATATCCCCATCCCTTCCTTTAATGCTAAGGTTAAATTTATCCAATATTTCATTGACTGTGTTCAAGAGTTTATCTTTGAAAACAAACTGCAATTTCATAATCAGCTAATTTAATTATAGATATTATACTAATTGCAAGAATGGGAATACTTTCCCATGTAGAATATCTAAAAGAATCAACATATTTATCATGACTGAAGGGATTTGTTTTCTATCTTCTTCAGTAATAAATATATCCCTACCCCCATCCCAATACTGGGCTGTAGAAAAAAAGATAATCCCAAATATGAAGACTTTGTTGCATATCTGACACTTTATGCATATCATCCTAGAGTTAACCTGCTTTTCAGAATGGTTTCCAAATACCAAAATATTGACATTTCAATGCATAGAAACTCTAAGATGAATTGTTTTAATAGACTTTGTACTCCCCCCCCCCTGTGGTATCCTAGTGTAATGCTAGTTCATTTTCAGTGAACAAATGTGCCTTAACTGACTGAAAGCCTTTATTTTTAGACTATCTTCCTTCTATAAGAATATATTGATGGAATCAGCACAATTTTTCTTATTATTTTCTCCATCACCTTTCCAAATTCTCCAAGATGCTCCAAACCCATATGTACTCTTATCATTGATGTTTCTACTGGTATGCCAAAACCTGACTTGCCAAAATAAGTTTCTTGATGCTGCAGTATACAGTTCATAAAATGCTTAAATGCTGAATGACAACAAATAGAAATATCAACTCATTTTGGCCACTGGATTGCAAATACACATACTTTCTCTGGTAAATGAGCAGAAGCCATATGGTATATTAACTCTTCCAATGCAGTACTTATTTGTTAAGATTTTCCAGGAGTTAGCAGAGCAAAATAAGTTGTGAACATTTGTCAAATAGAAAATCCAGGTATTCTTCTAACATAGTTTGCAGTGCGTAATAGATGAAAAACTGTCTACTTGAATACATCCACAATAGCATAAATAAAACTCAATTTTCCTATAGGTTAGAGTCAATTTGCAATCATAACACAACACTTTTGAATGTAAATTTAGACAAGTCACCAAGAATTGCATTACTGCTGCTGGTGGAAAAATGGAATATAAATGAAACAAAAAAGGAATTGATTGTAAATTTGAAAATGGCAGCTAGATTAGTGATGGCTAACTATTGGGGACAAAATTGGAATATTCAAAGAAATGAGTGGTATAAAGAAATTTTGAATATGATAAATTAACAACAGAAATTAAATTTAAAATTTAAATTTAAATTTAAAATTTAAAAAAGGGATGACCAAAGCAAATAATTATAATGAAATATGGGGGGATTTTATAAAATCAGTGTTGCTGGAAGGCAAAAGGAATAAACCCACTCAAGAATATATGTTGTTTTGGAGGGGATAAGGACACAATTGGAATATATTGCATATATTTTAGTTGTTATAGATGAAGAAATATAAGAGGGAAAACCGGTCTCCAGGGAGGTGAGGGTGCACTGTAATATGTATTTTTTCCTTTTTCTTTCTTTTTTTATATTCAGATATACGTACTATGTTTGTGTTATTTGTATTTAAAAAATAAAAAAACAATCATAATGCAGCAGAAAAGTGGCTCTTTTCTGGTGGCTCCACACCAGTGGTGGGTTTCAAAAATTTTTAGAACCTCTTCTGTGGGTGTGGCCTGCTTTGTGGGAGTGGCTTGCCAGCCATGTGACCAGGTGGGAATGGCTTTCCAGCAATGTGACTGGGTGGCCATGGCCAACTTGTAAAATTTGGTGAAACTCACTTAACAACGCTCTTGCTTAGCAACCAAAATGTTGGCTCAGAAACACTGGCATTTGAAACACGCAAGTCTTAAAGCTGTCAAGTTACAAGACCCTTGCACCCCTAACCCTTTAGGGGAAAAAACCAGGGTTGTTCAAACTTGACAGCTTTAAGACTTGTGGATTTCAACTCCCAGAATTCCTCCTCTTGCTCTTAATCTTGATGATGTGCAGAGGGATAGGGGGAGGGAGCTGGAACCGGTTCTAAAAGGCACTGTAGATTTGTGGAACCTCTTCTATAGAAGAGGTTAGAACTGACAGGAACCCATCCCTGCTCCACACACACAAAAACCTAATCAGTATTATCTACTCCATTCTGAATGAAAATGTTTATCAACAGTCTGTTTCTTCAGAGCTTTGGTATACAATAAATGGTCACCAGTCAAAACAAGAAATACCATGGAATGGCATTCTGAAAGAGAATTATTGGATTCAGTCTATATTCAAAACAATATAATGTTTCTCTGAAAATCTCCTCTTCTTTGCCTAATTGCATTATCTTGGTGAAGGTCTTAGAATCTTAGGGATAGAAGTGATAATTTTATGGCACAGATTATCCCTTATAAAGCGGCATCATCCCATTACAATGAAATGATTTCTTTCAACCATCCATTTTCTTTCAATACTTATGACCCAGCCACGTCTTGTCTCTGATCTTCAGGCCCACGTGGAGAGATTTCTAGATCCGTGCCAGCTCGCTGCCTTCTTGGGCATGGCCAAAGGATTGCCGCCAGACACCAGCCTCCCTGCTCTGGTTCTCGGCCTCTTGCTTGCGGGAAAGCCCCCAGAGCTGCGAGTGCAGTTGCCAGTTTTGTTGGGAAGGAGGAGGTGTAGCCCATAGGAAGGAGCTGGAAGTGGGAGACAGATGCCACATTCGGGGCTCAGCGCAGCGCGAACACTCTGAGCTCTGCGCTGCTGCCATCCACTGCACAGGGGATCCTGCCAAGGAAATGGGGTGAAAAGAAATTCAGCATCGGTGCTCCTGAAGGGAAGCTGTAAGGGGAAATTCTTGCACTATGGAGGCGTCATTGTCCCTATTTGGAATGGGAAGTGAAGAGGGAACATGGCTTGTCATGTTTGGGGAGGGGCAGAACTTGGGGGGGGAGAACTGCCTCTTGGGAGCCTGCTTGGGGAGCTCCTCCCCCCCAGCTGGAAAGGGCAGAAGAGCAGAACAAGAGCAGAAGAGCATTTATTTCTAAGTAAATGGTAGCAAATGGATTTAATTTTTACCTTGCCTTTCCTGCTGATCAACTTAAGGGGATGTAGATGCCTAACATTCCCACCTCTTCCTTTTCCCCCACCCCAATGATTCCATATGGTGAGTCTGGCCCAAAGCCCCTCCAGGCTCCTAAGGAGGCTTCAACCCATAACTACTGGTTTCTAGCTAGACCTGGGCCACCATGGCTCTCTAGCCTGCTGCCAAGCTGGTCATGTTGGCAACAGCTCAGGAGAACAAGCAAGTACCAGAGGACCCTGCTGTGGGTCCAAACTGCAACAAATTGATCCAAAAGACAACCTTGCAAGGTGCATTCAGGGATCTCTGACGGGGGATGTGACTTCCTGGCCTGGCTCCCCTTCTGGCCCAAAGGCTCCCTCCCACCATTTCTCTTTTGGGCTAAGGAGAAAGGCCAGGAAAGTCCATAGCTGGCATGCACAGGGCCAACTTAACAGCATTATGGGCCCTCTAGGCAAAGAAGTGTTCTGGGGCCTCTATGACAACTACCCAGAGAAATAAAAATGTAAATGATAAATATTTCACAATATATAATTACATATTGTTTTTGTGATTAATCACTATGCTTTAATTATGTTTAATTTGTAATAATGAAAATACATCATAATATCAGATATTTACATTACAATTCATAATAGTAGCAAAATTACAGTTATGAAGTAGCAACAAAAATAATTTTATGGTTGGGGGTCACCACACCTTGAGGAACTGTATGAAAGGGTCATGGCATTGGGAAGGTTGAGAACCACTGGTATAGGTGCTTCTTTGCTCAATAGTAGTAACTGTGAGAGCGATCTTGGAGTCCTAGTGGACAACCATTTAAATATGAGCCAGCAGTGTGCAGCAGCTGCCAAAAAAGCCAACACAGTTCTAGGCTGCATAAGCAGAGGGATAGAATCAAGATCACATGAAGTGTTAATACCACTTTATAATGCCTTAGTAAGCCCACACTTGGAATACTGCATTCAGTTTTAGTCACCACGATGTAGAAAAGATGTGGAGACTCTAGAAAGAGTGCAGAGAAGAGCAACAAAGATGATTATAGCAGTGTTCCAATATCTCAGGTGTTGCCACAAAGAAGAGGGAGTCAAACTATTCTAGGAGCTGGGCTGCAAAAGGAAAGATAATGTAAAGTATTAAGACTGACACTTCATTCATGTTATCATAGGACTTACCCTGCGTTTCAATATGGTAACTGAAGGACTAAACTTCCACACCTAGAAAGTCTAAGAAACATTGATTCCTGCATATTTTAATTAGAAATAAAACAGTTGTTTTCTTCTAAACTGAAAACATATTTTTAAAATATTTTTCTTCTTTCCAAGAGAAGGTAGCATAATTTACTATTACACACTCAAATTTTCCAAGATCCTCCAAACCATGTGCACTTTTGTCATCAATACTGCTACTGGGAGGCTATAGAAAAATTATATATGCCTTAAGTTTATAGGCTCAGCAATTTCACTATAATGGCATTCCATATTACTTTATTCTGAATTAAATTTTTTTATCAAAATGTTTTTTGTGAGAATGTTCCCAATAAATCCAATGTGAACAAATGAAATTGGATTTTTTTTTTCTATTATAACCTCAAGAAATCAGCAAAAATGTTAGGTTCCAGTTTGAACTGACACAGACAAATAGCTGTTGCCATATATCTTAAACATTGAACGTTGACTCAGAAGGAAAAATGAAGCTTTGATTTTGAGATTTATTGATTAGACAAGGGTTATTTGTTATAGAAATGACATTTACAACATATAACATAGATATAGACTGTAACATTCATTTAACTGATGGGTCCTTGGTGGTCTCTGAACTTGCATATTTTTATGCAAACCTTTCATTACCAAACTAGGTAACATCTTCAGTGTTCGTAAGGAGTGCTGCTTGTTGTCAGTTTATATTTTAGTGGCTTGCCTGTCATTGCTGGTGGGAGTGGGGGGTCTTAGAGATTCTTTTATTGCATTGTTAGTTGTTGACTTCTTTGGCAGCTTCTTGATTGGGAAATTATTTATTTGTTGGTCTGATGTTAAACTTGGAATTAATTTATGTTGATTTGGGTGTTGTTTGCTGGTGGAAAGGAGTCTTGGTTCCTTTTGGGCTGAGTGATAGTCTTTTTTGCATAATGTATAGATGTTATTAATATCTATATGTCTATTGAGGGCTGATTTGTCAGAGTGCCAGGCTTCAAAAATTCCCTGGCATTTTTGGAATTGGCTTGGTTTAGGATGATCATATTTTTCCAATTGAAATCCTAAACACAGAAAAAAGGAAATAGAGAATCTATTCAAAATATTCCAACAAAATGGATACCCATACAACTTTATCAAGAAGTGCCTAACCACTCAAGCTATCAATAGATACACAGCCATTAACAACACTTACAAACTATGCAAAAGATACCCAACCCAAAAAGGAACAAAAAGACTCAAGCACTTCTCCATCAGCAACCAGTAACCAGACTAGCATAGATTAACTCCAAGGTTATCATCAGAGCATTAAGTAAACAAAATCTCAATTAAAAAAAATGTCAGGAAAGCCATTAGGTTATAAACTGATAGCAAACAACACTCCTTACTAGCAACGATGATGTTATCTAGTTTGAGTAATGAAACAACCCCTTGTGTCAACTCTGAGCTCCAAATATTCTCCTTTATTGGTTTATTTAACTGCATTGAAAAGACACAGAAGTTGATGGGTTTTTTCCCCCTTTAGTCTACATTTTTCTCTTTCCCTTTTTCCCCTTTCCCATTTTGTCATATATTATAAATTCTAATAAGTACAATAAAATTACATTATAAAAAGAAAGTCAAGACACAAAATAGCAGCTCATTGCGGGCTTGGGTGGGCAAATATACATACTTTATCTGACAAATGAGTAGAAGTCAATTGATGCATCAATTCTTTCAAGGTGGCAATCATGTGACCAACAATGCTGCAACCATTGTAAATACTTGTAATCATAATTAGTGGCCAAATGCCCAAATTCTTCTCATCTGACCATGGGGATGCTGTGATAGTCATAAGTGTCGTAAGTCAATTGAATGGTTGGTAAATAAATGATCACAAATGAAAAATCACCTGTAATGAAATTTCTGTGCAATACAAATTGAAGTAAAATGTTTTCTGTGAATTTGATGATCATTGTTATTATCTAAACTTTACAGTCATAATATTACCTCAAAATGGGAAAGGTGAAAGATGACTTGAAGATACATGCTGGTTACTTTTCCAGGTATCTTCAAAATGAATGCGTTCCTAATGAAATATAGTCCTTTAACAACACAATCAATATAAATGCTTGGAAAAATATTCAGCACAATTTCTATAGTAAAACACACATAAACATGGAAGTCTACCTGCATATTACATTTTAGGGCACATTCACTACTTTGTCTGTCTTCTTAGCTGTCTGTTGTTCAAATCTGGTCTCAGAACAATTATGTAGCATTTGGGGAAAAAGATACAGATCAGCAGCCCAGCACTCGAAGTTAACATTGAGAAAATCTCCACAGCCACTGTGTATTTCCCTTTGGTGCTTAGGTAGGTTGGAACAAAGGATATCCAAACACTGCAGAAGACCAGCATGCTGAAAATTATGAACTTGGCTTCATTAAAAGTATCTGGTAATTTCCTGGCAAAGAAAGCCACTATGAAGCTGATCATGGCCAAGAAGCCCATATAACACTTTGCACTATAAAACATAATCACGGAACCTTCTTTACATAGTAGAACAATTTTTTCAGTCTCTGAGTGCAGATCAGCATCTGGGACAGGAGGAGAGCTGGACAACCATATAGTGCAAATCCCTACCTGGATTAAAAAGCCAGAAAAAACAAAAATGAAGCCCAGCCTTTTCCCCACCCACTTCTTTATCCCACTTCCTGGCTTTGTTGCCTTGAAAGCCAGGACCACAGTCACAGTCTTGGCCAGAACACAGGAAATAGCCACAGAGAAGTTGATGCTGAAAATAGTTTGTCGGAGAATACATGCCACCTTGTTTGGCTGACCGATGAATAGTAATGCACAAAGGAAGCAGAGCAGGAGGGTGATCAGGAGCATGTAGGTAAGATCCCGGTTGCTGGCCTTGACAATGGGAGTGTTGTGATGCATTAGAAACATCCTTAGTACCAGAATTGTGATTATGGAACAGAAAAGAGAAAAACAGGCTAAACTGATCCCCAAAGGTTCTTTGAAAGACAAGAAACTTATGTTCTTGGGAATACATGAATCCTGGTTTTTGTTGGGATATTTTTCTTCTGTGCAACTATAACAGTCATTCAGATCTGTAATTAAAAGGATCTTATCTAAGTTTCAGATGAATGCATAAACCTTAGGAGTGTTCTTATATCGATACACATGAATAAATAAGAAATTGAAAATAATAACCTTATAGAAAGGACTAGATACAATATGCACTAAAGAAAATGTTACACGTCATAGAAAGTCTTCCTTTAACTGTGAATAGACAAATATTTCCTGGAAAGCTCTATGCTACTAAAATTCTCATTTTTACAACCTTTAACTGGGTGAAGCAATGTATCAAAGAGCAACATATTTGAACCGATAGAGCTCAAATGTGCTATCTTGCAAAATGGTTACAAAATCCAAGATCCACGCCTCCTAAGAGGATGACCCTTGGGAAATTATGTCTATTTTACCTCCCAGGCTACTGCTGCAAGATGCTGCTGTAGTCACGTGATTCTCTTTTTAATGATCTATGACAGTTCCCAATCACAGTCATAGTCCCTCCCTCCCCAGCAGCTGCTACTTATCTACCTGCTGGGAAGGGAAAGAAAGGGATGGAAAGAGCAAAAGGAAGGAAGGAGGGGAAGGAGAAATAGGGAGGAAAGAATCCACATATACTCCTGCCAGCCCACACAACCTCCCCATTTGCCTTTGCTGAATTGTTCCCCCTGTGCACTTTTTCCAACCCATTCACACCTATTGCACAACCCCATTAACCCTTCCCTGCCAATTCTGCTTGTGCCATCCCTGATTCTTACTGCCCCTCTCATGCACTCCCAAGTACTGTCATGTATCTTTCCCAACTTATATCAATCCCCCCAGTAAGGTATCTGATTCACATAGAATTTCTCACACATTCTAAAGCAACACCAGATGTCTTTCACAACTCACCCCCATTCTCCCAAATGCTCTCCTTCACCCATATAGTACTCACCCATCACCCTTCCCACACACCCTGTCAACCATCCACATATTTTCCCATCCACACACACCCATCATCTTTTGAAAACTCCTGGGCTATGTTTCTCTGCTTAAGTAATCATATATTGGTGCCACTTTTAAAAAGGCTGATTTAACATGAAAATCTTGTTTCCGCATCTTTCCTTTTTTTTGTTGAAAATGAAAGGAGAGAGTATGAATTCCACTCTTGGTCTAAAACTCACAGATTTCTGGTTTCTAGCCTGGTGCCTTCATTACTACACTGGTTCTCAGAATAATGAAAACAATAGAAAAAATACCTGAAAAACCCCAAGGTAGTTACATGCTACCATTATTAATAATATTATAACTGTATGAGAAGTCAAATAAATAATTAGACAATTTTTTTAAAAAATAATGTTTTTCACTTCATAAGGAGTTAGATGCAAATGAATAAAGTATTCTCACCCTCCTTTTCTGAAATCTTTCCTTCTGGACATGACATGCAAGAGTAACAACAAAATGGTTCCCCATCCATGACCTGTTTCCTGGACCCTGGATAACAGCTTGGTGTACATACAGAAACAGGACGTGTCTAACTTATAAATCGAAAATAACAAAAAATTGGTAATCTTTCAGCACTGTATTTCTGAACTCTTATTTATTATCTGCAGCATAGCTGTCATGAATTAAAATGTACCATGCAATGTTAACTTGAACATCATTTTCATGCTTATGTACAATAGCAACAACAACAAAAATTAGAAATCTAGGCTGATCAATCAATTTAACATTTGATTTTATGGCTAATTGTGATTTTATTTCTATACTTAAAAATCAATTTAATATTTCTGATTCAGAATACTTCCTAAAAAAGTATTTATTAGAGACAACACATAGTTTCAAATTAAATTAATAAACATCCCCAGAACAACCTTAACTGCCTTGTCAGTTTTATTGATCATCACTGAAAATCAGTGTTGATATCATATTGCAGCTTGTTGCTGCAACCTACCTGGTTAAACCAGCTGTGCCATGTTATGGCATCTTCCTCAATGAAGAATGATTGATCTGTAGAAGACCGAGGGTCTATCCTTCCAATTTTCACTTTTGTAATCTTTTTAGAAAGAATAAAATTGATGATATCAAATCCAGCTATTAACTTTCCATCTTGGTCAAAGGATATCTTGTATCCAACACTGTTATTAAATGAGACCTGTCTCAAAAAGTGATGGAGCTAAATTACAAAAAAAGGACAAATGTTGAGGGAAAAAATGTAGACTAAAACCAAGTGCCATTGGAAAGCCCCCAGTTCTGTTTTCATTCATTTAAATGTTTGTTTATTTATTCATTCAACGTAATTTTCATTTCTTACTGCATTGTTTTTTTGGAGTTCCCTTCCCATTCTGTCTGTCTTTAATTTTTCTGTTAATATTTTGAAGGGTGGAAGGGAAAATCTCTTAAAGCACTTTTGAATATTGCCCTAAAGTATTTGTTTTATGATAGTATTAATTACATAAAATGACAGCCTTTGCCTGAGAGGATGATATGTATGTGATGGTATCCATTTATCAATATCAAGTCCTAGGCATCCACAAAGAATTAGGATCAAGGACTGTACATAACTGGAGGTGGCTATTGGACTAATTAGCTGACTCCACCTTACCCCTTTGCTTCTTACTCCCCTTTTCCCTATATTTTAGAATTTAGCAGAATAACAGAGTTGGAAGGGACCATGGAGATCTTGTAGTCCAACCACCTGATCAAGTAGAAAAATG
This sequence comes from Thamnophis sirtalis, assembly GCF_051295495.1. Lineage (NCBI taxonomy): Eukaryota > Metazoa > Chordata > Lepidosauria > Squamata > Natricidae > Thamnophis > Thamnophis sirtalis. The sequence goes on from NW_028261384.1 coordinate 113,585,151, forward strand.
GTTGTCCAATCTCTTCTTCAAAAACAATGTTGGATAATTGACAACTTCTGTAGGCAAGTCATTCCACTCACTAGTTGTTCTAACTGTCAAGAAATTTCTCCTTAGTTCTAGATTGGTTTATTTTAATTGTTTGATTCCTTTGCTAGTGTTATGATTATATTTTTATCATTTTTCCCATTTTATTATTGTAAGCTGCCCTGGGTAGCCACTTGACTAGCCCCAATCAAGATAGGTGGCAAAATTTAACAAATAAATAATACATAAAAATATTAGTTTTGGTCACTGTGATGCCAAAAAGATACTGACACTTTTTTCTAGAGTGAAGAGAAGAACAGTAAAGATCATTAGAGGGCTGGGCACTAAAATATATGATGAACTGGATATTTCTATTTTAGTGAAAAGAAGGACTAGGAACTAGAGATGACATGATTGCAGTTTTTCCAATATTTATGAGACTGTCACCAGGAACAGGGGGGTCAACCTATTCACAAAGCACCTGAGGGCCAAACAAGAAATAACATATGGAAACAAGGAGAAATCCAACCAAGAACCAAGAAGAAATTTCTGACACTGAGAACAATTAATCAGTTGAACGAATTGCCTTCAGAAGTTGTGGGTACACCATCATTGCAGGTTTTAGAGGAGATTAGACAGCCATTTGTCCAAAACAGTATAGAGTGGAACACCTCCAAAATTCCTTCCAAGTCTTTATTTTGTTGTGGAAGATTGATAAAATGACTGAAAATCTCAAACTGAAACTGATACTATCAATAAATTGAAATTGTTTTTGAACTAAAAAAGGATAGTAGATGAGGCAAGACTCATTTCAATAGGATGATTCTAAGAATGGAAAGAAAAATAGATTTATTGTGTTTCTGTGCTGGAGAATCAAGATTCAAGAGAATGATGAACATATTACCTGCCAAAATGATTGTTTGTGAAGCTGCAGTCCATCACCCACCATCGTTCTATATCTGAATCCAGATGCAATCATATCCTGGAAAGCATGGGCTATGGCATAAACAGCAAATGCTGTAGCTGTGACCAGTCATATCCATTTCAAAACTGGGGGGAGAAAGGCTCTTCAATTTTTCTGTCCCTGTGCAATGCTTCACATTTATTTCATTTACAACTGTATCTGGAAATAGACAGCCAAACGTTTTCTCCCAAAAGGTTTTGATAAAACCATCTCCTGTTGCACCAGATGGTGTTTGATTCTCTATAAACTCATGAAAGCCAGGTACATGATTGGAATGAAAGTTGAAGGCCAAAGCTCCATGGAAAATTTCTAAATCCTAATCTCTTTGAAATCCAAAAGAAGTCAGCTCCATTTGGGCTGTGGTGATCCACACTTTGCCTAGGGGGTTCTTGTGTTTACTTTCTACTTCTTCATCTGAGAAATAGGATATAAATCTAAAAAATCCCAAGGAATGTGATTCACTGTAGGCCAGTATCACTTTAACCTTGTTATTGTCTCTCAGTGTATTATATATTATATTTCCCTGTTTTAGCATCCACTCAATATTTGTTATAAAGGTCGGGATGGGGATCTTTTGAATGAATGCAAAACAGACACCTTTCTGAGAAAACATGGGAAATACAGTTTGCACAAATCTTTCTCCGTTCTCATTATCCATAACTACCACTCCAATCCATATCCATTTGAAATGCAAAAGTAGAGCCAGAATCCCCTTGTACTGAAGGTCTTCCTTAGGAACCATCTGGTAGAAGGGAAGACCATGAGATTTGTCCTTCATCACTGGAGTGGGACTATAGGTGAGCTAAAGAGATCAATGAAGAAAGGATAGAAAAGTAAAAAGTATAGTAGTCACAAGTATGCCAAACTGTCTAAAACATGGGACATAAATGCTTTCTACTTAGAATTTATATTCTTTCATTATGTGCCACCCTAATTAATGAAGAACATAAAAGAAGTGCTTATACTGATACCTAAGGAGAATTGTAGTTTTTCTAGGAAGAAAACTACTTATAAATATATGATCATTAGCATATCTAATCCAACCCTGCTCTAGTTTGATCTTATGAAATGATAACTGCAATTGAATTAATGTATAAAAGCAGTGTGATTTTAATAATCATTTTTATCAAATTATATTTGTGCTTATCCAAGCAGAAAAGACATTCCATCTTCAAATAACTTTGAAGGCATATAATTCAATCTTCCTTTAAATAGGAAAGAGGGAGGGAGGGATAGATGGAGGGAGGGAGGGAGGGAGGGAGGAAGGAAGGAAGGAAGGAAGGAAGGAAGGAAGGAAGGAAGGAAGGAAGGAAGGAAGGAAGGAAGGAAGGAAGGAAGGAAAGAAAGCTCCTGTAAACCTTAAAGTATATGTCATACAACCAAGAGCTGGATTTCGGCTTCTGCTGGTTTGCTCCGGGATGTGCTATGGTGCATGTGTGCTTGATGTGTGCTATGCACGCATGCTCAGTAGTAACCAAAATGGTGAAGTAGTAAACAAAAGAACAAGATGGTAGTGCCAGTTTGGGGCATGGCAGGCTGAGTTACTATCTACTCGGCCGAACTGGTCCGAACTGGTAGGAACCCACCTCTGATACAATTTCTGTCAGAGACCATTTAAAAATATTAAGCAAATGCATGCTAAAACATACCAAAACAAATCCTTAGCAAATGAATAATTCTTTACATTTGCATAATTTCTTTTTCTATCTTCTTTTTTTTGGGGGGGTTAGATCTCTGCTTTTTTTTCTTATTCACATTGCATCAATATTCTTCTTTGATTTTAATTTTTTAATTTATCAAAATATAAAATACAAAAAATAAATAAAGTAATGAGAAAAAAAGGGAGAAAAACGGAAAGAAGAACAAATGTAGGGAAAGGGGGGAAGTGAGAAAAAAGTATCACCCTCAGACTGTTTGTAGTATAGTAGACTAGGATAATAAGATACACTCAACTTTTTAGCCATTTTTATAAAATGAACCTATCTAATCAACAAAATTCAAAGTCAATGTTTCATTTTTTCCCCACCTCAAACACCATGTTCAGAAGTGGTTTCCAAGTGGAAACAAAGTTAGCTGTATTACATCTCTACTAACTCCATCAGCTTTTGCAAAAATCCATTTTGGAAACTAAAGTATATTTCCATTTTTGCACAGAGAAATTCTTGCTGCTATCAGCATATATAACATCAAATTCTATTTTTTCAAATTCTTCGTCCATTAAACCTAAGAGAAAAATCTCTGGTTTTACTTTTATATTCACTTTAATAATATTTTGCATTACAATGTAAATCTTGCTTCAATGTTTGTTTGGTTTGTCACAGGTCCACCATAGATAATAAAAAGTTCATTCTTTACATTTACATTTCTAACATATTGGAAATATCTTTATACATTTTGACAGTTTATTCAGAATTAAATACCAATACATCATTTTATAAATAAATATTTTAAATTATAATTTACTGAAATTTTTAAACACTTCATTCACATGTTTCCCATTATTCAAGTATTAAAAGTAAAGGTTCCCCTTGCACATATGTGCTAGTCATTTCTGAATCTAGGAGGCGGTGCTCATCTCACTGAAAGCACACAGAACACTGTTACCTTCTTACCAAAGGTGGTTCCCATTTTTCTACTTGCATTTTTACATGCTTTCAAACAGCTAGGTTGGCAGAAGCTGGCACAAGTAATGGGAGCTCATTCCATTATATGGCACTAGGGATTCGAACCATGAACCTGCTGATTTTTCTGATTGACAAGCTCAGCACCTTAGCCACTGATCCACCATGTCCCTTTTCAAGAATTAATTATATGCAAAATTATTTGCCCATTGAGTCTACATTAATAAATGGGAAATGTTATCCACATTTATACCAGTTATTTTTTTAAGGAAATTCCTGTGAGAATTTTGAGAAAGAAAAAGACTGTTAGGGAGATATTTTTCTACCTTCCTAACAGTCACTCTGAAGAAGTGAAGGAGGGGGGGATATTTCACTTGAACAAACTTGAAGGACTGATATTTACTTATCAAGGACAAAGATTGAATTCTATAGAAAAAACCAAGGATTTCCTGATTAAACATACATTAATTTTGGGACTAACCAAGGAAATGGATATAGACTATCAATGGGAGGCAGAGCAACCTTAAATACCAGACATAGAAAAACAGGGAGACTATACAGGAAATTGCTGCATTGTCTATAAGTGAAGAATAAGTATATAATGTTGAATATTAATGTGGCAAAAGATACTGGGTAAAATTAGAAAGAAAGAAAATGAATTGCAAATGACACCAATGTATTCTAGAATCTTACACCAAGTTAAACTACTACATAAAAAAATTGTTCATATTAAAAGTTTGAGAAATAAAAACTAAAGTGAAAAATTATGCGAAACAAAACAATTTGAATTTGCAAATAAACCAGGAAAATGGCTGGCATACAATTTAAGAAAGGATAGAGAAAAGAAAATGACAGAGAAGATAAATGAAAATAACATGGTAATAACAGACAATGATCTCCTTAAAAATCATTTTATAATTTTTATTTCAATTTTCACAAGGGGCAGGAACTCAAAGGCAAAACATAGATGATTATCTGCAAAGATGATGAATATTGTCTTTGAAGAACCTAAATATTTACAAGTTCAGAGACAACTTATGAACAATCAAGTCAGTAGCCTTGAAATATTAGAATATTGAAAAAATGAAAATAAGTAATGCTCCAGGCCGAATAATACAAATGTTTTGAGGACCAAACTCCTACACCTATTAAAAGATATAATGGATGATGTACTTCGGGGAACAAATATGCCTCAAATTTGGAAAAAAAAGCCAGCATTGCACTACTACCAAAAGAGCACCAAGATGTTCTGAGGACAAAAATCTATAGACTAATTTAATTACTAACCAATGATTATTAATTTTTGCTGCAACATTGGCAGAAAGATTGAAGAAGATCTTACAGTCATATATCCATGAAGATCAATCAGACTTAAACCCAGTTAAGAGATAAAGTGAGATCTGTTTTGAATATTATTGAATTCTTACAATGAGAAACAAGCAGCTTTAATATTTCTGGATGCAGAGAAAACCATTGAAATTTAAATTATATTTTTATGTTCAAAGTATTGGAAGGTGTGGACTTCAGTTGACATTTATTCAAGGGTTAAAGTGATTATCATTAATGGAGACTTAACCAAACTATGTCAAATTCAAAAAGGCATGAGACAAGAATACATGTTATCTCCCTTATTGTCTATATTGGCATGGAAATTTTGAATAGGACTATTAGACAGGATTAGAAACTAAATGTCGATACCAGAGTGGTGGACCTATGATCAAATATTACAGGATGAACCTATCCTCAAATCCAAAGAAGAGTTGGAATCAGAAGAATGTATCACTGGATTCCATATCTACAATTGAAATAAAGTTTTGTATTATATTTAAAAAGTTATGGACTTTGCAAAAAATGAATTGAAAACTCTATTATGTGGTAATGATAAACATATTATTGCTAAGGTTTATAAGCTGATATTGAAGCTACATCATTTTTAATAGATCTCTTGTCCTTCCCATTTAGTTTTACAGTTTCTTTGTATTACTCATTTAGATATAACACTTTGTCTTTTCTTTCTCTTCTCTAAATTTTCCTATGTCTTTGTTTCAATTTACTTTCTACCTTCTTGAGATATTACAACATAATTTGGGCCGTGGTGGTGCAATGGTTAGAATGCAGTACTGCAGCTACTTCTGCTAACTGCCAGCTGTCTGCAATTCGTCAGCTTGAACCTCACCAGGCTCAAGGTTGACTTAACCTTCCATCCTTCCGAGATGTGTAAAATGAGGAGCCAGGTTGTTGGGGCCAATATGCTAGCACTTAGAGAGGTCTGTAAAAGCACTGTGAAGCAGTATATAAGTCTAAGTGCTATTGCTATAATTGTAGACACCAGTTCACCGCCTTTTAATGTTTGTATTTCTGTATCTCTTTGATTGATTTTACAATATTATGAAAGATACTCTAGAGTTTTTCAGGCATTCTATTTAACAAATAAATCCCAACATTTTTGTTGTAACTTTGCAGGAAAAGTTTCATGATCTGTGATATTATCAGGACTTGGTAATTTTCCCATTATCCAGAAGATAGAGTGTACAGTTAACAGTTTCTTCCCAATAACTTTTTTTCAGATGCTAAGAGTAATGTTCTCTCTGAAACATCATATTCATTTTATCTGTAGTTTTTGTAGGGAGTTGAAGTCTCTATTTTCATCCTCTTGCAAATCCTGTGTCTATAATATACATGTCTAATTCTACTCAGTTTTCAGGGATTTTTAAATATTTAGATTTATTATTATTATCAACACAATTGTATCACAGCGGTAAATTGTTTCATCGGATTTGGCATTGATTACTAGTCGGGCCCCACCCAGGGGCCTAGGACGTCGTAACATATTTTCGTAATATGCGTGCGGATCCAAGCAGTGTGGCTTTTTACATTTGACTGATGGTGATTTTGTCAATTTTTAACTGTTTTAAATGTAATTCCAGTGGTTTTGGAATAGCACCCAGTGTACCGATTACCACTGGAATTACCCCTGCTGGTTTGTGCCATAATCGTTGAATTTTGATTTTTAAGTCCTGGTATTATTATTATTGTAGTAGTAGTAGTAGTAGTAGTAGTAGTAGTAGTAGTAGTAGTAGTAGTAGTATACTAATATGCTGTGGAAAACTCAGACGTTGGAAAATTCATTTTAATAATTTGATTCAACTATATCTTTTATTAAAAAAGGAAGCTTAATAATATGATTTTTAATTAACTTTTTCTCAGATATGACAAATAATTGGTAAATCAAGTATCATATTTAAAAACTGAACAATGGTTCTACACTCTTACTTTGGATATTACTGTACATATAGTACAAGTATGCTGATTCAGGTACATTAAAATTGCAAAAGGGCATTCAGCATAATAACGGTAATGACAATTAAAAAACATAATGTGTTTTATGTATGTGGTACCTGAGGAATCTTGTAAATTTCCAGGACTATTGCCATATCAAGAGAAGTAAGAGAATCTAATCCCCCAATCACTGCAAGGAGCTTCTTCGTATTACAGTTGTAATTTGGGAAAAATCTTTCTAGTGTATAGGTAAGTAGCATTGTGGAATGAAATGTCCATTTTGCATTGTAATAATTATTATAAATATGGAATCCCAATGTTATATTTGGTAATATCTGAGGATTTTCATTGATTTCTTTTACTGCAAAGGCCAAAGCAAGGATGTGCTGGTAATTCATTGGAAGTATTCTACAATGAGAATTGTGTTGTATGTCAATGAAATGCTTTACATGTCCAAATATTAATGCAGTATTGTCATATTTATTACTGATTACTATTTTTCTTCAGTGTAATATTAAACATATTGAATGGTACCATAAAATATTTTTTTCTAAATTTGAGCATATATTATTACTTTTTGTAATCAACCTCATGAAAAAGATTTTTCAACAAAATGTTTTGACTCTTACGAAGGGGAGGAACTTGAGGGGAAAAAACTGGCAAATATATAGATATATATACCTTATAGAACAGTTAAACTGGAAATATATTGAATAGGGTAGAAAGTTGCATTGAAACCCAAGTTAGACAAATAGAGGAACTTGTGATACATGAGTTTGGAAGAGGGTAGATTTAATTTTATCATATTCATAATTCAGGACTTTTCTTAAAGTATTATATGAAAATGTTTTTCAAAAGCTTAAAGGTTAACTTGTTGGACCTGGAAAGAGTCTTTTTGGTTAAAAGAAAAATACATGGTGGTGAACAAATATTTCTGTAAAATAACATTTAGAAAAATTAAATACTTTATTTCTGCATTGTAGCAAACTTTACAGTGAAAGTTTTGTGTAAATATCCAAATCAAAGCTGCTACCTATTAAAAATTATTTTAGTTGCACTGATTTTTTATAGTTTGAATATAATAAAACACTAGAAGAAAAACATAAACTATGATGATGTACAAAAATGAATTTCTTACATAAGCTCTTCTGGTAAGGGTGGTAGAAGGCTTTTTGTGAAATCTTTGGCATGTGAGAGGAAAAGTCCATGAGATGCAATCTCCCCAAGAATGAAGTCTCCATTCTGATGATATTTGTGAAGTGGTTTTCCTGGATACTTGACACTGCATTTCATAGTGAGTGGTTTGTATGCCATGTATTGAAGTAGTGTTAACAAGACTATGACTGCTATTAACATGCTGACTACTAATAAAAAGCCTTTTAATAAAACATTTCCTTCACAGGTTCTTTTCTATCTAGCCATCGTTATCCCAGTTATCATTTTTATAAAAGTCACTTGTATACAAGGACAATTATGTACAGTTCTTTGTTTTAATATGGATGAACATATCAACAACCACATTTCCTTATCTCCATTTCAAATGCTTGAGGTTATATTTATGCTACAATAAACGGAGAATGTTACTGCACTGGTTTATGAGAACAGCAGCAGTTTCACATCTGCTAGTTTAATTATGCTCCTTAAACCAATTCAGTAAGTGGGGAACTGTTATTTATTCAGAATTGGTATTCTTTGTGGAATTTCTACAGAACACACACCTATCATTTGTTGGAAATTGAGTACTGGGAGGAGAGATAACAAAAGTCAAGACTACACTAGATGTGATATTCATGCACTTCATCATAGGTTTAATCAGTTTTTCAACATAATTGGCACAAACTAAAGGAATGGGTATCAGCACCTGGATTAACAGCTCATGGAAACCCTTTCAGACATATTTTTGTAAAATTTTCATTACAGTGGGAAGTAATGCTAAGTTTCTTTGCAGAAACTGGAGCATTTAAAGAGAGAAAGAGAGATATTCCAGATTTTCCTTCCTATTCTATTTCAGTAAAGCTGGATGAATTTCCACACTGAAATATATTTTCGTGGTACTCATGTATTTGCCTGCAATCTGTAGTAACTTTCGGTCACATTTTTACTGTGGCCCCTCTGTGGCACTCCTGTGCCCTGCAGCAACCACATATCTACCTGTGCTAACCATCATTTGTTCAGTATCATTATAACTTTAAATGGTCTGGGTTGATGGCCACCTGCAATTCATATATTTTGCCTCATATCAATTAAAATCAACTTTTCCTAATAACTGAAAATAATATTGTGTATCCACTCATTCACAATTCATTTCCACAGACAAAACAACCATACAAAGAACAAAAAACCAAGACAAAACTAAACTAAACTAAAAGCAACCATAGAATGATCCTAAAGTAAAATGTGAATTTTTGTAACTGCATTGTGTAAAGTGGAGCATAATCTACCTTTGAACACTGTAACTATTTAAACTATTACACTTTTACGGAATCCTTTTCTAATTTATTAGTATTCTTTTGAATTTGGAATATCCGGAGAGTTATACCATATCCAAAGGAATAATGTTTCCTCCTTTGAGGTTTATATCTTGGGAAGTTCATATATCACAGATTAAGAAACAAAGTAAGAAATGTCTCATCTTAGTTAACTGTATTTTAAATTTATTTTAAATGCTGAGAAACAAGATAGTGATATCTACTTTGGGTCAGGGTCAGCATAAATTTTATATCTGGATAATACAGAAAGAAAGCAGTAACTACATGTGTTGCTACAGGATTATTCTTAGATTAGTATTTGATCAATTTGAAAAAGATAAGAAAACTAATCAGAGAAAGGTGCTCTAAAAAAATAAACATCATCTGTCAAAGTCATTAAATCAAAAAGAAGTTACCATAATCGGCATGTTCATAAGTAGTAGTTTCTACACTTGTTCTTTGTAAAAATGAAAGCATAAACAATGGAGAATATAACTTTCTGACTATGTTTTCAATTTTAGTCCAATATTCTATGTATGTATAATAACACATATCAAAACAAAATGCTTGATTATATTCAGAAATTTCTCTTTATTCTTAGTTCCATTTTATTAAGGTCTGGTCTCAAAAAAATAATGTAGCATTTGGGGAGAAAGATACAGATCAGCAGCCCAGCGCTCGAGGCTAACATTGAAAAGATCTCCACAGCCACTATGTATTTTCCCCTGGTGCTCAGGTAGGTTGGAACAAAGGAGAGCCAAACACTGCAGAAAATCAACATGCTGAAAGTGATGAACTTGGCTTCATTAAAAGTATCTGGTAATTTCCTTGCAAAGAAAGCAACTATAAAACTGGTCATAGCCAAAAAGCCCATATAACACCTTGCAAAGTAAAACATAATCATGGACCCTTCCTTACATTGTAGGACAATTTTTCCAGGCTCTGAGCGCAGGTCAACATCTGGAACAGGAGGAGAGATGGACAACCATATAGTGCAAATCCCTACCTGGATTAAGAAGCTTAATAAAACAAAAGCATAGCCCAATCTTTTCCCCACCCACTGGCTTATCCTGCTTTCTGGCTTGGTTGCCATGAAAGCCAGGACCACAGTCACAGTCTTGGCCAGCACACAGGAAATAGCCACAGAGAAAATGATGCTGAAACCAGTTTGTCGGATAATACATGCCACCTTATTGGGCTGACCAATGAATAGCAATGTACAAAGGAAGCAGAGCAGGAGGGTGATGAGGAGAATATAGGTGATATCCTGGTTGCTGGCTTTTACAATGGGAGTGTTGTGGTGTATCAAAAATGATCTTAGTACCAGAATTGTGATTGTGGAACAGAAAAGAGAAAAAGAGACTAAAGTGATACCCAAAGGTTCCTTATATGACAAGAAGCTTATGTCTTTAGGAATGCATGAATCTCGCTTTTTGTTGGGATAATTTTCATCTGTGCAATCATAACAGTCATTCAGATCTGAAATGGAAAAAAATGTATTATCAAACTTATATGGATTCATAAATCTTGATAACTTGATAACATTACATAAGCTTAAATATTGCATTAGGCTTTACTCCAAATGTCATAGTTATGAGCAGGACTATGAAATCAGCATACATATATCTTATTTGCACAATAACATCATCATTAAACTCTTATTTGAAAGAACCATGCAAAAAGTCGATCATTTCAACTTCCCATCATAGGGAATGGAATTGTGGCTATATTTTATCTATGCCATATAGCCATGACCCGACAAATGCGCGCTGACAAAACTGCGATGTCAAAAGCGCGCCCACAAAAGCGTGATTAGGGTTAGGGTTAGGGTTAGGGTTATAACATTGTTTTCGCATCCTACTATGTTGTTTGTTGATGGTGCGCTTTTGTCAGCATGCATTTGTTGGCGCACTTTTGTGGGTGCGATTTTGATGTCGCAGTTTTGTTGCCGTGGTTTTGTCAGTGTGCATTTGTCGGGCATGCATTTGTCGGTGAACCCATATAGCAGGTCTCAAGATATTGTTTTCCTGTCTAGCCATGGAGTATAAATGAATAAAGTTTATAAAATCCCACAATTATCATTATTTCTGTAAAACATTCCAGAGAAAGATCTGTGTATCTTTTATCTAAATGCAATTTTTTTATGGGGAGGAGGAGGAGGAGGGAATGGGATGGAGAGGAGGAGACTGCGTTACACATTGGCAAATAGTATATCTTTCTGAAAGAGACAGACTATAATATCATATTCTTACCCTCAATTTCTGCAATTTTTCCTTCTGGACATGGGTTACAAGAGTAGCAGCAGAATGGCTTACCCTCTATGACTTGTTTACTAGATCCTGGATAACAGCTTGGAGTACAGAGAGAAACAGGCTGTGACTAGCTTATAAAGAAACAAACCAACAACATAAATTATAATCTTAAAAATGATTTTCTTATAATCATTGCTTTTAGGGGGCTTTTTATCATGTATTGTATGTTAACCATATAGTACATCCATGTCTTAAGTGCTCATTTCTACTACTAATAATAATATCTTCTTCTTGAAATATTGAACTGCCACTTAAATTTCATGTGCTATGCTTTGAAATATTTTTATAATATTACATAATACAGTTGTTTTCTGTCCTCAACAAACTATGTCATATACCCATTGATATAAGATAAATTTCAATTTTCAAGAATAAGTAAAAAAAAAAGTATCCCAAAATCAGTATACTTGAATGTGACCAAGAAAGTATTTCTTTTATAAGACATGTTGTATTAAAACTATTATACTAGACAAAGACTCAGTAGGATAATTGGGTCTGCATGAAGAAAGAAAACAGACATAATAATTATCTCATCTACGCTAAGGAATACTCAATATCCAGATAATAGAAAAATAATGCAGCCATCTTATTCTAGTTTGATGGTATCCTGTGACTGTTTCTGATAATGACATTTTAAGAAGGACATTAGCAAAAGTACAGAGGAAGATGAAGAAGTTGGAGCGTAATCAGGAAAACAAGTCTATGAGGAAGGGTTCATTCACAGAAGAACTTATAGAGACCCATAATAGCTGGAACTTCTACAGCTAGCTTTGCTCTTGTTCCTGCCACTCCCAATAACCAAAGTTGGAAGCCAGGATAGGGAATTGTATTTTGAGAAAACATTTTCACAATAATAACTTCCTTCTGGTGCTATACTTGCGCTAATATTAATACTGCCATCTGTAGAGGGAAACCTTTAGGGGTAACTTAGCATTATGCTTATTGTTTTTACTGACTCCTGTGTACATTTTGAAACTAATGATTTTTTTTTTTGTTTCCTTCCTTGTTCAAAGAAACATTTCAATGGAAATCAGAGGAACTAAACCACTCTAGATTTTCTTTTTCTGAAATTTTGGGAAGTATTCTCATATTTCTAATGTTATTCATCTCTGATATTATTAACTGTCAGTCCTGGTTGTACCCAGGAATACATTCAGCAAGATAGTATGAAAATTTAAAAATTGCATACTCTTGACCCATTTTAAATAGTGCCTAGTTTGCCCATATCTGTACATTTTAGCTAATTGTTTAGGTAAATTGATTTTTTTAGCTAAAGATGACATTTAACTATTCTATCTAACTGAATTTAATCCAGCCATTGTACACCAATTCCTATGAACTGTATTAGTTGGATAAGACAAAGATCCGGAACAAGTGAGATTTTATCATTTTCATAATTCAACAGGATTTAAAATAATCATTAAGATTCAGTGATCACAAATGGGACAAATATTTCCAGGGAGTCAATTCCTGGAACCCACCTGGTTAAACCAGTTGCTCCATGTTATGGCATCTTCTTTGATAATTAATACTTTGTTTGGAGGAGAGTGTGGATCTATTCTTCCTATTTTCACTACTGTCTGATTTTCCAAGAAAATAAAATTGATGACATCAAATCCAGCTACCAAATTTCCATCTTGATCAAATGCCATCTTTTCCCCAATACTGTTATTAAATGTGATATATCTCAAGAAATTAGGAAGCTAAATTGAAATGAAAATGTAATACTTATACAAATCAAATGCTCAAGGGTTCTTTTCAATATTTAAATAGCATGTCTTTAATTATTCATTGAAAGGATATTTATTATTTAAATTAATCCCATATTCCCTATTCTTGGTACAGTTATTCTTTGCACTGAATTCTGTCATATACAAGAGAAACACTGTTTCAGTGAATAATAAACCCTGTCAGATTGTCAGATTGTTAGAATGAAACAGAATGTTAACAGAAGTTAGGAACTTCTTTTGGAAATCAAAACATAATAATCCATATATTGTAATAGGATCACATAGCAGTAGCAGTTAGAATTATATACCGCTTCATAGTGCTTTTATAGCCCTCTCTAAGCAGTTTTACAAAGTCAGCATATTGCCCCCAACAATCTGGGTCCTCATTTTCCCCACCTCAAAAGGATAGGAGGCTGAGTCAACCATGAGCCTGACGGGATTTGAACTGTCAAATTGCAGGCAGCCAATAGTCAGCAGAAGTGACCTGCAGTACTGCACTCTAACCACTGTGCCAACGAGACTCATACATTAGAAACTATCATTTTTGTGTATTCGAACAAGGGTTGGCAACCCTTGGGTCATGACCCATTACTAGACCCTGAGCTGTTTGGAACCGGGTCACCAAAATGTCAGGTTAGCCTGCAACATTTGCAAATGGAACTGTGCACATGCACACACTTGCTTATTGCTCACGCAGAACCATCCCCTCCCCACCCCAACTCTGGCTGGGCTACAAACCTTGAATGATTGGGGAAGTGTATTAGCACAAACAGGAACAGTGAAAACCAGTGACGTGCAGCCAGGTGAGGCAAGTGAGACACAGCCTCACCGCTCTCATCATGAAAAGAAAAAAAAATGTAAAAGGAGCTAGCTGAGCTAGTTGCTGCCTCACAGTGGATGAGGTTCTGCTTAACTGTTAAAAAAAAGCCTTTAAAAAAAAGCCTCTAAAAAAGCGCCCTCTACTATGAAGCAAGAGAACTGCATGCCTCACCTTGTCTGACTTTTTAGGTGTTTTATGATCATTATGTGTGGAACGTGTTTCTTGTGGTGAGCGATCATAAAATGCCTAAAAAATCAGACTAGGTGAGACATGCAGTTCTCCTATCTCATAGTAGAGGACATTTGTTTAGGTGGGGCTTCTTCAGAGGACCCGAGGCAAGTGCAGAGTTGAAGTCCTCTCTGAAGCAGGTGGAAAAAGTACGTGTGGATCGGAGGGGTGGGGAGGAATTCAAACTTTATCCTCCTGGTGCTTTGCAGGGCTTTGGGCAAAGACTGGAAGGAAGGACCCTGGCTCACTTATGCTCTCTCTCCCCAAGTGTAGTTTGATTGCAGGCAGAGCCACGTTGCCTTTTCAAACCTGTAATCAGTGAAGCTGGGTTGGATTTTTACATAGTGGAGCCTTCTGGGGCTGGGGGAAGGTCTGTGCGCTACAGTTCTTTGCCTGGCTTCCTGCCTCCTCCTGTGGTCTCCTCACTGGTGCTCTCCCTCCCCAAGTGTAGTGACTTCCTCCCCAGCCCCCCATCCATTTCTCTCTCTCACACACAAAGCTGGATAAAATTATATAAAGAAAGTTTATGTGAAACCCAGCTTCACTGATTACAAGTTTGAAAAGGCAGCATGGCTCTGCCTGCAATCAAATTACACTTGGGGAGGGAGAGCACAAGCGAACACTGAGGAGACCACAGGAGGAGGCAGGAAGCCAGGCAAAGAGCCATGCTGTAGTACACACACTTTCCCCCAGCCTCTTTCTTTTGGAAGGCTCGGATCGGCTCCCCTCCAGCTTCTCTGTGTCTCCTCTCACCCCAGCCTGCCAGCAGGAGGTGAGTGGGTGGGCTTTATTGCATTCCAGGTATTTCCCACCCAGACACAGGCTGCATTTGCAATGGTGGAGGTGTTTGCGGAAGGCAGCAGGGGAATGAGGGGGATGGCAGAGGAGCTGCTTTCAAGCCACTGGAAAAGATATCCAATTCAACTTTTGTGTTTGTGTTTGTTTGTTTGAGAGTAAGTAAGAGAGGGAAGGGGGTAGGAGAGATAGTCCAATCCAACTTCTGTGTGTCTGTGTGTGTGTGCGTGAGAGAGAGAGGGGAGGGAGGGAGAGAGGGAGGAAGGAGGGGAAGGGAGAAGAAAAAGAAAATGAAAAAATGAAACTTCTTTCGCAAAGGAGAAAAACAAATGCTGTTGCTTTAAATCGGAACTGAGCATGCGTGGCTGTGGAATTCTGGGAGTTGAAGTCCACAAGTCAAAAAAAATTTGAAACCCACCACTGTGTCAGTGGCTCACCAGCCATAAACCTCACTGCATGTCACTGGTGGAAAGTGCAAGACTGCATTATTTTGAAATAATTTCATGAGATGGAAAAGAAAAGCAAGTCATTACCAGGTTTTTCAGTTGAGATTCAAGGTATTATATGCAACATTACCTGCCAGAATGAATGAATCTGTAGTCCATGGTCCATTACTGTTTTGTGTCTGAGTCCAGATGCAAACATGGTATGTAACGCATAGGCTATAGCATAGACAGCATTGTAGACACTATAGCTATAGCCAGACATGGACATTTCAAAAAAGAGTGCAGGGATTCTCTCCAGTTTCTCCTGGCCAGTGCAAATGTTCACCTCGTCTTGATGGATAGATGTACTTAAAAATTTACAGTTAAAGATCTGCTCCCAAAATCCTTTGAGAAAACCATCTTCTTTTGTGGTGGAAGGATTTCGATTCTCAATAAACTGTTGAAATCCAGACACATCATTGGAATGAAATGCAAAGCCCAAAGCTCCATGGAAAATTTCTAAATTCCAATACCTTTGAAATCCAAAGGAAACAATCTCCATTTGGGCTGTAGTAATCCATACTTTTCCTAGGGGTTTCCTAGGTTTACTGTCTACATCTTCATCTGATAGATAAGATATAAATCTAAACAATCCCAAGGAATAAGATTCACCATAGGCTAGTATCACTGTAACCTTTTCATTGATCAAAGCATCATAAATATTCTTCCCTTTATGCAGAATCTCAAACAAATCACTAATAAATGTTACAACAGGGATTTTTTGTATGAAAGCAAGACAGACACCCTTCTGAGAAAACATGGGAAATACAGTTTGCACAAATCTTTCTCCATTCTCATTATCCATAACTACCACTCCAATCCATATCCATCTGAAATGCAAAAGTAGAGCCAGAATCCCCTTGTACTGAAGGTCTTCCTTAGGAACCATCTGGTAGAAGGGGAGACCAGAAGATTTATCCTTCATCACTGAAGTGAGACTGTAGGTGAGCTAAAGAGATCCATAAAGATATGTTAAAGATGAAAGACAGGTTTAATATGGACAAATGGACAGTTGGAATTAAGAAGAAGAAGAAAACTGAAATTGAAATAGAGTTTGTACAAATGATATAAATATGGGCATATGGGAGAAAATGTGGCAAACTGCTGTTAATTTTTACATTATCATTTTAAAAGATTTTTTTATTAAATTATGTAGTGATGATATATAATTGTTTCAAGGAATACTAAACCAGTGTTGGAACTATGAAAAAGGCAAAGGAATACTTCTGGATTTATATTTGTTTATTTATATGCTACTTGTCAAACATTTTCAAACTTTAAAAAGATAAATATCAAAACAGTTAAATTTAGGAAGAGTTACATGAGAACTAAGACCAAGGAGATAGATGACCAAGAAGTGAGGTCTTCTTTCCCCCCTATCAACCATCTATACAAACAAACAAAAAGGCCCATGTCATCCCAAGCCAAATAAGCAAAACCAAATTTTAAGAGGTTTTTTTTTTTTGGAAGGCCAGGAGAGTGGGAGAAGCTGGTACAAGGTTCCATGAGGTGGGGGGCACAGCAAAAAAGGCTGTTCTCCATGAGCCCACCAGCCAAAATTCTTTAAGAGACAGAGTCCATAGCAAGACAGCCTAATCTCATTTGGTTACATTTATAGCAAGACAGCCTAATCTCATTTGTATACATTTATTGAATTGAAAAATTCTAATTCTAATAATATTACCCTTTGTATGACATTACTATTATTTATCCTTTCCTACTATCTGTGAGATATGGTCTGTGAATAGAAACAATCTAGTTTGCTGGGGAACAAGTTCCTGATTGATTTTTCACCCTCTGAAGTATTTTGCAATATCTGCACCGGTAAAGCTTTATGAAAAGTCCAATCTCTGAAATTCTTTGATGGATTTTTGTTTGGACTAAATATATGTACCTCATATAAGAACATTTTAAGAAAAAAAACTTTAACAAGAATGAATATCTGGTATGAAGCAGGAATTTTAAGATGAAAGTGCAAATAAAACTTTCCTTTATTTATTTATTTATTTATTACTATACTCCAAGTAAAAAGCTAAAGAACTTTTCCTTATCTTAGAGATTACCTTCATGTAATTTGATGAACAATTACTCAGACTCCAGCATTGTATCTAGTGAAACAGAGAACAGAGAAAAAAATGAAGAAAAACCTCAGAAGTGTTTCCTACCTGGGGAATCTTGTAGATCTCCAGGAGAATCTTCATAGCAAGAGAAGTAAGGGAATCCAATCCACCAATCACTGCGATCAGCTTCTTTTTCATATTGCAACTATAGTTTGGAAAGAAATTCTCCAATGTATACAAAAGGGACATAGTGGAATGATAGGTCCATTTTCCACTGTAGTAATTGTCAAAAACTTGGAATCCTAAAGTGATATTGGGAAGTATTTGAGGATTGTCATTAATCTTCTTTATGGCAAAGGACAAAGCCAGGATATGTTGATAATGCTTTGGAAGCATTCTGGAATGAATATTGTATTGTGTTTCAAAAGGATAATTCATACATCAAATATATCACATTTATCCTGTTGTATTTTAAATATTATATAATATCTACTACATCACACTTTTAAATAAACTGCTTTAAGAGCCTAGGTTGCTCAGTGGGTAGAGTGCAGTACTGCAGGCCACTTCAGCTGACTGCTATCTGCAGTTCGGCGGTTCAAATCTCACTGGCTCAAGGTTGACTCAGCCTTCCATCCTTCCGAGGTGGGTAAAATGAGGACCCAGACTGTGGGGGTGATGTGCTGACTCTGTAAACCGCTTACAGAGGGCTGAAAGCCCTATGAAGCGGTATATAAGTCTAACTGCTCTTGCTGTTGCTAAATACAATAAAAAGTGCCATTCACATAATTCTATGAAGATTAGAATTACATATTTACCTTTCTTGAAGACACATTTTAAATAATCCATTTAAAAAAACAAAAACTTCTCTACATTGTAACAAAAACTCTTGGTTGCAATTTGGGTTCTTAGGAGCTGGGCAGCAGTATAAAGTAAACCAGCTGAATTTAATACATTCTATCATCAATGTAGACAAATAGCAGCTGTATTTGAAATAAGAGTAACTGAAAATGATAGTAAAATGAATAAAATAAAAAGCTGCGAAAGAATCATAAAGGAAATTCTTTGATACAGATGTTGATAGGGCAAAATAATCAGAAATCTGATCTGCAGTGCCCAA
This sequence comes from Thamnophis sirtalis, assembly GCF_051295495.1. Classification (NCBI taxonomy): domain Eukaryota; kingdom Metazoa; phylum Chordata; class Lepidosauria; order Squamata; family Natricidae; genus Thamnophis; species Thamnophis sirtalis. The sequence goes on from NW_028261384.1 coordinate 113,604,048, forward strand.
CTTTCTTTGGTAAAAAAAGTACTCTTTGTAAAATATTATTTTAATATATTTTAAAGATCTATAGTTGATGCACCAAGCTAATTCCAGACTATTTTGCCTAATTTAAAAATGTCTGAGAATTAACATTTCTTAAAACTACATTTAGAAGAATTAAACACAGTGTTTAATTAAGTCAATGCTATGTATACAACTTAGCAACTCTACATAAAGACCCCTGAATTTCATTATTACATACTATTGTTTCTATAGTATAAGGTGGAAAACAAGCATTTGCTGCATGACCAGCATAATTAGGGTAACACATGAAAATGGATTCCTTACAGGAACTCTTCAGACATTGTGGGTGGAGGTTTTATTGTGAAATCTTTGGCAATAGAGATGAAAACTCCATGAGAGGATATGCAGCCAATGATGAGGTCCCCAACCTGATGATATTTGTGAACTGGGTGTTCTGGATACTGGACATTGCATTTCACTGTGGGAGCTCCTTGTGGCATGTATGACAAAAGGGTTAAAAGCATTACCCCTGATACTGACATCCTAAACTTAAATTAGGACTAATTCATTTCCGCAAAATTTCCTTTCTCTAACTACTCAGGGTCACTGGCATATTTTCACAACTATTATAAAAGTTTAGACAGTACTCTGAATAATATAAATATCTAAATATGAAACATTAAGGATCATATTAATACATGCATGTTTTCCATCTTATCTGTATCCCTTCTTCAAATACTAAAGAAGATATTGCATTATATCATAGTTCACAGATGAATTGATACACTGCTATTTATGAGTTGCAACAAATTGCGAGCCGTATCACATAATTGCAAACTAATTGTATGGAAAATGGAATTGCTACCTCTTCAATGGTAGAATTCCTTATAGAATTGTAAAGAGAGCATGCTTGTTATTTTAAAACAATTTTTTTATTGTATCCTCTTGAGAAAAAAGCCATTCTTTTCTATGAATGGTCGAAAAACAAACAAAAGTAACCATCAATATTAAGATTTGGATTTAGAGCTAAAATTAATGCATTTATTATAGGAGTACTTTAATTTCAAAAATATTTGTAACACATCAAGGAAGTGAGATTTGGATTACCCTGAGTTAAATTTTTAGAAACTCTTCTAGGGAGGCATATAATATTTTTTTAGAATGATTTTTTGAGACATTTCTCAATATGCAGCACTTTCTCATTTTACTGTATTTCAATGCAGTGGTAATACATTTAATTACAAAATAATGGACCACTTTATGTATCTTCAAATTTTAAAATATTGTTGTACATTCTGGGATAAAATATTGCTCAGCTTCTCTTTTTGTCACATTTCACATCCAAATTTCTTCAGTCCCACTAAAGCTGGCTGAAATTTAGTCCCCGTCTACCCTAGCAATTTCTGTATAGCATTGTCATTCCTCTGACACCTCTGGGGAAAATAAAAAATAGCAATAGCACTTAGACTTACATGCTACTTCATAGTGCTTTATAGCACTCTCTAAGCAGTTAGAAGGCAGAGTCAACCTTGAGCTGGTCAGGATCAAACTCCTGGCACTGAATAGTTAACTTGCTATACTGCATTATAACACTGCACCCCAGGGGTGGGTTCCTACCAGTCCGCGCCGGTCCTTGCGAACCAGTTGGTCAGTGGACCTGGAAGTAAGTAACTTCTGGGAACACCGGCACCGGCTCTGTCATTCCAAAGTGCCCTTGCCGGCCCATTACAACTAGCTTGCTCACTCCCCCGCCCGTCCATACTAAAGTAAGCTAGCCCAGCCTGCCGCTCACTGATTGGCTGGGTGGGGGGAGGTGATGGCCTAGCTTTCACGAGCAAAAGCCATGGGCTGGCAGTAGGGGCGGTGGCCCAGCCTTTGCAAGGGAAGCCTTCAGACCTTCCCTAGCAAAAGCCAAGGACTGGCGGCAAAGGCGGCCTAGCTTTTGCTAGGGAAGTCCCCTGTCCCCCCTCTCCAGCCTCGCCTGGCTGGCTAAGCCTGCCAGATGACCTGCTTACTGACCCTGGCCTTGTCCCTCCTGTCCAGTGTGTCTTACCTGTTCCTGCTGCCTCTCTGCCTGCCTGCTCCCTATTGCGTCCATCCATCGCATCGGAGTCAGATCCATCGCATCGGAGTGCTGCTGATTCTGCCTGCTGGTAAGTGACCCAGTTGTTTTTCTTTTATTTTTTTAATGTATTTTAAAATAATATTTTATTTAATGCACATAATTTTTTAAAATAGTTTTACTTAAAAGTATTGAGTGTAGAATATTTTAAAATGGTTTACTTCAATTTATTGTTTGTGGATTCTTTTTTTAATTTGTCTTAGACTATTTAAAAAAAAGATTCTATCCAAAATAAATTAAAATAAACCATTTTTAAAAATTCTATACTCAATACTTTGAAATGTATTGTGCATAGAATTTTTTTAAATAGTTTTATTGTAATTTATTGTGTATGGGATATTTTTAATGGTTTCATTTTAAATTATTGTGTGGAATAGTTTGAAATGGTTACAGTATAAATTATTGCTGGTGGAATAATTGTTATAGTATACTATGGCTAGTACAATACCTTAAAATAGTTACAGTATAAATTATTGCTGGTGGATTGGAATAATGGTTACCATATACTGGCTGGTACAATACCTTAAAATAGTTGTACTATAAATTATTGCTGGTGGAATACTTAACAATGGTTTTTAAGGATTTATTTTATTTATAGAATATCTTTTTTTAAATTATTTTTTGGGAAATTTTATTTTTTAATTGTTTATAAAATATATTTATTACAAAGTGTTAGTCCTTTTTGCAAATGTTTTCTTTGTGATGCAATATGTTGCTTTTAAGTGTTCAGAAAAGGTTTATGTGTCTCAAAGTTTGCTGTTTTTCTATGGGCAGGCCAGGTTGGTGCAAGGCAGCTTGCCAGATTTAGTGTGTTTCACCTTGTTTAGGTAATTCTGTGGTGGTTGATATTTCTGTGATCGCCTGTCCTTTATAATTTCCAACAATGCCTTGATGGTTTTTATTCCAGTGGCTTTGTCTTTCCTGTCTTTAGGCTTAGGGAAAAAACTGGTTTCATTTGCAGTCTTTTGGTGGGGGGGATTCTTATTTTTTGGTGTTTTCCTGGCATTGTCATAGTTTGTGTGTGCGTTTGAGTGGGTGTGTAATGTCCCACAGTTATCTATGCATTAATAATGATTTAGTATTATTTCCTTATACATTTTAGGGACCTCTCCTTACATAATTGGTGTTTTCTTTCATACTTTTGGATTTCTAATTTCTCTTTCCATTAGTTGGCAATTGCTAAAACCAATCCCATGTGAAAAAGTATTCAAATCCTTCTTGATTTCCATTGTCAATTTATTTATTCCTGCACATTGTAATAGGGAATAAGGACAGTAATTTTCCTTTTCTATTATTTTATGTGCTGGTTTCATCCCAATGCAGTGCATGCAATTAAAGTCTTCCTTTCTGTGTCTCTCCTTTGTACAGATTGTTGGAGCAAGGTGGTGAGGTGGTGTTGCAGAAGACACAAAAAAGGAAAGTAATTTTCCTTTTCTATTATTTTGTGTGCTGGTTTCATCCCAATGCAGTGCATGCAATTAAAGTCTTGCTTTCTGTGTCTCTTCTTTGTGCAGCCCATTCATAGGAGTCTGTGATACTGAAGACTGGCAAGAACAATCATCTTCCATCTGTAAGTAGCTCTTTTACTCTTTTTGTACTTATTTTAATGTTATTGTAGTTCATCCATTGGGGGAAAGAATTCAGTGACATCGTCTTGGCCACTCCCACCAGGTCACATGTTTGGCTAGCCACTCCTACCAGGTCACATGGGTGGCAGGCCACTCCCATCTGGTCACTTGGGAGGCAAGCCACTCCCATCTGGTCACATGGATGGCAAGCCACTCCCATCCAGTTACATGGGTGGCAGGCCACTCCCATCTGGTCACATGGGTGGCAAGCCACTTCCATCCGGTCACATGGGCAGCAAGCCACTCCCACAAAAGAGCCCACACCCACAGAGTAGGTTCCAACAATTTTTGAAACCCACCACTGCTGCACCCCTAATAAACCTGGCCACATGAATAATTGTTCCCATGCTGTAGTAGTTCCTAGGCCCTAATACAGAAAGCAGTTATAGAGAAAAACTAAATCAATATTTAAATTTTACAAAGTATTGTAGTGGAAATAGTATTGATATCAGGTCCAGAAAGGAATACTCTGGAAAAATCAGGTAAGATACATAAATTGGAGAAGTCAAGGAAACTTGCCTGTTAATACAGCTGCAGAAGTTTATTGAATAGCAAGAGTTTTCCTAACTCTGGGTATCCATCTAAACTGTGATATCAATTTAATCTAAATGGGAAACAACCCAACAGTTACAACACAAACATTGTTACCTCAATAGATATTTTTCCTTTATACACAAAAAAATATTTAGAAAAATGGTTGGTTTGAAAATAAACTAAAGATGACTAAGAATATGAATGTGGAAGAGCAGAGGAAATAGGAACTTAAAGCTAAATTAAAAGTTGTTAAAATGTATTATGGACAAACCAATTGAAAAGCATTTTGGGCATTATTTTTTACATGGCTACCACAGCAAGGACTGTATATGCTAAGAAATAGAAGGATGACATAGGACAATTAACTGTTTTGATTAGAGATAGTGGATTAGGCAAGTTTCTAAATGACTGAGAATCATTTGTGGATTTTCTAGATGTTAAATACAGTGACCGATGGTTAACAGAAAGTTTTGAAGATTAGTTTTATCTTTGAGGTAATATGTTAATTTATATATATGTATGTGAACAGATGTCTGGTTGATTTTATTATTAATTAAATAGATTAACATATCTGGGATATTTATGAACTGTGTATATTCTAACTAATATGACTACCACAAACCTTTCTTCTTCTTTTTGTGCCATATCTGTCATCGGATGTTTGCAATCATGTTGGCCTATTTCTGTCGAAAGCCGCATGAAATAGTGCTGCTGATTTTTGTCCACATCAATCCCTTAGATTTTGAAGCCATGATGTTCTTTTTCTGCTTGGACCTCCTTTGCCTTCAAATTTTCCCTGGAAGATTAATTGAAGTATGCTATATTTTTCTGGGTACCTCATCACATGTTCAAAATATTCTTTCACTTTTTAATGGCTTTAATTATTTGTTTTTGCTTACCCAGGCGGCTTATCACCTTCTCATTTGTGATTTTGTCAACCCAGCTTATATGTAACAGCCATCTGTAAATCCATATTTCAAATGCTTCCAGTTTCTTCAAGTGGTTTTCTGTCAGAGACCTTTTCCATAGAGCAGGATAGAAAAGATGTAACATTTGACAAGCCTGATTTTCAGTCTTAGGCTTATGTCGTGACATTTGTGTCATTAATCATTGCATTCTCAGAATCCTGCCATGCTCAGATGTTGGAAAAACACAATAATGCACTGGTAGAAGAAAATATCTGTAGTTCAGGGTTGAACCAGACGGTACTTGGTACTTTCTGAGATTGGTGATTTTCTTGCAGACATTTTATTAGCAAACTAGGTAACATCATCAGAAATTTGCTGTGATATTTTTCAAATATTTAATTTGAATTTCAATTTCATTAATGACTTTTCTGTGTTGTTTTAATGTATAATGCACATTATGATGCTTCTGAAATATTCAAGAAGATGAACCAAAATTTGAAAATAGCATTTTAAATCACGGCTGACAGTGATTTTATTCTTCTAGCTAACAATCACTTTAACATTTCCTATTCCAAATACTTCATCAAATTGCTATGTGATAGAGACAATATGGAGTTCCAGATCAAGTAGAATTTATAAATAACTAAAGGGTATCCTTGGATGAAGCCTACCTGCCCTCATCATTTTTATTGATCAGGATTTATCTTTTGGAATAAATTAAAATTTTATGTCAACTAATTAATTACAGATCATATTCTAACTGAAGGATGGGAATTGTTTCTTATTTAGTAAGCAAACTCCATGTCAATAAATAAAAATCTATTTATGATCACTGAAGGAAATTTCTTGCCTCTTCTTTAATAATAAACATAGATGTAGTACAGGGATTGGTTGCTGCCGGCATTACTGCCAATTCGAATATTTGAAAATGTTTTCTATGAATTTTATTATCATTGTTACCACCCAAACTTTATTTTAATATTATGGACTGAAAAAGGTCTCCAGGCCTTTAATAATTTAATATAAATGGTAGGAAAAATATTCAGCAAAATTTCCATTGTAAAATACACATAAACATAGAAGTACATCTGCAGTGAATATTACAGCTACATTCTTGGACGTGTTCAACTACTTCACCCTTTTTTTTAGCTGCCTGTTGTTTAGCTCTGGTCTTAGAAGAATAATGTAACATTTGGGGAAAAAGATACAGATCAGCAACCCAGCACTTGAGGCTAACATTGAGAAGATCTCCACAGTCACTGTGTATTTTCCCTTCGTGCTCAGGTAGGTTGGGACAAAGGAGAGCCAAACACTGCAGAAAATCAACATGCTGAAAGTGATGAACTTGGCTTCGTTAAAAGTATCCGGTAATTTCCTTGCAAAGAAAGCAACTATAAAACTGGTCATAGCCAAAAAGCCCATATAACACCTTGCAAAGTAAAACATAATAATGGATCCTTCCTTACATTGTAGGACAATTTTTCCATTTCCTGAGTGAAGGTCAGCATCTGGGACAGGAGGAGAGATGGACAGCCATATAATGCAAATCCCAACCTGAATTAAGAAACCTAATAAAACAAAAGCATAGCCCAATCTTTTCCCCACCCAATGGCTCATCCTGCTTCCTGGCTTGGTTGCCATGAAAGCCAGGACCACAGTCACAGTCTTGGCCAGCACACAGGAAATAGCCACAGAGAAGATGATGCTGAAACCAGTTTCACGAAGAATACATGCCACCTTATTGGGCTGACCAATGAATAGTAATGTATACAGGAAGCAAAGCAGGAGGGTGACAAGGAGAATATAGGTGAGATCCCGATTGCTGGCTTTGACGATGGGAGTGTTGTGATGCATTAAAAATATCCTTAGTATCAGAATTGTGATTGTGGAACAGAAAAGAGAAAAACAGGCTAAAGTGATCCCCAGAGGTTCTTTATACGACAAGAAACTTATATCTTTGGGGATGCATGAATCCTGCCTTTTGTTGGGATAATTTTCATCTGTGCAATCATAACAGTCATTCATATCTGAAATGGAAAGAATGTATCATCAAACTCATATGGATTCATAAACATTTATAGCCTTTATAATTTTATATCAGATTAAATATTACATTATGCTTTACTCCAAGTAGGAAATAAATGTCTTAGTTATCAGATATGCATCTCTTATGTAAACAAATAATAACATCATCATTATACTCCTATTTGAAAGTATCGTGCAAACATATTGACCATGTCTTATACAAATTATTTTAGGAAATGGAATCATGTCTATTATATATTTTATCTATGCAATACAGTAGTTTCAAGATTTTTTCCCATTCTAGTCTTTATGCCTAAACAAAGTTTATAAAACCTCAGGAGGAGGAGGGGGAGGAAGAGGAGGAGGAGGGGAGGAGGAAGGGAAGGGGGAGGGGAGGCTTTACAAATTTACAAAATTGACTTTACAAATTGGAAACAAAAAATAGATATGTGTGTTTGTGTGTACATTTATAAATAATATATAACAAATATCTGGAAGGAACACTATGACAACAATATTCTATTATTAGAAAAGAAGGAGGTGGTTTTACAAGTTTCCAAAATTGGCTTTACAAATTGATAAACAGGAAATGGGAAAGCTTGCTTCCAGAAATTGTGGGCACTCCATCACTGGATGTTTTTAAGAAGACACATGGCAAACCTATGGCACCCGTCTCCATGTTGCCTGGCACATGCAGGGTCACTCATTCCTCTTTTGGGTTTCTGGCATGCATGCATGTGCAACAATTAACTGGCCTTCATGCGTGTGGCAGTAACAGAAATTAGAAGAGCTGGTCTTCCGTTTTTGGACATAAGCACACATGTAAGTCATACATACATGTACGCCAATAACTGGAAGACTAGCTGGCCAGCACGCATGTGCTGGAAACCAGAAGTTCATTTTCTAGTGTATGCATGTCACCTAGGCAGCTCCTCTTCTGGGCTGTGTTCCTGACAAGTTCACACTCCCATTACTGGACTAGACAGTCACTTATCTGAAATAGTATAGGTTCTCCTACTTGAACAGGGGGCTGGACTAGAAAACCTTCAAGGTCCCTTCCAGCTCATTCATTCATTCAAATAGGTGTGTGTTTTACATGTATGTGTAAACGCATACACACACACAGTCTAAATATATATGATATACATAATGTCAATGTATGGCTGTATTCATACATACACATACACTCATGTAATATACAAGTAATATATCTTTCTGGAAGCAAAAGAATACCAATAATTTTCTACCCTTACCCTCATTTTCTGAAATTTTCCCTTCTGGACACGGGTTACAAGAGTAGCAGCAGAATGGCTTACCCTCTATGACTTGTTTACTAGAACCTGGAAAACAGCTTGGCGTACAGAGAGAAACGGGCTGTGACTAGCTTGTAAAGAAACAAACCAACAAATAAATTGCCGTCTTAATATTGCTACCCTTAGAAGCATTTCTTTTCTGAAGGCTTTTCCTTCTGCATAATATATCTGTGTATCATGCTTTAGGAAATATTCTTTTTGAAATATTGAACTGCCTCTTAAAATCCAGGGATAAGATTTTCAAATATTTTTATAATGTTACATAATAAAGCTTTTTTTATGTCCTCAACAAACTATGTCATATGCTCATTGATTTTACTCATTGTAAGATCAATTTCAATTTTCAGGAATCATAATAGTTAAAAATAATTATCCAACTTCAGTAATATATATAAAATGATGAAGAAAAGATTAAAGAGATTTATGTGTAGGTGTGTTTATTGTTTTTTAAAACACTTTCTAAATATTTTCTTTCTTTTGTTTTTCCCTGTGATTTATTTTTTCTCGGTTCCCTTTTTAGCTTTGTATTTTAACTTTTTTTAAATGAAAATGAAAATAATTACTTTAAAAAAAAGAATCCTACCAATTCTATTTATCTATTTATTATTGGTTCTGATCTCTTTTTACATTTTGAAACTAATAAATAAAACAAATTCTTTGTTTCCTTTCTTGTTCAGTGGGATAAATCAGAGGAACTAAACCACTGTAGTTTTTTTTCTAAAGATTTGAAAAGTATTTGCATATTCCTGGTATTAGTCAACCCTGATATAATTAATTGTCAATCCTAGTTGTATGTAGAAATATTTTCAGCAAAAAATAATTATATAGTATTGGCTTTGAAATAATGCCTATTTTGTCCATATCTGTACATTTCATGTTATTTAGGTAAATGTGATTTTTAGCTTACTATGATTTTAAATTGTATTACAATACTTAATAATAAACTTAACACATCTACTACAGAGCAGTTACAATAAATTCTATTAATGAATAAGACCAAAGATCCTAATAGGTTATCTATTATAATTCAACCAGATTTAAAATAATGGCTAAGATTCAGTGATAACACATGGAACAAAGACTTTCCAAGTAATCCGTTCCTGGAACCTACCCGGTTAAACCAGCTACTCCATATTATGGCATCTTTCTTGATGATTAACATTTTGTCTGGAGAAAAATGTGAATCTATGTGTCCTATTTTCACTACTGTCTGGTTTTCAGAAAAGATAAAGTTGATTACATCAAATCCAGCTAGTAAATTCCCATCTTTATCAAATGTTATCCTTTCTTCAATACTGTTATTAAATGTGGAATGTCTCAAGAAATTAGAAAGCTAGAATATAATGAAAAGGGGAAATCTATATATGCAAAAGCCACTCAGGCCACAATCATGAAATCTCCAGAACAGTAAAGCCTACAAATTTGAAATGTGGCACGTATGTTCCTCTTAGCTTCTAGATGCTCACTTAGAAATGATTTTTCAAAATGACCATCAGATCATTAGTATTTCTTATATTATTATTAACACGCTCTGAGGCTAAGGAGTTCTTCTTCCCCCTCCCCACCTGGAAAGATCTGTGTTCCAACTGCCACTTGGGTGTGACTCATCTGGCCTGTGGACTAGGAGTTTGGAGAGGATCAATGGTACCTCCCTGAGGGTGAGAAGAGGATAAGATAGAGGAGGATTATGTGGGACAAGGCTGAGGGAGAGAAGTGATAGGATAAGGGAGGATTTGGTGGGCCAAGCCTGAGGGAGAGAATGGGATAGGATCAGGGAGGATTATGTGGGACGAGCCTGCAGGAGAGAACGGGAAAAGATAGGAGATGTTTCTGTGGGGCAAGCCTGAGGGAGAGAATGGGAGAGGAGAGGCCAATCATAATTACTCATTAATTTTCAAGCTGTAAGTGTCGATTTATCAACCCCAATCACATAGTTTCGTAGTGGAATATGGATATTCAGCTAGTATATTATAAATGCTAAACATGAAAAAGCTTCTGTAAATCAAATGATTCTGGGTTTTTAAAAATGCATGCATTTAATTAATTATTCAAAATACACATTACTTACATTAATTTCATAGTTTCCAATTCTTGCTAATAGAGCCACTAATACTAGAAACTAGTAGTTATTTATATTAACAACAAAAAGAAAGCAGATAATCCAGTAGTGGAAATTGCAAGACAGCATTAAATTGAAATAATTTAATGAGGTGGAAAGGAAAAGCAAGTCACTTTTTTTCAGTTGACGCAAGGGCTTATATGCTACATTACCTGCCAAAATGGCTGGTTATGAATATATAGTCTACCATCCACCACTGCTTTGTGTTTGAATCCAGATGCAAACATGGCATGTAACGCATAGGCTATAGCATAGACAGCATTGTAGACACTATAGCTATAGCCAGACATGGACATTTCAAAAAAGAGTGCAGGGATTCTCTCCAGTTTCTCCTGGCCAGTGCAAATGTTCACCTCGTCTTGATGGGTAGATGTACTTAAAAATTTACATTTAAAGACCTGCTCCCAAAATCCTTTGAGAAAACCATCTCCTTTTGTGATGGACGGATTTCGATTCTCAATAAACTGCTGAAATCCAGACACGTCATTGGAATAAAATGCAAAACCTAAAGCTCCACGGAAAATTCCTAAATCCCAATATCTTTGAAATCCAAAGGAAGCAATCTCCATTTGGGCAGTGAAGATCCATACTTTTCCTAGGAGCTTCCTAGGTTTACTGTCTACATCTTCATCTGATAGATAAGATGCAAATCTAAACAATCCCAGGGAATGAGATTCACCATAGACAAGTATTACTGTAACCTTACTGCTGATCACAGCATTATAAATATTCTCCCCTTTATGCAGCATCTCAAACAAATCACTAATAAATGTTACAACAGGGATTTTTTGTATGAAAGCAAAACAGACACCCTTCTGAGAAAACATGGGAAATACAGTTTGCACAAATCTTTCTCCGTTCTCATTATCCATAACTACCACTCCAATCCATATCCATCTGAAGTGCAGAAGCAGAGCCAGAATCCCCTTATACTGAAGCTCTTCCTTAGGAACCATCTGGTAGAAAGGGAGACCAAAGGATTGATCCTTCATCACCGGAGTGGGACTGTAGGTGAGCTAAAGAGATCCATAAAGTAGAAATATGTCAAAGAATAATCCAGGTATTTTTACTCCAGACTATGCCAATAATGAAAAATGAAGTAGCTATCAAACAATGGCAAAAAGTTTTATCAAAGTTTATATGACACGAGGGGGGAGGGGAAACAGGGATATACAAGATTTTACAGGATGCAAAAAAAAAAGGTAGAGGCACCTAATCTCAAATTGTACTATGCTGCAGGTTGTTTTATATGGATGAAGGAATGGATATTGTTAAGACATAATAGAATGTTAGAGATGGATGTTCACAACCTGAGTTTTGGTTTGCATGATTTCTTATGAAATGACAATGTGGACATGAATGTAGATTTTAGGAAACCAGGTTAAGAAACACATTGTTAAATATGTGAAATATTTATAAACCAAAGCTACAGTATGTGCAAATACATTATTATTATTGATTATATTACAAGAAGCATTTTATCAAAGAGAAACATGAGGACTTATTAATACAACAGAAGCAAGAAGTAAATGTGAAGATAAAGAGAAGAGAGCAATTAGCAACAGAACAGTATTCCTTCCAATAGTTTTCTTATAATAAAATGAAAGACAAGTTTAATATGGACAAAAAGGCAGAATTGAATAGAAGAAAACTGAATTTGAAACAGAGTTATGTACAAATGATATAAATATGGGCATCTGGGAGAAAATGTGGCAAACTGGTGTTAAATTTACATTATGTTTTAATTTAAAATATTTTTTTCTTAAAGGAATTGATTTTTGTATTAAATATTGATGCTATATGACACTGGTCTAAAATATTTCAAGGAACATCAAACCAGTGCTAGAATTATGAAAAAGCAAGAGGGGAATTTTTTTTATTACAAATGATGGACTGGTGAAAAAGCAAAAAAAAATATTGAGGATCTATGCAAAACGACAAATATAAAAAGTGGAAAGAGGGGCAAATAACTAAGGCAGAATATCAGCAGAATCAGTATTATTCAACATTTGTTAAGAAATGGAAATGATGTTACAAATAACAGAACATTGAGAATTCTGGTTGACACTCAGATGAACAGAATATGACTGCTCTAATTTGGAGACGTGAAATAAATGGACTGACAGGAGCAGAATATCCTTTAAAAGATATAAATAAAGTAATATATCTAGAGAGAAAAATACAGGCACACATACCAGTTGGGAGACTCAATGATTGGAAGTAGAACATGTAAGAAGATTTGAATGTGTTTATTAATAAGGTATGAAAGAGTTGCTAGATGCATCTGCCTTTCAAGCTTTACATAAATGCATATGAAGTTCTAATTTCCCTTTCCTCTTTTTTGGTGAAACGACACTCAGTTGTCCCATAGAAATCTGGGTAACCTATTCCCAGAAGCATATTTATAGAGGATGGCAGCCTAAATGATATCAAGTCTTGAGGAAATATCCTACAAGGAAGGAGATGTTCAGTCTGGGGGAAAAGAGAATTGGGGAAACGTAAGAACTACATTCAGAAAGAAGGTAGAAAGAAGCTACATAGGTGATGACCAGAAATTATTTTCTTCCTGCATCCCTCAAAGTTTTAAAAATAATTTAATAAAAACAACAAAAATGAAAAGAAAAGAAAACCTATGCAGATATGTAAACATGTTCAATGCTATGATTTTATGAGAAATCTGCCCCAAATAAGAATGAATATATTTGTATATAGTCTACGAAGCTTTTGAGTAAATGCCATACAGCAGATAAATTAAAACCAATGAACCAATGAATAAATAATACCCTACATCATTCCCCTAATGTTACAATAATTCTGTGGAGCAGACTTGAAAGAGGAATACTGAACTCAATGACTGACCACTTTATTTTCAAATCAGTTAAAGATTGAAAATGCTGATGATTACACTATAATCGGTCATAATCATTATAATCAATGTCCTTCAATTGAGTGAAGATATTTGGGATTAGGTTTGGTGAATGTTTTTTTAGTTTTCTTCAGCGTATGGTTTTGTTTCATCGAACCTAAGCAGTTAAAGAAAGAAATCTGAACTGATGGCTATACATTTGAATAGAAAATAAAATCATCAATTTTAGAAAGTTCATACTGTATTTCATACAACACTGGCAATCTGCTCAGTCAACATTAAGAAAGAAAATTCCTAATTCCTCGCAAAAATACTTTCACCTGGGGAGAGTGGGATGGGGATGAGGGGGAGCTATCTCAAAAAGTTGGGTTTTTCAAAGAAATTATTATCATGGAATATTCCAACATCTTTCTCACTAAAAGAACAAGCTAAAAAGTAGCTATTAAAAAGCTATTAAAAATATATTCAGTTTTGAAGATGAGATCTCATCCTGAAGAAATGAAAACTAAAATTTTACAGATATTTATGTTTCCCAAGTATTTTACTAGAAAGTGTAGCAAACTTTCCTGAATCATACTCTATGTTTGGATGTCAACACTATCTGGGTAAATATGGCTATGATTTGGAACTGTTAATGGCAATTATTATTCAATTTAGCAAAGTTAATATTATTGTTGTACCCAACAACTGGCTCACCTAAAACAACCAATTCTCTTTGAAGATACAATACAATTTTGAGATGGCTATTTAGCATACAATCAATAAACAATATATAAAACCCTCAAAAAAAGGTATTCCATTTTGCTGAACAAATGCAGAACCAGAACTTATATAAATTTGGATTACTACTTTGCAAAGAATAGATAAAGAAAAAAGCATGGAAATTACAGCATAATGTTGAAACGTTTTAGAAACATTTGTGTGATATTTATCCCTTTCTACAAAGTCAGCATGTTAACTACACTACCTTTGAGACAGAAATAATTTGTTTACTAGTCAACAGAGAGGGATTCTTCTCTCTGTCATTACTGAGGTCAAACCCAGCTTGCTGTCTTAGTTTCTTTCTTCTTTATATAGTTCATATTCACCTCATCTCGTAAGTTTGGTACTTAATGCATTTAACTGTTTGGTGTGTGAGGGGGATATCTTTTACCACTGATCATGTATATGACTACTTTGAACTCATGAAAACAAAAGCTATATAATTTGTAATTTTGTACTCAGTTACCTAAATAGCTTCCTGAAGATTTCAAAGTGGGTTGGCATGGTCTCCTTCCTAGACCTGAGAGACAGTGACAGGCCCAGGACTAAAACTCAAGTTCTTTCAATTTCTAACTTGATGCCTTAACAATTTCACCAGACTGGTTCATAATTAGTGATGGAGTGGCCAACTATATAAACTAACAATCATTAAATGATTTTTAAAAGATAAAAACTTAAACAGTACCGTCAGTTATTTTTGCTAGTCTCATAAAAGTATTTTCTAAACATGGATTTGGGGATTTTTTATGGAGGAATTTAATTATTATCGAATAGCATAATATTTAATATAAAATATTCTGTCTTTATCCTAATTTTTCCCAAGTCAATATCAAAATCTGATAATTCTTATGTTTTATTAGGAAAATAAACTTTTCACTGCTATGGAGGATATTAAATATAAATGGGGAACTCATCAAATTTGCAGATGACATCAAGCTGGCAGGAATAGCCAACACTCCAGAAGATAGGCTAAAGATACAGAAGGATCTTGATAAACTTGAACATTGGGCACTAGCTAATAAAATGAAATTCACTGGTGAAAAGAATAAGGTCCTATATTTAGGCAACAAAAACAAACTGCACAGGTACAGTATAGGTGGTACCTTGCTCAATAGTAGTAACTGTGAGAGGGATCTTGGAATTCTAGTGGACAACCATTTAAATATGAGCCAGCAGTGTGCAGCAGCTGCCAAAAAAGCCAACACAGTTCTAGGCTGCATCAACAGAGGGATAGAATCAAGATCACGTGAAATGTTAATACCACTTTATAATGTCTTGGTAAGGCCACACATGGAATACTGCATTCAGTTTGGTCACCACAATGTAGAAAAGATGTGGAGACTCTAGAAAGAGTGCAGAGAAGAGCGACAAAGATGATTAGGGGACTGGAGCTAAAACATATGAGGAATGGTTGCAGGAACTGGGTATGTCTAGTTTAGTGAAAAGAAGGACTAGGGGAGACATGATAGCAGTGTTCCAATATCTCAGGGGTTGCCACAAAGAAGAGGGAGTCAAATTATTCTCCAAAGCACCTGAGGGTAGAACAAGAAGCAATGGGTGTAAACTAATCAAGGAGAGAAGCAACTTAGAACTGAGGAGAAATTTCTTGACAGTTATAACAATTAATCAGTGGAACAGTTTGCCTCCAGAAGTTGTGAATGCCCCAACACTGGAAGTCTTTAAGAAGATGTTGAATAGCCATTTGTGTGAAACGGTATAGGGTTTCCTGCCTAGGCAGGGGGTTAGACTAGAAGACCTCCAAGGTCCCTTCCAACTCTGCTATTGTATTATTTTATTGTGAATAGCAATAGCAATAGCAATAGCAATAGCAGTTAGACTTATATACCGCTTCATAGGGCTTTCAGCCCTCTCTAAGCGGTTTACAGAGTCAGCATATTGCCCCCAACAACAATCCGGGTCCTCATTTTACCCACCTCAGAAGGATGGAAGGCTGAGTCAACCCTGAGCCGGTGAGATTTGAACAGCCGAACTGCAGAACTGCAGTCAGCTGAAGTAGCCTGCAGTGCTGCATTTAACCACTGCGCCACCTCGGCTCAATGTGTTGAATATAATCAACACATCTCCATTATTAAAGTTTGGATTTGGTGAAGGTATAATCTCAAATGCCAGGTTGAATCTATACTATAAATATCAATTTTTGATATAATCTGTCACTCAGTTACTCAGACTCCAGAGTTGCATTCCGTAGAACAGGAATTTTGAGAAGATGAAAATTCAAAGAAAACTTTTGGTAGATGAATTATTTATTAATATACTCTAAGTAAGAAGCTAAAGAACTTTTCCTTATTTTGGAAATCACTTTATCTAATATTATAAAAAGTATATCAATAAATTAATTTACTCCAAGTAAGAAACTAAAGAACTTTTCCTCATTTTCGAGATCACTTTAATCTAATCTGATGACTCATTCTGCAAACTCCAGAGTTATATCCAGTGGAATAGAGAAAAAGTGAACAAATATGAACCCTCAGAGGCATTTCCTACCTGGGGAATCTTGTAGATGTCCAGGAGAGTCTTCATGCCAAGAGAAGTAAGAGAATCCAGTCCACCAATCACTGCAATCAGCTTCTTCTCCATGTTGCAAATATAGTTTGGAAAGAAATTCTCCAATGTATACAAAAGGAGCATAGTGGAATGATAGGTCCATTTTCCACTATAGTAATTGTCAAAAATTTGAAATCCCAAAGTGATATTGGGAAGTATTTGAGGATTGTCATTAATCTTTTTTACAGCAAAGGCCAAAGCCAGAATATGTTGATAATGCTTTGGAAGCATTCTGGAATGAATATTGTATTGTGTATGAAAACAACATAGTCAATATTTTCCTTAGATTATGATTTGTTACATCATATTTATTCTGTAGTATTTTATGGTATTTATTACATTAGGTTTTCAGGTACAATATTTAACCTAAAGTACCATATACTTATAATTTTAATAGAGATTATTATTATTTATAATTACTTTTCTGGAAGACACATTTTAAATAAGATTTAAGTAGGAAAAAATCTCTTCACTTTAAGAAAAACTCTTGATTACAATTATAGGTTTAGTGAGGAAGTTGATAGTATAAAATAAATTGACTGAATATATTTTATTCTTCCATCTATATGTATATTCAGATGGATCTATATTATATACAACAATAGATCTGTTTGAAATAAGAGCAACTGATAATGATAGCATTATCAATGAATAAAACAAGAAGCTACAAAAAATAAAAAAGGAAATACCTGTGATACAGGATAAAGTAATATGCAATCTAGTCTACAATGGTCAATCCTCTTTAATAAAGCAAATACTTTTTATAAAATGTTATTTTAATATATTTTTAAAGATTTAAAAGTGACACCAAAGCTAATTGTAGACTCATCTGCTTAATTAAAATTTCTTTACATTACATTTAGAAAAATTAAACATAGTGTTTGCACTTTGGTAATGCTGCAATGAATGCTATTTATACAACTTAACAACTCTACCAAAAGACCCCCTGAATTTCATTATTATACTAGCATTGTTTCTACAGTATAATGTGGAATACCAGCATTCACTGCAAGATCAGCATAATTCAATAGCAAATGAAAATGGATTCCTTACATAAACTCTTCAGCCACTGTGGGTGGAGGTTTTGTTCTGAAATCTTTGGCATAAGATAGAAAAACTCCATGAGAGGCTATGCCACCAATGATGAAATCCCCAGCTTGATGATATTTGTGAACTGGGTACTCGGGATACTGGACATTGCATTTCACAGTAGGAGCTCCATATGGCATATATGACAAAAGGATTAACAGCACTAACCCTGTTTCTGACATCCTAAACTTAAATTAGGAAAATTTCTTCCTGAAAATTTTCTTTTTTCTATTTAGCCATGGTCACTGGAATACTTTGTGAATTTTCTTTTTGTGAATTATTGTAGAAGTTTACAAAGCCTTCTGATCGGCTTAAATCTCTAAATATTAGGGGCCAAAGTAATACACGTGTGTGTGTCTCTTCTCCTTATCACTCCTTCAAATACTAGAATAGGCGTTGTATTTATGCCATAATTCTCTAATGAAATACTCCGCCTACCTGCTGTTCATCAACACACTGCTGTGCCAGATTAGCTAATTGCAAACATATTATATGGAAAAGAGAATTGCTGTCATTTTCAAAGCTAGAATTCCTTAAAGAATTGCTAAAGAAAACATGTTTGTCATGTCTGAACAATTTTTTTTAATTGTAACCTCTTGAGAAAGAAATCATTTTTCTTTGAACAGTCCAAAAACAAAGGAAGGTAACCAACTGTACATGTATTCCTTGACTTGCAACAGTTCATTTAGTAACTGTTCAAAGTTACAACAGCACTGAAAAAAGTCACTGATGATCATTTCTTACACCTATGACCATTGCATGGTCACGTGATCAAAATTAAAATGGTTGGCAACTGGCTCATATTTATGATGGTTACAGTGTCAAAGGGTCATGTCATCTGGTTTTGCAACCTTCTGAGAAGCGGAGTCAATGGGGAAGCCAGATTCACTCAACACCTATGTTACTAACTTAACAATTGCAATGATTCACTGAACAGTAGGCAAGAAAAGAAGTAAAATGGGGTAAAACTCACTTAGCAAATGTTTCACTTACGATACCAACATAAATGTTTGGCTCAATTGCAGTCATAAATTGAAAATTACCAATATTAAGATTTGAATTTGCAGCTGAAAATTAATGCATTTCATCACAGGAGTTCTCTAATTTCAAACATGCTTTGCAGAAATCTAGGGAGTAAGATTTGAAATATCCTAAATTCTAGGAAATTTTTCTAGACACACATAAAATTTCCCTTTTTAAAATAGCACTTTCCCCTTCTACTCTATTCCAATGTAATGGTTATCCATTATAAAACTATGGATCTTCTTTTACTATAATCCTCAAACTTTAGAAGATTGTTGTATCTAATAGTGCCAGGCCCCTCACATCCATGCCCAGCCCTCTGGAGCTTGCCATGCCAGGGGAGGAATGAGACCCTGTTGAACCGCAGAGCCCACCACCGCTTGAGCAGGGAGGACGAGGAGGAGGAGAAGGACAACAGTGGTGAGGCCTTGTGCCAGCCAGCTGGCCAGGCAAGGAGTAGGTCAGGTGGGGGCTGGGTAGGCTGCCTGGCTGGGGAGGGGGATCATGGCCGCTCAGATGGCCCCTGCCACTGCGCAAGGAGCTTGGGTGTCCCGGCTCCATCCGAGCGGGATGCGGGAGTCTATGGTGGGAGTCTATGTCCGGATGCCCCGCCGCTGTGTCCACCATAGATGTGGGACACCTCTGTTGGATACAGTGGCAGGGCGTTCGAACTCCCTGCCACTGTGTCCGACATAGAGCGGCTTTTGCCCGCTTGCCTCACCAGCCATAAACCTCACCGCACGTCACTGCAGCAAATAGCCTGAGCCTGTAAAGATGAAGTGAGGAAAGCTAAGGCTCACAATGAAGAAAGGCTTGCCACAAAAGTAAAAATTAACAAAAAAAAGGTTCTTCCAACATGTTAAAAACAAGAAAAGGGTTAAGGAAACAATTGGTCCATTGCTAGGAGAAAGTGGTAAGAAGGTGACAAGCAACCGGGAGAAAGCAGAACTATTTAACTCATGTTTTGCAGCTGTCTTTACACAAAGGGATAAAACAGTCCAACCTATCAAAAACAGCACCACAAAAATCAGATTAGGAACACAAATTGAAATAGGGAAGAAAATGATAAGTGAGCACCTGTCTACCCTAAACAAGTTCAAATCACCAGGACCGGGTGAATTGTACCCCAGAGTTCTGAAGGAACTGGCAGACAAGATCTCAGAACCACTGAATTATATCTTTCAGAGATCCTGGAACACCGGGAAACTACCAGAGGACGGGGAAAGAGCTGATGGTCCTTAGGCACAAAGAGTGCCTAATGCTGTAAATTGATTGTTCATTATGTTTAACATTTATTTTGGTTTCATATTTTTGTATTGCATTCTGTCCAGAACCTGCCTATAAATTGAGAACTCTTCAGAATGAAAATTGTATTTCTAACATTAAATCTTTCTTTCATATTCTTCTTAGCAGTCCCCTATGGTTCATTTGAGGCCTCAGAACAATAATGTAAAATTTGGGGAGAAAAATGCAACCCAGCATTCCAGCACTGGAAGATAAAATAGAAAATGTCTCCACAGCTACTGAGTATTTTCCCTTGGAGCTCATATAGGAAGGAACAAAGGCTAACCAAACACGACAAAAAACCAACATGCTGAAAGTGATGAACTTTGCTTCGTTGAAACTATCAGGTAACTTCCTGGCAAAAAAAGTCACAGTAAAACAGGCAAAAGCCAAGAAGCCCAGGTAGCCCAACACAGAGTGAAACATGAGTACAGACCCTTCATTACATTCCAATACTATTTTTTTAGACATTGAATGGATGTCAGCATTTGGGAATGGAGGGGAGTTTATTAACCACATGGCACAGATGAGTATTTGAATGAGAGAACAGGAAATTACAATATAATTGGCCAGTCTCCTTCCCACCAACTTTCTCAACCTAGATCCTGGCTTTGTGGCCATGAATGCCAAAATCACAGTGATAGTTTTGGCCAGTACACACAGAAGAGCCACTGAAAACACAACGCCAAAAGTAACTTGTCAGAGAAGACATGTCACCTTCTGGGGGAAGCCAATGAATAGCAGTGCACTAAGAAAACACAACAGAAGAGAGAAAAGGAGACTGTAGGTGAGGTTCTGATTATTGGCTTTGATAATGGGAGTGTTGTAATGTTTTATAAATGCTCCAACCATCAAAGCTGTTATCAAAGAAAATAAAAGGGCAAGAAAAGCTAAACTGATCCTCAAATATCCATCATAAGATAAGTAGGTAAAGGTCTTAGGAATACAGATATCCTCGCTCTTGCTTGGATATTTTCCAGTTGTAGCAATCATTAATATCTGAAATATGGAATCAGTTTCATATAGTTAGAAAATGTATGCTACTATTATCTTGACAAATGAGCAAAACCAGCTTTTGTTACAACACTGAAAACTTTTTCACTTGGTGAACAGGATACCGAATAAACTTAAGTTGATTCTAGATTTTTTTTAAAAAAGGAACAGTTTAAAGCCTTAAACTTTCAAAAAGCCTTTATGAAAAATTTCTGAATTTATTGAGGAAGGATAGAATAAGAAGACACACTCCATTTTCAATTGTTAAGCATTAAAGAAGCAATGACAAAGAAGCAACCACATTGGATAAGACTGCTATGTTATTCCAATAGCAATAAAAGGATTGTGAGGCGAGCTCTCAAATTTAGATGAATATACCATAAATTTTGAACATGTATAAAAATGCAAAATTACCCACATGGGCTTTTGAGTAGAACAATGTTGATCTAAGCTTTCAGAATCTGATCAGGAAAGCCTATTCTGAGTTCTGAGTTCTGAGATTTTGTATAGGAGAACTAATCCTTGGTGTGAGGTTTGAAGTGTATATGTTGTGTACATGCTTGTCCATATGTAGGCTTAAGGGCATGTGAGTCAACTATGTACATTTTGAAACATATCCATGTCTACCTTAATTTCAAAAGAATAAATATTGCATTATGTCAACTATTCTTTTCAAGGTTTGTGGAGTACCCTGATTTTATTGTTCTCTGACAGGGCATGTTTCTAAAGGTCAGTTGATATTTTAAGGATTTGCATTTATTATATCTTTATATTTTTCCATTGTACAAATTCCTTATTTTCATTAGCATGATAAACCAAAATAAATCCACTAAAACTAGGATTTATATATCCTGGAGAGGGAAGTATACTAGATTTACTGGATTTCCTAAACAGACAAACTTAGCAGAGCCATTTTTATTATAAACTGAGTATGCTATCCATCCAATTTATCATATTGCATCTTATAGATTTATCATTACCAGAACTATAAATTAATTATAATTATAATTCACATATTTAGCTTCAGATATGCTTACTTCTATCAGTTCCTTACCATTTAAGTAATTTATATTGGATACATACATACATACATACATACATACATACATACATACATACATACATACATACATACAATGTATACATACTGGTACATAGGGACATATATTTTTGCTTCTACAGAAAAAAGTACCTTAACAGACAAAGGCAGAATGAATAAAACAGAACATTTCAATTTCCCTTGCAAATGTGCTACCTGTAGAATCTTGTAGAGACTCAAGATGATAGCCACATCAAAGGAAGTTTGAGAATCCAGACCCCCAATCACTGCAGCAACCTTATATTGAATATCACATAGATAATTAGGGACAAATCTCTCTAGTGTCTATATAAGTAGCATTGTAGAATAATAAGTCCATTTTGCATTTAAATAGCTGTCATAATGATGGAAAGCCAAAGTGACATTTGGTAAAATCTGCAGGTTTTCATTGATCTTCTTTACTGCAAATGCCACAGCCAGGATCTGCTGATAATATTTTGTCAGTATGCTAAAAGAAGAATTGGATTTAGTACCATAAGTACAATTCACACTTCATAAAAAACATTATTATTACTTAAGACTTTGTCTTTATCATTATTCATTTTAATATTTCAGGATTTTTCCTTGAGAAAACCTTAGATTATACAATTATTACCAAAAATCAAAAGAACAACAAAAATATATCTAGTCATACAGATTTTCAGAGCAAAATATTCTTTTCAATATTTTTAATAAAGAAATTGTTTTACACGAGGCTGTACTAAATAAGATTTTTAACCATTCAAAATCACCACAAAATGCTATTTAACATACATAACAAAAGTATCTTTCTTCAAATTAGTAAATTAACCAGTTCCTCCTGATATCACATAGGAATCAATAAGAAGAAATAATATGAAACCAGAACAAACAAAAAACCTTTTACTTTGAACAAAAAGAATAATAAGTATAACACTTTTGAACATCTTACTTAATCTCACTGAACAATGCAGGTAGAGGTTCTTCTGTGAAGGAAACAGGTGGAGAGACAATAAATATTTGAGAAACAATGCTGCCGATCATGAAATCTCCAGATAAATGATATTTGTGAGGTAGAGTCTGGGGCTGATAGAATTTGCATTGATCCTTGCATGTCATTTGAGGGAACAATATTGATAATACAAAAATTAGTATCAGTATTCTATGTACAATTTTCTTAACCAGAAGTAAATTTCTATCAGATTATTAAAGTATCCAAGACAACACTACTTCATGAATTTTATATTCATTCCTTTAATTTATTCTAAAATGTGAAGACTCCATGATCAACATAGATCTGTTTAGAATGTTTGACTACAATGCTAGATTCTGAGGATGTTTACATACATACATACATACATACATACATACATACATACATCTTCACAAACCATGACATTAAATTAGCTATGGAAATTGCTCAGCCCCCCTTTTTTAAAGCAGCATAATTATAGTCATTTGTGAATACAATCACAATTGTCCATTAAATTTGTAGATTCCCTATAAAGTTGTAAAAGAAAAATTGTTTATTGTATCTTTCCAAGAAAAACGAGAATGTAGGATTGAGGGGAAAAGAATACCAGAAATATGGTCTGATGCTAGAAAGCAATTCTGTGTGCCTGGCCTATGTGGTAAAATAAAATACATAAATACATGATGTTCAAAGAAAATAAAGATTTGATTAACTGGCTTTTAGCCAATATGCTAAGAAATATTGAACCATTATTTTAGCACAACTGCTTTTATTCAATTACCTGGAACACTTTTAGCCTGCCATTTAATTGAAACAATCTGTTTATAAATATGCATTATGGCAAAGGCAACATATGGTAATGTGGACTCACTTTCTCCTCACTTCATAGCATGGAAGAACTCTGTTTAAGGAAATATTTTAAACTGCACAGATAGATTGAGGATACGTTTGCACCATCTACCAAGAGGTGATTTCATGATTGATTATCTGGTGCAAAATACAATGGCTTACGTGTTTAATGGTCTCACTACTGCTAAGGACCATCACTGGTATGGCAGCCCTAATTGTTTATACCACTTTTAAACTTCCTCAATTCATTATGGACTATATAAAATTCCAATAGGATGTAATGTTTACATAAATGTGGATAACACCACATTTACCAGATAAATTTCCCCTCCCCCATTGATCCTGGAGGAAAGGCCTGCAAAAGATGCTCTTATCATGAGGTATGATGGGAGCTACATGGAAGAAGGCAGTTCTGCTTCTTGGGGATATCTTATCGTCCAATGCAAGTCTTACTCTTATTCACTGAAGACAAAGCATTTGAAGACACTAGGTTCCATTTATAACAGTGGTGGTTTCCTACCAGTTTGGACTGGTTCAGCTGAACCGGTAGTGGTTTGGTGGCATGGGTTGCTAGAATTGGGAGTGACCCAGACCTACCATGCCCCCAAACTGGTTCTCCAGGCGGCGCCATAGGCTCTACCATCTTGTTTTCTGCTTATGTTCATGTACAGAACAATTTTTAGTGTACTGTGCATGTATGCACGCATGGCCACGAGTGAACTGGCAGTGGTGACTGCTGGAACCCACCCCTGATTTATAACAGCAAGGTTGTTAAAGTGCTTCTTCTTATGCTTAGGAAACCAAACTTAGTTAGGGTAGCTAACTTAGTTCTCATAACAAGTGAAAACTCTGATTATATACTGGTAGATCTGTCCATGAGAGGATCCAGAGAGTCATACCAGAGAAAAGATAGAATTTGACCTAAAGTTTTTATAGGAAAAATAACTAACTTGGTGAAAAATATTGTGGTTTTTCCCCATACACATTTTGGATTGATGGGGCAAAATAAAATTTAATATTATACTTTGAGAAGTACAGTTAAAATGAAGGCAATATTGTTACAAGAGAATATATAATAAATACTTTAAAATGTGCATTTTTTCTTACCATCAGTTTTTTTCAAATTAATTATTTCTTAGTATTTTTTTCAGGTCTCAATATCAAAATGAAACATTGGGGGCACGGAGAATACAACCTAGCAATCCAATGCTGGAGGCTAAAATGGAAAAAAAATTCCACAGCCACCATAATCTGCAAAGATTATAAATGTGAGGATTGATCAGAAAGTTAATTTTCATCAATTCAAAAGATTTCTAAGTAAGGTAGTCACTACCTGTATGTATTTTCAGAGCTTTTGAGGATTCCAGAATTTCTAATCAAACAAGGAAGCAGATTATCTAACAAAATATATATTATACAGTATAGATGGATAGATAATATAAATGGAGAAAAAAGAGAGATGCAATAGACACTATAGAAAAATAAAAATAATAAGAATATAATATTGTAATAAAAACTAAATTATTGGATAGAAGTATAATCTTTATTGTCATTGTACTTAAATACAACAAAATTGGTTGTATATCATTATGTAAATTCCATTTGTAATTTTAGTTCAGATTTGTTAGGATATGCTGCAAATAAGTAAGTGTACAATACTAATTTCAATAATACCATAATAGTTTTGATTTGAGATTGGCAATGGATGTAGCAGCAGATGAGACATTATTAGAAAAATTTCAACACAAGAAGGTTGTTGACAAAAATAGGAGGCTCCAAATTCTTTTGTTCAGTTGGTTTTCTTTAGTATTTGCCTTGTTTATCTTTTATTGTATTCAGTATGTACACCTAATGTTGGCTATAACTGTTTCCTGTTTAATAGTATATATGTTTGTCTTATACTATTTACATAGTATACTGTTTCATTATTTACCAGATGAAGCTTCCAGATACTCTGGAAAGCAGCCTCATCTACAGTGATTTATAGTAATCCAATATGAAAAAAAAAAGAGCAAAAGAATGCCTGAAAATAAAGTTGAGGAATCCCCAAGGAACTGCAGAAAGGAGCATGTTTGTTAGATACAAACCGGGGATGGGTTTCTCGCCCCGTTACAACTGGTTCGGTTGGAACGAGGCTGGCGGCGTCCTCGTGCATGCGCGCGGTGCACGCATGCGTACTAGCATCTGCACGATGTTACAGCTGCTCCTGGAGGATCGCGCAGGCGCTGTATGCGTCCTGCGCATGCATGGAAGCGCAGAACTCGTCAAAACCGGGTAAGGACCACAGGCGGGCGAGCGGGCCCTTCGCCGTTCCTGGAAGTTACTTACTTCCAGGTTCGCCAACCAACCGGTTCACAGGGACCGCCGCGAACCGGTTGAAACCCACCCCTGATACAAACAGAAGTTTTGTCTTTAACTTTGTTGGAAAATAGGAGATGAATTTTGAAGACCTTGGGATGAAATGTCAGTAAGTATGAATGCATTCTTTATAATGGTTCAATTCCAGTAACAACTTACATTCTTTGAATAAATTTATTTTAAATTTTATTTCATTTTTGAAAAAAATATTTTAAAAACTAATATATATATATATATATATATAAATAATATTTATATTTATTTATATATAAATTTATATATAAATATTTATATATATATATATAAATAAAAAACAAAAGAACATCACTAATAACAGGAAAAATAAGAGAATAAAAATATGAACCACTAGTCATTTCAACTATATATCAATTATGAAACAATATATGGAAATTAAAATTAAACTTCTTTTAATTGTCATGTAATATAGTCCAGAAGGAGACAATATTTATTTTAAATAAAATATTATTTATTGAATTTTCCTACATTTAAAATACAAGACACAAAAGACAGATTTACGCTTATAACAGCTTTTCCATATTGGTATCAATATCTTTCATAACAATCCTTCATACAAAAATTCTATCTCAATTTCACTATTCTAAGTTATATCCTTATTTAAGTTATAACATCAAATCAATATCATATATTTCTTATACCTTTTACATTCTATATATTATACTTCAACATTTTATGCCCTAAATTTTATGTTTACTCTCAAGCCAGGAATGCCGTCTATTCCAAATGTGATAGTACTTGGTTTCTTTCCTCTCCTTAATTTCCATAGACAGTCCATTCATATCTGCACATTCATACATTTTCCCTCTTATAGTAGGGTATGGAGGATTAATGTTTGCTCCAAATTCTGTGCTAAAATGATTCTACTTGCAGTTAGAATATTTAATGTTATGCATTGTAATTTTTTCTCTATTTTCCCATCAGAGATAACCAGGAGAAACAGTTCTGGCTTCAATCTATCCTTTGTTTAGTGATCTCTTTCAGCCACTTTCTTATCTTATGCCAATATTTCCTGACCTTAGGACAGGTCCATCACATGTGGTAGAACGTTCCCTGCTTAAACCCACATCTCCAGCACTCTGGTGATCGGTTTGAGAACATCTTAGCCAACCTGACTGGTGGTAGATGCCATCGATAAAATATTTCAGAGGTTCTCCTTATAATATTTCCCACCTAGACTCCTTCTCCAGAAGAAGCCAATATTTTTATTCACTTCACCAATGAAAAAAACAGAGAAGAATATTTTTCTGAAACACTCTTCAGAAGAGTCAGAAACTGAAATGTTCATTGAAGGGTTTCCAATGGGATTCAGAAATCAAGTTTAAAAGAACAACTTTGGGGCATTTTCATACAAAGCATGAGAAAATGAACAAGAAGTTGACATTTTTGTACTTCCTTGCACAGAGTAGCTTTAATTTCTTTCAAAACTGAATAGTACTCTCTCTGAGTAATGCAGAGTTACATTCCTATTCCATGATCTTCTATGAGGAGAAGCTGGAAAAATATACCAGTATTGATAGCAGCTATTTTGTCAACAGAACACTTTCAGCGAAGGAGGCTTATTTATCTTGTAGTTGTTATATTTCATTATCGCGTCATTCCTTTAGTCTATCTTCAACTCCTATAACAACCCGCTATTATAAGGACTATTAAGAAAATAGGGAAAAACTTTGTTTCATATGCTCGTAATTAAATCGTAAAATATTTGCACACTGAATTTCACAGAAATGTCTTTTTGTGTGTATTTTCAAATTCAAAGTATAACATAGCACATCTAGACAAACAACCTAGCACATCAGGGTCCCCAATCTGTAGGCTGCAGCCCACTATCAACATTTGTAGTTCCATTCGTGCAGGTGGCATGTGTGCACATTCGCCAGTCACACAGATGAAGCTGTGCATGTGCACATGCACCTGCCCCTCACACAAAACCATTCCTTCTTCCTCCTTCCTCCCCATGCCAGATGGCCAACCCAGAAAAGTTGGGAAACATTGGTATAGATTTAACTTTCTGTGAAATTTCAGGTTATTTTAATGAGGCCTCTGTGAGACTCACTAAAGTATGCTTGCCATTCCTGAAAAAGTGATATAAATTTACATTGTTATAACTCCGAAAAAATGATAAATATGGAGAAATATTTAAAATAGGTTCCTGGGACTTATCATGTTATGATTCTTTAATGTTATTTAAATGAATAAGAGAAGAGGAAATGGAGGAGGAAGAAAGAAGAAAAATTAGATCAAATGAGTACCATATAGTGGAGCTTTGTCATACATATTTGTATTTAACATTTTTATTGAGTTATAAGTCCACGGAGGAGGATGAGATGGAACTGGAACCAGTGGAGGTTGAGGAGGCAGTGCCTGGTCCCTTGGGCTTGGGACAGCTTGCCAACAGGGAGGAACAGGATGATCAAGAGAGTGGGGAAGAGAGGGCAGGCAGTAGAAATGAGAAGCAATGGAACTCATAACTCAGGTTATGAGCAAGGACTGCATCCTCCTGATCCCTGAGCATGGAGAGGGGAGAAGAGGTGAGGACAATGCAGACCAATCTGATGATTCAGGAGGAGAGCACCCCACCCCTCTTCATAAGGCACACCTGGTCCCTGAGACTTAAGGAGACACTGTGGGGGGGGGGATGCTATTCAGGAACAAGCACTGAATTCATGGAGTTTTGTGTGCCATTGCCAACATCTGGATTTCATTGGACTTCTTGCCTTCTCATTGCCTTGTTCCTTTGCGTTGTGGACTCATTGCTTGCTTCTTTGCTTCGTGAACTCACTGTCTTGCTCTTTTGCTTCATGGACTCATTGCTTTGTTCTCTTGCCTCATTGGACTTATTTCCTTGAAGCCATTATGCTAACAGCATTTTGCTGGACTGCTTGCAGACAGAGGGAGCTGGAGGTGTGTGTGTGAGTGCTTTGCTCCAGGACTTGCTGTAAACGTGGGAGCGTTTGGGGGGAAGTTGGAGCAATAAAGGGGAGTTTGAACTATCAGCTGACTGTGTTGCCTCTGTGCCTTGCTTTGGGTGATCACAATAAGATACAAAATACAAAAGTAAATAGGAAAGCAGTGAGAAGGAAGGGAGATAAGAAAAGTGAGGAAGGGTTAGGAAAAAGAAAAAGAAATGTTGACTTCTGATTCTCTCTGTTGCAGTAAAATAAGGCATTAACATCAAGCCATAACTTTTTTATAATAATATAAACTAGCCGTTTCTATAAAGAATCTATCGATCTAATTGGTAAAACCCAAAATCAAACCTTCATTTTTTTCCCCACTTCAAGCAGTCATACAGATTTGACAAAGGTCAGTTCCCACAAACTACAGCATGCAATCTAGACAAATTCAGACATGTTCTACCAAGTTTTGTTAATATATAAAAATAATAGCTATAATATTGTTAATTAATGAAAGAAGCATAGCTATATTAGCAAAAGCAACCAAGGAACATCCATTGCAAGGGGTAGTTAGGTTTAGGGCATTAATGAAACTAGATTTTACTTCTGGAGCATGTCTCAAAATCCAGCTGGTGTGGGCACTAATCCGAATATAAATACCAGGACGTTTGGGGGCAGCACAAACATCTCCCCAGCTCACTACACCAGCCAAAACCCAATCTCCATTCCATGGACAAAGCAATGGTCCCCCTGAATCCCCCTGTAAAATAAAGGAATAAAACATTAATCTCCAAGAATATAACATCTACTATCAGGTTCTTATATATGACTGATAGGTGAGTCTTACTTCAACCTTAGATATATGATCATATCACACTACCCAAAGGCTTTGATCAAGACAGTCTAGATGGGGCAAAGTGCTCTGGATTCCAAGAAAAGAAAATGATGAGTGGATTCAATATATATTGTATTCCATATATACTAGAAGGGCAGAGATTCTCATTCCTATGGTAGCAATTTTACTGTCCCCATCTTCAGACCAATCAGCACCTTGTTGCTTGGAAAGCTAGCAGCTCAGGTTCAAGACCTGAGCTGCACATGGTATGGTGAGTTCCTGTCCTCACTCCAGCTCCTGTCAACCTAGCAGTTTGAAATCAATCAAATGCAAGTAGAAAAATAAGTAGCACTTTGGTGGAAAGATAACAGTGCTCTATAAGATGATGGCTACATGACCATGGAAATGTATTTGGGCAGTGCTGGCTCAATGTTCTTGAAAGAGAGCTGAACACCGCACCCTGATAGTTGGCAATGACTATCTGAGTAAAATCTGCAGGGATTCATTTACCTTTCCCTTCACCTCTATGTATTGTTGTGATAAAAAATGCAATATGCTTAAAATGAATAAAAAAGAATGTTAGATTCTATAGTGGTTAGGTGACTGGGCCTACAAACAAAGAAACTGTGAATTTTAGCCCATTCTAGGCACAAAACCAGTTGGGTAGTCTTGGTCAAGTCATTCTCTCTTATCCCTAGGAAGAAGGCAAGGGCAAGCCCTCCCACAAAATCTGGCCAAGAAAAGAGACTTTTCCAGGCAATCAACAGAAGTCAACAATGGCTCAAAGGCACATGCATACAAATGATTATTACCTGGCAAGCATCCTTCCCTCCTTCCATGTAGCCTGCACATATCATGTCATCTTTTATTACTTCCACTATCCCAGGCTTTTTGTAGTCACTGTAAAGAGTCTCACAGGTAGCCCTATCAATAAGGGGAAGAAGCACTTCCTGCAAAAGCTCAGGTTCAGGAAGTGGGACTGGGAAAAAGAGAAAATAAATATATTTCTTCAGATTGCATCAAAGAAGAAAGTAGAACATCTATGTAAAAGAATGAATTTTAGCACACTGAACAGTTTGTCAATACATTTATTGCTGAAATTTAAACAAAGTTAAACTATTAAACAATTCATCATCATGCTCTTCTTTAAACAATTATTTAAATACACAAATTCTAAACAACAATTAAAGGTGCATAAGCCCATTTTATCTTGCATTTGTCCAGACAATTATTAAAATCTTTGATAACTTAGTTCTCTTTTTACTTGTTGTTTTTCCTCCAAAAAAAGTATTATTTTATGTTAGGCTTCACAAATCCATCTCAAAATATTGCTCCATTCCAACAGAGCCAATTAGTAGAAGTTGGGGGCAGGATAAGGTTCTAATTGTGTGTGTATGTGCATTAAGGATTTTGTCCTTAACTTGTTTCTGGCTTGTATTTAAAATATAAGCATTTTTTTAAAAGATCTACCAAAAAATGACCACCATTGGATGAAATAGGTTCACATTTATGACAAAAACAAATATAATTTGTTTAATGACTAAAATGACTCACTTTACAACCAGGGACGTGCAGTCAGGGGAGGCAGGGGAGGCAGAGCCTCACCACTGTCATCATGAAAAGAAAAAAAATGTAAAAGGAAAAAGGCAAGAGCTTAGGTCAGGCTGAGCTAGTTGCTGCCAGAGTCACCATGGATGACTCTGCTTAGTGCTTAACTGTTTAAAAAAGCCTCTAAAAAGGGCCCTCTACAGAAGGCGGCAGGAGAACGACGTGCCTCATCTAGTCTGGCATTTTATGATCACTCGAACAGAGTTAAGCAAGGGTTAAAAGCCGAAAAATTCCTGACGTAGATGAGGCACATCATTCTCTCGCCACCTCCTGTAGAGGGTGGTTTTTTAGAGGCTTTTTTAAACAGTTAAGCAGAGTCATCCACACGGTAACTCTGGCAGCAACCAGCTTAGCTTGACCTCAGCTCTCACCTTTTTCCTTTTACATTTTTTTTTCTTTTCATGATGGCAGGCAAGAGCAGAGTAGAAATCCTCTTTGAAACAACTGGAAAAGGTACGTGTGGGTCAGAGGGAGGGGGAGGAATTCAAACTTCATCCTCCTGGTGCAACTTTGTGTGTGTGTGTGTGTGTGTGTGTGTGTGTGTGTTTGAGAGAGGAGGGAGGAAGCGTATTGAGACAGTTCTTGAGTTTATGCACTATGTAACATTCTAATACCATGCCTTTGGGTCTTCTGAAAATTTAATTATCCAATCATAAGCAAAAACAATGTTTTCAGTAGAATGAATTTCCACTTCCACTTACACCTGCCAGCCAAAATGCTGCTAGTGGTATTGCTAACATGGGCCAAGAAAAACCTAAATTTTCTCAATCCTGGTGCAGCTGTGTGTGTGTCTGTGTGTGTGTGTTTGAGAGAGGGTGGGGGGAGGGAGAGGGAGTGGGAGGAAGGAGGGGAAGGGAGAAGAAAAAGAAAAAGAAACAAGGAAACTTATTTAGCAAAGGAGAAAAACAAATGCTGTCGCTTTAAATTGGAACTTAGCATGCCTGGCTGTGAAATTTTGGGAGTTGAAGTCCACAAGTCTAAAAAAATTGCTGCCTCACCAGCCATAAACCTCACCGCACGTCACTGTTCACAGCCATCATAAAAATGGTTGTAGAATCAAGGCTGGTCACATGGTGCCTTGACTTACAATAACAACAGTTTAAAATCAAACTTCTGATCCCAATTTTGATTGTAAATCAGGGACTCTGCTAATAATTTGGAACATACTTACACATGAGTAGCTACAAACACCAAAAGAGATAGCACTTCATATAGATATATATGATAGCTAGATAACTAGATTAGACAGCTAGATGGATAGAGAGTAGATGTGTAGAGAGTAGATGTGTAGAGGGATAGAGAGAAAGGGAGTGGGGGAGAGAGGGGGATAAAACATATAAACATTTAGATATATAGAAGAAATTACACACACACACACACACACACACACACACACACACACACACATATACAGCACAGGTTCGATTCCCAGGGTATGGCTAGCTGATGAGAGCTAAATAGCTTGAAATAGATCTATACTAGTCTCCCTTTATTTATTTATCAGCACAAACATAACAAATATATATACATACATACATACACACACATATATATCACATAATATAGAAATATATCAGATAGCCTCACCTTGTGGTCCAATGTTCCCCCAGCCTGCAACCCAACAACCCAATCTGGGAGGGAAGACAATGGAAGATCCTGGTAAACAGGCAGGCTGGATATGCTGGGTGAAATTCACAGGGGTTTCAAGTTCTATTAGCGCAATATCTTGGCCTTTTATGAGCTCAGTGTAGTTGGAGTGTATGATAATTTGCTTCACATTTACTAGTACCGACTGTGGTCCAGGATTGGAGAGATTGTAGGATCCCAAAAGAATGGCAAATAAAGAGGGATCTGAGAGACTGTAGACCGAGAAAATAGTTAATATAACATAAACAGGATTATGGGAATGAAAACAGATATATTGTTTAAAATTCAGCTAGGAAGAGGAGGAGGTTGAAATTAGGCAGTTAAGAGAAAGTTGAAGAGGAATTTAAATTGTGGTTGAGAAACAGGAAAGGAAATCTTGTGAGGAGATTGGGCTTACCCCCTCCCCCCCAAAAAAAAAGAATTCTAAAAAAACATGATAGAATCTACTGGACAAGGTATGACTGACAACTCACTTCCTTAGAAATTGGAGGACATGAGTCATGAGTGGCTAACAATAGCTAATAGCTTGAATCTATGGTTTCTCAATGAAAGAATGGAAGAAACGTATCACTAGGATGCCAGATCTCTTGGTAAAGGGAATGAAGTTTAATTAGTTTAAATTAGTTCCAGAAGTCTGAGAATCAAACCTTGTGAGATTTTGTATGAAAGGAGTGAACTTTGGAAAGTGATCTCACCTGGCAAAGCAATGTGCTGCTGAGAGAACCCAGCGTGAGGCAATGAGGGTTCCCCCACAGTGATGTGACTCTAATATCTGTACGCTGGCCTGCCATGGCCATGAACCCACCTCAGCGACTGAACCTCCTACTATTCGGGAAGAGGGGATAAATCGGCCACAAGCTGTGGGGAGAGCAAGATAGGCAGATTAGTGTCTGGATCCTGAGTTCCCTGCAGCTGAAATCCATAGAAAATTTTATTCACCTGGAGGTGGCTGGGCCTCTGTAATGCCTGTGAAAACAAGAAAATAAATATCAAAAGAGTGAATGGATTGAACAGGAAAGCCAAAGATAAAACAAAAGAGGGCATATAAATAATCTAGAAGTTATATACTACATTAGGATCATTTTTAGATCAGGAATGTCTATCATGACATGAAAAGATACATTTTTGAATTATTCATTCATTCATTCATTCATTCATTCATTAATATATGAGACTTGGAACTTTAAAAATGTGCTGTGTTATTCAAAAATGACCATTCTCAGTGCAGCAAGTATCACTACTTCGTTTATCTCTGGTAAAGATACAGATCTGAAGGAACTTTTGACCCAATACCATTCAAAGAGTTTCAGAACTTAGGAGGATTTGTATGAGATAAAAACAGTGAGACATCTTCAGCACTTTTTTTAACATTGCCTCTATACATTATCATTCTCTTCCTTTTTAAAATCAAATTGAAATATTTAAAATAAATAAAATAAAATAGCGTAGATGAGATATTTGTAAAATTCTGTTTTCACCTCGTCATTATGGGATACTGAGTGTAGATTAATGAAAAAAATGAATTTTAGCAAATGTAGAATCAGCCTGCAGCATAACAAAATTGTCAAAAGTGAAGAAGGTCTGAATACTTTAACATTAAATGGCAACAGATCACACATCTCTATTAATTTTCCTCAAAAGAGCACAAGTAAACCAGTTGTTTTCCCAGGTGGTGAATCAATTCCTTCCTGTCCTTCAAACTATAAAAGAGAGCTTCTGTGGCAGGATAGAAAAATAATTTTATCCCATTTTAAGTATAGCCCAAATGATCATTCCTTATCTATGCTTGATACATAACTGAATGTAATAAAATATCCAATGCAATATTCTCTCTGTAAATGAAGAAACTTAGCAGTAGAATGATAAATTGTTGTTGTTGTTAGTTGCAAAGTCATGTATGAACCCATCGTGACCCCATGGACAATGTTCCTACAGGGCTTCCTGTCCTCTACCATCCTCTGGAGTCCATTTAAGTTCACACCTACTGCTTTTTGTGACTCCATCCAGCCACCTCATTCTGTCATCTCCTTCTTCTTTTGCCCTCAATCTTTCCCAGCATTAAACTCTTCTCCAGTGAGTCCTTCCTTCTCATTAAGTGGCCAAAGTATTTGAGTATCATCTTTGGGATCTGGACTTCTAAAGAGCAGTCAGAGTTGATCTCCTCTAGGATTGACTGGTTTGATCACCTTGCAGTCCAAGGGATTCGCAGGAGTCTCCTCCAGCAAGGCCTCAATTCTTTGGCACTCAGCATTTCTTATGGTCCAGCTTTCATAGCTATACATTGCAACTGGGAAAACCATAGCCTTTTTTTGGAAGGTGATGTCCTTGCTTTTTAGTATGCTAATGATATGTTAGCTTTAGCAATAGATGACAGCCCATATATAATAAGGTTTAGAGTGCCCAATTAGCACCATGTAAGAATACCACAAATTGAAGTGTCATTTCAAGAGAAATTTTAGACAACAACAAAGAAGCAATGTCTTTGTATTTTTTTGCTACTGTCTAGTGATTTTTGACATTTTTGAAAATCAGTGTCTGATCCTGGATGCACTATAATTAGAGTACAGTAGTCAAAGCAATCAACAGAAAGACAGAAAATGTGAATGATCCTCTTTTTTACATACCCGGTTTTCCCCCAAATAAGACCTCCCCAGATAATAAGCCCAATTAGGCTTTTGAGCGCATGCACTAAAATAAGCCCTCCTCCCAAAATAAGCTCTTCCCAAAAATATTGCAACACAGCAGCAGCCATGACCATCCTTGCCACCTCCTGCCCCTCAAAAATAATAAGACCTCATGGAAAATAAGGCCAAGAGCTTATTTTCCATCCTTCCGAGGTGGGTAAAATGAGGACCCAGATTGTTGTTGGGGGCAATATATGCTGACTCTGTAAACCGCTTAGAGAGGGCTGAAAGCCCTATGAAGCGGTATATAAGTCTAACTATTTTGGGGGTCAAAAGAAAATAAGACCCTGTCTTATTTTCAGGGAAACACTGTGTTTTTGAATTTACAATTAAACATTTCCATCTTTAAACTTTTCTACATTAATGTAAGTTTTCTACTCCTTTACTTATATGCTATATTCTTATAATTCTCCTTCCAATGCCCCTCAATGAACATTTGAACTTGTGTTTTTTAACGTCCACTCCTATGGGTCTATAACACAAATATACAACTTGAGGCTCCAAGCTACATGTGGCCCAAACACCTTGAGAGAGACAAAAATATCTCCAGAAGGGGACTTCCGGGGAGTGGCCTGTCGCCGGTCGGCAGCTTAACAGAGCTGCCCCCAGAATTCAGGATCGTTATCTACTCAATATCAAGAAGATAACTCTTTTTTCAGACAAGAAAAAAGCAGTGAGGAATCTCAGCTGGTAAGAATCTTCTTTGAAGTTCACAGTTTGTTTCTTTGTGAGCTGTGGACGGAGGGGGAGGGTCAACCCAAAGCTGAGTCATTCAACTCCGACCTGAACTTCGCAGCTGTTATTCACAGCACGAGACAGGACCCCCTCCCCCTCAGGACAATCTTTAGAAAAGAGACTATTAAAAATCAATACGAGCAAAGACCAACTTGTGAACTTTTAAACCTTTCTCTATCTGAAATACCAGCTTCAATGTTATAAAAACCTCTTTTGCTTAATTGTCTTCAAAATGGCGTTTACAGCTTCTGCATCTGTTATCTCCGGCTTCCTGCTACAGAAGTAAATAAATAATCTCTTATAATTTAATTAGAGCTACTCCCTTAAAGCTTTCAAGACTCTTTGTTGATTCAGACACATTCCAAACATTCTAAACGGACTTTCTCTTTTGAAATCCTCCGTAAAACCCCTTGGGAAAAAAAAAAAGAAAAAAAAAAGAAGGGAAAAAAGGGGGGGGAGGAATTTCTTTTTCTCCACATAGCACAGTGGATTAGTAATTTAGAATAAATAATTAAAACCAAAATATAATGGCATCCAAATCAACCTCTGTTAAATTACCTCCAAAAACGTCTCCCATACCTGGCACAAAGTTGCAGCCCCCACCATCTATGCCCCCTAGTGGAGATGTACTAACAAAAGAATTTTTTCTGGAAATGTTCAAAGAATCCAGAGAACAGAACTTAGAAATGTTTAAAGAATTCAGAGAACAGAATCTAGAAATGATTAAAGATTTCAAAGATGAAATAAGGAATGAGATGGAAGTTCTATATGACAAATTTGATACCAGGGTCACTAAAATGAATGATAATATGATGGGAATTGTAAATGTGATAACAGAATATATTTCTGGAATGGAAGATAATTTAGAAACTCTCAATGAAGCAAAAACTAACCTGATATCCAAAACTGAAGTGGTGGAACAAAAAATTGATAATGCTGAAAAACAAATTATTATGATACAGTATAAGCAGATGGAGCTTGCATTAAGAGTGAGGGGGCTGCGTGAAGAAAAGCAGGAGAACTTAAAGCAAATGTTTTCTGAAGCTTTTGACCGTCTGGTGGGAAAACCGGGATCCAATTTTGATTGGCAGATTGACAGGATTTTTCGTGTTAACTCATGGGCGGCAAAACAAAGGCAACTTCCCCGAGACGTGGTAATATACTTTGTTACAAGAGAATCTAGAAATATGATACTACAAGAGTCCTACAATACTAAGCTTCAAATTGGTGGACAGGACCTGATTGTTCTGAAAGAAATACCGCCTCAGATGCTAAGAGCCAGAAGAGATTATGCTTTTCTGGTGGAAGAGCTCAGAAGGCGCCAGATACAGTACAGATGGGATGCCCCATTCGGTATTATAGTTACAATGGACAAACAAAGATATCGTCTCAGCTCTGTATGGAAAGCTCATGATTTCTATCATAAGATTCTGAAGATGGGATACCCTGAACCTTCGGGATATGGTGAAAAACCACGAGACGAACAAGATAAACAGCAAACCACACAACCATTAGATAAAATGTATCATCTCCCTCTTCCGGAAGGGCAAGGAGTCAAGGAAAAAAGATCCAACCGCAAGACCACCAGACAAACGGATAAACAAGCTACTATGCAACAATCTCAACAATCATTGGCCACTGACCAAGGAGCTACTGCAACAAGCTCAGAAGCTGTGGGAGGAGCCAAACCAAAGGTGAGACAGGCCTTGCGGGAGGCTCTAAAAAAGCTTCAGGCAACCAAAAATGACAACTAAGATTTTGACATGGAATGTTAACGGATTGAACTCTCCACAGAAAAGAAAGAAAATATTTCATTATCTTAAACAGTTTAAGAATGACATAATTTGCTTGCAAGAAACTCATATCAAATCAACCGATCAAAAATATTTGTTTAACCCCAAACTGGGCCAACATTTTGCGACCTCAGCCATGGAAAAGAAAAATGGCATAGTAATATATTTAAGAAAAGACATTAAAGCTGAGCTAATTGAAGCAGATCCCTTTGG
This sequence comes from Thamnophis sirtalis, assembly GCF_051295495.1. Lineage (NCBI taxonomy): Eukaryota > Metazoa > Chordata > Lepidosauria > Squamata > Natricidae > Thamnophis > Thamnophis sirtalis. The sequence goes on from NW_028261384.1 coordinate 113,642,961, forward strand.
AAGATATATTGCATTAGATTTAATCTTAGAAGGGAAAAAGACGTTACTTTTGGGAATTTATGCTCCTAATCAACAACAAGATGGATTTTATAGAAATCTCCATGCTAAATTAGTACAGTGGGATTTTGAGTCTTGTATATTAATGGGTGACTGGAATGGCGTGATCGACACCAAAAGAGATAAGAAGACAGCTCGCCCGAACACCAAATTTCGAGCTAAGTTACCCAAACCCTTTTTTGACATGCTGGACGACTTTGAATTGCGAGACGCTTGGCGCGAGAGGCATGCAGAAGAATATGACTTTACCTTTTTTTCCAATAGACATCAATCTCTTTCAAGGATTGATTTTATACTAATTACAAATGATTTACTTTGTAGGGTGAAGAAGACAAAGATTATGGCGAGAGTTCTTTCAGACCATAATCCAGTCTGGATGGAATTGGGAAGGGTAGCCCAGGCAAGAAGGTCCTGGAGGTTGAATGAAAACTTATTTAGATATGAAAAGTATGTTAATGATTGTAAAAAATTGCTATCGGAATATTTTGTCTTCAATATGAACAAGGGTACATCTTTGGAATATGTATGGGATGCAAGCAAAGCGTATATGAGAGGAGTATTAATGAATATAAATAAAATACATAGATACAAACAAGGGCAAAAACGAAAAGAATTGGAAGAGGAAATTAAAGGGAAAGAGTCAGAATTAACATTGAATCCAGGAGATACAAAGATTAGGGAAACAATTGCTATATTAAAATCTCAGTTTGATATGCTGATCTCTGACCAGGTAGCTACTAGTTTATTATATGCTAAACATAATACTTTCTGCAATGCAAATAAACCCGGTAGGTGGTTGGCTTATCAGATTAGAAAAAAAAGGAAAGCTCGAAATGTATCCAAATTGTGTCACAGAGGGAAGGAAGTGTTTCAACAGGAAGAGATTCAAAAGGTATTTCGGGAATTTTTTACAGAGTTGTATAAAGGGGATAAAATTAAGGACGGAGATATAGACAAATACCTAGATAAAGAGAAAATCCCCCTAGTCAGAGAAGAACATAGGCATAAGCTGAACCAACCTATAACCTCTGGGGAAATTTTGCAGGCAATTAAACAATTAAAGTTAGGGAAAGCACCAGGCACAGATGGTTTAACAGCTGTTTATTATAAATATCTACAGTTAGAAATGGTAGAACCCCTCAGAGAACTATTCAATAAAATTCAATCGGGAGGGAAAGTGCCTCCCTCGTGGAAGACTGCGTTCATATCGTTGATACCCAAAGAAGATCAAGACCTTACCCAACCAAAAAATTACAGACCTATTTCATTACTTAATGTAGATTATAAAATTTTTACTAAAATATTAGCAAATAGGCTAATGGGGGTAACTCAGCAACTGATACATACCGATCAAACTGGTTTTATACAGGGCAGACAGATGAAGGATAACGTTAGATTAATTATCAACGCTTTAGAATACCTGGGAAAGAACAATCAAATCCCGGCCGCATTCATATTTTTGGATGCGGAGAAAGCCTTTGATCGAGTTAATTGGCAATTCCTGCTGAAGACATTGCAAAAAATGCAGATAGGAGATGGCTTTTTACGGTCAATTGGTGCAATATATCAGCAGCAAACAGCCCAGATCATTGTCAATGGAAGTCTGACAGACTCCTTTCAAATTGAAAAAGGTACAAGACAGGGCTGTCCTCTGTCCCCATTATTGTTTATTATAACTTTGGAAATACTGTTGAATAAGATACGGGGCCTGGGCGGTCTAAAAGGGATCAAAATTAGACAGCAAGAATATAGAGTTCGTGCATTTGCGGATGATCTGGTTATAATATTGGAACAACCGCAGGAATCTAGTAGGGTATTATTGAATACGATCAATCAATATGGTCAAGTCTCGGGATTTAAAATAAATCTAGGAAAAACCAAAATAATAGCTATAAATATGACTATCAAACAGAAGGAAGAACTGGGGGCGACGCTAAGATGTGAGGTAGTTAAAAAAGTTAAATATCTTGGAATTAATATCTCAATCTCAAATGGGAAATTATACAAGTATAATTATGAATCACTTTGGCATAGTACACAGTTGGAGTTGAAAAGGTGGGAAAAACTGCATTTGTCCTTGCTGGGTAGAATAGCGGCAGTAAAAATGAACATTTTACCAAAATTTTTATTTCTTTTTCAAATGTTACCAATACTTAAAAGAGATGCGAATCTTTTACAATGGCAGAAGGGTATCAACAAATTTGTGTGGGCAGGAAAGAAGCCGAGGGTAAAGATGAAAATAATGCAAGATGCACGTGAAAGAGGAGGATTGAAATTACCTAACTTAAAATTATACTATGACGCAGTGGCATTATCTGCAATTAGTGATTGGATTCATCTAACTAATGACAGAATTCTGAATATCGAGGGATATGATTTGTTATATGGTTGGCATGCTTACCTGTTATTTAACAAAAAAACGGATAAGAAATTTAAAAATCACATCTTAAGAAATGCTTTATTGCGGGTTTGGAAGAAATATCAACATAAACTAAATGATAAAGTGCCCATGTGGGCAATTCCTAGACATGCAATTGAAAATATGAATGTAGAACAAAAACACGATAGAACCACCTATAGACAACTTCTTATCTCAGAAAGAGGGGTGATGGAACTAAAATCTTTAGAGGTACTTAAAGAAGAGAAGGTAGTTCAAACGTGGTTTCAGTATGGTCAACTACAAGCTAGGTGGAAAACAGATCAAAAAACTGGCTTTGTAAAAGTTGAGGATAATTTGTTTAAACAAATAAGAGATCAAAGCTCAATGCATATAAAGAGGATATATAATGTATTAGTACAGATGGATTCTGAAACGGAACTGATTAAGGATTGTATGATAAAATGGGCTCAGAATGTCGAGGAACCAATAATGCTTGAAACATGGGAAAGAATCTGGGTAAGAAATGTGAAATTCACACAAGCACAAAACTTGAGAGAAAATTTTTATAAGATGTTTTATAGATGGCACCTAGATCCTAAAAAGCTTGCCTCTATGTATCCAAATGTTCAACCTAAATGTTGGAGATGTGGTTCTTGTGATGCTACATATTTTCATATATGGTGGACATGTCGTAATGTTAAGGCATTTTGGATAAAAATATGGTGGATCCTGCAAAACATCTTTAAAAGAAGGATAAAATTTACCCCCCAGCTGTTTTTACTGGGTATATGCATTGATTTTACAGTAGCAGAGACTAATTTGATCCTGTATTTAATAACGGCAGCAAGACTCTTGGTGGCGCAGTATTGGAAGAAGAAAGATTTACCCACAATTCAAGAATGGACTTTGAAAGTTATGAACTTAGCCGAAATGGCCAAAATCTCAGCATATCTCAAAGAACATTCAAACGAGAGATACAAAAGAGACTGGAAAAAGTGGATTGATTACATAAAAAGTAAATATGGGACTAAAAAACTCCAGATAGCTTATGCTTAGTATCAGTAATAATTTAAATTGTTTAAAATTTGGGTAACAGTAAGAAGCTGAGTTCAATGTAGAGATATTTCAGACTGTGATTGTTCAAAAATTATACCAAGTATGGTCTTTGGGAAGTCGGGGGGAGGGAAGGGAGGTGGGGATTTAGGGGGAGGGGGGAGGGGGGAAATACAATATGTGTTAAATTCCATGATTGTATTTGTATACTGTGGCTTTTCAATGTTAGTGCGAAAATAGTACAAACCGAATATACTGGAAGGTAATAGATACCGAAGGAAGGAGTCGAGTGAAAGAAGAAGGAGGGTGGAGAGGGTGAGAGAGAGGAGGAGGAGAAGGGAGGGAGGGAATGGAGAGGGAGTGATAGGGTTAGAAAGAAGGGGAGGGGAAGTAGGCGTAGAGGGGTGTGTGAGAAGGAAGAATGAAAGTTGGAGGGGGTTGAAAGAGGGTGTATGGCAGGCCAAGGTGGTATACTGGGTTTGTATTGTAGAGGGCATTTTCTATATAAGTGAGGGCCGTGTTTATTATTCAATGTTATATGCCCTGATCAAGCACAGTGAATATGTGATTGTATAGAATGAAAACATAATAAAATATACAATAAAATAAAATAAAAATATCTCCAGAAGGGAAATATGTCCTAGACACTTGCGTGAATGTATATTGCATGGAGGGTGCAGAGGAGTAGGAGGGGAAGAATGCTTTCATTGGCCAGTGAGGTAAAGAGAGATCTTTATGAAATTAAGGATTGTTATTATAGTAGATCTAGCTTCATAACTCTTCTCTTCCTGTCTATTCTCACTTGTTGTGGCTTGAGGGATTTGTGTCACAGGGGTTTCCTAAAGGCTCTCAGGATTCAGTGAAATTTGCAGTGCAACCATTATTTGCACTGCAAAGAGCTGTAGTAGTGCAATGGTTAGAATGCAGTGCTGCAGGCTACTTCTGCTGACTGCTGGCTGCCAACAATTCGGCAGTTCAAATATCACTACCCTCAAGGTTGATTCAGCCTTCCATCCTTCCAAGGCTGGTAAAATAGGCTGAGATGGTAAACCACTTAGAGGAACTATAAAGCACTGTGAAGCAGTATACTATAAGTGCTATTGCTATATACTTTACCCACTTTGCAACAAAACTATCTGATCAGGGAATGCAAAAGAAATCTGGTTCACTCAATCTGTTGGCTCAGTTGTGATTGGTGATTGAAACACATAAGGGAATATCGCTCCCACTGCCTTGAGTCTGGAAGCAGTTCCTTTGGTGGAACGCATAGACATTTTGGAGTGGTACTGACATTTAGTTCTATAAGGAGCCCCAGACTGCTCCTGAGTGAAGAAGTGGAACATCTGCCAATTTGAACTGAGGTAATGGAATGTAAGGCAACTGGAAGTTGGAACAGAGTTCTTTTCAGGTGGGGTGGGTGAGTAGAATGTCTAACTTCTTAGCATCAAAGCATGTTAATTACTGTATAAGAAATACTAATGATCTGATAGTCATTTCAAAAAATCCTTTCTTACCAAGCACCTAGAAGCCAAGAGGAACATATGTGACAAATTTCAAGTTTGTAGGCTTTAGGTTCTGAAAATTTCATGATGAGTGAGTGGTACATATATAGCTTATCATGCATACCATACTGATTCTGAGGTTACAAATCTAATAAATAATTGCATTCAACAAAAAAGGCATTTTTGAAATGGCAGTAAGCAAATGAAAACCATCCTTCCAATTATGTCTTCTAATATTAGAGATAGCCGATATATAATTTTTGTCTCTACTTCCTATAGTTCGGAACCATGTGGATTAGAGTCCAGAAGTACATTGGGTTGCTTTCTCCTGATTTTTAATATTTATTTAGAATAATCTGGAAAACAGTCTAAAGGTATATTTAACTCAGCTGTATGTCTCGGCCCATGGTGAGATACCATGACCTTCCACTTGCAGTGCCTGGAGAGCTTATAAGTAGCTAGATGGGGACCAATAGGTTGAAACTGAACCCTGGCAAGACCAAATGGCTTTGGGTTTGGAGTTCTTTGGCCCATGGAGAATTGCCACCTTTGGTTTTGGATGGAGTGGTACTGCCCAAAACAAATCTTGTGCATAATCTGGGGTTTTCCTGAACTCAAAGAGCAGGTAGCAGTTAGGCCAGGAAGGTCTTTGCACAACTGCACCCTTTTTATGCCCTTTCCTGGACCAACAAACTCTACTCATGATCACTCATTCCCTAACCACCTCCTTTCTTGACTATTGCAATGCGCTCTAAATGGGGCTGCCCATGAAAAGCATCTGGAAACCTCAGTTGGTACAATTGGAGCATGGTTTTGTGTAGACCTTGATGCGCACATGTATCACCTCTCCTGTAGGAGCTGCATTGGTTGCCGATTCACTTATGGGCACAATTCAAGGTACTTGTTGTCACCTTTAAAGTATTTCCATGGCTTGGGACCAGATTATCTGAAAGGTCCTCTACTGCCAGTCACATCTACCTGACTCACTAGAGTGGGGAGGCAAGGAATGTTGTGGGTTCTGTCCCCAAGGAGGTACATTTGGCAGGACCAAGAAGAAGGGACTTCTCTGTAGTGGCTCCCTCCCTTTGGAATATCATTCCTCCAGAAATTAGACTGGCCTCCACTCTTTTGGAAAGCCCTGAAAACGTGGTTCTTCCAACAGGCCTGGGGAACCTAGCGCGGGATAGAGCCATTTAATGGGATAGAGCCCATTCAATGGCTGGTATGAATGTAAGTTGTCACCTGGGTGTACGGGGGTTATTATTTTACTTTTTTATTTATTTTTATTCTTTTATATTGTCTTTTTATGTCCTGTAAGCCGTCTTGAGTTGCCATGTGAAAGTAGGCGGAATATATATTTTCTAAATAAATAAATAATAAATTCATTTTTAAAAGAGAGAAAGAAAGCATCTGTAGCGTTAACCTCAGGAAATATTCCATCAACAAATGTATGATTCAAGAATAATCACTGCTGAATAAATCCTACCAATCCAAATGTTGGGAAAATTATATTAAATCCAAGCATATTTCTAAAATTTCCAGAAAAACAAAACAAAACCTTTCTCAGAATCTAAATAACAAATTCAAATTATTTTTTAGTAAACAAAAGGAACATTAATTAAAAATCTGCTATTTAACAGTCCTGTATAAAGCCAGTCTCAGCTAGAGATACAGGAGTTGGAAGAATGCCCTGAAATCTGAGTCAAAGTAACTATTATACTCTTGTTATCCACATTTACCAAAGATAAGCATGTATAATTGGATTATTTCCTGCCTTCATAAATTTCTCTCCTTAAAAATAAAAGGATTTTTTTTAAAAAAATGTTTCAATTAAAATAGTATATAAATACATAATATATTTTCATATCACTCTAGTATCAGATCTAAAGTCTTAGCCAATTGCATTAATTTAAAGTAGAGATCCTTTCTAAAATCAAAACAAGTAAAATAAAATTAGTAACCTGCCCTGGATTAAATAGGCTAAACTTTACCTTTTGTAAAAATAAAAAAGGGAGGGGGGATTTCTCTCATCATCTGTTGGTGTTTATGTTTAATTGTTCAAAATAAAAAAAATGGGTGCCTAGTAAATGAGAGGAATGAATCTCTTTGTATTTTATACACCCACCTATTTTGGGGAAAAAAATAAGTTCCTTAAAGAAAAGATATTCTCTTACCCATCAGAAGAGAGAGAAGGGTCAGACTTTCAATTCCAAGAAATCTCACCATCTTTGTTTAATGAATCTATTTTGATTTAAGTCAAATAATAAAAGAAGGAAAAAGTTAACAAGCAGTCGAAGCAAAAAGAATATAAATAATTGTCACTGTACTCTGACCTCCTTTTATAAGCTTTATATTGCCAGTATAACTCCTTCTAACATTTTAAAGGAAACAGATTGCTGTTTTTGTTTAAATAATGTATTTGATATTGTTTTTTTTCAAGAAGACTTTCCCAGGGTAGGGTGGAGCCTTTTTAATTGTTTTATTCCAAGAAAGGGGTAGGACACTAAGGATACAGATAGATCAAAGGCCAATGAAGTATTTACCGAGGTTAGAAGGAATACACGAAGGCAACTGTGTAATATACAGGACTGTTAAATAGCAGATTTTTAATTAATGTTCCTTTTGTTTACTAAAAAATAATTTGAATTTGTTATTTAGATTCTGAGAAAGGTTTTGTTTTGTTTTTCTGGAAATTTTAGAAATATGCTTGGATTTAATATAATTTTCCCAACATTTGGATTGGTAGGATTTATTCAGCAGTGATTATTCTTGAATCATACATTTGTTGATGGAATATTTCCTGAGGTTAACGCTACAGATGCTTTCTCTCTTTTAAAAATGAATTTATTATTTATTTATTTAGAAAATATATATTCCGCCTACTTTCACATGGCAACTCAAGACGGCTTACAGGACATAAAAAGACAATATAAAAGAATAAAAATAAATAAAAAAGTAAAATAATAACCCCCGTACACCCAGGTGACAACTTACATTCATACCAGCCATTGAATGGGCTCTATCCCATTAAATGGCTCTATCCCGCGCTAGGTTCCCCAGGCCTGTTGGAAGAACCACGTTTTCAGGGCTTTCCAAAAGAGTGGAGGCCAGTCTAATTTCTGGAGGAATGATATTCCAAAGGGAGGGAGCCACTACAGAGAAGTCCCTTCTTCTTGGTCCTGCCAAATGTACCTCCTTGGGGACAGAACCCACAACATTCCTTGCCTCCCCACTCTAGTGAGTCAGGTAGATGTGACTGGCAGTAGAGGACCTTTCAGATAATCTGGTCCCAAGCCATGGAAATACTTTAAAGGTGACAACAAGTACCTTGAATTGTGCCCATAAGTGAATCGGCAACCAATGCAGCTCCTACAGGAGAGGTGATACATGTGCGCATCAAGGTCTACACAAAACCATGCTCCAATTGTACCAACTGAGGTTTCCAGATGCTTTTCATGGGCAGCCCCATTTAGAGCGCATTGCAATAGTCAAGAAAGGAGGTGGTTAGGGAATGAGTGATCATGAGTAGAGTTTGTTGGTCCAGGAAAGGGCATAAAAAGGGTGCAGTTGTGCAAAGACCTTCCTGGCCTAACTGCTACCTGCTCTTTGAGTTCAGGAAAACCCCAGATTATGCACAAGATTTGTTTTGGGCAGTACCACTCCATCCAAAACCAAAGGTGGCAATTCTCCATGGGCCAAAGAACTCCAAACCCAAAGCCATTTGGTCTTGCCAGGGTTCAGTTTCAACCTATTGGTCCCCATCTAGCTACTTATAAGCTCTCCAGGCACTGCAAGTGGAAGGTCATGGTATCTCACCATGGGCCGAGACATACAGCTGAGTTAAATATACCTTTAGACTGTTTTCCAGATTAATCTAAATAAATATTAAAAATCAGGAGAAAGCAACCCAATGTACTTCTGGACTCTAATCCACATGGTTCCGAACTATAGGAAGTAGAGACAAAAATTATATATCGGCTATCTCTAATATTAGAAGACATAATTGGAAGGATGGTTTTCATTTGCTTACTGCCATTTCAAAAATGCCTTTTTTGTTGAATGCAATTATTTATTAGATTTGTAACCTCAGAATCAGTATGGTATGCATGATAAGCTATATATGTACCACTCACTCATCATGAAATTTTCAGAACCTAAAGCCTACAAACTTGAAATTTGTCACATATGTTCCTCTTGGCTTCTAGGTGCTTGGTAAGAAAGGATTTTTTGAAATGACTATCAGATCATTAGTATTTCTTATACAGTAATTAACATGCTTTGATGCTAAGAAGTTAGACATTCTACTCCCCCACCACACCTGAAAAGAACTCTGTTCCAACTTTAAGTTGCCTCACATTCCATTACCTTAGTTCAAATTGGCAGATGTTCCACTTCTTCACTCAGGAGCAGTCTGGGGCTCCTTATAGTACTAAATGTCAGTACCACTCCAAAATGTCTATGCTTTCCACCAATGGAACTGCTTCCAGACTCAAGGCAGTGGGAGCGATATTCCCTTATGTGTGGAAGTTCTCTGCACGAGGTGAAACGGCTGGCAGCCGCCTCGCTCTCCTGTGGCCAGCGGCTGTTTCAGTCGCGCAGAGAACTTCCACTCGGTTCTGGGGCTTGTGCCACCCGGCAGAAGCCCCGGAACCGAGTGGAAGTTCTCTGCGCGAGGTGAAACAGCCGGCAGCCGCCTCACTCTCCTGTGGCCGGCAGCCATTTCAGTCGCGCAGAGAATTTACACTTGGTTCCGGGGCTTGTGCCGCCAGGCAGAAGCCCCGGGACCGAGTGGAAGTTCTCTGCGCGAGGTGAAACGGCTGGCAGCCGCCTCGCTCTCCTGTGGCCGGCAGCCGTTTCAGTCGCGCAGAGAACTTCCACTCGGTTCCGGGGCTTGTGCCGCCCGGCAGAAGCCCCGGGACCGAGTGGAAGTTCTCTGTGCGAGGTGAAACGGCCAGCAGCCGCCTCGCTCTCCTGCGGCCGGCGGCCGTTTCAGTCGCTTCCCTCATTCGTCTCGATTGCTGGAAGCAGTAACAAACAGCGCGTCCGCTCTGCAGCACCCTGACAGCCACCCCAGCCGGCGGCTACCGGGCCTCGCTGGAGTCAATTGCAAAACCGCGTTCAGCTCTTTGAGGACCTGAGGCATCTTGGGAAATGCAGTTCCCTATCGGAAAGAATGGAGTAGCTGCGAATTTGTAACAACAACAGAAGATAATAACTTGGTGCTTCGCAGGTTACGAAAATCTCGTTTGATTTGCACACTGTTTTTTAAAAGTTAGATAAAGAAATTATGCTGTGAAAGCGACTAGAAAGCCCCCCCTCCCCTTCTTGTGTGCAAGAAAGGGAAGGAGAAGGAAGGAGGGAGGGGGGAGGAAAAGAAGAAGGGAGGGGGGAGAAGATGGAAGGAGAAAAGATGGATGGAAGGGGAAAGAATGGAAGGAGAAGGAGGAAGATGGAAGAAGAAAGGAAGAAAAAGAAGAAGGGAGGGAGAAAAGAGGGAAGGAGGTAGGAAGAAAAGGGGAAGAGAGGGAAAGAGCAGAAAGACAAAGAGAATGACGTTGATAGGCAAAAGGAAGGAGGAAGGAAGGAAAAAAGAAAAATGGAGGGAGAGAGGAAAGAAGAAAAGATGGAACTGGAAAGGAAAGAAGGGGGAGGGAGGGAGGAAAGGGGAAGACAGAGAAAGAGCAGAAAGACAGAGAAGGTGAAGGTAGATAGGCAGAAGGAAGGAAGAAATAGGAAAGGAGGGAAGGAGGAAGGAACAGAAGCAAAATGGAAAGAGCAGAAAGACAGAGAAGGTAGATAGGCAAAAGAAATGAAGCTGAAAGAATGGAAGGAGGAAGGAAGAGAAAAGGAGAAAGGGAGAAAGGGAGTGAGTGAGGAAAGAAGAGAGGATGGAAGGAGAAAGGAAGGAAGAGAGGGAAAGAGCAGAAGACGGATAAGGTGAAGGTAGATAAGCAAGAGGAATGAAGGAAGAAGTGAGGTGTCTCGAGGAGGGGGAAAACATTTAGTGACCAAAGTTACAATGGCATTGAAAAAAGTGACTGATGACCATTTTTCACACTTAGCGACCGTTACGACCATTTTTCACACTTAGTGACCATTGCAGCATCCTCATGGCCACGTGATCAAAATTTTGTTTGGCAACAGATTCGTATTTACGCTGGTTTCAGTGTCCTGGGGTGACCTTTTGACAAAAAATAAAATTTTTAATCAACCCCCCCCCCCCCCCCCCAGTCAATGGTGTCCCTCTTTACCAATCTGAAAATCTGGTCACCTTACCCATAGCTAATGTTATGGCCAGTTCGGAGAACCTCCAAATCCCACCAAATAGTCTGATACCTTAACCACTTTATTAAGCAAGTTATTTTATATTAATAATAATTAAAAGTAGATAAAAAGAGAACTGGAGAATGGATTGACCTAGAGATGACCTATAGATACCAGGTAAACCTTTACTCATGAATGCTGGATTGTTTATTCCTGGAATTAGAAGGGATGCTTTAAATTAATTTAATTAATTTAATTTAGATAGTAAAATAACTTGCTTAATAAAGTGGTTAAGGTATCAGACTAGGAACTGGGAGACTGTGAATTTTAGTCCCACCTCTGTACAAAGGCAGCTCGATGACCTTGGACTAGGCACGAAGTCACTCTCAGCCCTAGGAAGAGGGCAAGGACATCCCTTTTCCAAAATCTTATCAAAACATCTGCAGGGACTAGTCCAGGCAACTCCAGGAGTCAACATTGACTCAAAGGAATACCTTTCCCCCATCCCTCAAAAGCTAATCTACCTTTATAGTGATTACATAAATTAAATAATCAAACAAACAAACACTATTTCCCATCATCTGGAAGAAAGTTATAATACAACCCCCAAAATAGAACTGATGTAAGCAAATTCAGAGAAAATAAGGCAAGCTCTTTATTTTTTTATTATTTTTATAAATTTATATTTTTTAAATTATTTATTGTCATCTTTTCTACTACCTTCTCCTACTGGTATCTTATGATTATATTACTATATTGTTTGTACATATAACTGAGAGTTTATGCACCAGAGAAAAATAAAATAAAGTTGGCTAAGGTATGAATATTCTATTTTAAAATACATCTGATGCACTTTTATTCATTAAAGGATTTTCTTTACCTCCCCACTCTCCCCACCACTCTCCAAGTAAAAAAATTAAGAAGAATTAAATGTTTTGTAATTCCTGAAGAATTAAGAATGAAAGAATGAAAGAATTAAGAATTAAAATGTTTTGTAATTCCTGAACAACCACCACCACCCCAAAAAACCCCACAGATAAAGATAGGGGAGGGGGGAGTACAACCCATAGGAAAATCTATATAAAGGAGTGTAGTCCCCCACCAGGTGGCAATGTTAACACAATGTTTTCATTTTCCCACACATGCAAAACTTATAGCTAGGATATAAATTTTCTCTTGGTCTAAATATAATTTCCATATATCTTTTTGAATGTCTTTTGGGTTCTCTTATGTTCCAGCTTTTGCATTTCAAATTAATATGCACATTGTAGACTAAATTGAATATTCAGACTTCTCCTCCATATGACATCATATTAACTTTTTCAAGAACTTTGAGTCCCAACAATATGTTTAAGCTGGATACCCATTTAATATTTTTTGAGAGTTCTCACATTATGTTCAGCTTTGAATTAATAAAAACAAGCAAAAAAAATGCCTAACGTAAGTAAGATTTGCAGTAACACCCACCTAACTGCAATTCAATATTTAACAAACTTAGCATGTTGAAGAAGAGCAATTGCAACTGCTATGTGAAGAAAATCACATCTGGGTTGTAATGGCAGCACAACTATCACTTTTTTAAAAAGTGATATAATTAATATGCATATTAAATCAAAGCTTCGGCTTCATAATGGGAGATTGGAATGATATACAGTATAACTTTGTAGTTCCAGGTCCTAAGTACTGTAAAAAGAAACTTTATGGAAAAACTGGCAGACCAAAATATGCTGGGCCTGCTATAAAGACTTTCACTGATCTGCTTGTGCATTAGGGAAAGTGCAGTCGATCTATGCATTTTGCTTAACAAGATGCTCCTTAATTAACAGAGTGGTAAAAGCCAATGGCGTTGGTATTGGGGTTCCTATTGGATGAAGGGGACTGGCTTACTACTTCCATACTATCATCTATTTATTTCTTCCTCCCTCCCTCTATAGATTAGATCAACAAGTCAAATTCAACTCAAAGGAGATTTTTTGAAAAGAAAAATTTAGCACCACTCTTATACTGAGCAAACTGAACATAATTCAGTGTAAGAATTATATCGAAAATATTTGAAAACCAAGCTTCTAATAATTCCAGAATCCATCACCCTCTAAAGGATGCTGAGAAATGTAGTTCTAAGCCAGCTGGGGAGCCACCAGTTTGCTACTCTTAGCATGTGAACCGAAACTTTATTAGTAAATGATGTGTCATCAACTCATTGACTCTTAACAATCAGATAAATATTTAGTCTCCATGGAGATCTGACCCTAACCTGATCCTTCAACTGTTCCAACAGTGCACTCTTCGCTGGGGTAATATCAATGTTGCTGATGACCTTCTTCTCATTCCTCCCAGCATTAAAGCATTCTTCACAGAGCCGGATTGTCGCATAATGTGTCTGAAGTAGGAAAACTGAAGCCTGGTCATTTATGTCTTAAGTAAGGACTGTTTGATAATCTATCTGTTTGTTCTCTTGGCTGTCCACAGAAATTCTCAAGAATCTTCTCCAACACAAAGTTCAAAGCATTAATACTCTTCCTACCCTGCCTCTTTAAATCCCAACTGTCACTTCCATAAGGCAGGGCTCTCCAACCTTGGCAACTTTGCAACTTATGGACTTCAATTCCCAGAATTCCTCTTCAACTCCCAGGAAGTTAATGCTGGCTGAGAAATTCTGGGAGTTAAAGAAAAATTCTGGGAATTGAAGCCCATAAATCATAAAGTTGCCAAGGTTGGAGACCCCTGCTACAGGGTCTCTGAGAATATAGCTTGCCCAATTCTGATCTTTCAGGCACAGTATAAACACGACACAATATTAAAATATCTTTTCGAAGATCTTCATGGCTGCTCTAAATAATTCCATTAATCACTTTGGCATCCCCTTCAGTGCTGTCCAGATTATCAAAATTTCTGCATGCTTCACTTTCTCCCCACTCCCCAAAGGAGATACAATCTCCTCTCTTTGCTTGCTTGTTTTTTTATAAAAGGGCTTGCAGTGTGTTTTTTCCAATTGTCTGTCAACTTGCAACTCTAAGTTCAACATTATTAGGTGAATATTCAATTTACTAATTATACCGACTTTGCAGGAAGTTGAGATTAAGAAACTGGTAAAAGAAAGAAATAAAAGAAAATTTAAAAGAAAAAAACTCAGTTCAATTCCATTTGTGAGTATTCCTGCACGCCTGTTTGCACAGAAGGGACGAAAATGGCTGCACACGAATGTTCTTCCTGCACTGCACGCCAGGAAAAAACTATACAAACTTCAGGGTGGAACCGAATTCCTTCTCAGAAACGCGTCCATCTTTTTAGTACGGTCGGATTCATATTTCTTCTCCGCCCATAAACGGCTCTTTACTCTCCTCCCACGCGTCATCTTTCCATTAACATTGAGACCTTTGTGGACCAATCCGCGCCACCTTCTTTATCTCCCTCCAGCACGGAGAAGTAGCGATGCTTTCTGCCTCCATTATGCTTCTTTTCGCTTTCGCTTTTGACTCCTTTGTCCCAAGCTTTACAGAACCTGCCCCGGTACAGGTAAGATAGCGAGGGGTTGGGGTAGACTTCTTTTAAGAACTTTCCCCCCCGTCCCTTCTGCCTGCCTGGTGCGCCTTAAGATGTGCGTTAAGATCAGCTGGCCGAGAAAAAAGGACGGCGCGTCGTGGTTTTTGCTTCTTGAAACTTAACCTGTCATTTGGCGATATTTGTGGCATTCGCGATCAGTTCGCCTTTCCGCGCTTCACTTCAACATGGAAAAAGAGATTGGGAAGGAGAAAGGAAACGACGTCTCACTTTTCTGCTCGCTAGAAAGTATTTTGATTCTTTCCAATGAGGGATCAGAGAAAAAGTGGCAGTGGGCAAGAAGTGGGGGTGGGATACCTATCAGGCGCGGTTTTCAAATAATTTCCTTTGCTGTTTCACCAAAGAACAGCAACAATAAAAAGGGAAGATTTCAGAGGAAAATCCAATTGTTTTACTGGAATTACAGGATCTGGTGGTTTTTGCTTGCATCACCGATAATAAAAGGTGAAAGGGGAGTCAACCAAGATGATTATTTTTATCTTTTCTTTACTAGTTGCCCTCCAGAATAAAGATAAGGAAGGACGATTAAAATAGAACATGGACTTAAGGAACAGCAGATAAGGTGCTTTACAGCTTCAAATAAACATAGCTGTTGGAGCAAAGCTTGCTTTCAAATCCTGCACGTCTCAGAATTAGTAATAAGGGCTAGGCAGGCTGGATTAGATTTACAGAAAATCAGTGGGACAAATTGCTATTCCAGTTTACTGGTTATTGTAGCATAGCCAACTTCTTCCCAAAGGAACAAAGATGCCATGACCTGAGCGCCATATAAATTTGGTTAAATAACTAAATAGCAATAACATCTTCAGCAGTGTCGTTGTTGTTGTTTTTAGTCGTAAAGTCATGTCCAACCCATCATGACCCCATGGACAACGTTCCTCCAGGCCTTCCTGTCCTCTACCATCCCCCGGAGTCCATTTAAGCTCACGTTGACTGCCGAACTGCTTCAGTGACTCCATCCAATCACCTCATTCTCTGTCTTCCCATTCTTCTTTTATCCTCAATCTTTCCCAACATTAGGCTCTTCTCCAGTGAATCCTTCCTTCTCATTAGATGAAAGTGTCATTAGTTATTAATAAATTCATTACTTTGTCAACTTCAAAGCAGACTTTGCCAGGAGAGTGTTCTCCAAATTGTTGGACTACAAAATCCCAAAATTTTGATCAGTAAAATGGCTGTGAATTCTGAGAAATAAGATAAGTATAAGATGCACCAAGGTTTTGAAGAGGCAATTTTTTTAAAAAAGTAGGTAGGTAGATAGAGGGAGAGAAAGAGAGAGAAATACAGTAGGTAGGTAGGGAGAGAGAGAGAGTAGGTAGGTAGGTAGGTAGGTAGATAAAGGGATAAAGAGAGAGAAATAGAGAGAAATAGAGAAATGCAGTAGGCGGGGGGGAGACAGAGAGTAGATATGTTGGTAGGTAGAGGGATAGAGAGAGAATATAGTAGATAGGTAGGGAGACAGAGTAGTTAGGTTGGTGGGTAGAGGGAGAGAGAGGGGTGGAAGAGAGAAATACAGTAGAGTATTAAAGTAATATGGCTTCAATAGGGACTTCAAAACAAAAAATGTGGTAGAGGAACATGTGAAAGTCGTATTATTTACTGGCAGGCTTTTCTTGCTTGGCTGGCTTTTCTTATGTCTCCACCCTTATAATCACACTTAAATACACACTTAAATACTTTTTTTAAAAGTACCTAACATTCATTCATAACATTCAGGAACAGAATCAGAAACTATGGGTATGGTTGAGTACAGCTGGCCCTGAAATAGTGGGCTGATGATGTTACAGAAATAGAAGATGAAACTTATTACAAAAAGCTTTGTCTCTAGCAGCAGGAAACAAGAACAGATGTTCAGAAGAGTGGAAGAATCAATTTTCTTTTCTCTCTAATTTGCATGGTACTGAAAGCTACAGTGTTGTTAAAACAAAAGGCAATATATTTTAACACTTGCTCTTTGGCTTACTCAACTTGTTTTTGAATTCACTTTGCATTGAAAGTGAATTTACATTAAAGACTTTGCATTTCTCACCTCAAACCCAACCATCAAGAATAGACACTAATTTTCTTTGTTATGAAGTAGATGAATGTCAGGGATGAAAAATGGCAACTCACTTTAAGCTAATGGTTGAAACCAGTGGTGGGTTCCAGATCCCATTCCAACCGGTACAGTTGGAATGTGCCCGGCGGCATACACATGGACGCGTGCAGCGTGTGCATGCGTCTTACCGCCTCCACGACACTCCAACTGCTCAGTGCAGCATCACACAGACGCTATATGCGCCATGCACGGAAGTGCAGAAGCCTTAAAAGACAGGTAAAGGGGGCGGGGGAGCCATCCGGAGCACTGTATCAGAGCGGTATCTGGTGCTCCGGGCAGGCTCCGGTACACCCATACCGGGGCGTACCTCCTGCAACCCACCACTGGTTGAAACCATATAAACTGAGATAAGCTTCCTGCAGAAATAATATTCATAATACTAAATTTCTCTTGCAAGTTTACTGTGTAATACCAAATTAATGAATTCCATCAGCCTTTCTTAGCTTGGTATCCCCTAGATACTTTGGACTATAACTTCTGTTATCTACAGCCCATCCCTTGCATCAGGGTAGAGTTGGACAACTGAACAGAGCTCGGGTGTTTACTGGCCAAATGCCCTTCCTGATGTTTGTGTGGAGTTCACAGCAGATAGTTACTCATTGCGCGTAGATAGAGAAACATTTGCCACTACCTAGTATCAAACTTGCATCTTCCTGATTGGGAGGAGAGACCTCCACTTCTAGGCCACCATGCTGCTCTGTCTATAATTTAACTCATTATAATATTCTAAACCTAAATTAAGTCACACTTTCTCATCCCAATCCACCTCGCAGAATTATTGTTGTGGGGAAAATAGAAGGAAGAAGACGTGTAGTATATGTTCACTGCCTTGAACACTGCCTTTATTGTCTGTAAAAACAATAAAGGTGGAATACAAATAAATAAATAAAATAAATCCAGTAGGATTTCTACTAATTAAACAGGCTGACTAAAATGAGAAGCGGGTCTTTTTGGCTGCACCCCACCTGGGTAACTAACCCTAACCTCCTTTGTTTGATTTTGACAATTTAAGTAGAGTTTGTACTCAGATAGGAGACCACAAGGAAACCCCAAGTCCAAATGTTAGACTGAAAAATTGAACAACTACAGCAACAAATTACTAAAGGCCATTGTAAGCTATTATAGTATTATTTCCTTTTCATAAATGTAACATAGACATGTCTATAACATCACCAGAAATCAAGTTTTCACCTTTATCAGTGAACAAATATACATGACAACTTTAATGAGAATGTCCTGTTTCTTTCCTTCTATTAATCGAATTTCTAGAACTAATGTTTACACATGATCGGAACTGTAATTCTTTTCAGTGAGCTTATGTTCCAAATTTTCCCTTGATGGTAGGGGGAGTGGACAGAGGATGCTTTCAAATATATAAAAAAGATCCTTAAGAGGAAAAATCCAAGATTCTTTACTCCTACTCTACCCCATAATAAAACTTAGGATTTCCTACAAGGTCCCTTATATATTTATTCCATCCCACTGTTATAAAGCTTTAAAAAAAAAAAAAAACACGTTTGAAGCTGCTGTTCTGTGCATTGGCATTTCCAAACTTATCTGATTCCTAATACTTGGACTACAGCCCCCATCATACCCAACTTTGTTTTTCTTTGTGTGTGTTTTTAGTTTAGTTTAGTTTATTAAACTTGTATGCCATTTTGTTCCCATCGCTTAATATTGCTTATCATACATTTGATTTGAAATCATTATTAAGAATACAGAAAAAGAAAAACAGAGACCTTTGTTCTGAACTGTTTTGTATAGGATTTTGCTCTTTGTATATAATGATCAGATGAGGGCCATTAATTTTTGCATTCTTGTTCACAAATGGTTCTTTTTATTTCTTCCATCCCAACCAAAGGACTGGTCTTTCATGACCCATGTCCTGTTTTCTTCTTTCTGTGTCCCATCTTTATTTCTCAAAATCTGGATAAGATAAGGATAAAGAAAATCCAGTTTAGCCTAGTTGTTAAGGCACCAAGCCAGAATGCAGGAATCCATGGGTTCAATTCCAGCCTTAGCCATGAAAGCCAGCTGAGTGACTTTGGGCCAGTCACTCTCTCTTAGTCTAACGCAGCCAGAAGGATTGTTGTGAGGAAAATAGGAGAAAGAAGATATGTTGGATATATTTATTTCCTAGATTTATTTATAAAATAATAAAAGCATATAATTAATAGATTAGATTAGATAGATAGATGATAGATAGATAGATAGATAGATAGATAGATAGATAGATAGATAGATAGATGATAGATAGATAGATAAAGAGAAAGAGAGAGAGTGGGGGGGAGGGAGGGAGGGAGGGAGGGAGGGAGAGGGGGGGAAGATATGGAAAAAAGGAGATGACCCATTGCTTAGTGATATGATCTTCTCTCTTCTAGAAAGGAGGAGTTTGGAATCCCACAGCATCCTAGTCACCACAAAATGGGAAACAGAAATAGTGCTGAACCGTGAGTTTGTTCTTTATTTTCCAAAGAAAAATATTTGGGGAAATAATGAAAGAATTAATGTAATAACTTGATCTAATTTCTGTGTTCTCATTATCTTCACCATGACCACCTCCACTTAGAATATTGATTTAATAAAAATTGTAACTTTATAGCAACAAAGAATCATACGTTTAAAAAAATGGTTGAGTGCCAAGAAATTAAAATTCTGTGAGATGTTGCTATTTATTTATTGACAGAAATTATGTTATTTCTATGAATTTTATTTATTTATTTTATCAACACATTTCCAGTCATTTCAGAATTTGTGGCAACTTTTGTATTTTTCTGCTGATTATTTGGTATTACTGTATTTTTATTTATTTTTGTGATCACTTTGGAATTCTGCGGAAAATTGATGTAGTCTGAACACTTTAAATAATATGTAAGCCCTTTCTAGAGTGAAGAAATGACAGTTTTAAGAATTCAAATTAGCTAAAAGAAAAACCAGAAAAAAGAAGGTAGTGTTATCTAAGTCCACCTATGATTTATTTATCAGTTACCCCTCATTATCAGTTCACTGTTCAAACACTAAACATTTTATTTGTTTACTTTTGATGAGTCACAGAAGAAATAAAGGTAAGACAATCATATGATCTGTCATCGTTCCAAGTATCACGTAGAATTAAATCAGAGTCCAAGGCAAAACGATCCTTAAAGTTCCAATTTAATAAATCAGACATTTAGCACATCTGTGGAATCCCAATTCAGGAAATTAGATCAGATTCCCACCCAGTTGAAAGTTCATGATTTTGTCCCCACACCCACAAATCCATCACATGGTCCAATCTTCTTCTATCTCAACCCAACTGGTTCCAGTCAGGTGCAGAGGTGCAGAGACAAAAGATGACCTTGGGCTTCTAAAAAAGAATGACAACAACACTTTTCACAATTCTACTCCTTTCTATTCCTCCCTCCCAACTACTACACTAATGAAACAGAATAATGAAATAAGAGAGAGTGTGGCAGGCCAAAGATCCTAAAAGGGATATAACTGCAGGCCTGACATCACCTAGATTTCATTTTTCCACTTAAACCATAAAATATGTAATATTGCAAAGTTGACTTTCCCAACAGAAAAAAAAGGTTGTCACAAAGGGATAGGACAAATATAAAAATAAGCCAAAATACTACATATTATTAGTATAATTGTTTTGGACTGAGGAATGTAGTGTTTTCACTTTCACTCGCTGGAGACAAACAGAGATCACAGGCACGGATAAACATTTTTTGTTCTGTGAGATTAACACTCATTGGAAATGTATTTTAGGAGGAAAGATGCGGATAGAAGACTGAAGTAAGGGATAGTGTTGTAGGGTCCAAATACAAAGCAGATGAAGTAACTGATTTTCTTCATTTAATATTTCCTTTTTCTCTCACTTAACATTCCCTTTTCTCTGGTTTTTAATCTCCTCCTCCTCCTCTCCTCCTCCTCCTCCTTCTCGCATACTGTGAGCCTCTTGCTTGGGAAAATAACATAATCAGATTAAAAATCCTATGAACTATCTATACATTTGGGCTGTAGACAATGATATAGTTTGGCCTTCTCTCATAATTGATGCTCATCCTTCAAGATGGGGCTTCTGGATTTCTGAAGAGCAGTTTGGTCCTACGATATCACATGAAGCAAAACTAGATGGGAGTCCTGGCCTCCCACAATTTGATTCAGTTCTTTTTCTTTGCCTCTTTCAGACCAACTTCATCAAATGTCCCTATATCAAAGTCTGTAGGTGGCATGATTCAGGACCTTCAGGAAGACATCAGATGTTCCATCTGTTTGGAATCCTTCAATAACCCTGTCTCCATAGAGTGTGGGCATAATTTCTGTCAAGACTGTCTGTTTATACACTTGAATAATTCTCCACAGTCTGAGTTCAATTGCCCTGAATGCCGCCATCTCTGCCACCCTGAACACATGAAGCCAGATGCACGGCTGAAAAGTTTGGTGGAAAAAATTTCACAATTTCCTCATCTGGAAGATATCAATAAGGTGAGACTGCATCTAGATGGAACTAGGAAGCTTTTACTGCATTGCATGTCAGGTGCAAGAAATCATGAGCCAGGGTACAGTTCAAATGCACAAGTTTATTTCATGCTACCTAGACACAAGTGTATGATCCAGGGGTGGGTTCCTGCCAGTTCTAACCTCTTCTATAGAAGTTCCACAAATCTACAGTGCGTTTAGAACCGCTTCCAACTCCCTCCCCCTGCCTGTCTGCACATCATCAAGATGAAGAGTGAGAGGAGGAATTCTGGGAGTTGAAGTCCACAAGTCTTAAAGCTGTCAAGTTTGAACACCCCTGGGGTTTTTTTCTAAAGAGTTAGCGGTACAAGGGTCTTGTAACTTGACAACTTTAAGACTTGCGTGCTTCAAATGCCAGAGTTTCTGAGGCAACATTTTGGTTGCTAAGCAAGAGTGTTGTTATGAGTTTCACGCCCACCCAGTCACATGACTGCCAAGCCACTTCCACTCGGTCACATGGCTGGCAAGCCACGCCCATCCAGTCACATGGCCAGCAAGCCACTCCCACCCAATCACATAGCCAACAAGCCACTACAACAAAGTAGGCCACACCTACAGAAGAGGTTCCAAAAATTTTTGAAACCCACCACTTGTCTGATCTACTAACGGTAAAGACAAATTGGTTCCAGATAAGGGTCAATGGACTTTAAAGGGAGACTTAGGTCTTCTGTGGGGATGTAGCGATTCCAAACTGATGATGCGTTTGACCCTTTCTCAGCTCAATATGGTCATCTCCTACATTGCATGTAGTTAGATTGATAGATGATAGGTAGATAGATAGAGGTTTAGTTCAAAGATAGATTGATCTGATTGAATAAGCAGGTGAATACAGGAAAAAGCAGTCTTGCAGATGACCAGATTCAGAGCCACAGAGGTCCATAAAGGTGACAACCAGAACCTTGAATTGCATCTGTAAGACAAGGTGCAGCCGCTCAGCTCCCAAAACTGAGTGGACTCCCAAGTATAACAGGAAACTTTCCTATTTCCTGTTGGAAACATTCATCATAGTCCAGGACTGCCACATTTTGTAGCTTTAGCTTCCAAATGCTTTACAGGTGCAACCAAACGTAGATCATTTTATAGTTATCCAGACGAGATGACTAGGGCATGGATGAATGGAAGCAAGGCTTCCCAACCCTAAAATGGTTGCATTAGTGCACTAAATGTAACTATTCAAAAGTCCACCTGGCTGTAGCTGTCACCTATCTATAAAATGAAGAATGATAAAGAGCTGCATGTCCGTGGTGGGATTTTACTACTGGTTCTGTGAGTGTGGTGTGGTTTTGTGGGTGTGGCTTTGTGGATATGGCAGGAGAAGAATACTGCAAAATCCCTATTCCCTCACCACCCCCCTAACCTGCTTTCCAGCTCCGTTCTCCTATTCAGGGCAACAAAAGAAGATCAGCTGGAAGGCAGCAGGGGTATGGCCATCCTATTTGCCGGTTCTCTGAACTTTTCAAAATTTCCGCTATCGGTTTTCCAGAACCTGTCAGAACTGGCTGGATACCACATTTGCTATAAGTCAAGAAGGATCCCAAGTGATGGGCCACTTTGAACCAATGAGTACAATCCTCCTTAGAGTTATGGGACAGCACTTACATTGTTTGGGGTGGGGTTGACATATTACTGTTGATACATGACTGTGCCGGTGGATTCCAATGGCTTCATATAGATGTGAAGATAACCTGGGCCACTCCACAAAATAGAGGTCTCTGAGCAGAGCTGTCATCTCCTCCTCTGTTGAAAACCACCCTGTAGGAAGAGAAAGAACTATTGAAAGACAATATGTCAGTGAGAACTTAACTTCTTCATTTTCCATTCAAAATTATACAGTCCCTTTCCAAAAAAGCTTACAAATAGCAAGTTCTCTACCACTCCTGTCAATCTGGCATGGCCATCACAATTGTGCTGCCCTAGTTTCTTCTATCTTGGCCCTCTTCAGACCTGAGATCTGTCTCCAACTGAGTAACCATAAATGTTGTACATAACTTATTTTTACCTGGTTGTCTTCCCCTTTTCAGATGCTGCCAACAGCTTCATTGGAATTGGGGCAGGCAGTACAGCTAGTACGTTTGGATGAAAATGGGGATCTCTACTTGGATGCGGAGGCCCTGAGTACTTGCTTAGAGCAGGAAGAGGTGAAAGATATTCCCATCTGCTTGATTTCCATCATTGGGGAACAGCGACAGGGTAAATCCTTCTTGCTAAATTTCCTCTTACGGAGACTTAAAAACTTGGTAAGTCTGAGAATAAGTGTTTATTTTCTTAGTGTTTTAAAATGATTTTGATTGGTATGGTCTTAAAGTGTTGTGTAGATTTTATTCAGGAAATCCAGCATGCAGAATGAGTTTACATGGGTTGCATTTTGCACATGTGCAACTTTCTAAAGAATATGAGGAGAAGGGGAAATGTATAAGGTATATATTCCTTGTCTGAAAAAACAAATATAACAGCTTAATAAAGGAATATTTTCACTGAAGGTAGAGTAATATCTCATATCTCACCAGTATCTCCCCGGCAGAGTACAAATGACTCTCAAGGCGTTTCTAAATTCCCAAGAGATTTATGCTATAAATAAATAATAAAATATAATTTAAAAAATAAATAATAAAATGAAGACTAAGACAAAGACATGCATTTCACCAAAAGGCAAATTGATGAACTTTGCAGAAATATAGAGCAAAATAGGGAAAGTTGCTTCACCAAGTGATTTTTGACATATTGTGAAATATGTATCATTTGACAGCAATGCTATTTCAGCAGCTCTCTGTTTCTTATTTCATTTATTTCTTCCTTGCTGACAGGCTGCTACAGATAACTCTTGGCTGGGCCAAGAAGATGAGCCATTGACAGGTTTTGAATGGCGTTCAGGAACTGAGAGTATCACCAAAGGGATATGGATATGGAATCAGCCATTTTTGGTCCCTGATGAAAATGGAAAGGTAAACGTTTGAGAGTTCAATCCAAGAAGTAATTTTCTCTTTTTTCTGCCTTTTGTCTTCTTCTTTGTAGCGTCTATGCAGGTTTTTCAACAATTTTCTGAATGTAATGCATTTTCCACCTCCTACACATCAAACTAAATAAGATTTCATTAATGCTACCCAAAAGGTTGATAGTATGATAGAAATCTTGCCATAAACAACATCACTTGGCCAAGCCAGAGGTTGATTTAATTGAGATGTCTGCATATTTGATTTGTTGATTGATTTGTTGATGATATACCATCAAGTCAATATTGTCTTCTAGCAACCAAATGGACAGTTTTCTTCACAATGATCTATCCCTAACCTGGTCCTTCAGATCTTCCAATGTGCACTGATCATTGTTGTAATAGTCTGTATTCACCTTGTTGAGTGTCCTCTTCTCTTTCCTTCCATTTTTCCCATCATTAAAGTCTTCTGTAGAGAGCTAGCGCTTCATATAATATGTATGAGGTAGTATCTGATAATTTGTGCTTCAAATGGAATGACTGGGATAATTTATTTTATGTTCCATTTGTTTTCATTTGTTACAATGGTTGGTTGTTTTCATTAGTTTTATCTCTCTGGTTTTTATTCCATTTATCGTCATTTTGATTTTTTAAAAATGTTAAGAATGCTGGGAGTTGTAGTTTAACCAGGACAAAATCTAAAAGATTTTCCATCTTGGCTAAGAGCATATAAATATATTTCAGAAATGAATTTTGTGACTATGAACACATTCCTAAGATGGTTATTAAATAATCCACATTATACAACTTGAAATTAAATGAAAAGAATAGACTCACGTTTTATATATATATATGTGTGTGTGTGTGTGTGTGTGTGTGTGTGTGTGTATCCATTTATTTCTCTTCTCTGTTCATCTCCAGGTAGCCTTGTTTTTGATTGACACTGAGGGCTCAATGGATATAGAGAGAAGCAAGGACAATGGTATCAAGCTTTCAGCTTTCTCCATGCTGTTAAGCTCCTATCAGGTGGAGTTCTAGAAACCAAATCATTCTTTTTTCCTCTAGACTGTAAAATCAGCACATACTTACTACATCTTTGTTGTGTTTATTAATTGTCTTTTAGATTCTCAATTTATCCCATAAGATGAAGGACCCAGACCTGGAATACATGGAAGTGAGTTGAGCTTTAAATATTAAAAGTGAGGTCCTTGTTGCAGGGCCCACAGCATGTTGATCTTAGAGATCAAATTAACCCATTGTCTGAATCTGCACATCCATTGAATCATTAACTTACCTCTGGTGCTTGTTTCATGCAGTTCACTGAATCACAAAAACATTCCAGTGGAACCTTATCAGGTAGAGGTGATATAAAAAATATTGCTAAAAGAAGGTGGCATAAACCAAAGCCTAGACTTCTGGTATCCTTTGATTCAGGTAACAAAACTGGAAAGATCCTAGATTATTTTACCTGGTTACCTTGATTGAAATGCAAGAATCTGACAGCTATGATACCCAAGCAGTTCGAATCCATTTCAGCATACTACAAATAGAGAATCCATGCCTTGCAAAAGATTCCATAAGTAGTAGGGTTATGCAGTGCTTCAGATCCACTTACAGAAGATACTGAGGAGGATGAAAATTGGTAAATGTAATACCCTTTGAAGCCCCTGTATCTTTTCCAGGATATTTGACAACTACAGAAAAGTTAAGTTAACCTTAGGAAAGATGTGGGTATTTTAAGAGTTTTGATAGGTGTTACAATCATATTCCAAAGAATCTTTTCCAAAATGTTCCCAAAGTATTGCTAAGTCTTATTGTGGAGTAAATATTAACAGGAATATCAAATGGCCAAGTCAGATTGCAAAAAAAGTCATTTAAGTTGGATGATTAGGAACAAAGATTAATCTTTGTCCCAATGGAAAACATGGGCACCTAATAGTTATTATTAGATCCCTATCACTGTTGCCCCAATGTGTGCATATGTTATCTACTCTTTCTTCCGTTTACTTTAGTCCACAATGAAGACATCAAAATAAATCAGGAAAACCAGTAAGGACATTTTCCAATTTACATGATTGACTCAGCCATGAATACAATCACTGAACAAATCAACAGCATGTTGATCTTAGAGATCACATTAACCCATTGTCTGAATCTGCACATCCATTGAATCATTAACTTATCTCTGGTGCTTGGTTCATGCAATTCACTGAATCACAAAAACACTCCAATTTTACAATTTAGCATGCTGTACAAATGCAACTGATAATTCTTTAACTGATTTGAATAAGTTGGTTGTCTCAATAACATTAAAGTTAAAAGCAATAGGTTAAGTAGTCTAATGTGATTACTGTATTACATTTTAAAGTGTGTGTGGGGGGTAGATATACCTTCCCCCAATCCACTTAAATATAGTACTGTATTTAAATATATTGTCCTGAATTCTCTGGAATCGGTCAGAATAGAAATGTGATGTAAGACAAATTTTTAACTTTAAGTAGATATTATTGTTGTCTTCCAACAACAACAACAATAATAATATCACAATCTGGCAATTGAAATTACATAGCTATGGATGAAACATGTAACACTGATACTCATTATTATCGGGGCACTTGGTACCATGTCCAAGAATTTTACAAAACATATCAAGAAATTGCAGCTTCCTGCAATAACACTAGCGGAACTGCAAAAAACTGTGCTACTTAGAACATCATATATTTTAAAAGGATAATTGTTGATACCTAGGATGCTGGCAGCAACCCGTATCAACTATCAGTACCAGTCAATAGTATTTGTGACACATTTTTAAATATTCAGTTGACTGAGTTTCGTGTTTAATGAATAAAAGAGAGAATAATAATACCAAATGACAACATCTGCCTATCCTGTGTCCTGGGGAAAGACTCAAAAGGTGGATAAAAGTACCAAATCCAATTTAAACATCTGGCTGGCTGTGCAATGAACCATTATCATATCGTCATTTCTAAAAATATATTTTTTATGTGTGTCTTTATCTTTCCTGTCATCAAACGCTCAAGGTAGCCAACAGTAAAAACAATAACTCACAAAATCATTTATTTCCTAAATCATGTTCTAGTTCTTTATCTCTGCCACTGAGTGAACAGGCAATTAATTTCAGTGAAATTAAATCACCTAATTTAATAGTCACCTACTTCTTTCATCCCACAGATGTTTTTGTACATAGCAAAGAGTGTGGGCCATCAATTCAAGCTGAAGCCTGTTCAGGTATGGAGCCCCATCTTTTTCCTTCTTTCTTTTCACATTCATGTAATGTATACTTCCCCCCCCCCCCTTCCACTGTCACCATCCCCTCAGGACTGTTGCCCTTATACATGGTCAAAGAGGCTCTTTGTTCCTGAATTCCTGTTCACAGCTAACGCCTCTTCATCACTGTTTTCTTCTGCCTGGTACTCACATCTCTCTTTCCTTTTCTTTCATTGTGAATACCAATGATTTTTTTTACCCACTGCTATTAGAAAATGCATTACTTATCTCTATAATGTATTCATTTCTCCTCTCGAGAAAGGACAGTAATCTCTGAATAACACTTATTTTTTAAAATATTTTTAAAGAAAAAGTCAAAAATTGGATAAAGCAGGAATCTTTGCTACCATATTCATAAAATAAATAGTAGAATGATTTATTTTTCCAAAGCACACACCCCTTCCTTCCCTTACTGTGCTGCTCCCTTAAGAAAGTTTCTCTCTGCTTGATTTGAATGTCAGAACCTAATCAGGCAGTGAGAAAGTTAATATAGCAAAATGAAATTTTCATCAAAAGCATGGATAGACAGCCTGAGGTCCTGAGGCTCCAAGTTCCATTTTACAGCAAGAAGAAACTCTGTTCAGAATTATAACTTTTCCAAATAGGTGTTGTAAGCCTTTAAAAGTCCAAAAATCATATCTATCCAAAATGAGAAAAAAGCAACCCAAATGTTGCTACAATTCCCTTGACAATAGCAATAGCACTTAGAGTTGTATATCTTTTCGCAGTGCTTTTACAGCCCTCTGTAACAGAGGTGATATTCAGCCAGCTCCCTCCGGTTCGGGAAAACTGGTAGCAGTGGCTGCAGGAGGCTCCACCCATCCGCCCCGACATAATGTGTGAGCACTGCGCATGCACAGAAGGCAGTGTGCAGATGTAGCACATGCGAGTAAAGCGAGAGAGTGCACACACACTCACATTTGCAGATCAGTAGGAAAGGTTCTTTAAGCGGTTTTACATAGTCAGCATATTGCCCCCTATAATCTGGGTCCTCATTTTACCCACCTTGGAAGGATGGAAGGCCAAGTCAACCTTGAGCCAGTGGGACTTGAACTGCCAAACTGCTGGCAATCAGCGGACAGCAGAAGTAACCTGCTGTAATGCACTCTAACCACTATGTCACCACATAGTATCATCAGCCCTACCTATTGTGATCGTTTGGAAACTGAAAAGGGGAAGGTTGTTAAAAAGCAACAGGAGCAACCTAACTGCAATGTGAATGTCACTTACTTAACAAATGTTTCACTTAGCAACATAATTAAGGGAAAGTGTTGTCTTATTTTCACTGTAATTATGATATGCTTGGTAAATGATATAAATAAAGTGAAAACCAATCTTTTAAAGTAGGACCGGCTTCAGAGAAAGGTCAAAACTGTACCACTAGGGAGAACAGATTCTTTTCATTGTTATTCTCCTGCCCTCCATAAGTGAAGAAATGAGACACCTTTGCTCCCCTTCGGCTGCATAGCCTGGGACCAGAAGAAAGTATAAGTGAATAAGCTGAGGGGACTTGCAGAGTAAGAAAGAATCTGATAAAGTAGGAATGCCCTTAAAAGGTACAGGTAGTCCTCGAGTTATGACCACAATTGAGCCCAAAATTTATGTTGCTAAGTGAAACACTTGTCAAATGAGTTTGCCCCATTTTGTAACATTTCTTGCCACAGTTATTAAGTGAATCATTGCATTTGTTAAGATAGTAACCCAGTTGTTAATTGAATCGTCTTTGGCTTTGAATCATCACTAAATGAACTGTTGTAAATTGAAAACTGACTATATTTCATCCAGAGCCTAAAAGCCAGATTTCTTTAATAGGGAAGAATCAGTGGTGAAATGCGACGAGTTCAGACCAGTAGTAAAAAATACTAAAAAAAGTTGAAAAAAAAAAAAGTTCTGATGATCGCGCATCACACAGCCAAAAACGGGAGGTGAGGGGGTCCGTTTTTGTTCCAGCAGGCTTCCCTTAAGCCTGCTGGACCAAAAATGGGGGTGAGGTCCATTTTTGCTTCCAGAAGGCTTCTCTGAGGCCTGCTAGGCCAAAAACGGGGTAGATGGTAAAAACTGGGGGGGGGGGGTGTCTGCTTTTGCTCTCAGCAGGCTACCTAAAGCCTGATGGGCCAAAAATGGGGGCTGGGGGTGCTGAGAAAGAAAGAAAGAATGAATGAAAGAAAGAGAGAGTGGCAGAAATAGAAACAGAAGAGAAAGAAGGAAGGAAGAGAAAGAAAGAAAGAAAAAGAAAGGGAGGGAAAAGGAAGGACTATAAACCTCACCATAGAAGGAACTTCAGAGGGTAATGCAGGGCTGGAAGGAACCTGGAGGTCATCTAGTCCAACCCTGCTCCAGCAGGACATTAAAGTGAGTTTCTGTCTTTTGATCCCCCAGTTACATGACTACATAGTCACATGACCCCCCCCCCCCCAAGCCACGGCCACAGAACCGGTAGTAAAAAAAAATTAGATTTCACCACTGGGAAGGATCCTAGTTTTGCAGCGGTATGCATTACTCATCAATCTCCCTGTTTTGTCAGCATTGATAGACATGCTAGATGCATGCTTTGGCAGGAGAAGGTGATAAGATTGCAAATACTTCCTGTGGTTCCTTGTAATGGTAGAATCAGCCCCATAATTTTGCAGCCATATGTACAATCTACTTTCTAACTCACCTTTGCTACCATGCAGAGTAGGTTTTTTGCTTCCATGCGTCCAGTAGGACC
Organism: Thamnophis sirtalis; assembly: GCF_051295495.1. Lineage (NCBI taxonomy): Eukaryota > Metazoa > Chordata > Lepidosauria > Squamata > Natricidae > Thamnophis > Thamnophis sirtalis. The sequence goes on from NW_028261384.1 coordinate 113,673,312, forward strand.
AGAATAGGAAGGAAAGAAATCAAATGCAGATTCTCTTGCTTCTTTGTTGCAGCATCTTGATGTCTTAGTTCGTGACTGGTTCTACTCACCCACCTATGGATTCCAGGGCGGACAAGTTTATCTCCAGGAAATCATCCAGGTAAACCTATTATAGAAATTATAGAAATATATCCTGTGTTGATAATGAGGAGATTCCCCAGGAGTCCTTCTAAAGGAGAGAAACAGAGTGATTGTGAGGTGGTGTTACAATGGTTGCATCTTCTCCCTTCTATTTGTCCATTTAACCTCAGAAGCTGGAGGGTCAACTCAACCGGTATTCACAAACCCTGGAAATATTAAAAAGCACCAACACATCTTGTTACCTGATGCCCTTCCCTGGCAAGGCGTTGGTGATGGGAACTGAAGGCACCATAGCAGGCAAGAACCTCTTCTTTTCCATTATACCTTCTTCATGTTCCACCCACAAGTCGATTCATCTGGCATTTTCATAAAGTTTAGGAAGGAATAAGCACAATGACTTCATTGTATTAGAAGGAGGAACATTGATACCATAAATCCTTCCTGATTAGCATTGGAGTTTAAAAACAATTAAATCAATTCATTCTGTGGCTTGTAATGGAATTGGGATTTTTTTTTTCCTTCACAGGAACTGGGGGGGGGGGGGGGGGAGAGGACAAACTATGGAACAGATTTTTTTTCTGTTATCATCATTTAAAAATTGCTCTGTATCCAAAAGGCAATGTAAAATGACCATGGAGAAACCAACAAGAGTTTCCACTTTCTCAGAGTATTTTTTTATGAAATAAATTCTTATTCTACAAATAATTGCCATGGCCACAATTCACCAAAACTTTCTTATTGTGTTATATGATCTTTGTGGCTTATTGCAAAATATGCATTTTTTTCCCCTAAAGAGCTCTTCATCCTTCCCTTAGCACTACTCATGGTTGATAGAATCAACTTTGCAAACCCTCTGCTGCATTTGTTTTCCCCAAAGCTTATAAGATGCACAAAGTGCACATCTTATAAAATTTGTATTTATACAAAGTGCACTTAAAAATGCACAAAGCCTGAATCTTGGAGATATTAAAAATATTCTAAAATAACAATTTCATTTCTCCAACTACCAGCACCCAGACACACAGCATATAAACATACATACTGAAACAAAGGTTTATCAGACAGGATAGTTCCCATTTTAAAGCCAAATCCAACACTGTTGCATTTTGGAATCTTCAGTTAAATCGGGTTGCATTCAGATTTTGTCAACCATTTTCTCCAAAAAAAGTTTTTTTTAAAAAAAACCTTCTCCTGGCCAGAACAGTCTGAATTGGTTTGTGTTTTTTTTTGCAGGTATGGATGAGGATTTTAGGGGATTCCTGAACGATTATGGGAATCATATTGCCAGATCAGCTGCAATGCATGTACAGAGAAATCAGGAGAACAAACCTCTCACCGGGACAGAACTTGCTGATAAGATAAAGGTGAGAATTCTGGGAATCAAATGATGAAAGCAACCAATGCAGTGGTGGATTTTACATTTTGTTACCACCGGTTTGCCCCACATGCACCCGCCCGCTTTACACCACTTTCCATGCATGTGCCTGGCCTTCCATGCATGCGCTTTGCTTGAGTGCATGCCTTCCGCTCATACTTCCGGCCTCAAAAACATGCCCAAATAGGACAACATGCCTGTGATTTCCACTACTGGTTCAGGTGAACCAGTCCAAACCAGCTGAAACCTTTGTATTTGTGCTAGGCATATAGAGATTTCTATTATACCAAAAAAGATCAGTTTCTTTAGGTATTTCTCAACCTCGGGAATTTTAAGATGGACTTTAATTCCAAGAAGCCCCCATATTGGCTAGGGAATTCTGAGACTTTAAGCCTACATCTTAAAGTTGTCAAGTTTGAAAAACCCTAATACAATTACTCCTTCTCTAATAAAATTACTTATATAATATTATTTATTACAATTACATCTATGTTGTAATCTGTGCACTGTATCTCAACCTCAGCAAGGATTTCAACTCACAGAATTCCCTAATTGGTGTGCTCTAAAACATACAGTATTTCTCCATTACTACCTACTAAACATTGATGTCTTCTTATATACAGGTAATCCATAATTGAGCCCAAAATTTCTGTTGCTAAGAGAGACACTTGTTAAGTGAACTTTACACCATTTTACGACGTTTCTTGCCACAGTTGTTAAGTGAATTGCTGCAGTTGTTAAGTTAGCAATATGGTTGTTAAATGAATCTGGCTTCCTCATTGATTTTTCCTTGCCGGAGGGTTGCAAAAGGTGATCACGTGATCCCAGGATACAGCAACCATCATAAATGTGAGTCAAATTGCCAAGTATATGAATTTTGATCTCCATGGGAATGTTGCATCAGTCGTAAAATTGTCATAAGTCACTTTTGTAAATTTGAATAGTCACTAAATGAACTGTTGTAAATCAGGGAATACCTGTAGTGTATTCTGACTCCCCCTCCCCTTTTCCCCCCTGGGAATTAAAAGTGTTGTCACTTTTAACAGCCAGCAGATGGAGCTCTTACACTTTTCTAAATTGTCCTTTTTCTTTCTATACATTCTGTAGATTTGTTTTCACTGGAAAGGAAAAAAAAACAACTATCTTTTTGCTGCTGATGACGGCAGAAAACATACATCTCGTATACTGCCTATCACAAGGCATGCAAGGTTGCTGCTTTATTAGCAACTAACTCTTCTACCCTAGTGCTAGAGGAAAGGTTCAAATGAGAGGGAAAGGAGCATCGAGAGCTGAAGCCAGCAAGTGCAAACTTTGTGAGATGCCCTATTCTGGATAGGTGAAAACTGGTTATATGGAGAAGGACCCCAGTTTGGACTAAAATTGTATGTGTGAATTGATAGGCAACTAGGAAAAGTCCAGCACTGCCTATTCAAAACATGATTTCACAGAAACTCAGAGTTAAAATCCCCGATCATTTCAAAAATCCATATTTGTTGAAGTACTACTTGATCACATTAAACAAAGCCAGTGGATAGTTACCACATCAAGGTGATTGTTCTGAATCTCACTGGGAGCTTTAGTTCCACATTCAGTTGTTGTGTGGCTTGGTGTGAGCCTTGTTACTATAGACTCAGAGAGCAAGGAACATGGTCCAGGGGTGTGCTGCTGGGGGCCTGCAGGGATTCGGGAGCTAAGATTCTGTGCAGTTGGGAGAACCTCAAATCCCACTCCTGGCTGGCCCCGCCCACTCCTCCCCTCCCCTGAGTCCACACGCGGCCCATTTTGGATGCAGGTAAGTGCAGGGTGTGCACAGAGGCTCGGGAAGGGTGAAAAATGGGCTTCCAGAGCTGGGGAGGCTGTTTCAGCCCTCCCGGAGGCTCAAGAAAAGCCTCTGGAGCCCAATAAGGGCAAAAACACACCCACCCACCAGGGGTGAGTTGCTGCTGGTGTTACTACTGGTTCGGTTCACGTGCATTTTGGAAATCCTGCTTTCTAGTGACTCTAAATCATGTGGCAGAGCTGTCCTCCCCCCCCCCCCCCCCACGCTGTTCTACTTCCTTTGCAGAGTCTTAATCCTCCTTTTTCAGCGCTGTGCGGAAAGGTGCAGGCCAGTGAAGCAAACCCAGTAGTGAAGCGAACTGGTAGCAGACCTCAGAGCATTTCACCCCTGCTCTCTACATATCTTAAAAGTAGTCTGAATAGCCAACTAGGAGAGTCTTTTGTTAATCTATTTTTATATGTTGAATCTTCCCTTTTTTTATTCTTTCAGGGCTTTGTCAGAACTCATGAAACAATATCACACTGGGTTTTCCTCACCCACAGAGGTACTGACTTCCCCATTTTCCTTCTGTATCTTTCCCTGGTATACACGTATAACTAGTCTTTACTTTTTAAAAAGGAAAACATCCTTCAGATCAAGTTCCACATTTGAATAGAATTCTGTCAGCCAAGTGTGATTGCTGACTCCATGAACACATCCATGTTGTTTTCTGAGCAACTATGTAGAAATGCTTTGCTTTTCACTCTTTCTGTTTCATTTTGTTTTAATCTTAGCCTAATATTACAATTCTAATATTGCCGGGTGATTCCCAACAAGGAATTAATAAGGCTGATAAACCATAATGGGGTGTGAAGAAGAGCAAAGGAATCTTGCTGAAACTAAGTTGTACTTGGCCTAGTTAGCATTTGGGTGGAAGAACATGTTAGATATGACATTGGAGGTCCTTAGCAGGAAATCCTATTTCTCACAGCTGAGCTGCTTGATCATCGGCAACTTCCCCCTCCCGCCATTTTTTTAAAAGTATTTTTTTCCTGCCTATTCGCCGGAACAGGCATTTGTTGTTGCGAAAGAATTCTTTAAAAAGTGTAAAAAATGGGGTGGGGTGCTGCGAAAGAAAGAAAGGAAAAAGAAGAGAGAGGGGAACCACAAACTTGGCCCTACCCGTAGCTTCTGAGGATACTTTGAAAGAGCACAGCAATCCAGGGCTGGAAGGGACCTGGAGGTCATATAGTCCAACCCCCTACTCTAGCAGGACATTGTTAAAGTGAGTTTCTGTCTTTTGAATCCCCCAGTCACATGACTACATAGCCACATCCACCCAGTCACATGACCCGCACCAAGCCACGTCCACAGAACCAGTGGGAAAACTTTCACAGCTCTATACATACATACATACATACATACATACATACATACATACATACATACATACATACATACGCACACTGAATCTTGCAACATTTTAAAACTAATTCTAACTTTTTTCCCCTTTATACATACATACATTCAGATATAAAGAGAGGGGGAAGTAAGATTAACTTTAAAATATTGCAAGATTCAAGAAGGAGGAGGAGATTTTGGGCTCCAAATTAGGAATTGTATTAAGCAGGCCAATGTATTAACATGGATGAAATAATGGCTTGTATTGAGGCATACAAGATTACTGAGTTTGGGAAGAACATGACCTGCAACTGGGTTGGCATGCTTTCTTGTGGTATGGAAAATGTGGTTATTTCAAATTTTTATGTAGCCACATCTGCTAATATTTCCTTTTTCCTTCTGCTCAGATGGCCTGTAACCTTCAACCAGAACACCAATAAAATGCTCCAGATGAAATTTAAAAAGTACATCCAAAAGCAGGTAGGACAAGCCCAGTTTTATTATATTTTTAATTTTTTTTAAGGCAAAAAATGAGGATTCTGAAGACAACAAATACTTGGAATGTCTTAGAGAGAGAACAAATTACTATGGTTTGCCTACTGTAAATTGGCATGTAGTGAAGGGGAAAGGATTGACATTTGGTCAGAGTAGGGTAGACTAGAATCAGAGCTGTAATAGAAACCAGAGGGCTGAGCTTTTAAAGTTCAAGTGCAGATAAGGACCAGAATTTTTGCTTGCTAAAAGATGTGGTCATTAAGTCTTAAGTCATCCCATGATCAGATCCCTATTTTACAAGCATTTTTCCACAGTTGTTAAGCAAAAAACCATAATTAAGCAAATGAATTGGTAAGTGAATTATGTGGTTATTAAGTGAATCTGGGTTCCACATGACTGATTAAAAATAACTAGATCACAATTTGGAGTCATGTGATAACAGGATGCTGCAATTTTGTAAATGCAAGCTGGTTGCTGAGTTTGCAAATCCTGACTAAATTCAAGAACATGCTGTAAATCACCTTTTTTCAAAGCTGTTATAACCCTAAGCTAATATAAAATGAACAGTCATAAATTGAGGACTACCTGTAGTGGCATTAGTAAGTATTAAATACAGAAAAAGAAAATCAAATGATTTTTGATTGATATTGTCTGAGAATGGACTGTGTTTTGCAAAATTTAGCAGATTAACCATTGACCCCTAGTGTCCCAGTGGTTAGATACAGTATTGCAGGCTAACTGCCCATAACCTGGAGTTCAATCCTGACAGGCTCAAGTTGACTCAAACTTCCACCTTTCTGAGGTCAATAAAATGAGGACCCAGATTGTTGGGGTCAATATGCTGAAATTTTAAAACTTCTCAGAGTGTGTGTAAAACACTATGAAGCGATATACAAGTCTAAGTGCTATTGCTATTCCTAGACCCATAAAAGAAGTTAAAATATTTTGGCAGTTCAAAAATTATCACACGGGTATAGGTTTGTTTGTTTCTTCTTTCATCTTAATTGGCCAGAAAAGATTATTGGGAACATAAAATGGCAAATAAAAAAATATCTTGGGGTCTTAGCTATAAGGACAGATTAAGTATATATGATAAATAGTGGAATAATCAGAAGTGGCATTGTTATGAATAATGAGATGATTAATATTTCTATTAATCTATTTCTGTAACCTACCACCTTTTGTCTTCAATCTTAGGATAAACTATCACGCTCAATGTGGGCAAGCCTACATGTGGTCCCCAATTTGATGGCTAAGCGCTTAGACGAGAAGAAAAAGAAACTGCTCAAACAGTTCCAAAACTCATTTCAGGGTGACGAGCCACATCAGACCGAATTTTTAGCTTGCCTGGAGTCAAACCTCAACTGTGAAACTAAGGATTTCTTGGAAGATTATAGGCGCCGCTTCAAAATCTCCGCTATCAAAGCCGGAGTAGCCATTGGGGTGGGTGCTGTGGCAGCAGCCTTGTTAGCAGGTGAAGCCATTGTGCTGGGAACTGGTGCTACTTTTGCAATTGGGACTGTGGCCGGGGCAGGCACATTCGGTCTCGTTGGGGGAGGAGTGGGAGCTGGTGTGGGGAGACGCATAGGGGATTCTTCTAAGACCAATGATGACAACAGTGAGGCTAAAGATGATAATAAGACAGAAGAAAAGGAGGAGGAGGAAGAGGAGGAGGAGAATATGTCAGATGAGAAAAGTCTTATTAGCTGATGAGGTTAACCTTAAGAATTGAAGCCCCACACTTCCTTTATTAAAGAACAAATACCTGCTATAAAGACATTAATCCCAAAAGACTAGTCTCATGTGCACTCCTTTGTCTCAAGAACTATGGAAAATTAATTATCCCCTTTCGGGGATAGCCATAAAATAGCATAGTTCTGGCACAAAGATTTGAACTTGCAAATGACAATTAAAAAAAAAAACAAAGGCTTTTAAAGGAATAATTATTTCCTCTGGGGCTCTCCCTCCGGGGGTGGGGGGAGCTCCAATGAATTACCAAGCCTTTTACAGTGGCATGTTTCTCCTGCTCTAGCATTTATTCTAAAGGAGAAAAGGAAATTATATCCATAGCATTAGAGCCACTTAATGGTATCCATTTTGCAATAGTCTGCTTTGGATCAAAATCTAGAGCAGACTAAAGTGGGCTTTGTTGTCATCTCAAAATTTATCACAAGAGGCTACTCTTTCGCTCTTCATAGAAATATTGTAACAACTCCCAGATGGAGCTCCTTCAAAGCTTAAATGTGTGATTTATGTTATGTCACAGTTACAACCCTTCCTGAACAAGGAGGCCCTACATCTGATCTTTCATTCCCCAATCATCTCCTGTCTGGATTATTGCACTGCACTCCACATGAGACTGCCATTAAAAAATAATTCAGAATCTTCAGTTATGTGAGCTGCATTCGGTGCTGGGTTGTTTCCATACCCAACTCAAGGTGCTGGTTATGACCTTTACATTCCTATATGTCATAAAGCCAGATTACCTCTGCCATTGTCTTTATCCCATTACATTGATCTTCCCCACCTGGTCAGGCAAAAAAGGTATGCTGCAGAATCCATTGGGTAAAGAATTTTGACTGATGGGCTCAAGGAAGAGAGCTTTCTCTGCCATTGCCCTCATTCTTCGGACATTCTCCCCGCAGAGATGAGGCAGGGCCCCACTCTCCTTGCTTTTCATAAGTGCTTGAAGACTTGGCTCTGTTGATTCCAGTTGGGGCCCACAGATGAGCACACAACCATGGGGCTGGCTAGCATCCCAAAGCCTCTCCCTGCCCCTTTTTTAATCTTGAACTTTCACTATTCTGTTCCTGTTTTTAATTCTCTTTATTATAATATGTATAGCTTTTATGATTTTATATCTATTTATACACTGCCCAGAATCCCTCCATGAGGGAGATGGGCAGTTTGTAAATATGATATATAAATAAATAAATTCAAGATTCTGGTGGTCATCTTAAAAAGCAGTACATGGCTGAGACCAAGTCAACTGATGGCCCAGTGGGAACAGGGAGACAAGACCTGTTAAAGTCTCCCTGTGCTGAGAGAATATCATGTTCATGGCTCCCATTCCTAAGCTCAGGAATCCCCAACCAATGGACCACAACCTGCAACCAGTCCGTGGCCTATTCCCAACAGGGCTGTGTGAGTGACCTGGTGTATGCCCAGGCGCAAATGTGCAGTGCCCTGAGCGTCAGGGCTCGTGGCTCCACTCATGCACGGCCTTCTACCACAAAACCATGCCCTCTTTTTCTCCCCCCCCCCCCCCCGTGCTGGTCTGTCAACTTGGAAAGGCTAGAAAATTCTTCCTAAGCTTTCTCAGTTGGCAGCAACCTCTTTTGCAAATACCTTTCCCAAAACATTTCAGAGAATTTTAAAGGCTCTTTTGGAAGATATTTAGAAGAGAGATGAAATGTTGGGTTCTGGGATCATAGGATATTCTTTGTACCTCCATGTTTTTAAGTTGCACTACTGTAATAGATTGTTGATAATAATGGTGATTAATGGATAACAACTAAACATTTTTTTTTATAATAACATAAATACTTTGGCTATATTGGTTGCACATTAACCAAAAAAGTTCTTTTCTGAGCTTATGATATACTGACTTTTATGATATTACCAGAATAATAAATTAAAAAAAAAACCTTCCAATTTTTTTAACATGGGCGGTTTGTATTTTAAAGGCTTGTTTTTATATGTGTATTATTTTCATGTAATTATACTACATTGCCCAGATCATTTTGCATTAGATGGGCATCTCTATAAATTCATTTAATAAATAAATCCTAGGTCTCCAACTGGAACCTGAATTTCCAAAGAACACCAGTCAAGTACAAGATTTTGTTTGTTATTGGTATTGTGTTGTAGGAAATTGGATGGGGGGAGATGGTACAGGGACTTAAATTTTCCCAGAAAGGAAACACAATTCTTATCAGCTTCCTTTATTGTTTTCTTAAACAAAATTTCTCTCAGCTTGCCTGAATGCCAGAAGCAAACCAAGGAAGTTTGTTACACAGAATGGTTTAATTGATGTACTTTCAAGTTCCTGGTTATTCAAGGAGCAGACACCACCACCCCAGAATCTCTCTTAAAACAATGAGAATCTGTGTTCAGGGTGACAAATTTTCTCTGTCCAGCTAGCATATTAAAGGCAGCTCATGTTTTCTCCACACCAAATGAAGATCACCAAGAAACTGGGTCCCACTGCCTCCGCTGTCGTTTTAGTATCACCATTCTAATCCAGATGATCCCCTGAAGACTTTAGTAGAAGCAAAAAATAAAAGGAATCATTTATAATTCTTCCCCCTCTGTCAGGCTACAAAGGAAAAGCTCTCCTGAAGAAAGAGGGAAATTGCTTTGCAGATCCATGGGTGATCTGAAATTGGAAGCTTGGGCAGCTATTTGAGGAGGTGTGAGGATTTCTGCTGTGAGGGGGACTTGGACTAAAGGTTCATACAATGCTGTGATTCTATCCTATTTTGTCCAGGGTCTCCTCAGACAAGCCAAATAGAATTCCTATAACAGCTCAAGATTGTAGGGTAACAAACCTTTTTCTATAGGTTATTTTCATTGGAATAATCAGCCCTTTACGTTTGCTTCAGAGGTGGGATTCATTTTTTTACCATTGGTTCTGTGAGCATGGCTTGATGGGGATGGCTTGGCTTTGTGGACGTGGGTTTGTGAGCGTGGCAGGAGAAGGATACTGCAAAATTCCCATTCCCACCCCATTAACCTGCTTTCCAGTTCTGTTCTCCTGTTCAAGACAACAAAAGAAGATCAGCTGGGAGGCAGCAAGGGGCAGGGCCAGCCTATTTGCTGGTTCTCCAAACTACTCACAATTTCCGCTACCAGTTCTCCAGAACCTGTCAGAACTGCCTAAATATCACCTCTGCTTTGCTGCCATATGCACAGTTTTGTTTCTAGGATATCTTTGGGAGAATTTGCAGGTCTGTCAAATCCCTCAGCTGACAAAAGCTATCAAGCTTAGAGTAGGTGTGTTGCTATCATGCTTCCAGTGGGTCTGTAGTGGGAGGAAATTTGTGGGAATGGAGTTTCTCTTAACTCTGTTGCAACATCACAATCTCTTGGAAATTGACTGGATCATCCCAGGCACATATGGATACTGAGGAGGACAGAATTCCCCCAAGATGGGTGGGCAATTAATTTTCTCCAGGGGCTGCACAACAAACTGGAACTGAAACAATATAAACTGATATGAAATCCTCAAACTCCATCACCTTAGCTCCTCAGGCTGCTTTAGGTGAGAGATGAGTGCTACATAAAGGTAAAGGTATGTGCTAGTCGTTCCCGACTCTAAGGAGCGGTGCTCATCTCTGTTTCAAAGCCAAAGAGCCAGCTCTGTCCGAAGGCGTTTCTGTGGTCATGTGGCTGGCATGACTAAACAACGAAGGTGCACAGAATGCTGTTACCTTCCCACCAAAGCTGGTTCCTATTTTTCTACTTGCATTTTTACATGCTTTCGAACTGCTAGGTTGGCAGAAGCTGGGACAAGTAATGGGAGCTCATTTTGTTACATGGTGCTGGGAATTCAAACAGCTGAATCGCCGACCTTTCTGATTGACAAGCTTAGCATCTTAGCCATTGAGCCACCATGTCCCTATGAGTGCTGCATAGGTGCAGAAAAAGGCTTTCTCTCCTTGCTCTCTTACAGCTGCCAGTCAATTGTAGGATCCCACTGGCACAGAGCCACACTCAGCTTGGCTTCTTCTTCTTCCCCCTGTGATGCACTTATTTACATTTGATTTCTAATTTCTGATTTACCTCATGCGGGCCAGACAGGGACAACCAGAGCTGGCTGTGTCCCAAGAGCCATAAAATAACCAGGTCTGCCCCAAGACATCATTCACACAAACATGCAGAAAGCATGGAAAGCTTTATCCTGTGTTCAGAATTAGAACTTGATGTTCGAGTCCATCTTCTCCTTATGTGATGGTTTTACAATGGCCGCACATTGTTCCCTCTATTTAGCCATTTAACCTCATTAACGAGCTGGGATTCAGGAGCCCCTAAGACTCTCAAAAGCAGCCGTAGGATGATGTCCATTGCTAGCAAGAAATAACTAATGAAACTCACAGTAATCCTTCATGTTTTTCCCATTTACTTGTATGCCTGTTATTAGCATAAATTCACAGAAAGAAAGACAGGATTGCAGCATTCTATCACTAAAGTGCTATAAAGTCACCATTTTAATCTTTGGTGGAATCCAAAAAATATTTAGAGTAGACTAATTCTCTTGCCTGGAATGAAAGCAGGAAACTTAGGAGGAGGAGGAGGAGGAGGAGGAGGAGGAGGAGGAGGAGGAGGAGGAGGAGGAGGAGGAGGAGGAGGAGGAGGAGGAGGAGGAGGAGGAGGAGGAGGAGGAGGAGGAGGCTTGCAGGGAGGGGTTCTCACCAAAAAGAATAATAAAACAAACGGAAGACTTTTGTAGAACTATAAAAAGCGGTGATATTTACTCTTTCCAGTCAAGATTTAGGATCCTTTAAATTTGATTTTATTCTCTCAAAAGAGCTATGAATATGTCTTGATTAGCCTTCTTCAAACTATTTTCACAATATCAATAGCAGTCATTTTGCAGACTAGTGAAAAAGAAATAATACAAATTCAGTACATATTTATTTTAATCTTGCTTTTATTATTTTATAATAATAACTCAGGTTGGCAAACATATCCAACAAATCCTTCTTCAATTTCCCCCACAAGAACAGCCCTGTGAAGTGAATTGGACTGAAGTCACACAGCTTCCTTTCATAGCTAAGGCAGGACTGGAACTCACAGTCTCCTGGTTTCTAGCATAGAACCTTAACCACTAGACCAAACTGGTTCTCCATTGCACTAATATGAAGAGAATTATCTAAACTGAACTGAACTGCACTAAACCTGCAAAGAAAAAGTGTTTCTGCAGGGGAACAAAGATGCTAACTTCACTTTGCTGATGCAACCATTAATGTTATATTTTCATCTCATTTAATTAATTAAAACATGATTATATATTTTATCTAGAACTTTAGGACATTGAAACAATTCCTCTTTTTTGTTTTTTCAGTCCTTACTGTCTATTCTCTTTATTGAAAAGTCTTACTGAAAGAAACTTCAGATTCTGAAATTTTGTAGAAAATCACATCATAGTCTTTTGTGAGCATACTCATTACTACAGAAACTACTAATTCTGAACAAATTAACATACAACACTGGACAGAAATACTTTTTTTGCTTTGCTTTTCTATCCCAAATTTGTAATACATATTATTATTTTTTAGGTTGAGAGATTTCCTATTTTCCTATGCTTGCATTATCCACTCTGGCCAGCAGGAGGTGCAACATCTCCGTATAGTTGGTGTTCTGCATTTGTCAGATCTGAATTATTTCTTCCAGTCATCATTGAGATTTTAAAGAACACTTGCATATGAGAATGATATTGTCAAATCAGATAGAATCACAATCATGTGACTGCAGATATGCTGTAAATGGCTACAAGTTCAACTGCTGGCTGCACGTCTCCTTTTTTTAGTACCCTCGTAAGTTTGAGTTACTGAACAAATGATTGGTAAATGAGTGCTACCTTAATGGAAATAAACATGCATTTAATCTCTTCTTCTCAAACATGCATATTAAAGAGAGTACATTTTAAATTAATATGCACCTAGCATGGAGATCTGGAAATACATTTACAGGAATCATGCTGAATATATGAAGCAGCAGCAAGCTTTTGTGACTGAGGAAGCATACTTGGTGTGAATGGAAAACAGGAAGAACAATGACAAAAAGATTAGATAAGAACTTTTGATTTTTTTTTTTCCTTAGTCAGTTTGGGCTAAGCCTATTTTAGAGTCTTGCAAATATTTTGCATGAAATCTGACTATAAAAACAAGAATCCTTGAACTTTCAGCACTGGAATTCACTGCATAAGGTTCAGAGACTACTAGCTATGTTAACCATAATTCCTGGCTTCTGATTTAGTAATTAGGGCAGGGATGGCAAACCTTTTAGGCATTGAGTGCCCAGGCTGCGTGCACATGCATGCCCAATCGGAAAGGGACGCACATGAATGTGTGCACATGAAGATATGCACGGACATGCACACATGCACAGCAGAGATCCGAAGACCAGCTGGCCAGCGGGAAGGCAGGGCATCCCAACAATGGCAGCAAGAGGTAAGATTTTTTTTTCTTTTGTGAGCTTCTGTTTTGTCATTTGCAGGGAAACAGAAGCTCATGAAGGAAACGACATGGTGATCTGACATGTGGGGCAATGATGCACCTGCACACAGAAAGGGCTCTGTGGGCCACCTCTCGCACACATACCATAGGTTCACCATCACGGAATTAGGAGAATGAGCTAGATGTCCTCATCCTTCTTTCAATGTTCACATGTGCAAATGAATGTCTGCATGGGATATAACCTACATTTTATCAACTATTCGTTTATTTATTTTGTGTAAACAAAATGTCAGAGAAATCTATATATGCTACATAGGCAAGGCAATCCTGACATGGAGAATACTATTTCATTCTGTTCAGTACGTACACACTGTCCTTGGTGCACTGCTGAGTGCAAATTAGCTTTATACCAATTAACTAGTAGCACTTGGGTTGCTGTCTTTTCTGGGCTCCTCATTCGGTCTTGCCTCATCTTGTTTGGTGATCCCTCATATCCAACCATGTCCAGTGCTGGCTTCCCTCTTCACACACATGATCAGAGTTAAATTTTTCCCACCAAAGTGGGAAGATAGATAATCCAGATAGATTAGCATTTTCAGTTAGCTCCAAAATTTAGCTCACCAAACTGAATATGGATTTTTTTTTAACATCAACCGACCTCAGATGGTAATTGTGAACTTGAAATGGGGGTTTGGAAGAACCTGATCATACAAGAAGGACAAAAGGAGGAGGAAGGGGAAGGGCTTAAATTGTTGACTTGTAACTTGATTAACACTTCCATTTCTCCCTTCCTAAGCCACTTCTATACTGCTTCCACTTCTTTCCTCTTCCACCAAGGATCTTCTGTTTGTGAACCCAAGAGAAACATCCATCCCTATGACTCAGCTCCTTCTGAAGAAGCAGCCGAAGCTAGTCCAAGAATGCAATGAGTCACTTCAAGGTGGTGAGCCAATTTTTGACAAGTTTCACCTCATTATTGGAATCCCAACTGCAAGATGAGGCTGAAGGTTTTCTGAAAAAGCACATCCATCATTACCAAACAGTTTGCTTTAAAGCCATTTTGCTAAGCAGTGGTAATTTACCACTGGGAATATGGGAGGTGCAAGCACCTTTGCAGTGTTTGAGAAAGAATGGGAGGCTACTGTGAGGAAGAACATTAGGAAACTCTCAGGCTCAGAAGGCTGAGAATGAGGTTAAAAAATATTGCAAGGTTGAGGGGGGGAGTCTTTTTCTCAGATACATCTTAAGGGTTGGAAAAATCTGAAGTCTATAACTTCTTCTGCTTTAGCTCTCTGTTTTTGGTCACAGATATCAACGGATAGGTTACACATGAATTTCTCTATCCTAAAAACTATGAAAAAAGTCAATCCTGTATTATAGCACCATTAAGGAATAACAACAAAATGACATACTTGCCAGCATCAATGTTTTGATTTGCTGGTAATGATAAAAACTAGGGCAGCATGCTCTCTAGTGGTAAAGAAAGACATAATGCTTTCACTGTGTCTCTCCTTCCTTTCTTGGATACACCCTTAATGAATTGCCCATTCTTTTTCATTACATGTGTCTTTGTCCTAACACCTATCCTAATGTAATAAGCCCAATGGAGGGAAGTGGGCAATGCCATCCTTGGCTGGGTACTAGAATCAAGATTGACATGGAACTACTTGCTCACATCCATTGTATTTCCACTCTGGGATTGCTTTGGGTACAAAACTAAAGCAGTACGTAGTGGGCATAACTGTCATATCTTAAATTACACCGTAAGAAGCTCCTTTATTCTTTGTGCAAAAGAGATGAAATATGAAATCAAGAAATCGGAAAGATTCTAAAAGTGTGGGATTTGGTTCTCCTAGCTCTCTCTCTCTCTGTGTATGTACCTCTTTTCATCTTTTTTCAAATAGTCAATGAAGTTCAAATGGCACTACTGATTTTTGCCAATTACCTAAAGATTCAGTTTTTCAGTTAGAGAATATGGGGTAAATTATACAGTTCCCAACTCTGCTTGCACCATGGTGTGCTAAGAAATTTATACTGACTTAGGAAATCAAAACCTCTTATCTCGTCCTCAAGGAAGTTCACCTTCACATAGATTATATGTAGCTCAGGGTGGAATTGTGGACTTCTTTGTGCGCTCTGAGCTTGGTTGTTTGCTACAGATTTTTCAATGTGCTATTGCTAAATAATGTTGAGTAGTGAGTAATGAAACATCTGCAAGCAAATAATCAAGCTCAGAAAGTACTAAGGATTCTACAAGTCTTTTTTCCTTTATACTCTCAGCGAACTATTTCATTGTGTCCCCCCTCAAAAAAAGAAGACATCTCTTTCTAAGTTTTCAAATGCATCTGTTTTCTCCAATACATTCACTATCTTAAATTGCATGCTTGCTAATGACTTGTATAATGTTTCCAGAAATTAATTAATTTAACTTTTTGGCTTGGATTTTCTACATCTCCTTTTCACAGACTACAGATCCAAACTTTCACTGTTGTAGGTCTAACCACCAATTTATCACTCTCTCCCACAACATGCTTTTGCAAGATCCAAACTGATTTCTTTGGAACATGCAAAAGAACATCAGGTTTTCTGGGATCTCTGCCCATTTCAGTACTGCAGCCTCAGGTGTCCTATAAACTTAATTACTGAGAACAGAATCCAGATGTTGAGCAGGCTGTAGTCAAAACAAGTCTTTTGGCAAGATACCAGAGCAGGCTAGAAGGAGGATTTTCATCTTCAGATTTTTACTTTAGAACTTGGACCATGTCACTGTCCAGACAGATGCTGTAGAAACAGTTTAATGATTGGGTAGATGTATAGGGGTGGGATTTGGCCCAGAAAGGATGGCCTTAAAAGCCTTTATATTGTTAACAGTTTTACTGGTCTCTCAATTGCCCATATTTGGAAAAGAGACTTTCATTTTATTTATTTTTTTAAAAGCAGGATAATTGCTATCACTTTTGGGAACCTTTTCTCTGAACCTTACAATACTTGGTCCCATCTGCCAGAAACTTCCAATTGGATGTGTCTTCTCTGATCATTCTTAAATGTTTTCTCCATTTCGTTTTAAATCGTCTGTTACCTGTAGTTTGAAATATTACAAATCCTTTGTTGGATTTGTATCAAGGACTGGGAAATGGGTAAAGCAGGAACATGGCTTAGATGAGCCATTCTTCCAGTTCTGCCAATACACGTTACCTCATTTTTATTAATTGAGGCAGGGAGATTAGCCTGGAACACTACTATAATCTCTATAGCCTCCTCCATTTTTTTCTTTCCTGCTGGGCTGCTGAAGAGGAGCAATCATCTAGAAGAGATGGGGTTTATTTATGGTATGTTCCCAATGCAATTTTTGATTTGGGACATTGAAATGGCAGGTAAGACCCATGGCCAGTGATATTGTTGTTGGTGAAACAAACCAACATCAGGTTTCCTGGAAGAGCAGGGATGTTGGTGATTAGTAGGATAGGGCAATGGCAATTATCTAGTTGTATTGGATCTCAGAAAAGCAAGGCCTGAGAAATGGGTATCTTTATTGAGAGTTGTGTTCTCTGAGGAATAATTTGGTGCAGGCTGCATGCTAAAGGTAGGAAAACAGAGTAATGAAATACATTAATAATTGGGAATTCAGTCTACATGAAGATCCAAGTGGCCTCTAGAGTAGAAGCATGGGAAAAGCCACTAGCTGCCTTGGATCTCAAACACGACGTATTTTCATCTCACTTCTCTTGAGGGAATAGTAGAAGCCTTTCCACTGGTACCAGTTAATGCCATTGGCATAAGACAGATGTCGTCCACCAAGGTAGAAGCCATTGAGGTTGGAAAAATGGCAGCTCTTGAACCACCAGGCACCTGATGACAGAGCTGCACAGTTCTGCACATAGAGATCTTGGTCACGGTCAAATGTGGAGAACTTCTGGCCACTGTGATAGGACAATGAATCACCTGGTGGGAACATCAAGCGAAATAATGGTAACAATGAGACTTCATGAGGCTGGTAAAAATAAGGAGTAGTGTCCTTGCTTGTATATTTGAAATTAGATCCATTGGAGCCTAAGTATAGGGATAGCTGGCACTGGAATGTTTTCATGCACATCTCATAACTTATGTTTCAAGATTGGACAAAACATGCTGTAAAAATCTTTTAAATGACTTCTAATTTCCCCATAATATACTCTGATTCCATATACCAAGGTAAGTGTCCTTGCTTGTATATTTGAGAGTAGATCCATTGGAGCCTAAATAAATCATCTGTCTTAGGGGTAAAAAATATTGCTTGCTGCTGTAAACATCTTCTTAACTCACGTGTGTGTTTATGCTAGTATTTGGACACCCCTGGCCCAGAAGGGTTTTGGAAAATATAGACCCAATAAATCAGAAGGACAGCAAATTGTGGGTGACTGATCTATATACTAGGCTGAAGTCAAACATTATCTTAGTATTCATGATAATACACAGATCCAAATTGATCCTACCTAAATGCCTGATTACCATGTTTGAAATTATTTGAAGACTATGCTTTCCAACTTTTTAAAAAAAAAGACAGCTGCAAATGTGTGGCAACTTTCTTATTGTAAATAGGGTTTCTTGCCCTCGTTTTGAGACTCAGTCTTACTCTATTTGATACTCATGGGATTGGGAACCTAAGGCCTCTTACCTGCCCCTCCATCAGTAAACCCAGATACATGGAGCGTGTAGCCATCCTCTTCTGCACTGATTGCATTTGGGGAAAGGGAGAAGTCAGCATATTTGGCAAAGGCGGTATTATTATCAAAGTCATCCATTTCCACACGTAGCTCATACTTCTGCTTCAGGGTGAGAAGGTGGATATTTTGCAGTCCTAGACCAGATGGGAATTCTAAAATCATTTGTGGTGCCTTGGGAAGAAGTCCATTTAAGACCTCCATTTATTTTCCTACCCTTTGGGGATGACCCCCCATTCTCTTAACCAAAAAGTACTGGCCAGACAGAAAAGCAAGACAATTCTTGGCTGAGCTTGCTGGCCTAGACTCATAATAAACAGAGCAATTGCACTTCATGATGTAGTTTTCTGGCCCAGGTTTCAGCTGCTTAGGGGAGAAACCCAAACATTTTGCATTCCAAACGTTTCTGGCAAAAGGAGATGTCTGGACCAAGAGATGCATAAAATTTTGAGATTGGAGAGAAGCCAGTGAGGGAAAGGGTGGGAAAAATCAAGGACTTTTGGCAAAGGCTCCTCAGAGAGGAGGAGGAAAAGGAGAGAGAAAAGGAGGAGTAGGAGAAATTTTCTTTATCCCTTCATATTTACCCAGCCAATATTCGCCATCTGCTTTGCCAAAGCCAAACTTGTAGTCATTCCATCCCCGAAAGAAACTGATTGACCCATTGAAGCGTTTCTGGAAAACCTGCAAAGTATAAGAGTTTTGAGGAAAAACAATTGTTAAATTAACATCAATTTGTCAACAGTTACCCTGAAGCTGTATTCCTGTCAACACCATGAAAAGGAAGATTATACATTATGCTAAAACATGTTTTAATTGGATAAGCCAAAATAATTCATACACTGTACTAAGCCTTACTCTTAACAGCCTGGGTTTAAGCATACACACAAATCCTCCTCCTCCTCCTATTTTAAATGTATATTTGCTTGTTTGATGTCTGGTCTTTATATTCTACTTTTTCATGCTGGACACCATCTCACTTCTACATTGGCTAACAAGACAAGGAAAAGTACAAGGAATTGGTTATATCTGTAGTTCTTTTGTGATTTTTGTGGCCTACATCAGAGGTGGGTTCCTCCTGGTCCAGTCCAGTATGCTAGAAGAGGTAGTGAAAATCTGGTGTACCGGATAGGTGACATGGCCATGCCCCCAAACCTGTTCTCCCATCAGAAGCTTTTTAAAAAAAAGTTTTTTCCTCTGCTGGTTCAGGCAAGAGGAAAGAGGCTTTAAAAAATAAGAGAGGGAGGGAGAGAGAAAGGGAAAGAGGAAGGGAAGGGAGAAAGAAAGAAAAATAAAAAGAAAGAAAGAAAGAAGGAAACTCACTTTTCAGCATGGAGATTCAGTAAAGGAGAAAAACAAATGCTATCACTTTAAATCAGAACTGAGCATGCCTGGCTGTGGAATTCTTGGAGTTGAAGTCTACAAGTCTTAAAGCTGAAAACTTTGGAGTCTCCTTTAAATTGAAAAGCTGCTCAGAAGAAAATTTGCAAAGTGATATTTAGCAGTTTGTTTCTGGGTCAGCTGAGCAACAAACTGGATATAAGGAAGGATTCTTATATGTTTCTCTGAAGTTTTGGGGTTTGTGCAATATAGGCTTTGTGTTTGAATGATTCCCTGTGAATGGAGCCAAACTTTCTGTAGCTTATTATCTCAATCTGGCAGGAATGTGGAATGAGCTTCAGGCAGGTTTCTTTGTTAGCAGCTTGATTTTTCCTTTTCTGGGAGTAATACTTTATTTGGGTGGAGGGGTTGCTTCCCACAGAGGGAAGGGAGAAAGAAAGAAAGAAAGAAAGAAAGAGCACAGTAATTTAGAGCTAGAAGGCTACTCAGGGGTCATCTAGTCCAACCCTCTGCTACAGCAGGAAGCCTTACATTGTCTGGATTATTTTGGTGCCTCTAACAGAAAGGAAAATTGCCAGAAAGGAGAAGGAATTTACTAGGACATGGCTGCCATGCAGTGAAAGGCAAAGATAGTCCTTGACTTATGACTACAATTGAGCCCAAAATTTTGATTGGTAAGCAAGAGCGTTGTTAAGTGATCTTCACCACATTTTACCCAATCCATGACATCTCCTGGTGAGTGACATCAAGTTGGCCATGCTCACCCAGTCATATGACCATCAAGCCATACCCACAAAATAGGCCATGTCCACAGAATAGGTAGTAAAAAGTTTTGAAACCCACCCCTGGCCTACATCCATAAACAGGAAGACACCACACAAAATGTGTATTTCTGGTTAATCCTAAATGTTCTGATGTTCAAATTAAGGAGTGAAAAGATTCACATGAGACACAGATACCTTGGTCCCATGAAAAAGAGTAATGGAGGATCTGGATTGGAAATATCCAGGATCATAACACCATTTGACATTAGAGCTCAATTATTATTATTTTTTTTGCCGATTCCTCTTCTAGTCCAATTTACTTGAGAAGGGTCTGTAGCGATAAAATGGCACACCCTTCCATATTTGTTATCTTGAACTCCCAGGGGGAAAATGCTTGTAAGATAAATACTACAACTTTTTTAAGGCTTTATGTAGAGCAATATCAGCACCATCAATGATAGTGAAACTACAACTGTAGAACAGGCTGAAATCAAAGAAATCAAGATTATGAGAACTTCCACCAAACTAGCACTAGACAGCCACTACTAATATAATCCAGTTCTAGGATCTCTTGTGCTTCCATAGGATACACTTTCCCATCTTGGATCCATTGCAGGGATTTCATTACCGTCCACTTTCCATCATCAGTGGTCATGTCACAGTACACGGGGACAGGGACACTGGGTCCTGCTGGATAGATAAGGTACACGCCATCTGTCTCTGAACCTTGATCGTATATGTCCTCACAGTCAAGTGGAAAGGAATCTTCTCCGCAGGGTTGAGATTGCTGAGCTGTCCCAGTGGGAGGAAAAAACAGATTACTTTAAATTTAAATAACCCATCAAGCATATGACATTACTTTGACTTCTGACTGATCATTTTGCTTTAAAGCAGAGAGTTAGTAGTCCAAGACAATAATTATAAAGCTATTGCTGTTATTATTTTACAAATATATTACAAATAATTATTTTATTCAAAATTACCTTCTACTTGGGCAAATGTGACATTTCTGAGAATAGCTAAGAAATAAATAAAAACATTATATTTTATTAATTTAAATGTTGTTTTTTCCCCTTCAAACTTCATATTAAAATTTATACAGACATTTTTGTACATTTTTGTCCAAATTTAGACACATTTTTGATATTCACCCAATGTAAACAGATTTTATAAATAATTTTTATTATTATTATTTGGGGGGGAATATTACTTTAATATTACTTTAACTTCAATGCAGTCTTTGCTGTCATTTGCAGTACATATATATTAATTTTGGAGATTTGGGGACAACTGTAAAATTTTGGAAGTGCTAACTTTTAATGTGCAATGCAGGTTTGTTACCCCAAAAATATATAATTAGATTGTTTTGTCATTCACAAACAATCTGAATGAATTTGTATGTGATCTGCTTGAGATTTGTTCAGGGGAGGTTAATGATTACTTTTAGATAGCTTGAACCTATAAAGGGACAACAATTTTCCTTTCTGGATAGTTTTCAAATGTATACTTATTTCTCTTTATTCCTCAATGAAACAGGTGTTTATAGGTTGTGGAGATTGTGCATATATGCCTGTAACTAAAAGATACCAAGCATGAAAAAGACTTAACAGTCATATAAGCAAGCACCTTCTAGCCAAGAATCCCATTAAGGAATTGTTTTAGTTATTATCTCTGTCAAAAGCCACTCTTGAGGGAGTGCAGGGATAGCAAGAGGTGATATATTGTAGTAGCTGCCATTAACTAAGACTTTTCTAGACATTCTTCCATAATAGGAAGCTATTTGTTCAGCCTCCCACTACAATTTAAACAATATGTGTGGAGGAAAAAATACAGATATAAAATTGTTAAAGAGACATCCAGTCTAGAACTAAGGAGAAATTTCCTGAAAATGAGAATAAATAATTGATGGAATGGCTTACCTCTGGAAGCTATGGGTGCTCCATCACTGAAGATTTTCAAGAAGAGATTGGACAGCCATTTGTCCACAATGATACAGGCTTTCCTGCTTAAGCAGGGGGTAGGACTAGTCACTAGAGACTTCCAAGGTCCCTTTCAACCCCATTATTCTATGTTCCATGAAATATTCTGCCTATTATAGTAGGATCATCTGACATTACTTGAGACTCACAAACATATAGTAATTTCATTCTCTAACAAATAACATTACTAACAGAATGGTTATTGGGAAAGAAAACAGTGGACAGCAATATCTCAAAAGAGCAGGCTGGTCAGTCGTAAACCTGTAATATTTTGTTACAAAGGAAGGAGTGTGATAAAATGCCACTAAGGCTAGATGTTGTCAACTTCATTCAACTTCTATTGTTCTTCCAATGATATATATATATATATCTAATGTCCTCACAGTAAAAATGTTGGGTTTCTGTCGTGATGGACTCTTGTGACGAGCCGAAGGACAGATGATGGAAGCAGTTAGCTTCCTCCCATAATTGGGGCTTACCAGGGGTTGTAAAAATCTAATAGATACCTTTCACCCTGGCTTCGCTGATAACGGATAAGAGCCTGTGGCCTAATGGCTAAGATATCTGCCTAGTGTGCCTAGTATGCCATATAGCCCAGGTTCAAATCCCAGTAAGGGTATGGCTAGCTGATGAGAGCTAAATAGCTTGAAATAGATCTATACTAGTCTCCCTTTATTTATTTATCAGCACAAAGTATATATATATACTTAAAGTCACAACCCCTGGTATGCCCAAGTATGGGAGGAAGGTCACACTTCCACTCTCTGTCATTAGGCTCGTCACAAGAGACCATCCAGACAGAAACCCAATATTTTTTACTGTTGCCTTTTTGTTATATTTGTTATATTTTATGCTGATAAATAAATAAAGGGAGACTAGTATAGATCTATTTCAAGCTATTTAGCTCTCATCAGCTAGCCATTTGGTTTGATTCCCAAACATGGGTATGGCTAGCTGATGAGAGCTATATATATGATTTTTACAACCCCCGGTATGCCCAAATATGGGAGGAAGATTACTACTTCCATTCTCTGTCCTTCGGCTCATCACAAGAGACCATCCAGGCAGAAACCCAATATTTTTACTGTTGCCTTTTTGTTACATTTTGTTGTATTTGTGCAGATAAATAAATAAAGGGAGACTAGTATAGATCTATTTCAAGCAATTTCAAATCCCAGTAAGGGTATGGCTAGCTGATGAGAGCTAAATAGATCTGTACTAGTCTCCCTTTATTTATTTATCAGCACAAATACAACAATATATAATCAGTATAACATCAGTAATCTGTTGGGATAATAAGTATCTTATCTCATACTGTATGTATGTATGTATGCATGCATGCATGCATGCATGCATGTATGTATGTATGTATGTATGTATATGTATATATATAGTATGAGATAAGATACTTATTATCCCAACAGATTACTGATGTTGTGAGTTTGGATAATAATGACAGAGATTTTCAATGCATCTTCTGTACTAAGAAACGATGAGACCATAGCTCAAGGCTGACACTCTCTATTGTCAATGGTATGTGAGAATTATTTTAGGAGGCCATGTAAAAAAAGATTCTGCATAGTGAATGGTCAGCATAAGAGACAGCATAGCCTACAGCTCCATTGTAGGAAGATTAATGTACCTGAGCAATCAGATGAACGTTTATGGTCCCTTCACTTTCTGAGATATGAAGGCACTAAACAGCAAGAAAGTTTTTTTTCTATCGTAGGACTAGATGCTCCAGTGTCTTCTTCAAGCAGGTATCTCCCTGTCTCCATAATTATTGCCCACTCAGCAGTCAGAAACAGGATCTTCTAAAGGACTTTCAGATTAATGCAAATACATAGTTTAAATATTTTCATTTTTTGCTTTTTTCCATAAACTTTTCTGAACCCAAGGAGATTTGTGTGTTTCTTTTGAAATAATTCAAGTGTACTTCAAGATTCTCTATACTGCATTGTAAAAGTACAGAGACATCTCATCCAAGAAACTTTACTGTTGTATATATCCGTTGTGGTACAGTGGTTAGATTGTAATGTTGCAGGCTAATTCTGCTGACTGTCAGCAGTTCATTTCACACCAGCTGACTCAACCTTCCATCCTCCTGAGGTCAGTAAAATGAGGATCCAGATTGTTGGGGAAAATATGCTGACTCTGTAAACCATTTAGAGAGGGCTGTAAAGCACTATGCAGTAGTATATAAGTCTAAGTGTTCTTGCTATTTTGGATATTCCAGAACACTGTCTTTAACTATGGTGAAATGATCTGAGGATTAAAAAGGCAAAAGCTGCTATAATGTAAGCCAGGCTGGGCAAGCTACAAGCCACAAATGACCTCCCAACATGAGACTTTCTGGCTAACTGGAAGCAGTGTATTTTTCTATCCAGTTTGATTGCAAACAGCTGTTCAGAAGCCGAGAATATAATTTAAATGCTTGTTTGTGTCTTTTGTGCTTGCTTGAACATGGACTATGTTTTGATGTTCTTCATTTATTGTTAAATGGCTGTCTGCTCGGCAACTTAATGCCAGATTTTTTTTTAAAAAAAGAATATATATGCAGAGAGCAGCTCTGGCAGCAAAGTTTATCTGTCTAGAAATGTCTTAACAAATGGACTTGGCTGATCTCAGAAGCCATGTAAGGTCAGTCCTGATTAGTATTTGGATTGGGATGATTATGAAATGCTATGTCTGTTAGCTAGATTAGGAAATAAAAGAAACCACAAAAAAACAGCAAACTTTCATAATGCTGCCAAAAGAGCTTCACAGTCAGAATCACCAAGAGTTAAGCTTTATTTACTTTTAGCACAAATTATCTATTTAATAGTAGAAGAAGGTGCTTTATACTAAGTTGTGCCAGTGACATTAATATACTTGAGACAGTGTAAATGGCCATAGTTCTAAGACTCTTAGTTGAACCTATAATCTTTAGAAAACAAACTTGGTTGTTGCAGAGCTGATATGCAACCATAAGAGCCGTGTTGGCACAGTGGTTAGAATGCAGTACTGCAGGCTAGTTCTGCTAACTACTGGCTGCAGCAGTTTGGCATTTCGAGTCTCACCGGCTCAACGTTAACTCAACTTTCATCCTTCTGAGGTTGGTAAAATGGGGACCCAGATTGTTGGGGACAATATGCTGACTCTGTTAAACTGCTTAGAGAGGGCTGTAAAGCACTGTGTATATAAGTACTATTGCTATTGGTAAAGGAATCTAAGCATTTTCTGGCGGCTGTATAATGTCTGGGGGTTCCATGACAGACAATACATAAACTTAACATGCACTCCTAGATCAGTCACTAAATGGCAGGAAAGAGAAAAGTGTCTATATTGTGGGAGCTATCTAGGAATCATCAGTATTTTTTCAACCCACATCCAATAATGAATGGAACAACTTCTACAGCCAACTCACTACAGCCAACTCACTGCGGGACAGCTCACCCTGGGACAACTTGCGGCAGGACAATTTAACAATTCAATTTAATTATTTAAAATTTTAAAAATGATTTTAATTTTTATCATTCACATTTCATTCTATCCCTGCTTTTGCATCCTTTTTAATTATTCTACTCCACAATTTATTTGATATTAGTGTAACTCTT
Source organism: Thamnophis sirtalis (assembly GCF_051295495.1). NCBI lineage: Eukaryota > Metazoa > Chordata > Lepidosauria > Squamata > Natricidae > Thamnophis > Thamnophis sirtalis. The sequence goes on from NW_028261384.1 coordinate 113,699,019, forward strand.
GTCCTGCAGTGAGTTTTCCTATGGTCACAGCAAGTTGACCATGGCAAGTTGAACGTGGTGAGTTGGTCTTGGTAAGTTGGACATGGTGAATTATCATAGATCCAATCCAATAACCCAAATACTGGTACAATTTGCTGGCAATATCACACTCCCAGGAGAGCTCCCTAAGCTGCTGCCCTTTCTCCCTTACAGAAGCTTGTGTATACGAAGCCCAAGCACTGGAACACATGAAACCTTGAAGTCTTCAACTGTTGAGTCAAGCTGGAATGGAGACCCAGTTTGGTATAATGGTTAAAGTATCAGGTTAGAATCCTGGAGACCATGAGTTCTAGTCTGCCTTAGGGATAAAGCCAGTAAGGTGACCTTGGGCAAGTCATTTTCTCTTAGCCTTAGGAAGTAGACAGTGATAAACCATTTCTGAAACCTTGCCAAGAGAACTGAAGGAAATTTCTGATCAGTCACTAATATAGATTGACGTGAAGGCACAAAAAATAAAATAATATATGGAGAGACATTTGAGAGGTATGTTTGGAGTTTAGAGAATTGTACTTATGTCCCAAGTCATAACATGCTCTGTATTGCCTATATTGACAAGCAGATTTTCATAGTCTTAGATAAGAATTCTTTCTTGCCCAACCTAAAGATGGCTAAAATTACTTTGTTAAAAGATGATGTCACTGCCTTCTTTCAGGTGACGTAATATGGAATGACCATCTAGAGGATGAGTATGTGCCATAAATCTGTCTCAAGACCCCTTACCTGAGTTGATGGCCTGTCCTTGCAATGTTGGCAGCTGAAGAAGTAAAAGGAGGAACAGAGAGATGGGCAAAAATGAGGAAGCCTGAGAAAGCTAAAAAAAAAAAAGGCATGACTTGTCATCCATGATACATAGTGAGGAAAGAGGCACCTTATTATTAATAGTAATATAATTATCATTTACTATAAAGATGAGCAAATAGAAGTAGAACGAATGTGGCAAAGGAAAGCAAAGGTATTGCAGATAGGAAACTTGGATACAATTCCAAAACATCTGAAAGATTACTTGAACACTATCAGCATTGACATAATCACCATGAGGTCAATGGCAGAAGGCAGATTTACTTGGAGCAACTTACATATTGGAGACAGTACCTTCATTATTACTATCAAAGGTTCTTTGGAAGAACTTGATGGATGGACAAAAACGCCAAACCTAATTAATCATCTGTTTGACTGTGTGACCAACCTAATTATAATATAGAGTATATACTGCCCAATTCCCAGCAACTCCTTCTGACACTGTCCTAATACATTTGGCATTGTCTACCAAGAAAAATAAAAATAGAAATCTGCCATGTGTGCTTAGTTTGCCCATGGCTTATTTATGTCAAACCTTCCTTTTGGTCATTTTCACATTAAATATTACCAAAAGATAAAAATCAGACTTCGCTGATTTTTCAAGTGAAAAATGTCTCAAGTGAAAAATGTAAATGCACATTTTTGGGGTTCAGAAATTTGTTGAGGGCTTTAAAAAGCTTCTTTGATAATAATAATGTGAACTCTAGTGCTCAAAGTTTCATAGCAATATATGGTAGAAAGAAAAAGAGAGAAATTGATTCACTGATTGAAAACAGAAAAATATTTGTCAGAGATGGAAATACAGTATATCACAACATAAACCTGGTAGTTGAAACTTGAAAAGTTGCCTACATATTTATTAGTCAAAGCAGCACCTGTAGAAGGAGCAAAAGGAATCAGGTTGATGAAGGTGGCCTTGTCTTGGTGCAATACAAACCCTGTCCCTTTTGTATATGTGTTGCAATCTTGGATGCCTGCTCCATAGAGAAAGATCTTACAGTATGGTGCTGGAATGCGGCTTTTGTCATTGTGAGGCAAGCAGCAAAAAACGTGGATGCTGGTGGAGAACATGATTTAGAGACATTAGCTCATGATAACTGGCCTAATGTTCAGGTCACAAGAAACCCTAAATATTAAGATTCAGAAACTGGCAAATAGATATTTTTCCATCTGATCTAACATTAATTAATATTTGTTAGTTCCCAAAGTGGAAAAAGGAGAACAACTCTAAAGTTAATCTACCATTATTCATTTTCTCCTTAACTTTGATAATCTATCAACAATCTGCACGGCAGACACACGTTTAGGTAGAAACTTTTGTGTACTCTGTTGTTTTTCTTGGCCTCATGGTTTTCTTTTGGCCTGTGGCCTAACATTGAGGGGAAAAATGCATCGCAGGGACATTTTGACCAGATTTGCCAATTCGTTGAATGTGTTCCTGTCCTAGTTACTTACTTTTGAAATAAAATGTTTATATAATCAGGTCTGCTGCTGCTGTTATTATTGTCTGTTTTGTTTTAAAGTTTGTGAATTTACAGCTAGCTATCTGTCTGTTTTTCTGGGAATATACACTGTTTTCTTACTAAATGAAGAACCAATGAGGAAGAAAATGGAGATTAAAATGAAAAATTATAGATTGTTAAACTGCATATATACTTTTATTTGAAGCTCTGATGTATAGTGGAGCAGGTAGTCCTCAACTTACGACCACAATTGAATCCACAATATTTGTTACTAAGCGAGAAATTTGTTTTGAGTTTTGTCCCACTTTTGCCATATTTCTTAAGCGAATCACTGCAGTAGTTAAATTAGTAACAGTCGTTAAGTGAATCTGACTTTCCTATTGACTTTGCTTGTCATAAGGTTACAAAGGGGATCACATGATCTTCAGACACTGCAACTGTCATAAATGTGAGTCAGTTGTCAAGCATCCAAACATAAATCATGTGGCCCTGGGGATGCTGCAGAGGTGTGAAAAAGGTCATAAATCATTTGAACTTTGAATGGTCATTAAGTGAACAGTTGTATGTTGAAGACTGCCTGTATGGCAGTGTTATTCAATCTTAGCAACTTGAAGAGGTGTGGACTTCAATTCTCAGAATTCCCCAGCCAATTGAAGTCCTCACATCTTTAAGTTTCCACGGATAGGAAACACCGTTACACAGTGTTGCTCGCTTTCATTAATGTATTGCAGCCAAGCCCTTAAAGAAACTAGGTGGAAATCATAGCTCACCCCTAGAATACCTGCAGTAACATTTACAAGCAAGCAAAGAGCAACGCATAGGAAACATGTGAAGAAATCCTCTCTGTTTCCACATCATGTCTCCCAGCTATCTCTCCAAGCACCTCATGTCTAGGGCATCACATGTCAGCTAGGAAGCATAACAAGTAGGCAACCTTGAGTTTGATTCTGGCATGGATACATAAAAGCTGCCTGCAATAAACAATATTCTATTTGAAACTAGGGTGTTAGCCTCTATTCCTGATGAAAATATGCAGAGGCTCGTGAAAAATATGGGCTAGTAAACTTTCTTCATGCAATCAACAGTCAATATTCTAGATAGTGCAGAAAACCAACACACAGAGAAGTGTGTGTGTGTGTGTGTGTGTGTGTGTGTGTGTAAAAGACCTGGTTTTATTTTATTTTCAGCCCCAAAATAAGCACCAGGTCTTCTTTTCGGGGGCTGTCTTACCTGCCTACCTTAGGACCACTGGAGCCATGGCACCGCGAGCAGTAGGAGGCTATGTGGTGCATTGTGCCATGGCACATGTGAGTGGTGGCACCGGCACAACGAGCCTTGTGGTGTCCTACCATGAATGGCAGAGCCAGCGCAACAAGCCTTGTGGTGTTCTGCCATGAGTGGTGGCACCAGTGCGATGAGTCTTGTGGTGTTCTGCAGCGAGTGGCAGCACCGGCTCGATGCACCGCATATTGTGTCCAGCTGCAGAAGTCGAGCAGCAGTGCGACAGGTGTCTGGGCATAGGAGGCCTGGCTGTGGTGGTCCCAAGGTAAGCGGGTGTGGGGTGTCTGGGGCAGCTCCACCCTGCCCACCCCCACCCTAACTTGATTTTTACACCTGCGCCTTGCTCTACCTTGTACAATCAGATGGCGGGCGGAGGTTAACCAAGGTTTATTTGGGGGGGATAGGGGTTATATTAGATGTGTGAAAATCGGGATATGTATGTATGTATGTATGTATGTATGTATGTGTATAAAACTGCTTCATTTTTGTATTGCAACAAAGTGTTTTCCTTCACATTCAAGACAGTGCAATTACAGGGGGCTAATTTATCTGAATCAGATATGCTCCTTGCTGATCTTTAGTACATCTCTGTTCATGTACCTTTATGTACATAGATAGATTATAGATAGATAGAGAGAGAGGGAGCTATATAGTGGAGATGGATAGATGATAGATAGATAGTAGGTAGGTAGGTAGGTAGGTAGGTAGGTAGGTAGGTAGATGGATAGAGGGATAGAGGGATAGAGAGATAGAGATAGAGATAGAAAGATATATAGATGTAGCTATAATACATATAGATAGAGATATCCACACTGTAGTTCGTACCGTCATGTTGGCTCATCTTTATTTTTTTAAATAACCTGCACCTTCTTGTTCTTCCCATTTCTTGTTGATCATTTTTCTCTGTGGAAATTAATATCCTCTTATCTCTTTTCATATGTAGGGAATCAGGGCAGTTTTCCTCCCATCCACTCCCTATTAGTTTTGCAAAGCATTTTGTATGAAATAGTTCACTTCATAGAATCATATTAGGTACTAATTAGATATTGATAAGGTTTACTCTGCTCAATTAGCCCTTGTAATGCCACTATCTTGGATATGAAATGGAAACCATTTCTCTCCTTTGTTACAGAACAAAAATAAACTAGTTAAGCAATCCATAGTTCAAGGTGTCTTTGTTTGGAAAGCAATCCCATAATAGTATTACAGATAGAAAAAGTAAACATCCCTTTGTTTAAAGAATCAACTTCATGATAAGAAAAACAAATGCCAGGATTTAAGAAGACAAGGAAAGCCATCCATATCAAAAGAAAAGTCTATTTCATTTAGCATTTTACTTCCCTACAATGGCCAGACAGAATTCTTCAAGAATCTTTTACTGAAATCTTTGTCAAATCTAGTATACATTGTATTGGGAGGATATCTTTATTGATGTGTTAATTTTATATCCTTCCATCAATATAGAGCACCTCACAGAAGGCTTTTCCTCCATTTGATCCTTGCAGCTATAATTTGGTGTTGGTAAGCTGGGCCCAAAGAAAGGGACTGCCCAAAAGTTACCCAGTGAGATTTGATGGCTGAAGATAAACATGAATCTCCCAAACCTTAATCTTAGTCAAGCACCTTAACCACTCCACTTTGCTGGGTCTCAGTTACTACATTCAGCCATCATACCTAAAAGTTAGTGAAGCTGCCTTTCACCATTTGTTATAAGTGCAAATTCCATTCATCACATAGAACATTGAAATAGAACATTGCAAACATTAATTTATTTGAGAGTAAATACAAAAGTCCAACTGAAAAAAAGATAATCAAACCTTATTTCACAGCCTAATAAACCTCCCCTCCAAAAATATCTGTTGCTCCAAACTTTCAGATTCTTCGTTGACTTACTGTACCTTCATGTTGTTCTGTGGTTCCTGAGCTGTCACTCCTGTTGCTCTCTGTATAGGACTTTCTGTTTTCTTTTGAAGCTGCCTCTTTCAGACTCCTTTGCAGGCCTTTAGCTATACACCTCCCACCCACACTGCTGCCTGCCCACTAACATACCCCAAGACAAGGGACAGACATGATGTGTAAATCCTGGATTTATAGCCCAAAGAGAAGTCGCAGGATTGGGAGGGGAAGGGGGGGAGCAAGAATGTGTTACAGAAAAGCAAGGCAGGAAATGAAAAATTGGAGAGAAGAAAGGAAACACAGAACAAGCCAAGAGCTAGATGTTTTCCAGGGCTCTTGGCATGAACATAATGCTGCTATATGCCATTCTCACGTATGTCCGAGACGGGTCCCCCCCCCCCCAAGTCTTTCTCTGCCTCTGTGTTTGTGTGATCATATTGGAAAATGTGTTAAATTTTAACTATAGATGGGAGAAAATTCAGAGCCAGAACATTTGGGTGTATTCTGTGAAGTCCCAAAGAGAGACTTCCAGTGAAATAAAAATTAGGATTCTTGTCTACTGTGGAAGAAGGGTGTGATCTAGTAATGACTCAAAATCTGGGGTTCTTGCCCACAGACACATTAAATGGAGCTAGTAGAAAACTATATCAGCATAAAATGTGTCGCTCCCACTGGTTATTCACAATCTCACAGATACACAATGATAGCAAATGTTGCTTCCTTATTTTCAAAGTCCAATGGATTCACCAGGTTTTTATTTCTTCAGCTCTCAGCAAATGTTATTAGTAGAAAAACACCCATCAATCACTCTCTCTATATATGTTCAGACAAGTGAAGGGATTTAATTTTAACAATTTTAGCAGTAGCTTTAGTTTTTTGTCAAAAACTGCACTGGATTTCCACAAGAAATGTCACAAGGCTTGTTATAGCATTCCTCTAGAAGAGAGGCACCACAAACTCTCATCAAAAAATGAAACCATTAGTTATCAATTAATGTCAGAAAAATTGCTAAGCTTGTTATATTGTGAAAAAGCAGAGAATCACATTTCCTTCACCTTCCTCCCTCCCCCTCTCCCCTTCTCCTCTCTCTGTCTTGCTTCACTACTACAGGTCATTAACTCTCAAAACTCATTCAGATCTCCAACCCAGAGTTTGTCTGGAAACATCAGCCTTGTAGCAGGGTGGAGTTGAGATTGAGAAAGAAAAGAAGGGCTTTGGGAAATATTGCCATGGGATTGGAAGGAAAGGAGTGATCTCACACCAGCCGAATGTGATCGCAAACCAGTATAACGTAATCCAGATTGTCCCCACCTATAAGACTCGTCCAAGTGCACCCCTAAGAGAATGGTAGTGCATGGTGCTTTTGCATACTGAAAAGTCAATCAGGATACAGATACGAACACTAATGCTGGTACAATTAACTGATGACTTAAAAGCTGCCTCATCTGTGGCGTATCATAACAAGGATTTTAACGTGTGTATCAGATTAAGAGAGCAAATAATGAAGAAACTACAGATAATCAAACAAGAGTTGGATACTTTTTTCTCCTGGACTATGGACCTAGTTGACATCTCCAGAGAATGAGACAATAGTCCTCTTTTTCACATTAAAAACCCCAAAGTGTATTTTAACTTATTGAAGGACAATGTATTTTGCAAATCAAATCCATTCAGTCAGAAGTGAGCACCAGGATATTCAGTGGAGTTTATTCCCAGTGAACTGCATAGAGTTGCAGTCATACTCTATGTGTGTGTGTGTGTGTGTGTGTGTGTGTGTGTATACAAGTAGTCCTCCACCTACGACCACAGTTGAGCCCCAAATTTCTGTTGCTAAGTGAGATTTGTTAAGCACCCCATTTTACAACCTTTCTTGATGCAGTTATTAAGTAGTTAAATTAGTAATATGGCTATTAAGTGAATCTGGCTTCCCCATTGACTTTGCTTCTCAGAAGGTCCTAAAAAGTGATCACATGACCCCAGGATACTGCAAGTGTCATAAATATGAGTCAGTTACCAAGCATCTGAATTTTGATCATGTGACCATAAGGATGCGGCAGTGATCATAAACTGAAAAATAGTCATAAGTCACATTTTTCAGTATTGTTGTAACTTTGAACAGTTGCTAAATAAGCTGTTGTGAGTCAAGGACTATCTGTACATACATTCTGTTACCATAAGTTCCTGAATTCCATAATGTGAATAAATTTACATTGGCTTTTCCCCCAAGTTCTTTTATAACAGCCCCTTTCAGGTGTATGTCAGAACCTAATGAACCACAAGTTTTTCTTTACAACCATTACACCTAAAGAAACACTGGCTAGCTGGTTGAAGTCACAGAAATCTGGGATCCCACAGGACTTCCAGAGGTTCCAAGAGAATCTGTCACCTTATTTCCAGAAGAGATGTACTTTACACTAATATTCCCCTCACTGAAATATATTGTTTACAACTGGCCTTCACAAGGCATCAATTTCAGTTGGAAAGACAGCCTAGCTAGTACATCCCATCTTTGGATTGCTTGACATTTTCCATTTGCTTACAACATTTATTTACTTAAAATGCTCTTTTCCCAACTTTCCACATGCTTTTAGAGGCATCTAATAAAAATGATAGAGCTGTCATAAATTGGCTGTTTTTGCCGCTATCATGATTCTTGAAGTTCTGGAGATTCATTGCTTATCAAATAAATGGTAGGCAACCTCCAGTTGGCTTGTAGCCCATGATTCTTTTATTATTTGAGGGGGGGGCAGGGGGAGAAGAAATTGCAAGCAAAGTAGTAGGGTTGGTCTTATAGCACTTGAAACCATTTTGGATTTTCAAGAAGCAAAAAATGAGGAGAAATATATGAACTCACATTTTAATAATGTTTACACATTAATTCCGGCTCTCCTATGGAGAAGAAGGAAAAGTATTACCCCTGAATGTATAAAGATTGTAGATCTCATTGTAAGTAACACTGAATTCATTAGGTTTACATATCATGGAAAGCAATGAATTGTAGTTTACAAACAACAGAACCAATTAAGTCAGATCAAACCAGGTGCATAGGATAGGAACCTGAATATGAAGCAGTTTCTGAAATTCTTCAAAAATTAAGTGGCAGTGAGCTCAGTAGATTTCTTTGCAGGTAAGAAATTCTTTGTATGTAACGGCAAATAATTGCTTAAAAGATTTCCCTATTTATTCATTTAAAATACCTCTGTCTTGCTCTGAAAACAATGCCATGCCTGATGGCTTTCATAGGCATTCTCAAGAGGGAGGCAAGTGAGGAAATATCATGATGCAAATTCCATTTAGTTTCTGTCATTCTTTACAATCTTTATTTTTCTTATTTTTGTTTCTTATTGCGTTTTTAAAAAATGTTCTTGTGAGTCTCCCAGAATCAATGGGAGTCAGCAGCATACACTTTTGATAGACAAATACATGGGCAGATAGTGCCTTTAAAATATGTGGCCTTCAGCTTCTAGAATTCCCTAGTTAGCAACAGTATGATTGGTAATATAGGTAAACATAATGAATTTCATTACAAATGTCCAAACCAGTTCATTGAGACATTCAAGGCAAAGATACAAATTTCAATTTTGTTTCTACAAATGGAACCAGCTGGATGGGTACCGGGTAATGGGTGTAGAATGGGTTTAATGGGTAATGGATATAGAAGAGTGTTTTCACCCATATCTATAAGGATGTCAACATTTACTAAGAACTTGGCAATTGCTAATACAAATGCTTTCTATTCTTAGGTATATTCTAAATTAAAACAGATAATTAGGGACTGCCTCAAAGAAGGGGGTTGGGGCCAGTCTATTCTCCAAAGCTCTTGAAGGCAGGACAAGTAGCAATGGATGGAAACTAATCAAGGAGAGAAGGAACCTAAAACTAAGGAGAAACTTCCTGACAGAACAATTAAACAGTGGAAAGACTTATCTCCAGAAATTGTGAATTGCTCCAACACTGGAAGTTTTTAAGAAGAGATTGGATAATCATTTATTTGAAATGGTATTGGATTTCCAGCTCGAGCAGGGAGTTGGACTAAAAAACCACCAAGGTCCCTTCAAACTCCGTTATTCTGTTATTACAATAATCTATTATAAGATTATGAAAGAGATGAACAGCTCAGACCGAACTATTCCCATCGCTAGAAAATCTAAAATTTTCTGAACTTTGGTGCCTATTTCTAGAACTTTCTACATCTATAGTATATGATATTAGTCTATTATCTCTTTTTGAATCAAATTAGTAAATCAAAGGGATCTACTAAGAAATTACATAAATAAAGTTCTCCACCTCTGATACATACCATATTACATCCTAAAAAAAAAATATTCATGATTTGTTTGAAACTGCCAAAATGACACTTTAACAAGTGACAATTATATTTAGCTTAGTGTACCATTATGGCTACTTCATGATTCTTTCTTAATGCCTTATCATTTGTTTTACCTTCATAATGAATAAAGATTAAGATTAAGAAGAAATGCAAGCTTCCGACCCCTCTTAATATACAGATTTCATTTATCAATTTGTTTCCTGGGTGATTGGTTCAGATCTTTACTTTCAGAGCAACACCATTATAGCACTTTCTTCTATAGCATTTTCATGTATAGAACTTCCTTAATCTTCCCCAACATAATACTGTCCAGATTTGTTGGAGGATATTCTAAAACTTCCACCATCTCCAGCCAGCATGGCTATTTCCATAATCCTCTGCCAGAATAGTGATTGGTTATGGGGCTGGAACAACAGGATTCAATTTCCAACACATCTGGTGGGCATCAGGCTAGAAAAGACTCCTCCATTCTATGTAGTGAAACATATGTGCCTAGCAGGGAAATGAATTAAATCTTAATAAAGATAGATTCCAAGATGTTTTTCTTTTCTTTTTTTTAATCCTTTTTCTTTTCTAAAAATGTTTCACAACAAACTTTTAAAGCCAAATGCCTATCTCTGAGATCTCTACATGCATGCTAGTCCAGATAAATATAACATAATGGTGGAAACTGTTATGTTATATTTGTCTAGGCTAGCATGCATGTAAAGATTATTCCAATATTCCAGAGAAGTTACATCAGACTGAAGAAAGGTATGGAAATGATCTGAACAATTTTGCAAAGATGTGTTTCTTTTCTCCCACCCACCCCAAACTAGGGTTCCACCACAAAACCGCGCTAGACTAAACCGCGTCTGACTAAACCGCGTCACTGATGTCATCAACAGGGCGACAACAGTGCGGAGACAGAAGCACGCTGTAAACCCTAAACCTAAAATTAACCCCTAAACCTAACCCCCCTAAACCTAACCCTTAACCTAACCCTAAACCTAACCCTTAACTTAACCCTAAACCTAACCCTAAACCTAACCCTTACCTTAAGTTGAATCGGCTTGCTTTCAAAGTGCTATTTAAAGCGCCCTTCTTTCTCCGCGCTGGCTGTTGTCGCCCTGTTGATGACGTCAGTGACGTGGTTTAGTCGAGCGCGGTTTTGAAGGGGCACGCCAAACTAGGGAACTTCATCGATTTATTCAAACTTTATTTTAAAACTTGTAAGATGTGCCCAATTGAAATTATTGCTCAGATTCCAAAATACAAAATCTCCATTGTGTCAGCTTTTGAATTCAATTTTCATGAAAAAGATAATAGGTATTAATAATATTTTTGTACTTTTATTTAAAGATCTATATTTACAGATCAGATTTTGTTTTGGGTTTTTTTTCTTGTCTTGTTTTAATGAAAGTTGAGTTCAGAAGAAATAATCATTCAGAAAACAATTGTACTTCTACTTATATTGGGATAGTATAACTTTTAATTAGGTTTGTGGCCCTACAATAAAAATGCTTCACATCTAAGAGAAACTACAGACCAATCCTCAATTTATGATTTATTGATCTATAACCTGGGACTAGAAAGACCATTGGAGGTTTTGTATTTTGGAATCTGAGCAATAATTTCAACAAGACCATTGTTAAGTGAGCCATGCCTGATTTACAGCTTTTTTCCTATAATTATTAAGTGAATCTCTGCAGGTGTGAAGTGAATCATGCAGCCATTAAGCTAATACAATGTCCCCCACCCCACCCCACATCGATCTTGCTTGTCGGAAAACTGGCTAGGAAAGTTGTGTTGGAAGAAATATCCTTCTGGGTTCAGTTCCAAGGGGGTGGGGGAGACACTGGATTCATGGAAGTTGCTCAGAAAGAAGGTTTAATGGTGGACAGAATCACATGCCTTGAAGATGTTGGGTGAAGAAAATAAGGGAAGAGATGCTGAGAGTGCCTGAGTTTTATACCCTCTCTGGGCTTTTGAATTTGAGCTTGTATTCTGATTGGTTGTCATACTCCCATGGGGCCATACAGGGGCAACTTTGTAGGTTGTGCTGAGTCCCAGGCTTGGTTGAGCCTTACTGGATGATGATGTAATGAAAGGGGTTTGGGATTCCTATTATGGCACTGCCTGAAGGAGATAGATCTTTGTTATGTAGAATAGACTTGCTCAGGCCTTAATGGCCCATTCACATGGGGGGTGGCAGCTGAGTTTTTGCCTCCCTTTTAGGGGAAATATTCATCCGTTTTAATATTTCCTAAAATATTTCATTTTTCTAGGGAGGGGTCGGTGCTAACTTCCTACAGTTGCAAATGGTAATCACATGACTCCAGGATACTGAAACCATCATAAATACATGGCAGTTGCCAAGCACTTGAATTTTGATCACATAACTGTGGGACTACTGTAATGGTCGTAAGTACAAGGACCTATTGTAAATCTGCTTTTTTTTTTCAGTGCTGTAACTTTGAATGAACACTAAACCAATGACTGTAAGTCAAGAACTATCTTTATAGTAATAACATACATTTGGACTCTCAACAAAAGCTGAGTTTCTTACTGCAGCTAATGTTGAAGATAGAAGTAGACTTCTCTTAGCTTCATAAGAAAGTTAGCTGGCACTGTCTTTCTTATTCATAATCCATCAGGTAAATACTTTTTCACTGTCTATTAATTCTACAAAAGTCAATAACACCATTAATATCCATAAGCTATAGTATGTCAGGAACCATAGTCAGGCAAGTTATTTCTGCTGCCAGTTATGTGATTTATCACTGTTGGGCCTTTGATACATTCAATATTTGGAATACAGTTTTTTTGTAATATGTGAGCTAACTGTAGATACGAGGATGGTTTCCAAGAGCACACCCTTCACCCCGACTAATAATATTAGCTAAAACTCATGATTGGCCCACCAAATATACCATAGGACCTTCAGAATCACCCTGTGAATCAAGAAAATTAAAAGGAATATTGAGTGAGAGGAATGCCCAGTGAAACTATCTGACATAATCAATGAATAACATTCTCTGAGAGCAAAGGGAAGTAATGGGAAAAGTTGGAAACTTGACTTTATTCCCTGAAATTTTAATCTCACTATTGCATTTCAGTCATTGGATCACCTTGAATCCAGGTTTCATTTTAAAATTGGGCATCATAGTTTATAACACTACTGTCTCTTTGGATTTTCAAATAAAAATCAGTTGTTTCTGAATGAGGATTAAGCTCAGCTTTAAGCCCAGTTTCTCTTACTTACGTACAAATTTTGATTTTCAAGATGTCATAACTAAGAGCAGTAGCAGTTGAAGAAAGTTAATTTTAGCTTTATATAGTAACTGTGAGGATCTACAGGTAGTCCTTGACTTACAACAATTCTTTAGTGACCGTTTGAATTTACAATGGCACTGAAAAACATGACACGATTATTTCTCATCCTTTTGACTGTTGCAGTATAATCATGGTAACATGATCAAAATTGGATGCTTGGCAGATGGCTCATATTTATGACAGTTGCAATGTCCCAGGGTCTTGTGATAACTTTTTGTGATCTTCTGACAAGTAAAGTCAATGCAGAAGCCAGATTCGTGTAACAATCATGTTAGTAACTTAACAACTGTGGCCAGAAAGGTCATAAAATTGGGCAAAACTCACTTAACAACTGTTTTATTTAGCAACAGAAATGTTGACTCAATTATGATCATAGATCATAAGCCTGTAAACAGTTAGAATGTAATGTTTCTGGATTCTTATGTATGATTGGCCAGGAAGAGCTTTGGTGAAAATGGGGAGATATTTGGGATCCTTGGTACTCTCTGAGCTTGCTTGTTTTCTTGCAGATGTTTCATCACCCAAACTTGATAACCAGTGCTAGTAAGGAGTGTAGTTAGCTATCAATTTATATTTTAATGCTTGTCTTTCAGTGTTGGTGGGCTGGTTGAAAGTCTCATTTGCATAAGGAGATATGTTACATCTATTATAATATTATCCAGATAGGATTGTTTTCTTTTTTTAATCACCCAGAGAAAATAATTAAGTCAGGAGCTTCTTTCTTCTACATAAATTTCACATCTCCCCACCACTCTTTAAACATTATTTTCCTCTTCTTACATGTAATAGCATTGGTCCTTCTCCATATATTATGTATAGAGTGTCTTCGAGTCAATTTTTTTCTTTAGAAAAAAAAAATCTTTCTGGCAACTGCTTGGATAAATCCCTGCAGTTTCTTGGCAAGATTTCAGAAGTGGTTTGTCATTGCCTAAGGCTGAGAGGGAGTGACTGACCCGAAGGTCACTCAAGCAGCTTTATTCCCAAGGTGGAAACATGAGACACATGATCTCCTGGTTTCCAGCTTGATGCCTTAATCACTATACCAGAGTTGCTTCCATAACTATGTAATGTATCTGAGTAAGGACACTACCTATCTTTCAAGGCATATCTATCTATAGTTAGATATAGCAGAAATAAATTGTGACACCATGATCATGAAAGGGGTTTCCAATGCACATTTTACAAAAACTGAACCAATGACGAAGATCAGAGAGGTTTGCACCTGTGCTTTTGTTAGTAAGATGTCATCCTTTGCATATATTATTCACTGCTCTCTCTGATAGAAACAACATGCTATAGTTATTACCTACCCTTCTGAAATGAGAGACCCTCCACAAACTTGCTTTTAGTTTAACTGTAAAGTGATTTTCCAGGGACAGGCTTTCATTAAGAACAACTTGACAACTGGGTTGGGAACCATTGAGAACATATAGATCTTAATCAGCACTACTATGTGTGGAAATAACTTGACCTAGTTCCCAGTGGCTTTATTTCTTTAGCAATACATTTAAGCAAACGTATAATGTACATTAGCATTTTTCCTGATGAAAAGAAACTAAGCAAAGATGTGCAACTTATGCAGAGATAAATAGGCAGATTCCTAATACAGAGAATTATATTTCTGTAACAATAATGATTGAATGTTCCAATTGTAATTTGATGAGGAAAGAGGAAGAATTATCTATACCAAATGGAGAAGATACATAAGAAGAGCCAGAGGCAATAGTCGTGTAGACTTATCAAGGAGCCTCTTTCATATATGGATATTCCAAGCTCACAGGAAATTCTGGATAATTTAATATATTCAATTTTGCAATATGAATTTGGAAAATTAAATATACATGTGAGCCTCACTTATTGCCAGTGTGGAATGCTGATTAAGGTACAAGATTAGTACCAAGAAGACAAAAGTTCATATTCATATTCATCCTTTGATAAGTGTTGGATGATTTTTGGGCAGTCAATGTCTTTCAGACCAACCTATTTCACAAGATTTTAGTTAATAAAAAATGAAGGAGAAACTGCTATGTTTACTGTCTCCAGCTCCAGTAAGTAAACCAATCTTTTGGGGAGGGGATCCACAATATTTGGAGAGACAAATAAAACACAAGGATGGAGTGAAATGTTCTCCCCTTAGTTTTGTATGGATGGTAGGTATAAATTCATGGGGTTATCAAAGCTTTCCATAGGTGGTATCCATCATTATGGGGTTTCTAGAACTTGCTGTTCTGTGTATTGTAGGCAAATCAGTCTCACCATTCTGAGACAGATGTCTGAAAAGAATGTGTGAATTTTTTCCTGCAAAATTCAGAGTAATGGAATAGCTTTCATTTTCACAAAAGGTAAAAGAGGTTATCAAATGAGTAGAACTCCTCCCCCCATTAAGAATGTTATAGCTGAAGCAAGATATAATAGATATCTTTCTCTTAAAAAGGCATTACCTAAGAACAACCTGATGAATAAATGACTTCTCCAATTATCTGCTACAGCGCATATAATAATGTTAACAATGACTGGAATCCCAAATCCTGAAGCTCTAGCCTTAACATCATGTAATATTGGGGAGATACCAATATGCCTCGGGTGCATAGAAAATAGCTACAGAAAATTCTCCCTCTCCCTCCCTCCCTCCCTCCTTCCCTCTCCTCTCTCTCTCTTATTCTGAAAATACTAATGCAGAATTTTTTTGACTAAGTATATCAACTGAAACAAAACCATGACTAAGCAGGACTTGTAGTCATCAAAATGGATAAATTTACCCATTCTTTTTCCTGAGATTTTTTTTAAAAAAATAGCATGCCTAAAATAGTATTGAAATAAAATTATAATGTGGATATGCTAATAGGTTGAAGTTGTGAATTTTGTGTTATACTACATTTAGTCAAACTTAGGTAGGGAAAAAGGAAGAGTATATTACAGTTGCCATTCTCTCAGTTTTAGTAGTCATCATCCAAAAATATCCAGTGGCAAGCAGTACTCACAGTTCCCAGTAGAGGGGAAAATATTGTTGCTGGAATTCATTGTGGAGGCAGAGATGAGTTAAGGAAGAATAATGTCAAACAAGAGAATATTGCCCTGCCTGTTTTGGAATTCTTGTTCTTGGGCTATATTCAAATAATTGTTGAAACAAAACAAAGCAACTTATGTTTTAGGGTCATTGTCCCTGGCAAGTTTCTATATTTTTCATGCATGGCTGGAAAAATGCTTTAGATAATGTTGCTGATCTGAGCATTAAAGTTTGCATTCTTCAGGGTTCCACCCACATTTTGTAGAGTTTAAATTACTTCCAGGAAATTTTGACATAGAGAGCTATTTACAAATTAAGACTACTGCTTAAAAGGTCACATGGTGTAACCTAATTTGCCATCTTATTATTCACTTCTTGTACAGAAACTAAACAAGAATCACAGAATAACAACAACAGAGTTGGAAGGGATCCTGTAGGTCTAGTCCAACACCCCCTGCCCAAGCAGGAGACCCTACAACATTTCTGACAGTCTCTTCTTGAAATCTTCCAGTGGTGAATCTCCCACAACTTCTGAAGGCAAACTGGTTGATTGTTCTCACTGTCAGAAAATTTATCCTTATTTCTAGTTTGAATCTCCCCTTGATCAGTTTCCATCCAATATCTGTTGTTTGGCCTTCAGGTCCTTTGGAAAATAGAATGAGCCTTCTTATCTCTGTGACAGCCCTTAGATATTAGAACACTGCTGTCATGTCTTCTGGTCCTTATCTTCGCTAGACTAGCTATCTCCAGTTCCTGTAACCATTCTTCATATGTTTTATCCTCCAGTCCCCTAATCATCTTTGTTGCTCTTCTCTGCACTCTTTCTAGAGTCTCAACATCTTGTTTATAGTGTTGTGACCAAAACTGGATGCAATATTCTAGGTGTGATCTTGATTGAGTGTTAATGAAATTTAGGATTGCATTGGCTTTAAAAAAATCCTGTAATTACAGGTGTGATCTGGTTTTTTAACCTATCACAATAAATAACCTACCTCAGAGAATCTAAAATCAGACATAAGAACCAATGTGTGGTAGTGGTTAGAATGTCAGTCTAGTCACGAGGATCCAACCCACGCTAAGAAAAATCCCTACTTTAATTCCTACATCTCCCTAAACTATAATGTGCTTTTTTTGGTTTTAATGTAACATATTGGGAAAAATCCATGCATTATAGAACTGAACCAGATGGTTTAAGATAACGTGAAAATCCAACAGATTATGATTTGATTAATATATCTTATTTAAGAAAAACCTGGAATCATGTAATACATAGGCCCACCTAGGGAAAGCCACTCTCTGTGACACTACTTTTCAGATGCTCAGGGACAAAAGAATCCACTCCTTTGTGAAGCAAAGTTGTGTAGAAAGAACCTTTCAAAAAGAATAATTTCTAATATTGAGTTTTCCATTTATAAACAAAATCTCAAAAAAGGAGATCTAAGAGTTTGTCTAAAACTTGCTGATGAATGTTTCATGGGATAGATTGAGGAAACCACTCTCCATATAGAGGATTTAATAATCAAATTCACTGTATATAATTTAATGCAATCAAAATGGATTCAGTCAAATTATTTGTTGTTCTGACTTCGTTCCTTTTTGAAAACTGTTTCTTCTCTTGCATGCCATATCATACCAAATATGATATTTATTTTTCCTAAGATTGCGTCTCCTGCTATAGAAGCCCTTTTCTCTTTTGCATGGGACAATCATTTCTGCTTCAAAAAGTTGTTCACTTATGCGGACAGCCCTAAGTCCCTTGGAAGAGGATGGGGAATTGGAGTGTAAACTAAGAAGAAATCATTCAATTAAAAATAATTGTCAAGTCATTAAAAATCATTGGGATGAGCAGTCTTTTGCTCATAATAACAAAACCAACTGTAATTGGGACACAAACAGGTAAAGAAAACTATAGACTTGTTGAAATAAAAAGAAAAGAGTATATCCACGGAGGAAGGAAAAAAGGAGGAATTTGAATGATACTTGGAGACAAGAAGCATTGTGATTGAATAATATAGTTTCTGCAAGGTGAAAAAGAGATGTTATGCTATCTATCTATCTATCTATCTATCTATCTATCTATCTATCTATCTATCTATCTATCTATCGGAGGGAATAAATGCTCATACTTCCCTGCCCCCCTGTTCTTTTTGCTCCTTGTTCCATCCAGTATCAACCCAATTTTCCCATCTTGGAAACCAGTAGCCCAAGAAACAGGATGGTGCAGGATAACCCACAGAAATATTGGAATTTTAACTTCAACTTCAGCTGCCTTGCATGACATTACTGCATATTTTAGATATTCCCTTTGCCATATGTGTCTCCAGGGACAACTACCACATCAACCCCCTTCAAAAACTAAAAAACTAAAAAACCACACACCTAAAGGCACTTTGTTCTTGTTTTTCTTCAGAGCTGTATGTGCTGAAAGAGAAGCAAAGACACCACTTATCCTTTGTACTAGGCACCTGATGACCCAGAGATATGATGGTCTTGGAGAATGTGCACCTACAAAGGTTAGACAACCTTGAGAAATGCTTCAATTTGATTCCTGCATGGGGCAGGTTGTTAGGCTAGATAACCTCTGGGGATCCTCCCATCTCTAAGGCTATACATTCTTGAATTACAAAAAGAATGATATTTTTTTTAATCTCTGTTGAAACTATTCTCTCTCTCTCATATCTATCTGTCTGTCAATCTGTCTTCTATTTCCTGAACCATTGCAAATAGTGCATAATTAAAATGTTGTTAAAAGAATTCAGGAATAAAATAGAAGAATTAGCTTAAAGCATATCAAAAAATTAGAATAGTTCAAAGGAAAGTTTACCTACAAGTAAAGTGATATTGAGGTCAATTCATTAAGAGGAAAAATGGAAAACTGAAAAAAAATAGTTTGAAACCACTAGCTCTTCCCTTGAGTACAAAGAAAATACACAGGACTGAGATTTCAAGATTGAAACCATCTGGTTGGACTTTGGAAGGATGAGGTAATGTGATTCTCAAAATACAGCTGGTTAATATTTGCAAATGATCTTCACAGAAACATTCAGAACTGGACCTGATGTTGAGAAGCACAATTTATGGAGAGGCAAGAAGTTACCAATATTTGAAAACTATCAAGATATAACTGTAAAAGAAGTGTGCAAAAGCATAGAGCCATCTAGCATATGGGCTAGAGTTAGCTATTTTGGATGTGAGACACACACACAGACACGTATGCATGCATGCATGCATGCATGCATGCATGCATGTATGTATGTATGTATGTATGTGTATCTCTATCTCTTTCTCTCCATCCATCCATCCATCCATCCATCCATCCATCCATCCATCCATCTATCTATCTATCTATCTATCTATCTATCTATCTATCTAATTTCAACTATTCAAAACAAAGATGGCATAGCCCTAAACTGTTTGCTTGAAAATCATCTCATCTACTCATAAGGAAAAGCCCTTTCCATGTAGTTCTGCTGTGTTATGAGTACTTTGAGTACAACAGATTCCACAACTTTTTATTTTCAGTCAGTCACTAAGGTTAAACAATCTTATGGCAGAATTCCATTTTCCCTGTTCTGTTCTCCAGTCTGACAAATATAAACATATTCAACTGGACAGTTGGTTATAAAATCTTACTAAATCAGCAAGATTTAGCAAGATCTCTTTATAATCAGGAATCAGTGGTAGAAAATATCCTAGATATTTAGATGAGAAGCCCCATCTCATTAGAAAAATCTTAGCCAAGAAAACATAGGGACAACTTATTAATCTGTATAATTTTATAGCTCATGAGAGAATGATATCTCTTTCATGTTTTTTAAATGTTAGCAAAGATTTATTTAGCCTAGCTTACTGATTCCTGTGATGATCAACCAGAAGACTTTGCAAAGTCCACATGCAAGTTGGGAAAACAATACAGTAGTTTTCTCCCTTGGCTATTTCTCCAGTAATGTAATAGTCCGATTTTGGAGCTAACCTGTTGCAACCATCTGAATATGACTAAAATAACAAATAGGCTTTTCTTATGTATGCACAAAAGTATTTTGAGATTTAATGGACATTGCTTTCTGCAAATGGTCAGTTAAAGGAAAAAAAGATCAGCTTGATCTGTTAAATAAAGGATCTAGTCACTAACAATTGGTAATAAAGATTGTATTTGCCTTGAGTTATTCTGTTAAGATTTGGATTTTAAGTTATGTTTCATGAAAACTCTTTAAACTCACTTTTGCTTTCATATCTAGCCCATGCAGTAAATAATCATAAACATAATATGAACATAATTAGAACCAGTTTGGTTTAGTGATTAATAAAAATCAAACAACATGGATAGAGTTGGATTGAATGGATAGAATTATCATTGTGTAGAACAGAAGAAAGTATAACATTAAGTATCTCACACAAATGAATTGCAAAATCACTGGAATTTCTGATCTAAATGTGCAATTCCTTGGTTTAGCTTCATCCTCATGTATTATCAATAGACTGATGCTGACCAATCCCAATTCTGAGTATGTTCCTTGAAGGTTACCTTATGGAGGACTGCTTTGTTGGTGTCGTCAAAGTATTGGAAAAGATAATTTCCTTTGGTTTTTGCAAAGGGATGCAAACATGCTGTCCACGACAAAACAATAGGCCCCTCCAAAAGAAAACTAAAGCAGCAATACAATGCTTTGGGGAGTATAGAGGGCTAAGATGAGTAAAACCTACTGAACACACTAGAGCTCACTCCAGAATAGATATATAAAGGATGTTATCATTAGAGTAATAAAATATACATTATGGAATTAAAAAATATATAGACTTTAATCACTCACCACTGCTATTAGTATTGCAGATTCATTATCACTCTATTCCTCACCACCACATTAGCACTTTTACTTTGGAGCTAGTGACAATGTGTCCTCAAACTGGTGGTTTTATTTTTTTACTTTTAGTTGAATGAAAATGATTTGTTTGTTTAGTTTGATAATATTAACAATCAAGGAAAGAAAGAAAATGGTAGGCTTTCTTACCCATTAATGCCAACAGAAGTAGGAGAAAGTGAGTTTCACTAAAAGCCTCAAGGCCATGCTATTTGACTATTTGCTAATATTCCATGATGGATTGTGCTTGTACCAGGAAATAATCAAGCAAGAAGAATCCAGATCCTCCAGAAAGATTGGGAGAGGCTGACATACCCAATAAAAAGGAATGGAAACCAATTGGCTTGTATACAGGTCTTAGGAGAGGGGGGGGGTGCAGCTGGCATATTGTTCTGGGGCCATGGAGTTCAAAGGGGGGGGCATGTAGGGGAAATGTTTTTTTTTCACAAAACCAATTTTTCAAAAAGAAAAACAATATTGTATATGTACTTCAAACTCTATACTTTGTGTGTATAGCAAAACTGCTTTGCAGCCTTGTTTGACATAACCTTTGTGGGTGCATGACCCCCTCACACCCCATTTTATGCCTAGTAGGCCTCCCTGCAGCCTCCTGGAAGCAAAAATGGGCTGGGGGGGGGCACACCACACTCCTGGGCCCTGTTTTGGGCCTAGTACGCTTCCCTGTAGCCTCCTGGGTGCAAAAATGGGCTATGGAAGGGGGAATGTTGCAACCCCCTGCATCCTGTTTTGGGCCTAGTAGACTCCCTGCAGTACAATTATGACATTATTAATTTATTTCTCCATATGCAGGTGAGTGGGGCCGTATTTATCTTATTCCAGTACTTAATAATCCTCTCAGTGGCCTTGCTTATATAACTGAGAAAAGAAACTGGGCTGCTATAGAACAGTGTTTTTCAACCTTTTTTGTGCAAAGGCACACTTTTTTCATGAAAAAAATCACGAGGCACACCACCATTAGAAAATGTTAAAAAAATTTAACTCTGTGCCTATATTGACTATATATAAGGTGTTTTTCCCACGGCACACCTTACACTATGTCACGGCACACTAGTGTGCCGCGGCACAGTGGTTGAAAAACACTGCTATAGAATGTTAACCAACAAGTTCAATTGATACTTCACATTCCTTCTAGAATCTCTCCTGATGTAGCCAATTTCCTAGGTTGTCATGAAAATGCAAAAAACAACTAAAATCTTATTTTTTCATGCTTAATTTTCTGTCCTCCTGATTTTTTTCACCATCTGTTTTACATTCATTTTATGATTCCGTATTGCATTTGGGAGTGGTAATCAAAGCTGAACTCAGCTCCTGGTAGTAAATTAACAAGGTAATATAGTGTACCAATATTTCAGTGTTGTCAATATTTAACAGCTTTACGATATCTCTGATAAAAATAGAAAAGGGAACTGTTGCCATTTGCTCTAAATCATCAAGAGGAGAATCTCTATAGTGCTCCAAAAGAAAACAGTAAAGAAAGCAAATTATAAAGCTATAGTTCTTACTGTAGCAATTACTTATAAAGTCTCTTACATGCTTAGTTTGATTCCATATCTATGCAGTTCTTTTAACAATTCTATAGAAAAAGATGTACAGGTGCCTTTTTTCTGGATTTTTTTTAACTTCCAAGTCTAATTTATTTCCAAGTCTTAAATTTGCTAGTGATTTTGCACCCAAGTAGGCATAAAAATTGAGAGCCAGTTTGGTTAAAGTGTCAAATTAAAAACTGGGACTCTGTGAGTTCTGATCCTGCCTAAGGCACAAAGCAGAGGTGGGCTCCTCCTGGTATGGTATGGTATGCTAGAAGAGGTAGTGAAAATCTGGCACACTGGATAGGACCAGTAGTAATGGTGGCTTGGCCATACCCTTGAACCTATTCTCTGGTCAGAAGCTTTGTCAGAAGCTTTTTTAAAAAAAGTTTTTCCCCCTGCTGGTTCAGGCAAGGGGGAAAAAGGCTTTAAAAACTAAAAAGGGAGGGAGGGTGAGAGAGAGGGAGGGAGGGAAGAGAGAAAGAGAAAGAAAAAAAGAAAGAAAGAAGGAAACTCACTTTTCAGCCAGGAGATTCAGCAAAGGACAAAACAAATGCTGTCGCTTTAAATCAGAACTGAGCATGTCTGGCTTTGGAATTCTGGGAGTTGAAGTCCACAAGTCTTAAAGCTGCAAACTTTAGAGAATCCTTTAAATTGAAAAGCTGCTCAGAGGGAGGTTTGCAAAGTGACATTCAGCAGTTATTTTGGGCAGGGTTGCTTCCCACAGAGGGAGGGAGGGAGGGAGGGAGGGAGGGAGGGAGGGAGGGAGGGAAGGAAGGAAGGAAGGAAGGAAGGAAGGAAGGAAGGAAGGAAGGAAGGAAGGAAGGAAGGAAGGAAAAAAACAGCACAGCAATTTAGGGCTAGAAGGTTACTCAGAGATCATCTAGTCCAATCCCCTGCTGCAGCAAGAAACCTTACATTATCTGGATTATTTTGGTGCCTCTAACAGAGAAGAAAATTGTCAGAAAGGAGAAGGAGTTCACTAGGACAAGATTGCCATGCAGAGGAAGGCAGAGATGGTCCTTGACTTCTGACTACAATTGAGCCCAACATTTTGGTTGCCAAGCTTCACCACATTTTACCCAATCCATGACATCTCCTGCTGAGTGACATCAAGTTGGTCATGCCCACCCAGTCACATGACCACCAAGCCATGCCCACAAAGTAGGCCATGCCCACAGAATAGGTAGTAAAAAGTTTTGAAACCCACCCCTGGCACAAAGCCAGCTGGGTGAGCTTGGAATAGTCACTTTCTCTCAGCCCTAGAAGGGAACCAATAGCAAACCATTTCTCAAAAAAAAAACCTTGCTATGAAAACTGCATAGACTTGTTCAGCCAGTCTGAGAGAATCAGATACAACTGAACAGAAGAAAAAGGGGGACAGATATTAGTTAACTGTTGCCACCTGCCGTGATTTTCAAATGTGTATAAAAGTTAGGCACTCTGCTCAAAATTTATGTTTCCATGTACATTTCTCTGGTGTACTATCTGTGCATTATCAAGGGTGTCAAACTTGATTTTATTGAGGGCCGCATCAGGGTTGTGTTTGCCCTCGAGAGAGGGGTGTCAGGTGAGCATAGCCAGCTCGACATAACTTGAATCAGGGGCTCAAGCGCTCTGCCAGTGAAAATTGGCTTTTGAGCTCCGTTTTCACTGGCAGAGGCACCGTGGGCCAGTCCTTCGCTGTTTCCAGGGTGGCCTCCTGAGCCACATCTAATCATCCCACAGGCTGGATCCAGCCCCCAGGTATTGAGTTTGACACCCTGGTTTTACAATATGCTTCATACTGTTCAGTTCAGAATTCTGAGCTCTTAGTAAAAAGACGTAATCCATTGCTGCAATGATAATACATGTATGATCTGGAATCTCATCCTATTTCTGTTTCTGCTATTAGAATAGTGGTTCTTGCTAGTAGATAGATACAAATTTATTAGCTATTACAAAATTCTAGCCTCAGATTGTTCTTTTTAGTCTTGTGTATATATGCTGATTATTAAGTGGTTTGCCACAAATTGCTCATTAAAGAATATTTAATTATCTTAATTTTAACAAATGTTTGAGGCATCATAAACACACACACACACACACACATCCCATATACATAGACATACATGTAAAGGCACATATTACCTTGATTTCATATACTGAAGTTAACATAGTTGCAAATAATATAGGAAAATCTATCAGGATATTCTATTCCAGATGTGTTCAGTTTTATATGAACTGTCAAAATGGAGGGGGGAAGTATACATTCTTGAAGCAGATTTTTTTTTTAAGCATTGCAATTTTGAGCTTTGTAAACATCTTAGGCTACCTTCCTAGAACTCTGATGGACTTGGATTATCTGAAGATTTAAACTGTGACCTTTTTAATTGATTTATTTATTTACGGTATTTATCAATTGTGTACCATCAAGTTGGTTTTGACTCATAGCAATCTTTTTCCTTATAAATCCTTCCCATTTTTCTTTTGTTTAGGAAGATTTTGTTCTCTTTAAAGGAGTTCTGTTCTGGTGCCAAAATTCACACAGTATTTTTTTTTGTCTTAGTTGGCCTACTAAAGTTCTTGTCTAATATATTTCCTCACCCACAACTACCCCAGAGCAAGCCAAATTAGCTATTATATCACTAACATGGCAATTCCTTTTTCCAACATATTTCTAGCTAAAAGAACAATCACTCCCTTGTCTTTTGAAACTCTGAAAAAGACATTTTCATGCAAAAAAACATTCAGAGAAGCTAAATAGAAATCAGTAATAGAAGTTAGAAGCTGGAAAAAGGCTGGAAAATCTGGGTAGGTACCTATCGTTCCATCACCATCCAGGCACAACTGGTGAAACTTCTTGGATGAGAAACAAAACTTCTTCTTCCTCCTCATCAACAAACCAATCCAGTTGCCTTTTGAAGAAAAAAAAATCACCTTTGAGATTACTGGATTACTGAGAATCTCCATAGACAGTAAACTGGGAATTCTAGTCCTGCCTTGTACATGAAAGCTGATTGGATGACCTTGAGCCTATTACTCTTTCTTAGACCAACCCATCTCATTGTTATTGTGAGAACATAGAAGAAAGAGGAAGTATTATGTATATTCTTGAGCTACTTACAACGCAATAGGGATGGATAATAAAATAAAAAATAAAAAAAATGTTTTGCTATTCTGAGAGAAAATAGCAACTGAGGAGGGGATGTTTGAATACAAAATGGGGAGGGGAACAGATGTCACTTACATATATCCTCTATTGATAAGAGTTGCTTCCAGAAGAACTATAGGTATATGCACATTCTTAACTAACTAACAAGTACGTGGCTTAGTGGACATGACAGGGGAAGGATACTGCAAAATCCCCATTTCCACCCCACTCTAGGATCAGTCAGAGGTGGTATTTGCCGGTTCTCCAAACTATTCAAAATGTCTGCTACCAGTTCTCCAGAACCTGTCAGAATCTGCTGGATTACACCCCCGGTCTCTTCCCTAAAACACACTAGCTGGATCCAATCTTCATAATGTCTTTTGTTTCATATATAAAGTAATCTTTCACTTACAACAGTTCATTTAGTGAACCATTACAATGGCGCTGAAAAAAGTGACTTGATAATTGTTCACACTTAAAACCATTGCAGCATCTCCATGGCCATGTAATGAAAATTCTGATGCTTGGCAATTGATTCATATTTATGACAGTTGCAGTGATCTTTAATACAATACAATACAATAGCAGAGTTGGAAGGGACCTTGGAGGTCTTCTAGTCCAACTCCGTGTCTAGGCAGGAAACCCTATACCATTTCAGACAAATCGCTATCCAACATCTTCTTAAAGACTTCCAGTGTTGGGGCTTCTAGAGGCAAGCTGTTCCACTGATTAATTATTCTGTCAGAAAATTTCTCCTCAGTTCTAAGTTGCTTCTCTCCTTGATTAGTTTCCACCCATTGCTTCTTGTTCTGCCCTCAGGTGCCTTTGAGAATAGTTTGATTCCCTCTTCTTTGTGGCAACCCCTGAGATGTTGGAACACTGCTATCATGTCTCCCCTAGTCCTTTTCATCAGACTAGACAGACCCAGTTCCTGCAACCGTTCTTCATATGTTTTAGTCTATCGTCCCCTAATCATCTTTGTTGCTCTTTCTAGAGTCTCCAGTCCACATCTTTTCTACATCGTGGCAACCAAAACTGAATGCAGTATTCCAAGTGTGGCCTTACCAAGGCATAATAAAGTGGTATTAACACTTCACGTGATCTTGATTCTATCTCTCTGTTTATGCAGCCTAGAACTGTGTTGGCTTTTTTGGCAGCTGCTGTACACTGCTGGCTCATATTTAAATGGTTATTCACTAGGACTCCAAGATCCCTCTCACAGTTACTACTATTGAGCAAGGTACCACCTATACTGTACCTGTGCATTTCATTTTTCTTGCCTAATTGTAGAACCTTACTCTTTTCACTATTGAACCTTGAATCATGTGATCACCTATTGCAGCCTTCTAACATGCAAAGCTAATGAGGATGCCAGATTCACTTAACGAATTTGTTACTAATTTAATAATTGCAGTTATTCACTTAATAACTGTTTCAAGAAACATTGTAAAATGAAGCAAAATTCACTTAACAAAATTCTCACTTGGCATCAAAGTTTTGAGCTCAACTGAAGTCAAAGACTACATGTAAACTATACTATGGTAAATCTACAATGTACTTTCAGATGCTTTAGAGATGTGAGCAAAAGTATGAGTTTCACTTTCATTTCCTAAGATATCTCCTGGTTTCTTTATTTTAGCCTTCCCCTCTATGGGCATTGGGAGTCCAGCTGATGGACAGGCATCTGAGAGCAGCATTTATTTATGTGTTTGTTTGTTTGTTTGTTTATTTATTTGCTGAAACGTCAATGCTGCTCAGTTTCCATAAGTTTATAGTAGTTTTTATCTCTACTCCCTAAAAATGTGTAAAAACAAACCAACAAAAACCGAATCATGTCCTAACTAAGATATCAAAAGTGGGGTGCTCAAGAAGTTGCTAGGAAAGGCAAACCAATTACTTTATTGTCCCACCTATTCAACCTGCTTTCCCATTGCTAACAGCAAGAGGGAGAATGACCAATTTGAACTGAATCCCTGAAGTGGAGGCAAAATTATCTTGCCCCCACCTGCATTCTTAAGACAAGTTTATCTAGATTTATGCATCCTATAATTAAACCAAGAGTGATCTGAGGTCAGATTGCTGGGAAGAAGGTTGAAGGAGACCTCTTCTTTCCCAATGATTATATAAGGAATGGGAAACAGATATGAATGCCAATAGGTAAGGTTGGGGTGATTGATCTCTGAAAATAGATTGGGAAAGATATGCACCTTCATCAAAAATGTATCTTTTCCTGAAACTCTTTCCTCTGAAGCTCTTTCCTCTGTAGATTTCTCTGGGTTTTAGGAAAAATAAAGTTAAATCAATGGCACAGTGGTTAGAATGTAGTATTTCAGACTAATTCTGCTCACAGCCAGGAGTTCGATCCTGAATGACTAAAGGTTGACTCAAGTCTTCCATTCTTCCAAGGTCAGTAAAATGCTGATTCTAAACCTCTTAGAGAGAACTGTAAAGCACTTTCTTTTTTTACAAACCTGTAATCCCTTTTTTTATCATGGTGGGTCAGGGTAACTGAATGTACCTGGGCATTTACTGGGCAGATGCCCTTCCTGGTGCCTATAAGGAGTTCACAGCAAGTATTTTCTCTTTGATCCCTGTTAGAGAAACAGTTCTCGGTGTCCAGGATTGAAGTATCAATCTCCTGAATGTGAGGCAAGCATCTTCACCTCTAGGCCACTGCGCCAGTCATAATGTAAAGCACTATGAAGCAGTATATAAATCTAAGTACTATTGCTAAATAGATTTAAGAATGAATGCTCACTATTTATGTTCCAAGGAACGATAGATTTGGAATTACATGTAAAAGTAGAAGTAAATGAAGATGAAGAAAGAAATAGAGATATCTGGATTAAGAGTTAATAGACAAAAAAAATGGAATTAGGTCCCCCACACAATATTTGCTCTATGATTTTAAGAAATACATTTTAAAGACGTAATGTTGTAGGTCTATTTTTAAAAAGGATTTCAAACTTACTTGCCTAGGAATTCCAAAGTTGAATAATGCAGGGTTATGTTCAGTGTATGGGGGAAGCACAGAGACTAATGCAGTGACATGCGGTGAGGTTTATGGCTGGTGAGGCAGTCTTCTCCCCCGACATCTCACTGTCTAAAGTGTTTTCTTTCTTTCACCTGCCTGAGCTCTGACAGGCGGGCGAAAGAAAGCGCTCACTAAAATTAATTTATTCTTTCCTTTAATGTTATATTTTAATTGGTTTTTTAATTTAAGGATCCTGTTTATTTTTTAAATGTTTTACAACGTATTTTAAGTATGTCTCTAAGAGGCCTAGAGTTACCTCTGGTGAGATGGGTGACATGCAAGTTAATAAATAAATATATGATAAAATAAACAAATAATTAAAGGGATAATTAAAGAGTAAGCTATTGACCACTTCAATCCCTACAGTATGTGAGGAAAACATGTTGTTTCAACTTTTAACTTCAACTTTGGGGGGGAAAAGAACTTTTTTAAAAAAAATATCCAACAGCAAAAGAAAAAGAAAAAAAAAGAGGCTGGAAATATCTAGACCATTTTCACACAGGATGGCATCCTCCGGGTATATAAAATCCAACTTTCAAAATTTCTAGTCATTTACAAATAATCGGAGAAAATTATTCTAATATTACTTGTCTGGATGGGGTCAAATCCAACACTGCATTTTTGGTTTCTATTAAAGATTGTATGTGTATGTGGGGTGGGGGGGGTGTTGTATTTTTCCACCATAAGCAGAATTTATCAATCCTTAAAGATATACAAAAAAGGTAACTTGTGATTATATAGACTGTTTTGGGCATTTACTGTTTTCAGTCTTGCATCTCACTTCTCTGAACTTAAAAAGGGAGCTCAATCTACATTTCATCCATGAGGCCAACTGTCAGAAAGAGAAAGAGAGAGGGGGGAGGAAGGAGGGAGAGGGAGAGGGAGGAAGGGAGGGAGAGAGAGTGGGGGGAGGGAGGGAGATGAGGGGTCCTTGGTACTTAGTAGATACCTAGTAGAACCTCTGGTCACAAAAGCTTCTGACCGTGACCAAATCAGGTTTTTTGTAAGCGTCAAATTTCCTGTTGTTGTTTACAAACAACAG
This sequence comes from Thamnophis sirtalis, assembly GCF_051295495.1. Taxonomy (NCBI): domain Eukaryota; kingdom Metazoa; phylum Chordata; class Lepidosauria; order Squamata; family Natricidae; genus Thamnophis; species Thamnophis sirtalis. The sequence goes on from NW_028261384.1 coordinate 113,728,763, forward strand.
CAACCCATCTGTGGCTAATTCATTAATTTTACATTAATTTTGGTTAGGTTCAAGTCACAACTAAACCAGGTTGCAATCAAAATTATGGAAGGAATTGTGGTTGTGACCAGAGCAAGGGTGAAATCTACTTACCTTCTCTACCAGTTTGCAAATGTGTGCTCACCCCTGCCACCTCCATGGATGCACAGGACCTTCTATGCATGCGCAGAGCATCAATAGCAATAGCAATAGTAGTTAGACTTATATACCGCTTCATAGGGCTTTCAGCCCGCTCTAAGCGGTTTACAGAGTCAGCATATCGCCCCCACAGTCTGGGTCCTCATTTCACCCACCTCGGAAGGATAGAAGGCTGAGTCAACCTTGAGCTGGTAAGATTAGAACCGCTGTACTGCAGATAACAGTCGGATGAAGTGGCCTGCAGTACTGCACCCTAACCACTGCGCCACCTCAGCTCGTTGTAAACAGATGTGATGACTTCAGGGTGGATAGATGGAGCTTGTTACGGAGAAGAGCAAAGGGAGTTAAATCTGCTGTTCCACATGATTTAGATTAGCTAGAAAGCAGGAAATCCTGCTTTCGTTTTAGGAAATCTAAAACGCATGTCACTGTTGATCATCAGAAATACTGGTTTGCTCAAACCAACAGCATTTTTTTTACTACCAGTTTGGGTGAACCAGTTGCATTTTTTTACTACTGGTTTGGGTGAACCTGTTTGAACCAATAGCATTTCACCCTGGACCAGAGGTTCTTCTGTGCTCTGATTTTCTTGCAGATGTTTCATTACCCTAACTAGGTAACATCATCAGTGCTAGTAAGGAGTGCTTTTTGCTGTCAGTTTATATTCTGGTGTCTTGCAGATCTGTGTGGGTGGGGCTTAGGATCTTAGAAATCCTTTGGTTGGGCTGTTTACTAATGGCTCCTTGGCAGTTTTTTGACTAAGGTATTGTTTACTTGATTGTTGGTCTGAAGTTAACCTATGCTGATCTGAGCGCTGATTACTAGTGGAAAGGTCCCAGGGTCTTTTTCTCCTTTGGGCTGGTTGATTATTTCTTTTTTCATAGTCATAGTTCAACAACATATGTTGTTAATGTCTATGTGTCTATTGATGGCTGATTTGTCAGAGTGTTAAGCTTCTAGAAATTCCCTGGCATTTTTGACCTTGGCCTTGTCTAGGATTGTCACATTTTCCCAATTCAAACTATAGTTAAATCTATCTATATGTTGTGAAATTGAAGAATTTTTGTCATGTCTTCTGACTGCCACTTCAGTGATGAAGCACCCATAACTCTGAACGCTAGCTGTTCCACTGGTTAATTTTCCTCACTATTAAGAAGTTTCTCTTTAATATCAAGTTGCTTCTCTCCTTGATTAATATTCACCCACTGTTTCTTGTCCTATCCGCTTGTGCTTTGGAAAATAAATTGATCCCCTTCTCTTTGTGGCAGCTTCTCAAATAATGGAACACTGGGTCGGCGGGGGGGGGGGGAGTTTCCAAGCTGAACGGATGTGGGAAATAGTTCTTGGAGCACAACTACTTCCAGCTGCCCTGTAGGTTGTTTGGAGTCATAGGTTCCTTGGAGGGGAGGGTGGAAGAGTGTGGCATTCTGCCAACCTGATTCCAGATGGTGGGTTGGGCTGGGAAGACAGGAAAAGCTTTTGAAAGATCTGACAAGCTACAATGGCGGCCATAAAGAGCTGACAGTTGGACAAGACTAACAACAATGGATGGACAGCGCCTGGTGGTAATCAGTTTTGATGACTTCACCTAGGTGATTTCGGGAGAAAGATCTTTCCAAAAAATATTTCTGGTGATGGGATAAAGAAGAGAAGGAGAGACCAGGCATAATGAGGGTGGAAAGTTTTCCCCCCCCACTATGAAAAAGCAGCAAATTGGAGTGTGGGTGAACAAGGGGGCACTGTTCTAAAAGAAGTTGGGGTGGAACACCAGAAGATTATATATAAAAGAAGAAGATACATACAAATTTGGAAGTTAAAAAAGAGCTGATTAAGCTGAGGAAGTTTAATTTTGATCAGTGACAGTTTATACTTGCACAGAAAATGAGGCAAGAGGGACATCTGCTGGCGAAATAGAAGATCTGCAAAAGCTGAGAACTGGAAGGGGGGAAAACTTTGTCATTTAAAAGTAAATGTTAATTTACTTTTGATATTAAAGTAAATGTCAAATATTTTTACTATTGGTTCTGCAATGTTGTGCATGGGGAACAGACAAGGAGCCAGATTTTAGCAATGCTATTTATTCAAGATAAGAGCAGACTATAAATCAATATGCAGCTTTCGACTCACAGCATCTTTTATGGGAAGCTTTCAGCCATTAACCAATAACTTTAAAATACGTCCTGTACTTGCATGGCAGAAGGCAAAGTCTCTGCTCATACCTGCATGGACATAACACCTCTTCTCACCCATGGGATGTTCCATTAATTTTGTACTACACAAACATAATTGCCCAGATGTTCTGACTGTATTTTCCAAGTCTGAAAGGGTTTCTGTCAAATAATCTGGATGTATTCTGTCTAAATTTGTTCTCAAGAGGTGACCCATAAGTAATTTGGCAGGGCCCTTGTTGGTAGCTACACAAAGAGTGATGTGTTCGTTGAATAAATATTTTTTAAGTTTATCCTGATGGTCCCCGGGGCCCATTCGAGTCAATGCCTCTTTTGTCATTTGTTCTGCCTGCCAATTACTTGTAGGGTAAAATGGTGCAACAAGGGCATGACATATTGCTAGGAATACCTTGAATGCAGTTGCTGTAAATTGAGGCCCATTGTCCAATACCAACATGTCCAGCAGCCCATGTGTTGCAAACATTTTGTTTAGTGCCCTGGTAATGGCATCCATCATAGTTGATCTCATCATGGCTACCTCCAGCCATTTGGAAAATGCATCTGTGGCAATGAGAAAAGACATTCCATTTATCAGCCCCGCAAAATTGATTTGAATTCTAGACCAGGGACCTTTTGGTTTTTCCTAGTACCAGTGGTGCGGAAGCAGGGGTCAGTATCAATTCCTAGCATGCTTGGCACAATGCTTGGAACAACTCTCTGCGATATCTCTATCTATATTTGGCCACCACAGATAGCTATGAACCAATGCCTTCATCCTTACAATCCCAGGGTGGCCTTCATGTAGAGTCTCTAGCAGTGATTTCCTTAGCCTTGAGCATATCACTACTCAGTTCCCCCACAACTGGCAACCATTTTGCACAGAAAGTTCATACTGCCTTGCATGGAATGGCTTAAACTCTACACTTCCTGTCCCTTTAGGCCACACCCAGTTTAATACTTGCATGATTGTTCGATCTTTTCTCGACTGGTTTGCCACTTCCACAGTTGTAACAAGTTCAGACGGCATAGTCTCTACCAGCAATACTGATGCTGCTGGAGCTGGCTCCTCCACTAGATTTGGTAGCGGACAATGGTTAAGGCCATCAGCATGGCCCAGTTCCATGCCAGGCCGATGTATAAGTCGATAGTTATGTGCTGTTAAAAACTCAATCCAGCGCATCATTCTACAGGACTTGCATCCAGCAGCAGCTAATTATCTGTTTTGAAATCAAATTTCCTTCTATAAACATATTCATGGAACCTCTTAATACCAGCAATTGCAGCCAACACCTCTATCAAGTTGGCTGTAGTTCCTCTCAGCTGATAATAGCATCCTAGAAAAGAATGCTTTTGGAGCTTCACAATTGTCTGGAAGGCAATGACTTAAAACTCCCCTGACTCCAAATGATGATGCATCACACATCAGGACTAATGACAGACATTCATTATGTTGGACTAGGATGTTGTATGAGGAAATTAACTTCTTCATCTACACAAATGTGGCTGCTTCTCTGCGCCCCCAAACCCACGGCACCTTTTTCTCTAACAGCCAGTGTATTGATTCAACCAGAGATGCCTTCTGTTACAAAAACACACTATATAAATTGAGGAATCCCAAGAAGGCCTGGAGTTCCATGTGTAGCTTGTACTTTCTCTTTGGTGGGGTGCAATCTTGACCAGGTAACCCACAAACGTGACTTGATTTGTATGTTGTATGTTGTATGTTGTATGTTTATTACACTTGTATGCCGCCCTATTCCCGAAGGACTCAGGGCGGCTAACAAACAAGGTGGGGAGGGGGAAAATACAGAAAAACAAACAAAGACAAAACAAATACAAAAAACAGCTTAAAAACAACACAACAGTCGTGACAATTGAACCATTCCAAACCAGCAGTAGCCCACCAATTAAATGGTAAATGATACAATTACTGTCACATTTACATGGCCTAAAGGTTAATCTGAAACTGAGGTAATTAATTATACAAAGGTTGATGCAGTAATTTAACACTGCATTGTTATTTTTACTCCCCGCCCCTCATGTCTTTACATTGAATACAGAACCAAGTTCTGCTCCAGAAAAGGCTTACTCAATAGTTACTATTGGCCTCATGGTGAGACATTGATATACTGACAAAAATTAATCTACCCATCATGGAAAAATATTTTAATCATTAATAACTTTTACAAATGTTATTAGGATGGCAAGTCATGATATATTGACCTGTGATTACATACTGATTACATTCATTTTTTTTTATTTAGGAAGAATAAGGAAAGATAATCCTATAGTGGGGGGAAAGTATGCAGTATTATTCTCTTGCCTTGTTGCATCTAGAATTACAGCCATGGAATCTTTTATCCACAGTGTCAATCACACTCTTTGCTACTCATGAGTCTGCAGTTTATGCTAGCACCTGGGGTAACTTCATGCAACTTTCCGGCTCCTGATTTTTAATGTCTTCCCATACCCAGAAGCACCATGCATGCTAATGGCACGATAGTGGATAATAATAAAAGGAATGGCTAACTTCCGTAATGTTAATTCTATCTCATCCAAACTAATTGCATAATTTAATCATAATTTGATAGAAGTGCTTAGAACAGTCTAAACTAAAATTCTCAGCAAGGTTCTCAAACACTCTCATCACCATCATTTAGCTTTTCCTTCCAATCTAACAAAAATATACCATATTAAGGGAGAGATGTGGCTGACCTCATCGAGATATGACGCATCTCCATGGTGCTCCGTGGAATTGCACCGAATTTGACTTGCCACGAGGTTTTGAGGGACCCAAATCACCCTGGATGGGTGATGAAGACAGAGAGAACACTCTGCTGATCATAAGGAGGAGGGACGTGCAGTCAGGGGAGGCAGGGAAGGTGGGGCCTCACCAGTGTCATGAGGAAAAGAAAAGAATAGTTAAAATGATTAAAAAGGCTAAGGTAGTTACTGCCAGACTCTGGAGTCACAGTGACTCTGAGTCTGCTTAGTGCTAACTGCAGTGGGAGGCGAGAGAACTATGGGCCTCCTTTGCATAAGGAATTTTTCGCCTTTTAACCCTTGCTCAGAGTTAAGCAAGGGTTAAAAGGTGAAACATTCCTTATGCAATGCCTCCTGATCTGGGAGCATCAAATCGTGCCTAACCTAAGTAAGTTGCTTTTTATTTAATTTTTTACATTTTCATCATGGCGGGCAGACAAGAGGAGAGTTGAAATCCACAGCTGGAAAAGGTATGTGGATTGGACAGAGAGCGGGGGCAGGGGATTCAAAATTATTGTAATTTAATTTGTAATTTTTTATTGTGAGGAATTTGTGTGTGTGTGTGTGCGTGCGTGCGTGTGTGTGTTTCTTTCTTCACAGTGGTGGGGTCGGAGGAGGTGGGGGGCGAGGTGGTGGAGTGCGGCAGCGGCAGGGACGTTCTCACCGCTGTGTCCAACAGGCCAGGCATCTCATGTTTATGTCCACCATAAATGTGAGACGCCTGGCCTGTTGGATACAGCGGTGGCGGGATGGCGCGTGCTTTCTTTTGCCAGGCCCCTCGCACCACGTCCAGCCCATTGGAGCTCGCCGCATCAGGGAAAGAATGGGCTGAGTGGGCTGGCTGGCTGGGGAGGGGGAATCATGGCTCCTCGGGCCCTGGCATCAGGGCTTTAAAGCCCTGCCGCTGCATCCGCCATAGAGCAGGACGCGGCACCAGGACTCTAAAGCCCTGCCACCGGGGCCCTGCTGCCACTTTAAAGTCCTGCCGCCACATCCCGCTTTATGGCGGACATGGTGGCATGGCTTTAAAGTGGCAGCAGGGCCCCGGAGGGGATGGCACACTTTCCTATGGTACAAGGGAACTAAAATGCAGGGGTATTTTAGAAGACATTTCATATGTGAGGCTTTGCTATTAAATTGGGAGAAGATTAAAAGGCAACATTATTTAAAAATTCCAGTCTGGTTATCAACTATTGAAGCTTTTTCATATCCAATAACATACAAAAAGGAACAAACAGTTAGATATGATGAAATATTGAATGCAAGGGGTGAACAAGAACTGAAACAGCAGGGTATAAAGATGAACTGGTTTTCATATGCGCAAATACATTCCAGATATGATAAAGATCTTAAAATGGAAGGTTTCCATGATAAAATGACTGAGGTAGATAAACGTTTGATGAAAAGGTAATTAAAAAAACTATATGGATATTTATTAGAAGTTAAGATAGAAGAAGAACAAGTTAAATAATCTATGATTGCTTGAGGGACAAACTTTGGACATGGGATTGACTTAGAGAATTGGCAGAAATTGTGGTCTCAAAATTATAAAATGACAATGTCAACAGCCTATAAAGAAAATTTGTATAAGATGTTTTACAGGTGACACCTATCCCAACGAGAATAGCAAGAATGTTCAAGAATAAATCGGAAAAGTGTTGAAAATGTCATTATATACTGGGTTCATATTACCATATGTGATGGACTTGCATAGAAGCTAAAAGATATTGGACTAAAATCCACACTGGTTGGGAAAAATGATACAAAAACATATAGACTTTAAATCATAAATCTTTTTATTGGGAATTATACCGGAAACATACAATAGAGAATTGAAATATTTGATTGTAAATGTGTTAATGGCAGCTAGAATTGTATTTGCTAAAAATTGGAAAAAGAAAATACCAATTTAGGAGGAAGTTATTCACAAAATAATGGAATGTGCAGAAATGAGTAAATTGACATTTGAAATTAGAGAACAAGAAGATAAACAATTTTATAAGACATGGGATTTTATAAAACATGGAAATGAAAGATACTAGAGAATGTTATCAATACAAGAATAATAGAATGATATTGAAAATAATATAAAGATATATTATTATTGAATAAATTGAAGATGATGTAACAAATTGTTATAATATAAATGATCCCAATATTTAATATATATCATTGAAAATGAAGGAATAAATAGTGATAGTTAAATAAATAAGATAATGATAATATAATGATAATAATGTACATAAACATATTTGATTTGATAATATGTGATTTCATATAAATTGAAAGTGATGACTATGGAAAGGATGCACAAAAACCTTGTAACCAATTGACACACTGTAGCTAATGGAAAATTGTTTTATGTTTTATGTCTTGTTTGTCTATGTCTGTCTAAAAATTAAAAAATAAAATAAAGGAAAAAGAGATTGACACTTGTGATTTGCAAAATATCTTCCATGTATGTGCTTATGCCATAGAGAACCAAAATTACAAATGTACCATATGTAGACTAAAATGAATTATTGGAAGAAAAAAATAAAGGGCTTAAAGACAACTCTAGCCACTGTGAAACTCAGCCTACGAAAGCCTAATCTAAGCAAGAAAACTATATCCAAATTGAATATACTAAAGAACACATAGTTTCTAACAGAAATGACTGTATATAAACCTTTGGAGGAAAACTGATGGAAACATGTCACTCATAGAAGAAAACAGCAGTTCAAAAACTTCATAAATTGTGGGTGTTCCATCACTGGGGGCTTTCAAAAAGAGACTGGACAATCATCTATCTGAAATGTATAGGAGGGTTCAAGGAGGGTGTTGGATTAGAAGACCTGCAAGATCTTTTCCAACTCTACTTTTCTATGTTTTATGTTCTAAGAACAATGCTCCTGTTGTCTATCTAGTTCAACCCAATTCAGTTCAGCACCACTGGAACTGAGCAATCAATTTCATAGCCTGAAAAATGCTTTGGACATAGTACACTTGGATTTCAGTAAGGCATTTGACAATGTAGATCTCAGCCTTCTTCTTGGTAATCTAGAAAAATGCGGTATAGCCAGATCAGCACCAGATGGATTTGTAACTGGCTGACAGATCACATTTAGTCTTTAATGAAACTATTTGCCAGACCTAGCTTGCATATTTAGGAAAGAAATATCATCAACTCTATTTGTAATGAAAGATGTGCTTTTACGGAAACCATGGTTACAGCATAGCAAAGCCAGATCTGAGGATTTCCCACATAACTCTAGTTATTTCCCCTTCTCCCAGGCCCTCCCTCCCTTGATCACCTTGGTGATGTCCAATAAGTTTCAAATTAGGTTTTTTAGTAACAGTTCCACATTTTGGCACCTCTTTAGATGGGCATTTCTCATTCCATTCCCAAGCTTGTGTCCTTGGATCTTTCAAACATTGTTTGTGGATGGCCAGCTCTGATTCCTGTCAACCCCTTCCTGTCTTCTCATTCCACCTCCCCACATTTTATGGCAGGCTGCCATCAGAGTGAAATGAAACGATGCTGAGGTTTGATGGCAGATCTGACATTACATCTACATCTGCAGAGAAGTAAACAGTGGAGTACTGTTTTAGATCCAGTACTCTTCAATATTTCATAAACAATTTAAATGGGGGAATAGAAAGGGAACTCATCAAATTTGCAGAAGACACCAAGCTGGCAGGAATAGCCAATACCCCAACAGAATAGAATAGAATATACTTTATTTGTATGCCGCCCTTTTCCCTGAGGGGACTCAGGGCGGCTCACAATTCAGGGGGAGGGAAGGACAAAACAAGTTACACACATGAAGACAATACATCGTTAAAAGCGCAACAATCATACTATTCGGGTGGGGTTGAAGTCTTTAGCCCCAGGCCTGTCGGGACAGCCAGGTTTTAAGGGCTATATGGAAGGTCCGACGGGTGGTGAGGGTACAAATCTCCACAGGGAGTTCGTTCCATAGGGTCGGAGCAGCCATCGAGAAGGCTCTCCTCCGGGTAGTTGCCAGTCGGCATTGACCGGCTGATGGAATTCGGAGGAGGCCTAATCTATGGGATCTTATTGGCCTAGTGGAGGTAATTAGCAGTAGGCGGTCTCTCAAGTACCCAGATCCAATACCATGAAGGGCTTTATAGGTGACAACTAGCACCTTGAAGCGCACCCGGAGATCAACAGGCAGCCAGTGCAGCTCACGGAGGATAGGTGTTATGTGGGTGAAACAAGGTGCACCCAGGATCGCTCGCGCGGCTGCATTCTGCACCAGCTGAAGTCGCCGAATACTCTTCAAGGGCAGCCCCATGTAGAGCACATTGCAGTACTCCAGCCTAGAGGTCACAAGGGCACGAGTGACTGTTGTGAGAGCCTCCCGGTTCAGGTAGGGACGCAACTGGTGCACCAGGTGAACCTGGGCAAATGCCCCCCGGTCACAGCTGACAAATGGTGTTCAAAAGTCAGCTGTGGATCCAGGAGGACTCCCAAGTTGCGGACCCTATCTGAGGGGCGTAGTATTTGACCCCCCAGCCTGAGAGATGGAACACTTGGCCAATTTGTGGGAGGGAAGCACAGCAGCCACTCGGTCTTATCTGGATTGAGTACAAGCTTGTTAACCCCCATCCATTCTCTAACAGCCTCAAGGCCCTGGCTCATCACGTCCATCGCTTTATTGAGTTGGCACGGGGCGGACAGATACAACTGTGTATCGTCCGCATACTGGTGGTATTTTATCCTGTGCCGCTGAATGATCTCGCCCAGCGGTTTCATGTAGATATTAAAAAGTAGGGGGGACAGGACCGAACCCTGCGGCACCCCATATGTTAGGGGCCTAGGGGTCGATCTCTGCCCTCCGACTAACACCGACTGCGACCTGTCCGAGAGGTAAGAGGAGAACCACCGTAAAACAGTGCCTCCCACCCCCACCTCCCGCAGTCGTCGCAGAAGGATACCATGGTCGATGGTATCGAAAGCCGCAGAGAGGTCAAGGAGTACCAGGATGGAGGCATGGCCTCCATCCCTGGCTCTCCAGAGATCATCGGTCAATGCGACCAAAGCGGTTTCTGTGCTGTAGCCAGGCCTGAAGCCAGACTGGAATGGATCAAGATAACTGGCTTCCTCCAAGGACCGCTGGAGCTGAAAGGCCACCACCTTCTCAACAACCTTCCCCACAAAGGGGAGGTTGGAGACTGGACGATAGTTGTTTAGAACGGCTGGATCCAGAGATGGTTTCTTCAGGAGGGGTCTCACCACCACCGCCTTTAAAGCGGGGGGAAAGACCCCCTCCCGAAGGGAGGTGGCAACAACCGCCTGGATCCAGCCCCGTGTCACCTCTCTGCTGTTAACAACCAGCCAGGAGGGGCACGGGTCCAGCATGCATGTGGAGGCACCTACAGCTCTCATAGCCTTGTCCACGTCCTCAGGGGTAACAGCTTGAAAATCAATCCAGCGATGACCTACCAGATTATCCCTTAGTGCCTCGGCTGGTTCTGCAGGATTGGAGTCCAGGTCCACCCGAAACCGAGCAACTTTATCCGCGAGAAACTGGACGTAGTCCTCAGCCCTGCCCTGCAAAGGATCACCCGTATCCCTCTTATTTAGGAGGGAACGGGTTATCCTGAAGAGGGCGGCTGGGTGCGACTCAGCGGAAGCAATCAGAGTGGCAATGTAAGTTCTTTTTGACGTCCTGATTGCCCGGATGTACTCTCTGATGCAGGATGTTAAAAGTGCTCGGTTCGATTCGGATTTACTGGATCTCCATTGGTGCTCTAGGCGTCTCTTTCGGCGCTTCATCTCCCGGAGTTCTTCAGTAAACCAAGGGGCACTCCTGGATCCACTGCGTCGGAGCAGCCGTAGAGGCGCAATCCGGTTAAGAGACTCCATCGCTGCCGATTCCAGGCAGCAACCAGAGTCTCCGCCGGACTGTGGGCGAGGATATCAGGGATAACCCCAAGCTCCGTCTGGAACCCCAAAGGGTCCATAAGTTGCCTGGGGCAGAACCACCTGGTCGGTTCCTCCTCCCTACGGTGGGGGTTTGGTCTCCGAAAGTCAAGCCTCAGTAGGTAGTGGTCCGACCATGACAGGGGTAAGATCTCACTACCCCTCAGACCAAGATCACAACTCCACTGCTCCAAGAGAAATACGAGGTCGAGCATGTGACCCGCCGAGTGGGTTGGGCCCTGGATTACTTGGGTCAAGCCCATGGTTGTCATGGAAGCCATGAACTCCTGCGCCCCATCAGAGTGTTCACCAAGCGAAGGCAAATTGAAATCCCCCAGAACCATAAGCCTGGGGAACTCAACTGCCAGCTCGGCTACTGACTCGAGGAGCGAGGGGAGGGCTGCTGCAATGCTGTTGGGAAGCAGGTACGTTAGCAGCAAACCCACTTGACCCTTGAGGTCCAACTTCACCAGCAGGGACTCACACCCGACAAGCTCCGGAGCAGGGATCCTATGAGGTACTAGAGACTCTCGGATAACAATGGCCACACCCCCACCCCTTCTCTGGGCCCGTGGCTGATGAAGCACCTGAAAGCCCTCTGGGCACATCTCTACAAGGGGGACTCCTCCCTCCGGGCCCAGCCAGGTTTCAGTAATACATGCCAGGTCTGCCCTCTCGTCTAAAATTAAGTCCCGAACGAGAGGAGCCTTATGAACTACAGACCTGGCATTTAGCGACAGCAGCCTGAGACCAGGGTCCTGGGTACTCACACCATCTGGCCTTGGCGTGGGACTCATAGGGCCGGAAGGAGGGATCTCTGTGACGTAGCGAGCCCTCCTTCCCCGGTAATGGCCAGCCCTAAAGTCCCCGCCGTATCTGCCCCTCCCTGTTAAGACCGCAATGCTCCGGCCCACTCCCCTGTCCGTGGTCCCTCCACCCACCCCCATAACCCCGCATGCTCTGGCAGGCCCTTTGAATCAAACATCCTGAGGCTGGGATTGGCCCAGGCCCCCCTGATACTTCTGCAGAGCACTCAGCACAGAGGGTACCTGGATAAGGCCCCAGCCTGCTCAGACATACACAATCACAGAGCCATTCACTCCCCACTAACAATTTAAAACACAGAAAAGTTACAACAATAATAGGGGTTAAAAAAAGTGGGCGCATACAGCAACAGTCACATCATTCACACCTGATTCATAAAATGCGGAGACTAAAAATTGTGCAATGAGAAGGGGGGGGACAGGTACTCCACTCCTCTCCCTTCCTATGGCAAAGTCCAAAGAGGGCAAAGTCCAAAGGTATGATGGAGTAATGTCCCTGATAGTTGGAATAATATTTTTTGGGGCAGTGGTGGGCAGCCGTAGTCGCAACAAAGGAGCAGGGACGTAGCTCTGGAGGTCCGAGAGTCCAAGTCCAAGTTCGTAAACAAAGTAAACAAAAAGAGCCAGATGGTAAAGATGGTAAAAGAGGGAAGGAGACTCCATAATCGTTGAAGTAATACAGGAGAGGGGGGCGCCTGGGGGGGCGTAACGGTGACAACAAAGCCTGCCGAACGGTCCCCTTTGGTGCCATCCGAGGCAGCTACCCCCTCCCTGGCACGATAGTTCCCTGTTCAGTCCAGTCCAGAATGGCTCTACTGGGTCTCCCGCCCGAGGAATAGAGTTGTAAGCACCGGCCTTGTTAACACTGCCGGAAGCAAAACAAACTGGTATAGGTCCAAGGGCTCCTCCAGGCTCCTTTCAATCGCAAAAAACAAAGCCAGATGTCCGGAAAAAGCCAGAAGATGTCTGAAACGTCGCAAGCTGATAAAGCGATGGGGGGGGGCACCTGGGAGGAACACGGCGGCGGGAAGCAAGGCAAGCAAGGCCAGCCGCCAGATCTCTTCAGTGCCATCCCGGATCAGCCACCCCCTCTCTGGCATGGTAGTCTGCTGCGAGTCTAAGTTCAAGGCTTCCCCCAGTCGAGGAGTCAAACAGCGAGGTCGAAGGACGCTGGGGCCATTGAAAACCGCCGGGAAACGGCGCCATCAGCATACCGCCATTCCTTTACAACCAGATGGTAGGAGGACTACCGAGGGCGATCGCATAGACTGGGAGCCGCTCGAAAAACGGCGACCCCCCAACAACCGCCCGCTCGTGTCCCCTGGATCACCCTCTACCGTTGGGGCTCCTTCCCGCATGGATTCTGGCTAAGTGCGGTGGTATTTTTAGTGTCTTTTTCGCCTACCTAGTCGGAGCGTTCTAGGCTGCATCAACAAAAGGATGGAATCAAGATCTTGACTAACAACGATAATCTCTGCTTATATTAGCAATCATATATAACAACTGAATAAGTTTAGACCATGACTTTCTCACACTATATTTCATTTCTTAAAGCAAAAGGTATAACCAAGTCTTATTCAATATTGTTTATGATATAAAATAAATATTAAATAGTTTTTGTTGAATTGAGTTTTATCCAGTGGTTAAGACTTTGGGCTAGAAAGCAGGAAACTATGAGTTCAAGTCCCTCTTTAGCCATAAAATTTGTTTGATGAGTTTGGGCCAGTCACACTTTCTTACCCCAACCCACCTCACAGGGCTGTTGTGGGAAAAATAAGATGAAGAAGATTTTTATGGAATTGCATAGGAGATGAAATTGGCAACTCCTGAGATATTGGAACACTGCTATCATGTCTCTCCTAGTCCTTCTTTTTATTAAATCAGAGACCTTAAGACCTATAATTCATTCATATGATATATAAGCTATGATGCTGTCCAAATATTAGAAACACATTCATGATCATGCAGGACAGCAATGTTAAAGTAGCTTCATACTAGCACAACATGTTCAACAGAACAACAAAATCTTGCCTCTCTGGAGAATACAAACGTGAGGGAGAATTGTCTTTAGTATTTTTTTTTTAATATCAATTTTCAGTGTTTTCTTTTCAAATGAGATAGAAACATTTTTTTCTATCAGTCAAAACTTGTTTCCTTCAATTCTATTGGGATCCATAAAGTAATTGCATATCTATTTAATTTTGAAAGAATGGTAATTAGTTTGTTATGTTCAACCAGATACAGAATTTCAGTGTCAAGGATAAAACATGCAGAATATTATAAATATTGAAACTTTTTTCATGTTAGGCAGATTAAAAACAACTACAATTATACAGCATAGTTTGTGGAGGCATCTTACTCTTTTTCCACCATTTGCTTTATAAATACCTTTTGTTACTAGAATACTAATATCACTGTATCATCAAAGAAGCAAGAAGGATTTAGATTTGGCTTTTCTCCAACAATGATAGCTTTAATAATTGCCTCACTAGCATTATTTAATCTCCTACTTTCTAAGTCACATAATATTAAATGTAGAATTCAAAGACCGCATGATCCATATCATACGTACTATCAGCCAGGTGATGTTACCATGGGTGGCATTGTCACTTTAGCTGTTTTCCTGCAGGCTGTCCTAGAATTCAGCAAAGTCCCACCACCACCATTGCCTGAAGACCTTATGTAAGGATTTTATTGTCTAACTGTATGAACTCCTACTAGATCATAATTCAATTAGTCTACTCTGTTTAATGTTGTATCAAAGCATTGGAGATTTGTATAGTTTTCACTATTATCCCCAGCCAATTTTTCAATGTTTAATGATAAGCCTGGGCCAGAATATGAAGGGGGGAAATTCACTGAAATTTTAACTTTTTATATATAGGTAAGTCTGGCAAAGTTTAATAGTCTGCATCATCTTTGAGAATTTTACACATTCCTCCTTGAAGTTATTTTCTTCTTGATTTTACACCATTGAGATACTTGTAGCATTTGTTCATACGTTCATATTTGTTAATGATGTGAATAGCTTTTATTAATATATTTTATGAATATATTATATCAAAGAATAACATATTTCCAAAAATAAAGAAAAATATATGGATGATGTAGCTATTTGCACTAACATTGACGCCTTGCATAACTAAATGGACCTATATAAAATACTATTTGCTAAGTTTTCATATACAGTATTATATAGTATTTTAGTAACTACTTTATGAAACCTTCACTGTATTAGTTTCATATAAATGATAATAAAAATACACTGAGGCTTATAACATGAGATGAAATAAATACATTTTTTTCTGTAAAATATCTTTTAAAATTTTTATCTGACTTTGAATTTATCTTCTATTTCAGATTAGTTCCTAAATATTACCAACATATTGTGGCCCTGGCATTTGCAGCTCAGGAGATCAATAAAAACCCAGAAATCTTATCCAATGTCACTCTTGGTTTCAACATCTATGACAGTTACTTCAATGCACAGAAAACATACCATTCCACAATGTTACTGATTTACAACATGAAGAGCATTTTTCCCAATTACATCTGTGATATTCAGAATTACTTGACTTCAATGATTGGGGGACTAGATGCCAAAACTTCCATTGACATTGCAAATCTCTTAGATATCTATAAGATCCCACAGGTAAAATTCAGAGCATACCTGACATTTTAGAACTTCTAGATTTCGTATGGTAAATTAGAGGCAGAAATTGGGATTCTTCTAAATAATAATGTATCTTGTCTTAATCTAATCTTAACCCAATCTTAACCTAAGAAGAAACTTCCAAAGTATGAATGAAAAATATGCACTCTAATTAGATCACATGAAAATATTTCCACAGTCATTGAGGTATTAGAACTCTATAGTCCAAATACCAAAATCTTCTAGCATAGTATAGTCTCTCAAAGATATGTCACATAAATTTTGGTTAAGTGCATTACATTATTTTATAAATGAGTAAACAAATTAGATATAGAAGAATTTACAAAAAAAGGTGAATTGGGAGAAAGTACATTATACATCAATTACAGCTCCTGAAGAAAATAAATATTTTATTGATAAGTAGAGGTATTTTAATATAACCACAAATCAAATTTCTGCAGGAACAAGGGCCATTTTTAGATTCAATGCAGCTCAGTATTTTCCCTATTTAGAATGCTTCATGGATGTGAATGTGCAAACCAAACTCACAATAACAAAAGGAGAAGTGGTCTGATCTGGACATGCAAATTATAACTAGCCTTAGTTGCTCACAAAACTCTCTGACATATTTCTGTCATACAAAAAATACAACTGTCGAATATCACCTAACTCACATTTCCTGAAGTATAAATCAAATAGACATACAATAGGTTCCTCTCATGAAATATCATTCATTCACACATTCAATTGAAAGTGTTATACTACATTTAAAATTGTTCAGAATATGCTTATTTGTGAATGAAGAGTTTAGTTTGAGTATATATAAACTGCTGAAAAAAGCAGTCAGTGTTTTCTCTGAATTTGGCCACCTTTTTTTCCATTTTCTATTTTTTTTTCTCTATGAAGGTAAGGAGGATACTTGTTTGGACTCCTATATCTGTAGCATGGGTTCGTCCTTTAGCAATCTTTTTTATCTTTCATTCTAATTTCAGCAATGCTAGCTTTTGCTCACCCACATAACGTTATCTGTCATTGCTCTATGAATGTATTATAATTTTTTTTTAAACTTGACACTGGCAATTAAATATGACTCTCACCATCTTTCCTTTGCTCTCAATCATTATGCAGCTCATCTATGGTTCTAGTCCCATCATGAATTATAAAACACCAGGCCTTTTTTTCTTCCAGATGAGCCCACTGGAAAGACTTCAATATCAAGGGATTCTGTCTCTGCTTCTCCATTTCAGGTGGACATGGATTGGCATAGTTGTAATAGCCAATGAAAATGGAGAAAGAGTTATAGAAATGATTGTTCCATTATTGTCCCAACATAACATTTGTTTTTCATATATAGAGAGAATTGGTGAAGTAACGACAGTTCATGAAATCTTTGACTTGTTCAACCGTGGTGCAGAAATACATGATAATGTTATGGATAGCAATGCTAATGTTGCGATATTTTATGGAGAATCTTATACTATGGTAAGGCTAAGATGGATATCATATTTATCACGAAAAAACATGCCAGATACTGCCAAAGGTAAAGTGTGGATATTTACAGCACAAATGGAGCTCAACTCACATGTATATCAGAGAAATTGGGATACTGAAATAATGAATGGTGCTCTGTCCTTCACAATTCATGCCAGTGACCCACCAGGATTCCAGTCATTTACTGAAAGTAGAAATCCTTCCATGACAGAAGATGGATTTATCAAGGATTTTTGGCAACAGTCCTTTGCTTGTGTATTTAAAGCTTCAAATGTAGATGAGGTAGCTGGTGATATTTGCACAGGAGAAGAGGAATTGGAAGATCTTCCTGTAACTTTTTTTGAAAAGAGGATGACTGGTCACAGCTACAGTATTTATAATTCTGTCTATGCAGCAGCACATGCATTGCATGCCATGATTTCATCCAGATCTGCTCAGCAATCCATGGCAAATAATGGAAGATTGAAGCTTCAAAATCAAGATTCATGGAAGGTAATGGACTGAATATGATCTTGAATAAAAACATTATTTGTAGAAAGGAAAATGAGGTCCATAATTTCAATTAAAAGAATTCATTTTTATCTCCTTTCCTATTTCTGGAAGGCATGCAAGGTTATCCAGTTTGATTAACCACATCATATCCTGATTGATTAACCTGTCACATCATAGACACAAACTGTTTCTACTCCTTTCCTCAAGATTCTGCTATAGGGCATTGCCTGTTAAAGCAACTAGATAGAGGGACATTTTTCCCCTCATACCATCACTGCTGAACACCTAATTCATTCAATAAGATCTTATTTCTATGTACCTACATAATTAAAATATTATGTTCTGTTCTATTCTGTTGTTCTGTTCTACTCTACTCTACCCTACCCTACCCTACCCTACTCTACTCTATTTTTTCTTAGATTCTTCCCCAAATTAAACACCACTTTATATCCTTTTATCTTTTATTTTCCATCTAGCTGCACTCCTTTTTAAAAGGTCTGTCATTTAATAACAGTGCTGGAGATCTGGTTTCCATTGACTACAATGGAGAATTACTAGCTGGATACGATATACTGAACTGGATTGTTTCTTCTAATGACTCCTTCCATAGAGTTAAAGTTGGGAGGGTAAACCCTGCAGTATTTTCAGACAAAATGTTCACCATAAATGAAGATGTCATAACCTGGCACAGTTGGTTTAACCAGGTGGGATCCTCCTCCTGTGAAATTTATACCAAATCTACTTTGTAGCTCTATGAATAAAATTAATAATTCAAACCTGATCAAATAAGAACATGTACTATAATGCAACCAATAATGTCTCCAAGTTGTTGCTTGAAATGGATTTCTTATGAAGTCTTTATTTACTATGATGAAAGAAAATATTTGATATAATTGTAGAACCACCTTTCTTCAATGAGATTGACCTAACTTATTTGTTTCTGGCAGAAGGAGCCTTCTGCTAAGCAATCAGGCAAGAAATTTTAGCTGGTTGAAGAGTCTTTAGTGCCACAGCTCTCATCCTTTAGAACAGAGATGTCAAAACTTGTGTCATCATGGCAGCATCACATGACATATTGGGATTTTTCCCTCTTCGCTAAACTGAGTGGGGACGGGGCCAGCACGTGATGCATCTGGCCCAAGGGCCATGACTTTGTCAGCCTTGCTTTAGAACATCTTGGCCCAGGAAAGAAAATCTTCCCTCTCTTTTTTAGCCTTTAGGAAAAGCATTAAAATCTGGTATGGGGTCTTGAAAGAGAAGCTATTGGCTGGAGGTGATTGGTGCACTAATAGAGAAGGTACCCCTACTCCTCCTCTCCAATTGCTGGGGTTTTTAGTTAATTTTTATTCCTGTAATTTTAATCTGTTTTTATAGTTGTATAATTGTCAGATATTTGTGTGGTTTTTTGTTGTAAGCTACTGAGAGTTGCTTTGAACTGTGAGATGGGTGACAAATACATTTGAAAGATAAGAAGATTGAAAAACAAACAGATATTTCATATTATTCTAAAAAACTAGAACTTGCTTTTCTATAGTATAAATTCCAATTTCATTATTAATGATGACTTACAACAATACGTCATTATTATAGCCATTTATTTAAAATAGTTGCAGTTTTGTTTTTTAAATATTGTATCTCAGTATAAGGTCATTTCTCCCTAATTCTAGGTTTGATATATCTTTTATAATCTTCCATCTGTTATTTCTTGTGCTACCTTCAGATGCTTTGGAGAATATCAAAGTTTAACAGAAACTATGGAACAATTTTAAAAAGTTCAAAAAAGAAACAAAAAGTAATGCTGAATATTTTCTACTCGCTTCATGATGCCAATTGTTTATTCTGAAATTAGTGAATGTTTGTACATTGTATGTAATCATTGTATAGATTAGTAAATCATTTTCAATGATTTACCAATGATAGCCAGTGTGATAGCTTCTTGAATACCTTATTCTAGTTTACCTTTAAAAACAGCCAGAAAATAGAACTTACACTGATATAAGAATTATGTATGTATGTATGTATGTATGTACGTACGTACGTACGTACGTACATACGTACGTATGTATGTATGTATGTATGTAAAGTGGGTTAAATAAGATTTTTGTTTTTGTTTTAAAGATTCAGTCATGACCAATTCTTGGCAACTTTATAAGCACAATTTCTTTCAATTGTTGGATGTTCATCTTTGCATCAGTTTTGATGTTATTAAGTCAACATGTTCTTTGCTTGCCCCTTCGTCTTGTTCCTTTAACCATTCCTAGCATCATTGATTTTTCGAGTCAATTTTCACACATGACATGTCAAGGTAAATTGGAAGGATTCTTTTGATTTTTGACATCTAATGATGTGCTTGTTTTATATGATTCAGCATCTCTCTATCGGTTGCTCTGTCCATGGTACATGAAATAATTTATGCCAGCACCACAGTTAACAGGAGTCCATTCTTCTTTAGCCGTTCTTAGTGTCTAACTCTCACACCCATAAATCATTTTAAGAAAAGACTATTGTTTTAACTAGCTGCTTTTATATTTATATCAATAAATCTGCTCTTTCAGATTTTATTCATATTAACTTATTTATATTAAGCATTGTGACCTAAGGTGTATATCCTGTGTTTGATTTCCAGAGTAGAATTGATATTGTGAATAAATCTTGATCCAAGGAACATAAATTCTTGAACTAATTCAATTTCATCTTTGTTGATTTTAGACATTTCATGCTAATCTGCAGCTGTTGTCATTATCTTTGTTTTCCTGAGGTTAAGATTCAGTCCTACTTTTTCACTTTCATCCTTGATTTTCCATATGATTTCCCCGGTCTTCCTTATTTCCACTCAATAGTGTTGTCTCATTTGAGTACCTCAAATAATTTGTGGTTCTTCCTCCAGTCTTTACTCCAACATCAAACCATTCCAGATCTAATTTTCACATGATAAGTTCAGCATACAGATTGAGCAAAAACAGTGATAGAATATATCCCTGTCCAATTATCTTGTTGAACCAATTCCTGTCACCATAATACTCTCACTCTTGCCTCATGATCAGTATACAGTGATCTGATGAGTCTGATGAGTGGCTTGGGATACCAACATCATGCAAAGCTGCCCATAGCTGAGACATAATCAAAAGCTTTTCTAGTTGAGACACATATAATATGTTTGATATTTGCATGCCTTTTCTATCATCCATCTATCATTGGCAGTGTGATTTCAATTGCTATGCCAGTTTCTTATAGCCAGCCTGTACATCAAGTAACTCTTGATTGATGACATTCAGTAGCCTATGTTTAATTATCTTTAGAAGAATCTTGTTTGAATGAGAAATCAATACAACTGTGCCATAGTCGGAACAGTCTGCTGTCTCACCTTTCTTTACTAGTGAGATAAAAACAGATCTTTTGCAGTCCTGATGCCATAGACATATAGATCATATCCCTTGACACAGGGCAGCTCCATCAATACCTAGATCTTTGCAGTTCAGCAATTTCTCCATGTCCCATTCTACTACTTCTTCCATATTAGGTTCATTATCAACTGGGCTATCATCGTTGTGATCTTGATAGTAAGTCAAATTACTACAGAGGCTTTCCATATATCTTTTCTGCCTGTTCTTGATCTTCTGCTGATCACTTAGTATATTCCTTAGTTGCAGGCTTTAACAGTTCCTTGACTTAGTGTAAAGCTGAATCACATCATTTTCACTAGAGGAAATATGATCTTAGAATGTCCCTTCTTGTTAGCTTCAATTGTTAGGTTTTCTGAAGGCTTTCATCCAACAACATCATAAAATCCCTGACTACCAAAAGGTAGCCCTTGCCTTTCTCTATAGCATGCAGGTTGTCCTCCAGCCTGGAGGGTCAACTGTTGCTATCCATATCTGAGTCATGTTGTCATAAAGAGTTCTATTGAGATTTTTTTACAGGTAGTTCACTATTGTTTTTCCTAGTAAGGTGGGCTAAAAGACCTAATTATGGCTAACAGTTCTATAGTTCACGTTTAATATCAAATACTCTGATCAAAGTTAGGTTTTGCACCATTAGCAGAAAGCAATTGCTGACAGTTGCTGAAGTGGCAGTAAGTATTTTTATGCATCTGGGAACAAGCCGACCCAGACAGGGAGGTTCCTGTTATCTTGCAAAAATATGTCCTGTGTTGTTTCTCTATATGTCACACATGATCTATAAGGCGCTGACCATGTTCATTCTTGGAATAGTAACTGTCAACCATCTGGCATAGACATTTCTTGGTTCCTCTTATTACCTTATATGCTTAGATACTGCCTCTACAGATGTTGATGTAATTTGCACTATAAATGTATGTCTTTAAGAACCTTTCGGGGTTCAAACTTTTTATGCTTGTTTGGCATGTTTGAACCTGCGCATTCAATAAACTTTTCCTATATTGCATTGCTTGGCTTCGTTGTCTCTTCTTTCCACTACACTAGCATTACTCATTTATATGGGCTTGAGTATGGCATATATTTGATGAATCAATGAGAATGCTGAATTAAACATTTTAATGCAACCAAAAATGGTCATTTAATCTGCAGTTCCTCTTTAAAAAATAGTTGCAAAGTGGAACACCATAGATGGTCATAATAACAGCTATTTATGTTTGGAAAGGCTAGACATCTGATGAATCTTTCTATAGACAACATTGTGCATAGTAGAGGTAGAGCTCTACTAGAGCAAGGGCTACCTTTTGGTAGTCAGGGAGGGTGTGTCCACATAAGTAAAAGGCAGCATTTAAACTTTATACATTAAATGCATATTAACCATTGCAATTCCTTTGTTTGATGGTTATGAGCCATTGAGGTAGACAGCATACAAATTAAAAAATATATTGTTAATTACATCCTAACTCAGACTGATATGATACCTCTGAATTGTTCTTTTTGTTTGTTTGTTGCTTCTGCTTCAGTCCCAGCCTGTTTCTATATGCACTGGGAGTTGCCATCCTGGTACCAGCAAGAAAATCAAGGAAGGGCAGCCGTTTTGTTGCTATGACTGCATTCCATGCCCAGATGGGAAGGTTTCAGAGAAGGAGGGTAAGAAATATTATGACGGGCAATCTTCTCACATAATGGTTGCAGTTTCCAAATGCAACCTTATACATTTGAGGGCTCTTTTTGCCCAGTATTTTGTGCAATATTTTGAATAGTATTGAGATACTGATGTATTAGGGCTTGCTGAAGAAAAATCAGATAATCTAGGTCAAATGCATAGATTATATGGAGAATTATATGATTACATAAAGAACTAAAATTCTAAAGATAATTTACATATTAATGTTTTGAAATTAAAATGCAGTATAACTGCCATTAAACAGATTGTTTTAATGGTTAGCCTTCTTGAAATCTCCAAACTAATATACAATTGTTTAATGAATAGAGAATAAAAATTCTAAATATTTTTAAAAGACATAAATATTATTATTAAGATATGCTTTATATTCTAGAGTTGATTTTCACGTCATTTTAATTTTCAGATACAAATGATTGTTACTTGTGTCCAGAAGGAAACTATCCAAACAAGAACCAGGATTCCTGTATTCCTAAAACTTTGACATTTCTGTCTTATGAGGAACCACTGGGAATCAGTCTAGTCTTCTTTGTTCTTCTGTTTTCTTTGCTCTCAGTAATGGTGCTTATAATATTTTTGAAGAACCATAACACTCCCATTGTCATAGCTAATAGCCGAAATCTCACCTACATTCTCCTCATCTCCCTCCTGCTCTGCTTCCTTTCTGCATTCCTATTCATTGGTCATCCAGAGAAGATGGTATGTCTCCTGCAACAAATGACTTTTGGGGTTGTCTTTACAGTGGCTGTTTCATCAGTATTGGCAAAAACCATCACAGTGGTTCTAGCTTTCCAGGCCACCAAGCCAGGATCCAAGATGAGAATGTTTGTGGGAAAGAGACTGTCCAACTCCATTGTCATTTCCTGTTCTCTTATTCAAACAGGTATTTGCATAGCATGGCTAACAACTTCTCCTCCATTCCCAGACCAAGATATGGATTCAGTAGTTGAAGAAATTATTGTGCAGTGCAACCAAGGCTCTGTGACTATGTTCTACAGAGCCCAAAGCTATTTGGGCTTCTTGGCTGTTATTAGTTTCATAGTTGCCTTCATGGCCAGGAAGTTACCTGATACTTTCAATGAAGCCAAGTTCATCACTTTCAGCATGTTGGTCTTTTGCAGTGTCTGGATATCCTTTGTTCCAACCTATTTGAGCACCAAGGGGAAATACATAGTGGCAGTGGAGATATTTTCCATCTTGGCCTCTAGTGCTGGTTTGCTGGGCTGCATCTTTCTTCCCAAATGTTATATAATTGTTATAAGGCCTGACTTGAACAGCAGGGAAAATTTAATGAAAAGAAAACAATTCTAATTTTGATTCATAATTTCCTTGGCTGTAGTTTAGTAACATTATGTCATCTTTCTCCAGAGTCATAAGGCCGCTTTATCAATAGCTGCATTCCTGCTTTACATGTGCAGGTATTGCTGCTTCAGTTCACTATGCGAAATCAGAGCAAAATTTCTGCACATATGCATAAGGGAAGAGCAACCTGTGACAGAGACTTGCAAGGATAAAATTAGCGCTTTAGAAATTTCTCCTACTTATGCTCCTTTGTCCAAAACATTTCACCCAAAGAGCTTGCATACAGTAGCTATTTGCATGAAGTGGAATATAGTTTTTAAAATATTTCTTTATTAAATTAAAGTGATAGGAATTTTTGTATTCATATAATACTATTAATATAAAAATATACAGAAAGTATGTTATGGAAATTCTAAAGATTTAATGATTATAAAAACAAAGAATTCTGAAATAAATATGACCAAGCTGCTTCTTCTTCTGGCTCTTTATTGGGGAAAAAGAATAAATTTTAAAAAATATAAGTAACACATATTGACAATCTATTTGCTTTCATTATGGACTGTAGATGTATTATTCCATTGGGTGGTATTCATTCCTATGAGCATGTCCAGTTTCTTAAGATCTTGGTTAATTCTTATTCCTGACATTGTACCAAAAGGCACATATGGTGTTTTGGCTAACAATGATCATCCTCAACATATATTCACAATATGGTTTTTGGCCCTGAATATAGCAATAGAATGATATAAATAGAATGATATAATTTTCTCATATCTGTATTTCACTTCTTAGAAATTGCAACTAATTCTTATTCAACATTCTTTTATATAAAAAAATAAATATTACATGTTTTTCGTTGAATTTATATAAATGAACTGAGCCAGTTTGGTCTAGTGGTTAAGAGATCAGACTAGAAAGCAAGAGACCACAGGTTCAAATCCCAGCTTAGCCCTGAAAGCCAATTTGGGGATCACTGTCTTTTGTTCCAACCCACCTCACTGGGCTATTGTCTTAAGAAATAGAAGGTTTGTTGGATATGTTTGTCCCCTTGAAGATCTGGCTCTTCTAACAATTACTGCAGCAGACTGAGGCTAGAGCAAGTTTGTAGCTGATGTATGAAAAAGTGTTTTTATGTTTGTTTATTTTTGTTTGTTTGTTCTTTTCCCCTCGTTTTTAATGTTTTGTGAACCAACCAGTATCATGATCCATAATATAGGCAGCTATATAGGTCTTTTAAATAGATATGTTTACAATATTTTAATCATTAAAAGGCCAACATTCTATCTGCAGCCCAATATTTTCTTTATCTGTCATATGGCACTATGAACAAGGATTAAAATTAATTCTCCAAGAGAAATACATGGTGGCAATGGAAAAATATCCCATTCTGGCCTCTAGGGTTCAATTGCTGGTTGCATTTTTCTGTTAAATGTTATGTAATTGTGTTGATGCCCAATGCGAACAACAGGCATCACCTAATGAACAGAAGGAAATTATGATGTTAACAAATGACTTTCTTGTACTTTGTGATAAAGCAGTTGTTTAATGGCTACTAAGGCAACCTTCAAAACGGTTCTTTCAACACTTAGCATCATATATGAAAGTCAACACTTCTATAATTGGGGTCACATAATTGCTTTGGAAAATACCTGCACATTACTGTTTGTCAGGCTTTGCAACATGAAGCGTAAAGTGAGTATTCCTGGGCAAACACATTGTGAAGGTCTTCAGAAGCTTGGGAAATCTCTGTAGTTTATGGATCTACTTATGTACTAAAATGATTTTAAAAGCTATATCAAAATTTAATAAGAATAATATTCTGTAAGTAACCTACTCCTCCACCCAGATTTGTCTGCAATGTTTAATTTAGTATTATCTGTTGCTATCTGGTGATCAGATTTTAATGGCTGAAATAGTTACATATATATCCATAGATATCAATCATATTCACTTTGGGGTATTAAACAAACCAGAATTCTACAAATTGCCAAAATTTAATTAATTAAATTATATTATCTGACAAGGCAAACAATGTCAGATGGTTAAAGTAAATATTGAAGTTGAGATATATTAATATATTTGAAATAATTTAATACTTCAATCTGAGCTGTTATTTGTATCACCATATATTTATATTCTCTATTTTCTGTTTTGGCTTCTGATTTCTAGCCACTTATAGATATTATATACTTTATAGAAGTCCAATTCCTCTCTTTCTTTTAGTTCTATTGTCATTTTATCCATTTCTGCGTATTTGAGTATATTCCGGATTATAGTTTCATCTGAGGGTGTATTGATTTTTTTCCACTTTTGTGCGAAGGCAGTCCTGGCTACAGGGAGTATGTGTATGATTATGTATTGAGATTGTTTACCCAATTTTTTGTCTAGTAATCCTAATAAGAATGCTTCTGGTTTGAGTTCTATTTTTCTTCCAACCATTTCCAAATTTTGCATCACTACTTCCTTGTGATGGGGTATGTCCACCACATATGATAAAATGTTCCAGGCTTGTGGCTGCATCTCCAACATTTGGGGGATAAATTTGAGTACATTTTGGCCAATCTCACAGGAGGCAAATCTATAAAAAAAAATTATAGAGATTTTCTCTGTAAGCTACTGCTATCGTAAATTTATTATTTTTTCCCCATAGTTTATAACATTTTTCTAACTCTATATTATGAACAAAATTTCTTCCACGGCTTCCACTTGAGAGACCGCCTGCTTAAGGTGACCAGACGTCCCGCTTTTGGCGGGACACCCCCGCTTTTTGATGCATTTTCCCGCGTCCCGCCCGCTTTTTTAAAAGGCACGCTTTTTTTGGCGCTTGCAGCTCCCGCCCATCAGCTGCTGGGCTGGCTCATCGTTCTGTTCTATGCTACCACCTACAAATTTAAGCCAGCCCAGCCTGCCGCTCACTGATTTGATTGGCTGGACTTCAGCCAATCAGTGAGCTGGCCAACCAGCTCACTGATTGGCTGGACTCCTTAGCTGAGGACGCATGCGCGAGTCTCCATTTTATTTCGTCTTTGTTTTGGGCAGCTGCGCTTACTCACTGGTGGTGAGTAAATCATGTTTTGTATTAAATTTGGTACCGTGGGAATCGGGAGGCGCTGGGCTGGGGGAAGGAGACAGCCCCCTTGCGGAGTTCGCAGCCAGCCCCTGTGCTGCGCTGGAACGGGCGGCAAAACCTCTGGAACCACGTGGAAGTTCTCGGGCGGCTGCTCCCAGCTCTCCTGCCCCGGAGGGAGCAGCCGCCGGCGGCGGCGGAGGAGGAAGCAGCCCGGCGTCGCTGCTTGCCGCGCGCTCCCTCGCTCGCGGCCAGGCTTTGGTGCTGCCTTTCCCGCTCTGTGCGTGCTGCCCAGACCAGACCTCTCTTCCTTCCGTGGAGTCCGTTCGTGAATCCATGGGATTCGCCGCGGAAGGAAGAGATGTCGGGGGAGTGGCGCCGCCAGCAGAGAACATCCCCTCGCTTCTGGGCCTCCCCGCTGCTGTCCCGATCTCTCTTCCTTCCGTGGAGTCCGTTCGTGAATCCATGGGATTCGCCGCGGAAGGAAGAGATGTCGGGGGAGCGGCGCCGCCAGCAGAGAACGTCCTCTGGCTTCTGGGGCTCCCCGCTGCTGTCCCGATCTCTCTTCCTTCCGTGGAGTCCGTTCGTGAATCCATGGGATTCGCCGCGGAAGGAAGAGATATCGGGGGAGCGGCGGACGCCAGCAGAGAACGTCCTCTGGCTTCTGGGGCTCCCCGCTGCTGTCCCGATCTCTCTTCCTTCCGTGGAGTCCGTTCGTGAATCCATGGGATTCGCCGCGGAAGGAAGAGATGTCGGGGGAGCGGCGCCACCAGCAGAGAACGTCCTCTGGCTTCTGGGGCTCCCCGCTGCTGTCCCGATCTCTCTTCCTTCCGTGGAGTCCGTTCGTGAATCCATGGGATTCGCCGCGGAAGGAAGAGATATTGGGGGAGCGGCGGACGCCAGCAGAGAACGTCCTCTGGCTTCTGGGCCTCCCCGCTGCTGTCCTGATCTCTCTTCCTTCCGTGGAGTCCGTTCGTGAATCCATGGGATTCGCCGCAGAAGGAAGAGATGTCGGGGGAGCGCCGCCGCCAGCAGAGAACGTCCCCTCGCTTCTGGGCCTTCCCGCTGCTGTCCTGATCTCTCTTCCTTCCGTGGAGTCTGTTCCTGAATCCATGGGATTCGCCGCGGAAGGAAGAGATGTCGGGGGAGCGGCGGACGCCAGCAGAGAACGTCCTCTGGCTTCTGGGCCTCCCCGCTGCTCTCCTGATCTCTCTTCCTTCCGTGGAGTCCGTTCATGAATCCATGGGATTCACCACGGAAGGAAGAGATGTCGGGGGAGCGGCGCCGCCAGCAGAGAACGTCCTCTGGCTTCTGGGGCTCCCCGCTGCTGTTCCGATCTCTCTTCCTTCCGTGGAGTCCGTTCGTGAATCCATGGGATTCGCCGCGGAAGGAAGAGATGTCGGGGGAGCGGCGGACGCCAGCAGAGAACGTCCTCTGGCTTCTGGGCCTCCCCGCTGCTGTCCTGATCTCTCTTCCTTCCGTGGAGTCCGTTCCTGAATCCA
The DNA here is from genome assembly GCF_051295495.1 of Thamnophis sirtalis. Classification (NCBI taxonomy): domain Eukaryota; kingdom Metazoa; phylum Chordata; class Lepidosauria; order Squamata; family Natricidae; genus Thamnophis; species Thamnophis sirtalis. The sequence continues at coordinate 113,757,209 of NW_028261384.1, forward strand.
TGGGATTCGCCGCGGAAGGAAGAGATGTCGGGGGAGCGGCGCCGCCAGCAGAGAACGTCCTCTGGCTTCTGGGCCTCCCCGCTGCTGTCCTGATCTCTCTTCCTTCCGTGGAGTCCGTTCGTGAATCCATGGGATTCGCCGCGGAAGGAAGAGATGTCGGGGGAGCGGCGGACGCCAGCAGAGAACGTCCTCTGGCTTCTGGGCCTCCCCGCTGCTCTCCTGATCTCTCTTCCTTCCGTGGAGTCCGTTCATGAATCCATGGGATTCACCACGGAAGGAAGAGATGTCGGGGGAGCGGCGCCGCCAGCAGAGAACGTCCTCTGGCTTCTGGGGCTCCCCGCTGCTGTTCCGATCTCTCTTCCTTCCGTGGAGTCCGTTCGTGAATCCATGGGATTCGCCGCGGAAGGAAGAGATGTCGGGGGAGCGGCGCCACCAGCAGAGAACGTCCTCTGGCTTCTGGGGCTCCCCGCTGCTGTCCCGATCTCTCTTCCTTCCGTGGAGTCCGTTCATGAATCCATGGGATTCACCACGGAAGGAAGAGATGTCGGGGGAGCGGCGCCGCCAGCAGAGAACGTCCTCTGGCTTCTGGGGCTCCCCGCTGCTGTTCCGATCTCTCTTCCTTCCGTGGAGTCCGTTCGTGAATCCATGGGATTCGCCGCGGAAGGAAGAGATGTCGGGGGAGCGGCGGACGCCAGCAGAGAACGTCCTCTGGCTTCTGGGCCTCCCCGCTGCTGTCCTGATCTCTCTTCCTTCCGTGGAGTCCGTTCGTGAATCCATGGGATTCGCCGCGGAAGGAAGAGATGTCGGGGGAGTGGCAGACGCCAGCAGAGAACGTCCTCTGGCTTCTGGGCCTCCCCGCTGCTGTCCTGATCTCTCTTCCTTCCGTGGAGTCCGTTCGTGAATCCATGGGATTCGCCGCGGAAGGAAGAGATGTCGGGGGAGCGGCGGACGCCAGCAGAGAACGTCCTCTGGCTTCTGGGCCTCCCCGCTGCTGTCCTGATCTCTCTTCCTTCCGTGGAGTCCGTTCGTGAATCCATGGGATTCGCCGCGGAAGGAAGAGATATCGGGGGAGCGGCGCCGCCAGCAGAGAACGTCCTCTGGCTTCTGGGGCTCCCCGCTGCTGTCTGTGGATCAATGGGATTCTGTTAAGGTTACAATTGGATGTGTTGGACGAATCTTAAAAGATGAAACTTTTATTAAAACGTTTGACTTAACTAATAAACAAACTAATCCAACCTAAATGTAGAGGAGGAGAAGAAGGGGGGGGGGTTAAAAAGAGCAGAGGAAAAAGAAAAGAAAGCATGAAGAAAACATAAAGAAAGGGATGGGAGGGAGGGAAGGAAGGAAGGCAGTTTATGTTGAAACAGAAAATATTATATAAGGAAGAAAATGGAAATAACTTAGGAAGGAAGGAAGGAAGGAAGGAAGGAAGGAAGGAAGGAAGGAAGGAAGGAAGGAAGGAAGGAAGGAATTGCACTTAATAGTGAAGGAAAAGAGAATGAAGGAAAAAGTATTGGAAGGATTGAAAGAAGGAAGGAGGAACAAAAATTACACTTAATATTGAAATGGAAAAGAAAATATAATGAATGAAAGAAGAAGTATAGGAAGGAAGGAAGGAAGGAAGGAAGAAACAAAGACTGTTGAAACAGAAAAGATAATATAAGGAAGAAAATGGAAAGACGTATAGGAAGGAAGGAAGGAAAAAAGGAAGACAATGTTGAAATGGAAAAGAATATAAGGAAGAAAATGGAAAAAATTATAGGAAGAAAGGAAGAAATGTACTTAATATTGAAACAGACAAGGGAATGAAGGAAAAAATATTGGAAGGATTGAAAGAACAAGGTTTTCCTTGTATGGGATTGATAGTGTCATTCTTAAATTTATTCCCCAAAATTTTTCCCATTTGTCTAGTTCAATGTTATAGCCAAAGTTCTGTGCCCATTTTATCATTGGTTCTTTTACAGTTTCCAATTTCCTCTTCCATTTGATACTTCAAGAGGAATTTGTATATTTTCCCTATCATCTTTCTGTCCAGACTTTGAATAATTTTATTCAATTTGTGTGGTTCTGTTTCAATACCATATATTTTAGTGTCTTTATTGTATTTAGTTTTAATTTGGAGGTAGGTTAGCCAGTCACCTTTCATATTCTGATCTGCCAATTCTTGAATTGTTTTTAAATTTCCCTGTCTGTCAATTAGATCTCTGTATCTTAGAATTTTGTTCCAATCTGTAAAATTTGGGTGTGTCGTTCTTTCTGTTGGTGATAGCCAATTTGGGGTTTTCACATAGTGGATTTTTTTGATTTTGAGCCATTGTTGCAGTAAAGTTCTAATTAAATGATTTTGAAAGTATTTGTGCGTTTTATGTTTGTCATTCATTCCATAAGAAATTATGCCAGCCTGCTGCAGGTCATGGCCTTCTAAGATCAGAATTCTTTTATTCTTTAACTCAATCCAATCCTTCATCATTGTCATTGTTACTGCAGTTGCGTATATATAGGCTCCCTGTGTGCTTCCATCCATCCCTACGAAGATCTGCTGACTCTGCCTGCCTGCTAGTAAGTGAGCTGGGTTTTTTCTTTTATTTTTTTAATGTATTTTAAAATAATATTTTATTTATTGTGCATATGATTTTTAAAAATAGTGTTATTCTGTGTTGATTCTTTTTTTAAATTGTCTTAAACTATTTAAAAAAAGATTCTATCCAAAATAAATTGAAACAAGCCATTTTTAAAATTTCTATGCACAATACTTTGAAATGGACTCAGGAGTCATGATTGACACTGAGTGAATTTGCACTTTTAATAATCAGAAAGATACAATGGCATTGAAAAAAGTGACTGATGACCATTTTTCACACTTAGCGACCGTTGCGACCATTTTTCACACTTAGCGACCGTTGCAGCATCCTCATGGTCACGTGATCAAAATTTTGTTTGGCAACAGATTCGTATTTATGCTGGTTTCAGTGTCCTGGGGTGACCTTTTGACAAAAAATTTTTTTTTAATCAAGCCCCCCCCCCCCCGGTCAAGGGCGTCCCTCTTTTCCAATCTGAAAATCTGGTCACCTTACGCCTGCTGCCAATTACCTCCCAAAGACCCGTTAGATCACACAGGGTCGGCCTCCTCCGGGTTCCGTCTACCAGCCAATGCCACCTGGTTACTACCTGGGGGAGGGCCTTCTCTGTGGCAGCTCCGGTCCTTTGGAACGAACTCCCCACGGAGATTCGGACCCTCACCTCTCTCCAGGCCTTCCGGAAAGCCGTCAAAACCTGGCTGTGCCGGCAGGCCTGGGGTTGATAAGTTCCCCTCCCCTCTCAACTTGTATGGTTGTATGATTCTTGTTTATTTTAATCACGTGTATTGTGTTTTATGTTCCCTTTTACCCCCTTTGAGTTGTTCGCCGCCCTGAGTCCCCCCTGGAGAAGGGCGGCATACAAATAAACTAAATCTTAATCTTATCATTGTCTCCTTTACTGTCTCTTCCTCCATTTTATATTTTAAAAGAAAATTATATAATCTAATGAACATTTTTCCTCCTGTTCCTAGTAATATTTTATCTAATTCCATTTGTTTCTCATGTATTCCTTATTGTTCCCAACCTTTTTTAAGTCTTGTTTTAATTTGTAAATAGGATCACCATTCCATATTTATTCCTAGTGTTTTCAGATCTTGTACAGATTTTAATTCTCCTCTTTCATCTAAAAGCACTGCATATCTTACCATTTTACTGAGATCTATAGTATTTGGAGATGTGATTGCCTCCATCGTTGATAACCAAATTGGGATTTTCAGGTAGTGGTGTTTTTTATTTTTCCCAGACCCTAAAAAGGACATCCCTTACTATATGTCTCTGGAAGTAGGAATGATATTTATTTTTTCCTTCCCAGAGGAAGTCATGCCAACCTAGTTGGAGATCGTGGCCTTCTAGCATAAGGATTCTTCTATTTTTTACTTGAATCCAGTCCTTTAGCCATATTAGGGTGCTGCCTGATAATAAAGGTCCCAATCTAGGAGGCCGAAGCCCCCTTCATTTCTACTATCTTGTAGAAGTTTGTATTTAATAAACATTTTTTCCCTGACCAGATAAATTTGGATAACATTTTATTTAGTTGTTCAAAAATAAATTTCTCTAATTTAATCGGTATTGTTTAAAAAAGATAAAGTAGTTTGGGTAGTACATTCATTTTAGTTGTTGAGATTCTGCCAATTAATGATATATGTAGTTTAGTCCAATTATCGAAATCTTTTTGTATCTGTTGTAGCAATTTGTTGTAGTTATCTTCTTTTATTGTAATACATTTTGCTGCTAGCCATATTCCCAAATATTTAATTTTCTTGGCCCTCGAAATTCCCAATTTCTCCTCCAGTTCTTTGTCTTTTAGTTAAATTCTGAGTTAATATTTTAGTTTTCTTTTTATTTATTTTAAGCCTGCCACTTTACAGAATTGGTATATATCTTGTAAGCAAAAAGCTGCAGCTGACCTCTTTGGAGAGCACAAACTTGAGGGAGGATTGTCTTGGGTAGTTTTTTTTTTCCCTTAAGAAAACATCTTGTCCATTTTAAGCATCTTATTTTCAAATGAGATAGAAATCAGTCAAAACATGTTTCCTTCAATTCTCTTAGGATTTCCATAAAGTAATTGCATAACTATTTAATTTTGAAAGGATGGTAACTAATTTGTTTATGTTCAACCAGATACAGAATGTCAGTGTTTAAGAACAAAACATGAAGAATATTATAAATGTCTCAACTTCTTCATGTTAGGTAGACTAAAAGCATTTCAATCATACAGCAGTTTGTGGAAGTTTTTTACTCTTTCTGAAGGTTTGCATTAACACCACCTTTTGTTACCAGAATACTAATATCACTGTCATCAAAGAAGCAAAAAGAAACTAGATGTCAAGGAATCCTATGACTTTTGTCAACAATGTTAGCCTTAATAATATTCTCACCAGCATTACTTTATCTCCCACTCTCTAAGTCATATAAAATCCAATGTAGAGTTCAAAGTCCTCATGATCCATATCATATGTACTATCAGCCAGGTGATCTTACCGTGGGTGGCATTGTTACATTAGCTGCTTTCCTACATGCTACTATAGAGTTCACCAAAGTCCCACCACCACCATTGCCTGAAGAGCTTGTGTAAGGATTTTATGCTTAGTTCTATGTATTCTAACTGTATAAGATGCTATTAGATAACTCAATTAGTCTACTCTGCTTAATGTTGTATCAAAGCATTGGAGATTTGTATAATGTTTACTATTTTACCCAGTCAATGTTTAATGCTAAGTCTCGGCCAGGAGAAAACATCATTTAAAACATTACTATTCTAAATAGATTTGCTTGGTAAAGTTTAATAGTCTGCATCTTCTCTGAGAATTTTACACAGTCTTCCACATGGTTTTCTTCCTTTTAATTTATACACCATTGAGATGATTGTACTAAAATGTGGCATTTACTCATACATTAGAGATATGGATAGTTGTTATCTATATATTATGAATATACTTGGAATACTGCATTCAGTTTTGGTCGCCACAATGTAGAAAAGATGTTGAGACTCTAGAAAGAGTGCAGAAAAGAGCAACAAAGATGATTAGGGGACAGGAGACTAAAACTTATGAAGAACGGTTGCAGGAACTGAGTATGACTAGTTTAATGAAAAGAACGACTAGGGGAGACATGATAGCAGTGTTCCAATATGAAACTAATCAAGGAGAGAAGCAACTTAGAACTGAGGAGAAATTTCCTGTCAGTGAGAACAATTAATCAGTGGAATAGCTTGCCTCCAGAAGTTGTGAATGCTCCAACACTGGAAGTCTTTAAAAAGATGTTGGATAGCCATTTGTCTGAAATGGTATAGGGTTTCCTGCCTAGGCAAGGGGTTGGACTAGAAGAACTCCAAGGTCCCTTCCAATTCTGCTATTGTCTTGTATTGTAATATATTATTCCATATCAAAGAACTAAAGAGTGATTTCCAAAAACAAAGGAAGAATACAAATCTATGGATGGCATAGTTTTAAATATCAAGTTGCCTACTTATTTACACAACTGATGAGTTGTGTAAATAAATAGAAGTGTACAAAATACTGTTGCTTTTCATACATTATATTGTATGAAATAACTGCTTTAAAAAACAACCACCACATTATTTTCATATACATACTAATAAAAATAAATATTCTGAGACTTGTAAAGTGAGATGCAACAATTCATGTATATTTTATTTTAAAAGACCTTTTAAATGTTTATCTGATTTTGAATTTATCTTCTATTTCAGATTAGTTCCAAAACATTACCAAAATATTGTGGCCCAGGCATTTGCCATCGAGGAAATCAATAAAAACTCAGAGATATTATCCAATGTCACCCTTGGCTTCAACATCTATGACAGTTATACCAATGCACAGAAAACATACCATTCAACAATGTTACTGATTTATAACAGGAAAAACCCTTTTCTCAATTATATCTGTGGTATCCAGAATCATCTGACCTCAGTGATTGGTGGACTAGACTCCAAAACTTCCATTGTCATTGCAAATCTCTTGGATATCTATAAGATCCCACAGGTAAGAAACAGAGCATACCTAATTTTTTAGAACTTTTCAATTTTATTTGGTAAATTAGAGGCAGAAATATGGATTCCTCTAAATAGCATTGCACCTTGTGTGCTTTTTCTTAATTAAAATCCCCTTACCTCACTTTCTTTTAAAGAATGGCGGTAACAAGCTAGATAATTTTAACCTAGTAATTTAAGACTGAAAATTACTTTGGTATGAATGAAAAATATAAATTATTTTTCTGTTTAAATGGGATTGAAATATTTCCACAGTCAGAACTGTAGAACCCTGATACCAAAAACTCTCTCAGCATTATGGAGAGAGTGGCAATAGTTCACAGTGGTTTCCTCTCAAACCTACAGTAAAACACATTCGGGTTACGTTGCCAGTGGTCAAATCTCTTCAGCCTGGGAAGGAAGTTTGCTGAAGTCAGTGATATATTTAAGGGTTTCCACACATTTGCTGGTTCAGAATAGCTTTTTTTGTTGTTGCTCTGATCTCCCTTGATACTACATCCCTGGCTTGATTGTACAGCATCCTATCTCCTTTTCTATAAGATTCTTCTGTGGCAGGATGTAGCTGCTTGAGTTTAGCTCTAAACCAAATTTGGTGTTGCTGTGTATTCATAGGCTTCTGGTTGGCACATATACAATAGAACTTCACAAAAAACTAACATTTGTTGTCACAGTATCTCTGAGTTCATCCAAGTCTGCAGAGGTAGCTTCAAAAATGTTCCAGTCTGTGCAGTCAAGGCAAGCCTCCTCATTCCAAGATTTCGCTGATTTAATTGTTGGTTTTAGGCAGTGGTGGGTTTCAAATTTTTTTAGAACCTCTTCTGTAGGTTTGGCCTGTTTTGTGGGAGTGGCTTGGCAGTAATGTGATTGAGTGGACGTGGCCAACTTGCAAAATGTGATGAAACTCACTTAACAATGCTCTTGCTTAGCAACCAAAATGTTGGCTCAGAAACTCTGGCATTTGAAGCACGGAAGTCTTAAAGCTGTCAAGTTTCAATAGCAGTAGCAATAGCAATAGCAGTTAGACTTATATACCGCTTCATAGGGCTTTCAGCCCTCTCTAAGTGGTTTACAGAGTCAGCATATTGCCCCCAACAATCCGGGTTCTCAGATGGAAGGCTGAGTCAACCCTGAGCCGGTGAGATTTGAACAGCCGAATTGCAGAACTGCAGTCAGCTGAAGTAGCCTGCAGTGCTGCATTTAACCACTGTGCCACCTCAGCTCCTTTTACAAGACTCTTGCATCCCTAACCCTTTAGGAAAAAAATCTCCAGGGATGTTCAAACTTGACAGCTTTAAGATTTGTGGACTTCAACTCCCAGAATTCATACATACATACATACATACATACATACATACATACATACATACATACATACATACGCAATTTTTATGACTCACCAGAATCTGCATCTATAGATTAAAGTATGCCAATAAAATATGCATATTTTTCACTGTCTCCCATTTATGATCCAGCTAGAATTATTCATCCATCCATCTTTAAAATGACCTTTATCTTAACAATATTCATGTTACATTTAGCATAAAAGATAAGTAGTGGATATTGCATATCAAACATTTTGTATATCATCTTAAAACACACTCACTAAATATCAGAAATTCATGATACCAAACGGAAAATTCTTTTTCCTATTAAAAAAAACATTGTACTGAGAAAATGGAATAAATTCATTGCATCATATTATTCTTACCTTGATATGTACTTTTTTAAAAAATTTAAGATGAATGGTAATCTAACTAGTTTCCTCCTCTTGCTTTCTTAATGTTATCACATTTCAGAACCTAAAAAGCCTCCAGTATTTGATCGACCTCTTAAACCAGTAACAATAGATGAAGGCAAGATCCTGCAACTTGCTTGCCATGTAGTTGGATCACAGCCCATTAAGATCCAGTGTCTCAAAGCTGGGAGAGAGCTTAGATCCTCTGATAAATTCAGCTTCAGCTTTGCAAATGGAACAGCTCTCTTAGAGTTCCACGCAGTTACTAAAACTGATTCTGCGGTATATGTGTGCAAAGTTAAAAGTCTACTAAGTCATAAATGGCAGCAAAAGGTACAGTTAAATTGAATATTTAGAGAGAGAACAACAATTCAAAGTCTGCCTGATCCTCCTTCGCTTGATCACTAAGAAGTTCTGGGAAGCCACGAAAGCGACTGGGCAGCGCCAAGAACCTTCCTGCCTCCACTGGACTTTGTGGTTTTCTCCGCACTTCCCAGCAAGCGAGTGAGCAAGCGAGCGAGGGAGCATCAGGCTGCCTGATCCTCCATCGTTCGCTCATTCTTTCACCCACCTGGACCGCCTCGGTGCTGCTCTGGCTACCACCACCCGTCCGCACAAAGCAGCTGCAGCGACATCATCAACATGAAGAGCAAGAGGGAAGAACGGCCCCTTCGCCTCCAAGGCACTTTGATTTGATGTCACCGCAGCTGCCGGGCGCGGACAGATGGAGGTAGCCGGAGCGGTGCCGAGGCGTGTGAAAGAGCGAGCAACCAATGGAGGATCAGGAAGCCTGATCCCCCCTTGCTCGCTAGGAAGTGTGGAGAAGAGCACGAACTCCACTGGAGGCAAGAAGGTTCTGGGTGCTCTGGGAAGCGCAAAAGCAACTAGGGAGCGCCAACAAACTTCCTGCCTCTGCTGGTCTTCTCCGTGTGCTCCTCGCGACTGCAATAGACATCCAGAAGCGGCGGGAGCTATCTAGTGGAAGTCTAAGCTCCATTAGCCCCAAAAGCTGCTTCTGGATGTCTATTGCAGTGGTGAGGAGCGCACGGAGAAGACCGTGAAGTTCAGCGGAGGCGGGAAGGTTCTGGGCACTCTGGGAAGCCACAAAAGTGACTGGAGAGCACCGAGAACCTTCCTACCTCTGCTAGACTTCGCGCTCTTCTCCGCACGCTCCTTGCAACTGCAATAGACGCCCAGAAGTGACTTTTATGGCTAATGGGGCTTGGGCTTCCAGCCCGACAGCCCCCGCTGTTTCTGGACGTCTATTGTAGTCGCAAGGAGCACACGGAGAAGAGTGTGAAGTCCAGTGGAGGCAGGAAGGTTCTGAGAGCTCTGGGAAGCTGCGAAAACAACTGGGGAGCGCCAACAATATTCCTGCTTCTGCTGGACTTCGCACTCTTCTCCACGCACTCCTTGTGACTGCAAAAGACATCCAGAAGTGACTTTTATGGCTAATGGCGCTTGGGCTTCCAGGCCGACAGCCCCCACCACTTCTGGATGTCTATTGCAGTTGGCTCGGCACCTCTTCCTCTCCTCATCCCTCCTCCTCCTCCTCACTCCCCAAAGGCTCTTCTTCTTCTTGCCAGACACAAGGGATGGGAGGAAAACCACACCTTGGAACACTTCGCCAAAAAGGGAGGTGGGGAACTAGTGGGGGTGGGGGACATCCTAGAACGACCCTGTGCTTTGCTGACAGCCACACTGGCAAGTTCGAGGAGGTCCTAGGAGAGCGGCTGCACCGCACAAGCTATTGCCCGCGAGCGGTGACGGGGAATGGACGGGGCAGCGAATGAGGGGGCCAGGACAGGTGCTCCATGAGGAACGGGTTCTAACTGGTATGGTAGATTTGTGGAACCTCTTCTACCGAACTGGTGAGAACCAGCAGGAACCTACCCCTAGTTTTAGGGTTTTAGGCCTCTCTGTAAACAGATACAAGGTGAATCATACAGTGAGCAGAATGTTTGAGAACTGCTTGTGGTAAAGGTCGATAAGCATCCTTTAATGTAGTGTAGCAGTGGTCTAACATATTCTTAACTTAAATTCTTGGCTTAAGTAAGCACTGTTGAAATCTTTTAATACAATGAAAGTGAATCTGGATATTTTTCTTCAGCCCATAGAATATGGTCAGCTGGAGTTTGTAATGCATTGTTTATGCAAGCTTGTGGTGGAATGTAACTAGCAGCTATAATAAATGAAGAAAATTCTTGTGGACAATAAAACAGTTTGCAACTGATAGAGACATTATTTATCAGTTGCAAACTGTTTTATTGTCCACAAGAATTTTCTTCATCACAAGTCTACATCACAAAATTTCTGTAGTATGGTTACATTTTTACATTATAGGTTGTTGATGAGACCCCCACCCTTCATTACCAGATGTTTCTGCATTTCAATCTGCTCTTTGCATCTGAAATCCTGGGATTTGCAAGCAATTATCATTAATCGAGTCATTCACTTAGGTTTCAATGCAGCAGAGGGTTGCTGAGTTCAAGAAAAAGTCTGAATTCATGCATTTTATTTATGAGTGAACGAACATTAGTTAAATGCAGAGAGGGAAGGGGAGATTTGCTTATTACATATTAAACAAATATTATTAAATTAAGCAAATATTAATAAAAATTACTATTACTTTTAAAGCCTAAATGTGACATAGCTACATGTCATAAAATAACATTCATTCATTCATTCATTCATTCATTCATTCATTCATTCATTCATTCATTCATTCATTCAATCAATGCTGCACTTCATTTAAAATTGCTCAAAACATGATTATTTGTGAATGAATAGATTAGCTCTTCTGTTCTCTTCAGAGAAACAGAATTTTCTCTGAAATGTCATATTTTATCCATTTTCTTCTCTTCTTTCTTGTTAAGGAGGATACTTGTTACACTCTCCTATTTCCCTAACAGTGAACCTTGCTTTATCTCTCTTTTCTGTCGCTTCATTCTAACTCCAGCAATGCTATGTTTTACTCACTTACATAAGCATTTCTTGTATTATTATATGAATGTATGTCGTTTTTAAAAAAATCATAAAAATAACACGGAAATGTTACTTTCTCTGCATCTCTTTCCTTTGCTCTCAATCCTTATGCAGCTCATCTATGGCTCTAGCCCCATCATGAATTATAAAACACCAGGCCTTTTTTTCTTCCAGATGAGCCCCCTGGAAAGACTTCAATATCAAGGGATTCTGTCTTTGCTTCTCCATTTCAGGTGGACATGGATTGGCATAGTTCTAACAGCCAATGGTAATGGAGAAAGGGTTATAGAAAAGATAGTTCCATTATTGTACCAAAACAATATCTGTGTTTCATATATAGAGAGAATTAGTGAAATAACAACTCCTAATGAACTTTATGACTTGCTCAATGAAGGGGCAGAAATACATGATAAAATTATGGATAGCAAGGCTAATGTTGTGATATTTTATGGAGAATCTCATACTATGGTAAGGCTGAGATGGCTATCATATTTATCACGAAAAAACGTGCCAGATACTGTCAAAGGTAAAGTGTGGATATTAACAGCACAAATGGAGCTGAACTCACATGTATATCAGAGAAATTGGGATACTGACATAATGAATGGTGCTCTGTCTTTCACAATTCATGCCAATGATCCACCTGGATTCCAGTCATTTACTGAAAGTAGAAATCCTTCCATGAGAGAAGATGGATTTATCAAGGATTTTTGGCGACAATCCTTTGCTTGTGCATTTAAAACTTCAAATGTAGATGAGGTAGCTGGTGATATTTGCACAGGAGAAGAGAAACTGGAAGATCTTCCCATAACTTTTTTTGAAAAGAGAATGACTGGTCATAGCTACAGTATTTATAATTCTGTCTATGCAGTAGCACATGCATTGCGTGCCCTGATTTCATCCAGATCTGCCCAATGGTCAGTGGCAAATAATGAGAGGTTGAAGCTTCAAAATCAAGATTCATGGCAGGTAATGGACTGAGCATCACCTTGAAAAAAAAAACATTATTTGTACAAAGGAAAATGAGCCCTTTAACATCAATTATAGGAATTCAGTTTGATGTCATTTCCCATCTCTGGAAAGGACACTATACTCTGGTTTCATGAGCCACATCACACCCTGTTAAACCCTCACATCCTGGACATAAACACCTCCCCAAGGGATGCTGTTTTAATCTTTTGTCTCTTCTTTTCCATCTAGCTGCACTCCTTTTTAAAAGGTCTGTCATTTAATAACAGTGCTGGAGATCTGGTTTCCATTGACTACAATGGAGAATTACTAGCTGGATACGATATACTGAACTGGATTGTTTCTTCTAATGACTCCTTCCATAGAGTTAAAGTTGGGAGGGTAAACCCTGCAGTTTTTTCAGACGAAATGTTCACCATAAATGAAGATGTCATAACCTGGCACAGTTGGTTTAACCAGGTGGGATTCTACTTCTGGGAATTTATACCAATGTATTTTTGAAGTATAAGACACACCAGAGTATAAGACGCACCAAGGTTTTGAAGAGGCAAATTTTTAAAAAAGTTTTTGCACTCTGCAAACCTCCTGAAAACAGGCCTGTCCCCCTCTCCAAATAAAGGGCATGAATAGCCCTTAGGAGGTTTGTAGAGTGTTCTGGGAGGGGGGCAGAAATGAGCAAAAAATTTCACAAAAAATTAGAGTGCTGTTGGGGGTGGAGGTAGAAGCGAAAACTGGGCCGTCCTCATTTCTGTCGTCCCACCCCCCAGGAGCTCTCCGAAAAACTCCTACAAGCTATGCATGGGCATTTTGGTGAAGGGGCGGGGTTTCAGGAGGCAAAAAAGTGCTGTATTCAGTGTGTAAGATGCAACCAGATTTTAAGCCTCTTTTTTGAGGGAAAAAGATGACTCTTATACTCCAAAAATACTGCACTTTTTAGCTAGATGCTTAAAAGAATAATTCAGACCTGATCAAATACCAACATGTACTATAATGCAACTAAGAATGTCTACAAAGTTACTGCTTCAGCTGAACATTTTATGAATTTATTAGTTAATGATGAAATAAAATATTTGATATGATATATGAATTAACTTTCTCAAATGGGATTGGCCTACCCCACTTGTGCTGGCAGAAGGGGGTCTACCGCAAATCCCACCAGCCAAGGAATTTCAGCTAGTGTGACCCAAGGAAAGAGGCCTTTTTACCTTAATCTCCCTATGGGAGATTAAATCCATTCCCTTTTAGCCTTCATAAAAGTCTTAAAACTGTGGTTGTGCTGGCTGGCATTGGGTTCTGAAGGCTTCTGGTGGTTGGTGCACTAACAGAGAAAGGACCTCCTCTTCCCCCACCTTCTGTCCCTTGTTTCTTTAGGTTTTTTTTTTCATTTCTGTAATTTTAATCTCTTCTTTATTTATAATTGTTAGATGTTTGTCTGTGGATTTTTGTTGTTGTTGACTGAATTGACAAATAGATAGGCAGACAGTTCATTATTTCATAATCTTTTTTACCAAAAGAAAAAAGAAATCTGGTTTCTACAGATGTAAATTTTCATTGTGTTGTTCGTGCTGACTTACAACAATTCATTAATATGAAAGTTTATTTAAAAGAAAATCCAAATAGTTGATATTTTGCTTTTTAAATTTGAACTGAATAACTGTGGGTGCATGATGCCTCTTTTTCTTGAAATTTTAATCTATAAAATACAGAATATATAAACTATTTTGTTTATCTTTTTTGAATCTGTTGTTTGGCTATTTCAATAACACAAATAGAAATAGTTCTTTTTGGATCAACACTTACAATTAAATTTCAACTATACAAAATGTATGGGTTTCTTAAGTAAATTATTATATAGAAATTGAGCAAGGAGACCTGCTTTTACCACCTTGAGATAAACATTAATTCAAATAGATATTGGATGCCTCATTTTTACCACATTTACCACAAAAAGCTGAAACAAGGACCCCATCTCTCTTTAAGATTATCCAATCCAGACCTAAGAAAAGTCTAAAAAGAAAGTGCTGTATATCTAATGCAGCACTTTACTTGGAAACAGGAAACTTAATCATTTAATGTGTGAGATTGTTTAATGTGAGTAAACTTGAATTTCCTACCAGTGCTTGACCTCACTGATTCTGATTGATTTCTTACACCCAGGAAATTAGACCCCAGCAAAAAATGGTGCAACTTCTTGGATCTCCTCCCCAAGAAATCTTTGCATGGGCATAATCACATAAAAGATACCCTGAAATGCAGATTCATTGATATACATAGGTAGATAGAACAATGCAGACTTTCTGCAAATGTCCTAGCTAGTTAAATGTCTAGGTACATTTCCTCCAAGCAGCCCAATATTTCTCACTTTCTCAAAGTTCTGGAAAATTTTCATACTTCATCACTTTCATAAGCTTTCATCAGCAATCGTGATGATTTAAGATAGATATGAGATCTCCCAAAGTTAAAACTTCATCAAATCAGAGAAATAATATTATATCACTGATATTTGCAAAAAGCCAAACCAAATAATCAAATATTACTCAAATTTCATCTCAGACTGAGTTTCAGTACATAGAAGAGTTGATATCCTGGTGCCAGAAAGAAAATTTAAAAATATTGTGTAACATCCTAAGAAAGGACTAATCATGTGACATAGCTATGGGTTAATTGACTACAGGTAGTACTCCATGTAGGACCAAAATTGGACTGGAACTTCCATTGCTAAGGGAGGAAGTGGTTAAGTGAGTTGTACTTAATTTTATGACCTTTTTTGCCATGATTACATGAAACATATGTCCATTAAGCAAATACAACTTCCCACTTTGACTTTGCCTGTTAGAAGCTGGCTGGTTGGTTACAAATGGCGGACATACGATTGTGCAATAATCATAAATACATGCCATTTTCCAGGTGCCTACATTTTTATCACATGACTGTGGGGACGCTGTGATACTATAATTGGAAAGATACTATAATTCCATAAGTCAGTATTTTTATAACTTCAAACAGTCATTAAACAAATGGTTATATGTCAAGGACTACCTGTAGTGTAGTAATAGTAATACTGTAATATTACACTATCATTGTAAAACCATAGTAGGTATACTGCTAAAGATTTCTACATTATATATAATATCTATGGAAATTCTCAGTCATCCAGGTCATGGTTGTCCCAAAGGTGCTTTTTCAAGAGGCAACTGGACTTTCTGTTTGAAGATTTATTGCTTCTCATCCAAGAAGCAATATATCTTCAGTTGCATCTTGCAAAAGCACCTTTCAGATTGTATAGAATGGATTAAACATTATTTTATGTAGCCAAAAATGGTCAAGGAAGCATCTTTAAAAGTACCTGCAAAGTGCATAACAATATTCTTACAATAACAATTGTATATATTTGAAAGGATGGTAATCTGATGCATCTTTCCATAAACAATATTATTGTTGTAGGCCAGGTAGAACACAGTATTTAAACAATTTTATAGAAAACAATTATGCTTGGAAGAATTAGTGGTAAAAGGAAACTAGACACCATCATAGCTGACTCCTGCCAGACCATCATCAATTAGCTTTATTGTAATTTCATTCATTTGATTGTTAAGAGATGTTGAATTGGATAACATAAAAATTTAATAACATTAATTATATACTAATTCAGACTAATATCATCATTGTTCTTGTCTGTCTGGCTGTCTGTCTGTTCCTTCAGTCCCAGCCTGTTTCTATATGCACTGGGAATTGCCAACCTGGTTCCAGCAAGAAAATAAAGGAAGGGCAGCCCTTTTGTTGCTATGACTGCATTCCATGCCCAGATGGGAAGGTTTCAGAAAAGGAGGGTAAGAAATGTTATGTCACACATTTATCTCACACAATGGTAGCAATTTCCAAATGCAACACTGTATACTTGAAATCTCATTTTGCCTGATATTATGTCCAATATTTGAATGAGATCCTGTAGTATTGGGACTTGCCGAAGAGAATGAACTGACTAATATCCTACCTAGTTCAAATGCATAGATTATAGGAAGAATTATATAATTATATAAAGAATTAAAATTCTTTTACATATCATTTTGAAATTAAAATACAATATCATCACCATTAAACAGATTGTTTAAAGAATTAGAGCATTCTTAAAATCTACAGACTAATATTTAAGTGTTTATTGAAGTGGAAATAAAAACATTCTAACTATGTAAAGAATATTATAAAGATAAACTTTACTCTATATTCTGCAGAAGGCCTTCAAATCATTTTATTTTTCAGATACAAATGATTGTTACTTGTGTCCAGAAGGAAACTATCCAAGCAACAATCAGGATTCCTGTATTCCTAAAACCTTGACATTTCTGTCTTACGAGGAACCTTTGGGAATCAGTTTAGTTTTCTTTGTTCTTTTGTTTTCTTTGCTCTCAGTGATGGTGTTTGTAATATTGGTGAAGAACCACAACACACCTATCATCATTGCCAATAACCGAGACCTCACCTACATTCTCCTCATCTCCCTCCTGCTTTGCTTTCTTTCTGCATTCCTATTCATTGGCCATCCAGAGAAGATGGTATGTCTCCTGCAACAACAGACTTTTGGGGTTGTCTTTGCAGTGGCGGTTTCTTCAGTATTAGCAAAAACCGTCACAGTGATTCTAGCTTTCCAGGCCACTAAGCCAGGATCCAGGATGAGAATGTTTGTGGGAAAGAGACTGTCCAACTCCATTGTCATTTCCTGTTCTCTTATTCAAACAGGTATTTGCATAGCATGGCTAACAACTTCTCCTCCATTCCCAGACCAAGATATGGATTCAGTAGTTGAAGAAATTATTGTGCAGTGCAACCAAGGCTCTGTGACTATGTTCTACAGTGTCCTAAGCTATTTGGGCTTCTTGGCTGTTATTAGTTTCATAGTTGCCTTCATGGCCAGGAAGTTACCTGATACTTTCAATGAAGCCAAGTTCATCACTTTCAGCATGTTGGTCTTTTGCAGTGTCTGGATATCCTTTGTTCCAACCTATTTGAGCACTAAAGGAAAATACATAGTGGCAGTGGAGATATTTTCCATCCTGGTCTCTAGTGCTGGTTTGCTGGGCTGCATCTTTCTTCCCAAATGTTATATAATTGTTTTAAGGCCTGACTTGAATACCAAACAACACCTAATGGGGAGGAAAAAATGATGATTTTATCAAGTGATGCCCTCTCCCATAATTTACAAGGTAGAACATTTTTATATAAAGCTGTTCACAATAAATTGTTTAGAACATTTAAAATGTGCAGACAAAGCTCCTCTTTTGAAATTCTGTAATTACACGTGGCACGACAAAACCGCACTCGTCAAAATAGCGGTGATAAAACCGCGTTGCTAAGCCGCGACGTCATCACCACGCGTCATCACCGCCGCGACAACAGCGCGGCGACAGAAGGGAGCTTTAAAACAGTGCGGCGGCAGAAAGCCGATTTAAATTAAGGTAAGGGTTAGGATTAGGTTTAGGGGTTTGCTTTAGGGTTAGGCTTAGGGTTAGGTTTAGGGTTAGGGTTAGGGTTAGGGTGCTGAGTGCTTCGGAAGGCGCGGATTTGCCCTCCGCGATTATGTCATCGCGGTAGGGTCGTTTTTCCTTAGCGCTTCGAACAGCGTGGATTAGCCCTTCGCGCTTATCTCTCCACGGATAAGGGCTTCGCGGTATTGTGGTGGAACCGTAACTACCTTATTCATCCTGAAATATATAAGGATATTTAGCAATAACAATAGCACTTTCATTTATATAGTGCTTCTCAATACTCTCTAAGTCAGCGGTTCTTAACCTGTGAGTTGCAACCGCTTTGGGGGTCATGTGACCCTTTCACAGAGGTTGCCTAAGACACGGGCACATGCTGTCCTCTTCTCTCTGACAGCCACCTGGCTAAACAGCCATTCCCCGCGGCATTTTTCCCTGGGGGGCTCCGCAGAACATCCTAAGATCGATGCCGCCACATCTGCCCTCTTCGGGACAGGTCCTCTCCAGAAGGACGAAGCCCTCCTGCTCCTCTTCGTGTTCCTCGCCTTCCAGCCTCAGCCCCATGCTGTGGAAAACATAGGCGCGCACACTCCCCGCACAATTACCGCCCGGAGCAGGACCAAAGCCCCTCTCCCAACTGGCCCTTCCTCCCTCAGAGGCTTTGTCATTTGGGGGGAAGCTTCTGCAGAAGCCCAAGTGAGTGAGAACAGGTTCCCACCATTGCGAAGTCTCTGAGGTTGTAATTGTATGGGGTGTGTGCACGTACCTAGGTTTTCCACAGCGTGGAACTGGGCCGAGGCTCTGGGTGGCTGGTGATGACTCTGGAGCCCATCTGCAGGGGGCGGGGTCCCCCTCGTACTCCTCATCTTCCCAGATGGGCTCTGGAGTCATCGCTGGCTGTGTAGAGCCCCGGGAGGCTCCATGCCGTGGAAAACAGTCGCGCGCAATCCCACCCACACACACATACACAATTACAGCCTCAGAGTCTTCATTAATGGCAGGAACTTGTTCTCACGTGCCCGGACTTCTGCAGAAGCTTCCCTCCAAAGCCCTCCAAAGCCCTCCAAGGTAGGAAGGGCCAGTTGGGAGAGGGGCTTTGGTCCTGCTCTGGGATGTAATTGTGTGGGGTGTGTGTGCATCTATGTTTTCTATGGTGTGGGGCCATGGCTGCAAGATGAGGAATGCGAGGGGACCAGCGGCGCCTCCTCCTTCTGAAGAAGACCTGTCCCCGAAGAGGGGAGATGTGGTGGCATCCGTCTTGGGATGTTCTGCAGAGCCCCCCAGGGAAAAATGCTGCTGTCGGGTACTTTTAACCTATGTTTTGGTCCTGTAACTGCAGAATGCTGCAAAAATCTTAAATGCAGGCCAGTTGTTGAGTGTTTCAAACGTGATTGGAACACTCAACAAGGTGACCACAGTATGTGTGTCTTTGTGTGTGTGTGAGTGAGTGAGTGAGAGAGAGAGAGAGTTAGAGAGAGGGGGGAGGGAGGGAATCAGAGACAGAGAGACAGAGAGACAGTGAGTGAGACAGAGAGGGGGAGGAAGAGAGAGACAGATAGACAGAGAGAGACAGAGAGAGAGAGAGAGAGAGAGAGAGAGAAACACACAGAGAGAGTGACAGAGATGGGGGAGGGAGGAGAGAGAGACAGAGTGAGTGAGAGAGAGAGAGAGGCAGACAGACAGACAGAGTGACAGATAGAGACAGAGGTAGGGAGGAAGAGAGAGAGATAAGGAACCACAGAGAGAGAGGGAGAGACAGAAAAAGAGAGAGAAAGAAATGAAGAAAGAAAGAAAGAAAAAAGAAAAAGAAAGAAAAAGTTGGAGAGAGAGAAAAAAGAGAAAGAAAGAAAAAGAAAGATAACTTATGACTACAATTGAGCCCAAAATTTTGGTTGCTAAGCAAGAGCATCGTTAAGTGAGTTTTACACCACATTTTGTGCAATTGTGCAACAAGTTGGATGTGCCGAACAATTCTCTGCCATTTCATATTGCGCATACTGTCACAAAATGTAGCAATGTAATTTACTGTTGTTATATTAATACTGTTACCCATGCTACATCATGCCTCAAGACAAAATTTCATTTATTTGTAATTAGAAATAAATATTTCACAATATATAATTACATATTGTTTTTGTGATTAATCACTATGTTTTAATTACAGTATGTTCAATTTGTAATAATGAAAATACATCTTGCATATCAGATATTTACATTACAATTCATAACAGTAGCAAAATTACATTTATGAAGTAGCAACGAAAATTATAATTTTATGGTTGGAGGTCACCACACCCTTATTAAAGGATCACAGCATTGGGAAGGTTGAGAACCACTGCTCTAAGTAGTTTAAAATGTCAGCATATTGACCGCAACAATCTAGGATCCAATTTTACTTATTGGGTGGTTTCTTACAGGTGGTTTCTCTGCCTAAGATGCCTTGCCTGCCTTAGCTGCCACATGGTGCCTGTTCTGTGCCCCAACTGAACTAGTTGCTCCTCCTGCCTATAGGTAAGTTTCGCTAAGACCTCCCCCCCCCCGGGAGTTTGCTTCATCCCATCCCAATGTCCCCATCAGGCTCAAAACCTTCCCTTCCCCCACCTCTTCCAGGGTCCCCACGAAGCCTCATTATGGCTCCCAGCAGTCTTCAGGCAGGCCTGCTAGGCCCAACATAGAACGTGGGTATGTGTGTGTGCCCATTTTGGTTCCCAGCGGTGTTGAATACTAGCGCGGGAAATACAAGCGTGCGAATAAAGGACTCCTTTCCTGATTGGTTCCCGGGCGGAGCCGGTTCAATCTTCGCTCTGATTGGTCGAGCTACTCGACGCCCCATTGGCTCCTCGTTCAAACCCGGGGGTATAAATGTTTGGCGCGAACCACGCCACGTTGAATCGCAGTTTACTATGAGCTGAATAAAGTCACTTCCTCATACTTCTTGTCGCGTCCTTCCTTTCGCTCCAAGATACAAAACTGGCGACGAAGGTGGGATCCCGATTCCCGCGACCACGGAGAAGAACAGCCAGCTGCCGCCGCGTCTGAACCAGCTCGAACGCTATCTCAGACTGAGAACCCCGGCAGCGAACGCGAAATTTTCTCCGCCTTTCCTCTCTCTCTCTCCGCCTCCACACCACGATGGCATCGTCGCTTCCTCCTTTCGCGCCATTCGGCGTAGCCACCGGAGAATCATGGGACGGGTTCATGGAGCGGTTCGAGTGTTACCTGATCGCCTCGAAGAACCAGGCTCAGACCGATGAGGAGAAATGCAGCTTCTTCCTGTCCTGCTGTGAGCCTTCCATGTTCGCCTCTGCGAGAGCCCTGGCCGCCCCGAGGCCAGCCTACAAACTGGGGTGGGACGAGCTGATGTCCAGGCTGAGGAACCACTACGCTCCCTCACCCTCTCTATTTGCACGCCGTTTCGCTTTCCGCCGCCGAGTGCAAAAGCCAAATGAATCCATCAGCCAGTTCCTGGAGGCCTTGCGCACTGTGGCCGCCCAGTGTGATTTTGCAGACCTGGAGGAGAATCTCGCGGAGCAGTTTGTGTGCGGGGTCCGCGACGTGCAATTGCGCAGCCGCATGCTCCGGAATCACAAAATCACCCTGTTGCAAGCCGTGGAGACAGCACGAGCAGCCGAACTGTCCGAACAATCCACGGCCGACATGGAACGCCTCCAGCTGAACCCCCCCGCGCAAGCCGCCGCGGGGCCGTCCACCCAGACGCACCTCGTCGACGACCTCTCCCCTGCCGAAGACGAGGAGGAGGAGGAGGAAGAAATCGTCGGACAAATGAGGACGCAGCCGAAGCGGAGGCCACCCCAGCAACCACCGACGCCCGCTCAGCCAGCCGTAAACGCACCTTGCCGCGGATGCGGCGGCCGCCACAGCCGCGCAGCCTGCCCGTTCCGTTCTGCCGTCTGCCGCCGCTGCCGAGGAGAAGGGCACCTCGCCAGGGTCTGCCGGGCTCTCCTGCCAGCCCCATCGTTCATGCAGCCCAGCGACCAGCGCCAGGCATCGCAACCGCAACGCCGCCAACAGCCACGTTCCGCGAGGCGAGCTGAGGACTGCCATTCAACCTACCAGCCCTCCAGCGCCAACTGCGTGGTCTACCAGGCATCCCACGTTCCCGCTGGTAGCCGCAAGATAAGCACCGCCGTCCGACTCGAAGGTCAGCTTTGTCAAATGGAGGTGGACTCCGGGTCTTCCCGTTCTCTCCTATCTTGGGCTTTGTTTTCCCGCCTTTGTCCCGGGGTTCCCCAGAGCAGATTGCGCCCCGTCGGGGTCTCCCTCCTAGACTACCAGGGAAATGGGATTCCCACAGCTGGGATATTCCACATCCGGGTGGAATACGGGAATTTTAAGGGGAAACTCCCAGTCCTAATCGTCAGGAACGACCTGCCCGCTCTCCTGGGGTTGGAATGGTTTCCCGCCTTGGGCCTCACCATAGAAGGGGTGCACAGGGTAGTTCCCCTCTCCGCAGATAGCGTTCTAGACGAGTTCGCGGATGTGTTCGATGGGAGATTGGGTTGTTACAAGGGCACCCCCATTTCCCTCTGCCTTGATCCCCAGGTCGCTCCCGTTAGGCTGAAGGCACGCAGGGTCCCTTTCGCATTGAGAGCAAAGGTAGACGCTGAACTGGATAAACTTATCGAGCAGGGGGTACTCGAGCCCGTAGATCACGCCCGTTGGGAAACCCCCATAGTCCTCCCGGTCAAACCCGACGGATCGGTGAGGATATGTGCCGACTACAAGTCGACCATCAATTTGGCCCTGCAGGCAAACCCGTATCCGGTTCCCGTAGTGCAGCACCTACTCCACTCTTTAGGACAGGGCCGCATTTTCGCCAAGCTAGACATGGCACAGGCCTACCAGCAGCTTCCCGTAGACGACGATGCGGCTACAGCCCAGACCATCGTCACCCACCGCGGGGCCTTCCGTTGCCGCCGCCTACAATTCGGCGTCTCGGTCGCCCCTGGGATTTTCCAGAGCCTCATGGAGCGGCTGCTCCATGGGCTCCCAGGCGTCGTTCCCTACTTCGACGACGTCCTGGTCGCAGCCCCCAGTCACTCGGAACTCCTGAAAACACTGCGGGAGGTCCTCACACGTTTTAGGGAGGCAGGACTGAAATTAAAGCGCAGCAAATGCGAAATTGCTGTTCCTAAAGTCGAATTCTTGGGGTTCCTCATTGATGCACAAGGCATCCACCCCACTCCGTCCAAAGTTGCCGCCATCAAAAACGCACCCGCACCCACCTCTAGGGCGGAATTACAGGCCTTCCTGGGGCTTTTAAACTTCTACGCCCCTTTTATCCCCCACAAGGCGTCACTAGCTGAGCCGCTACACCGACTACTGGACCGGTCAGCGGCCTGGAAATGGGGTAGCCGTGAAGCACACGCGTTCGCGGCTATAAAGGATATTTTAACTTCATCGGCAGTCCTAATCCAGTACAGCGATAGGATGCCTCTAATTCTGACTTGCGACGCCTCCCCCTATGGCGTAGGGGCGGTTCTGAGCCACATCCTCCCGAACGGCTCAGAAGCCCCCATAGCTTTCTATTCCCGGACACTCTCCTCCACGGAGCGGAACTACAGCCAAATCGATAAAGAGGCCCTGGCTGCAGTCTCCGGCATTAAGCGGTTCCATGACTACCTCTACGGTAGGAATTTCACCCTGGTCACGGATCACAAGCCCCTCCTGGGGCTACTGGCGGGCGACAAGCCAACTCCCCCCATTTTGTCCCCCCGCATGACTCGGTGGACGGAGTTCCTAACAGCGTATTCGTATACGCTGTTATACCGTCCGGGCAAACAGCTAGGGCACGCAGACGCTCTAAGCCGTTGCCCTCTGCCAGAGACGGACACAGCCCACGTGCCCGCGCTCTCTGTTCTGTCCATCGCCGAATCCGACCTCCCCGTCTCGGCCGCGGACGTTGCAGCCTGCACAAAGGCTGACCCCGTCCTATCTCAGGTTGCTTCATGGGTTTTGAGGGGGTGGCCCACGGAAAAGGTAGCGGAAGAATTCCGTCCATTTAAAGTGTGACAAGCCGAACTCGCTCTTCACGGGGGGTGTCTTGTCTGGGGGGATAGGGTAGTGATCCCCACAGCCCTGCGGGCACGAATCCTGCCTGCACTCCATAAAAACCACCCAGGCATAGCGCGAATGAAAGCGTTAGCCCGTAGCTATGTGTGGTGGCCCTTGCTAGATTCCGAAATCGCAGATTATGTAGGCCGATGTAGAATATGCCAAAATTCTAGGCCGAATCCCCCCACAGCCGCTCCTCGCGAGTGGGAAATCCCTAGAGGCCCATGGTCCCGTTTACATATTGATTTCGCCGGTCCCTTTCACGGCTGAAACTTTATGATAGTGGTAGATGCTTACTCTAAGTGGGTGGAGCTGGTAATCATGACCTCCACCACAGCGGAGAGTACAGTGAGGGCCCTGCGTAAGATGTTCGCTACCCATGGGTTACCGGATGTGATAGTTTCCGATAACGGGCCCCAGTTTACCTCCACCACGTTCCAAGAATTCCTGGCCGAGCAAGGAATCAGACACGCGGCCACAGCCCCCTATCACCCAGCTAGTAATGGCCGGGCGGAGCGCGCAGTTCGCTCAGCGAAAGAAGCCTTGGGCCGCATGGGCCAGGGCGACTGGCAAGAAAGAGTGGCGGCTTACCTCTTGAGCCAGCACTCCATACCCTGCCCAACGACTAATAAAAGTCCCGCGGAGCTCTTGATGGGTAGGAGATTGCGAACACCCCTAGACAGACTCCATCCACTTTACGCAGGGGATCTGCCGAGCAACCTGGGGGCCCTCCCTTCCCACGCGTTTAAGTTAGGGGATCCTGTATGGGCCCGTTCTTTTTCTGGGGATCCACGGTGGGTTCCCGCAACCATCACAGCCCTGACTGGCCCCTGTTCCTTCAGGGTCGGCCTGGCCGACGGAATACAATGGAGGCGCCACGTGGACCAATTAAGGCGTCGTCTTCCCGCGGAAACAGACGGCCCAAGTCCCCCAGACACCCGCTCTCAGCCGGAGCCACCTTCGTTGACTCTTTTCCCTACGGACCGTTTCCAACCGGGGGATGGGAGACAAGCCGATGCGAACTTTCCGAACAGGCGCACCTCACCCGGCTATTCCCTTCCTCGAAGCCCTTATCGAGACTCTGAACCTACACCCCTACCGGACTGCACGGGGCCACTACCGGGCACTCCGGCTGCCACGGAAACACCGCCCCGGACAGATGGACATCGGGCACGGGACCCGGGGCCAGCTCTCTCTCACGGGGCCGCGCCGCAGGTTCACTGCCCCACCACGGACACGCCTCCGCCGGCGGTTCCCCCCCCGTCGACGACCGCTGGGGAGCCACGAAGATCGGGACGAGAACGCCACCGTCCCGCCTACCTACAAGACTATGTTTGCCCTTCCTAAAGAAACTCTTTGACTGGGGGGGGAGGGGTGTTGAATACTAGCGCGGGAAATACAAGCGCGCGAATAAAGGACTCCTTTCCTGATTGGTTCCCGGGCGGAGCCGGTTCAATCTTCGCTCTGATTGGTCGAGCTACTCGACGCCCCATTGGCTCCTCGTTCAAACCCGGGGGTATAAATGTTTGGCGCGAACCACGCCACGTTGAATCGCAGTTTACTATGAGCTGAATAAAGTCACTTCCTCATACTTCTTGTCGCGTCCTTCCTTTCGCTCCAAGATACAAAAAGCAGGCCTGCTAGGCCCAAAATAGAATTTGGGTGGGAGGGCTAGCAAGTCTCCCTGCAGCCCCCTGGGAGCAAAAGTGGGGGGCAGGCTTCAAGAGAGAAAGAAAGAAAGTAATCCTTACCATACATGAAGCAGAAAGGGCTTTAAACTTGGCAACTTTAAGACTTGTGGACTTCAACTGCCAGAATTCAGCTCTGCTGGCTGGAGAATTCTGGGAGTTGAATTCCACAAGTCTTAAAGTCGTCAAGTTTGAAGACCTCTGCTAGCTGCTATCCTTAGGCTCAGGCTAAGCTAATCAATAATAGAGCTCTAAGAATGCCAGATTATCAATGGGCATGTTCTCAGTTTCAAAATGCCTGGCATTTCTTCCTCCTACTAAAGACCTCCTGGGGTTCTTCACAGGAAGGAAGGAAGGAGAAGGAGGAAGGGAAGGAAGGGAGAAAAGGGAAGGGAAAGTGAATGAGATATGGATGGATGGATAGAGGGAGGGAGAGAGAGAGAGAGAAAAAGGACTACAAACCTGGCACTAGACACAGCTTCAGAGGATGTTTTGAAATAGCACAGCAAACTAGGGCTGAAAGAGACATCAGAGATCATCTAGTCCAACCCCCTACTCCAGCAGCAGACCTTATATCATCTTGGTTATTTTATTGCTACCAAGGCACAGGAGAATTTAACAGAATTCCCCAGGCATTGTCAACCTCCCACTCCCTACTAAAAAAAAAACCTAGAGCAAAAACTTCCTGCAGTATTAAAAAGAATAAAAAAAGGATAAAAGAATAAAAAGGGGGCTGCTATGTATTGTTTAATGGACTGCTATATTGGCAAGATAGACGGCTACATTGGCCACACCCACTGAATCACATGGCTGCCAAGCCACTCCCACCCAGTCACATGGCTGCCAAGCCACACCGATAAATTAAGCCACGCTTGCAAAATTGGTAGCAAACAATTTTGAAACCCACCACTGATGTATCGGTATATAAACCATATTTTCTTTTTATAGAATTTGTCCTTTCTATTTATAGCAGGGATCCCCAACCTCCGTGCTGTGGCCTAATACTAGGCCCTGACCCATTGGGAACCAGGCCACCAAAGCAGCAGGATGCAAAACTTTATTTGCTCATACACAGGATTAGGCTGCATGCGCAAAACATTCTGCTCTGCGGCTAAAACCACTGCTGCCGGTCCGCAGAACCAAAACAACTGGGGACTCCTGATCTATAGAATCTTTTCCCAACATATTGCTAAAAAGCCGGGTTTTAATAGCCTCCCAAAAGGTTAAAAGGGTGTGGGCCCAAAGGATATTGTTCCACTAGCTAGATCATTGAAAAGGCCAACTTCCAAAGTCCCACAAGATAGATGGATTTTAGCGAAGTGACCTGGTGCATGCATATCCCTAGTGGACCTTGTGGCACAGACAGATATTCTTCGGGAGATCAAATTCTGCAAATAACCAGGTCCCAGAAACACAAGTAAGAAACTTTTATAGAAATGTCAAGATGTGTAAGCCTAGCAATTTGCAGAAGTTTAAATAGCTCTACATTTAAAAACCATTTAATCTGAGTTTTAAGTACTTTCCAGATTCCTTCAGTTCCTTATTTTAAATATAATTAATTTCATTTATATAATCAGTACAAATAATTATAAAAACATTCACATATATGAATGCCTTTATCTGAAGAGCCTTCCTGCACCTATTTTTGAAATAGACATGACTGGCCATAGCTACAGTATCTACAATGGTAATTATGCAATAGCTCATGCTCTCCATGCCATATCCACAGCTAGATATAAACATAGAACAAAGGGGGTCAGAAGAGGAGAAAAAAAATCATAAACAAGATATCCTACAGGTAATCAATATCCTCATTTGCCACAGCACCATGCATCTAGGTATGTTGGTAAACCTACATCTGCATTTCATCTGCTTTCCCATCTCCTGAATATGGCATAACAGCTCATAGCTTTGTCCCAATATTTCATTTCCATTGTGACTATCTGAATGGTTTACTTTGAATTCTATTGAATCCCTCTGAGCAATTTTTAGGATGTTAAAGTCATATTTGTGAGCGTAACAGTAGAAAACCCACTCTCTTTCCTTCTGAATCTCTCATGGAATTGTGTTTGTCTGTCCATGCCTGTTTCTGTATCTGTCTGTCTGACTGATTGACTAACTATATGAGAGAGGGAGGGAGGAAGAGGAATATGACAGCAGTGTTCCTATATTTGAGGGGCTCCTACAAAGATGAGGAGGTCAAACTATTTTCCAAAGCACCAATAGGCAAGATGAGAAAAAATGGAGCTGGATTTGATATTATCAACTGGATTGCTTTCTCAAACAAATCATTTCTTCGTGTAAAAGTTGGGAAGGTGGATCACCTAGCACCTCCAGATCAAGCATTAACTATCAACAACGACCTCATTACATGGCACAATTTGTTCAAACAGGTAAGGTCCAGTTATCCCACCTTAATTCTGACTTGTATTCATTTTCTAGACAATGCTAGATTTGTACGGACTATTGAGTTTAAAAAGTTTTATGTCAATTCATATGATGAGATCCTACTCATATCAGCTTAGATGGCTACCTCTGCTAATTGTGTCTGGAACAAATCATATTATTTAATATTACATCTATTGCTGCAAATTGGTATTGTTCTACATTTATACATATTAGTTTAAGCTTTCTTTATATTGGTACCTTTGCTCTTTTAAATTTGAAACCTTTTACTTCATCTATACTGGCATGCACAATTAATCCTTGACTTTGTTTAGCAACTCTACAAAGATACAATGCTAATCAGCCTTCCTGTTTGTTTATGTATTTTATTTATTTGTTTGATTTCTTTCTTCATTTGATTTTCTCGGATGTATGATGGTTGTAGGATCTGATATGGAATTTAAGATGGTTACAAGATCTTGAGGTTATGTGATTATCATTTGCAACCTTCCCAGCCAGTTTCAAACCAGCAAAGTCAAATGGGAAAACTGGATTAATATAACAACCACTTGATTTACTTAACAACTGAAGTGATTTGCTTAACAACTGTAGCAAAAATTATTGACATGACTCAATCTTAACAACCATCTTACTCAGAAATAGAAAAGTTCTTCTTAATTGTGGTTATACGTCAAGGACTATTTGTATGCAGCATTGGTCAAAGCAGAGTTTTTGCTTGATACAAGTAGAGTTAGTCATGACATGCTGATAAACTGATGGTGAACTAGTGAAATTGATATAGTAAAATTTATATATCTAAATTGTTTGCAGGATGTGGATTCTAAATTAGAGCTCACGTAGATCAGGTGACTGTCTAAATAATTCTGTCTAAATAAGAAATAATTGTCACTCCTGCCACTCCTGTGGCCTTTACTGACCATATAAATCTAGGAATTGTAATACCTACTGTATGTTTTGTTTGTTTTGTTTTGTTTGTTTTATTAGACATTTATAGGCCGCCCTTTTCCCTGAGGGGACTCAGGGCGGCTTACAATCAAAAAGGAAAGGGAGTGTAGGACAATACAAAAAGAAGTGTGCACAAAAGTAAATTAAACAGTAAAACTCAACATTCACTCAGCATTCGGGAGGGGCAAAAATAAACTTATCCCCAGGCCTGACGGGCTAGCCAGTTCTTGAGGGCTGTGCGGAAGGCCTGGACGGTGGTGAGGGTACGAATCTCCATGGGGAGATTGTTCCATAGTGTCGGAGCCGCAACAGAGAAGGCTCTCCTCCGAGTAGTCGCCAGTCGGCACTGACTGGCGGATGGAATACGGAGGAGGCCAACTCTATGCGATCTGATGGGACGCAGGGAGGTAATTGGCAGAAGGCGGTCTCTCAAATAGCCAGATCCACTACCATGGAGCGCTTTATAGGTGGTGAATAGGACCTTGAAGTGCACCCGGAGATCGACAGGTAGCCAGTGCAGCTCACGGAGGATCGGTGTTATGTGGGCGAACCGTGGTGCGCCCACGATCACTCGCGCGGCCGCATTCTGGACTAGCTGAAGTCTCCGGATGCTCTTCAAGGGCAGCCCCATGTAGAGCACATTACAGTATTCCAGCCTGGAGATCACAAGGGCTCGAGTGACTGTTGTGAGGGCCTCCCGATTCAGGTAGGGCCGCAACTGGCGCACCAGGCGAACCTGGGCAAATGCCCCCCTGGTCACAGCTGAGAGATGGTGGTCAAAAGTCAGCTGTGGGTCCAGGAGGACTCCCAAGTTGCGGGCCCTTTCTGAGGGGTGTAAGTTTTGTCCCCCCAGCCTGAGTGATGGTATGTTGGTCAAATTTTTGGGAGGAAAACACAACAGCCACTCGGTCTTGTCTGGGTTGAGTATCAGCTTGTTTGCTCTCATCCAGTCTTTAACGGCTTCTAGACCCCGGTTCATCACGTCCACCGCTTCATTGAGTTGGCACGGGGCAGACAGATTTATTCAACTCCCAGAATTCTCCAGCCAGCAGAGCTGAATTCTGGCAGTTGAAGTCCACAAGTCTTAAAGTTGCCAAGTTTAAAGCCCTTTCTGCTTCATGTATGGTAAGGATTACTTTCTTTCTTTCTCTCTTGAAGCCTGCCCCCCACTTTTGCTCCCAGGGGGCTGCAGGGAGGCTTGCTAGCCCCCCCCAATTCTATTTTGGGCCTAGCAGGCCTGCTGGGAACCAAAATGGGCACACACACATACCCACGTTCTATGTTGGGCCTAGCAGGCCTGCCTGAAGACTGCTGGGAGCCATAATGAGGCCTCGTGGGGGCCCTGGAAGGGGTGGGGGAAGGGAAGGTTTTGAGCCCGATGGGGACATTGGGATGGGGTGGAACAAACTCCTGAGGGGGGTGGTTAGCGAAACTTACCTATAAGTAGGAGGAGGAAGTAGCTCAGTTGGGGCACAGGGCAGGCACCACGTGGCAGCTAAGGCAAGCAAGGCATTTTAGGCAGAGAAACCACCCGGGAGGTGAGGAGTGACTGGGTGGAGCAGATGAGCAGGACATTTGCACTTAAAACAGTCTGTGCATGCGCACAATATTTTAAACGTGGGAAAAGAGTACATTTTTCCAATGAAGATTGTTCTGTGCATGTGCAGAACAAAAAACCAAGATGGATGATGGAACTTGTATGGTCATGTGTCCGCCAAAGTTACTATCTATTCGGCTGAACCTGACCGAATATGTAGCAACCCGCCTCTGCAGTTCATAGAAACTATCGAATGAGGGCAACTGGAGCTTGCTGCAGGGCATCTCAAGGGAACATTTAAAGTGCAAAGTTTTGTTTTATGATTGTTTAATAGTATTCATTCATTCATTCATTCATTCATTCATTTTATTTATTCAATTTATTGGCTGTCCATCTTATCCAAGGGTAACTCTGGACAGTTTCATTGTTGCTGTAAAATGTAAACTTTAGATAGGCAGCCATACAAATTTTATAAATAAATAAATGATTTTTCAGGGATTGATCTCCGTGCATAGGATGATATCGACTGGAGGAAAACAAAGCGATCCATGCCATCCTATTTCTTACTTTTTATGATGTTAATGTATTAAGGGAAGATGACTGAGGATGACTGAAGACAGATATGAGTTTTGTTGTCCTGAATAGAAATCATGTTCTCCAAACTTTAATAGTGCCCAAATCATATAGAGTGCATTGCTTGCCTTTGGGTATTGTGAATTCAGCTAACCTTAGGACCTTTAGCACAATGCATGGAGAAAAGACCAAGGTCATTATATGCACCTCTTTTGTCCAGTTTGAAACTTTCCAGCTGCTTCAGTGTCTTTCTTTATGCAAATTTACTTTTTGTGAGATATTGTGAGAACTTAGCTGTAGCATATAAAATAGAAGCTGACATATGAATATAGTTTAATTCATTAATTTTATTGTAAAGGTATCAGTAGAAAAAATCTTTAACCCTACCGTGTTTCCTCGAAAATACAACATGTCCTCATAATACAGCCATGCCACATTTTTCTGATGGGCAAAAATATAAGCCCCCCCTGCATATAAACCCCCTGGACAACCCCCCACCTCCAGCCAGACAGAGTGCCGCTCACCAATCTAGCAATATCCCGAAAGTGCCAAGCTACGGGAACATGGGGGGAGGCAAAGGTGATCGAGTTGCTTGGTGCCTTCAGGATACCACTAAGTTGGTGAGCAGTGCTGTGCCCAGCTGAAGAGGGGGTTGCCGGTGGCTGCTCTCTTGCAAGTGGGCTCCCAAAGAGCTGGGCACAGTCTCATGGGCGAATGGCTGTGTTGCGCTGTCGCAACAGCGCAACACAACAGCAATGAAGTGACCACTCTCATGAGCAGCCACCCGGCAAACCCTCTTTGTAGCCGGGCACAGTGCTATTCACTGACCTAGGGGTATCGCCAAGCCGTGTGAGCATCTGTTCGCCGCCGGCTGGCTCCCACGGCTTGGTACCTTGGTGCCAGTGAATAGCGCTCTGCATGGCTGGAGAGGGGGGTTGCATGAGTGGCTGTTCCGCTCTTGCTCACCCACCTCCCAGCCTCACAATGCATGGCCCAGCTCTCATTCTGGACCCAAGGTACCTCTGCTGCCGCCGCCGCCGCTGCCACCGTAGTCTGGCTTTTTCTGCAGCTTCCAAGCCGAGTCTTTCAGCAGTGGCCGCTCTGGGCGCACGCTCAGTGACCTGCAGTCACTAGAGGCAAGGGAGGCGGGGCCTCACCAGTCTCCTGAGGGAAAGGAAACTATTTTTAAAATAATTAAAAAGGCCAAGGTAGTTGCTCCCAGACTCTAAGTCACAGTGACTCTTAGTCTCCTTAGTGCAGTTAGTAGGAGGAGGCTAGAGAACTATGGGCCCCCTTTGCATAAGGAATTTTTCGCCTTTTAAGAGTCAACCAAGGGTTAAAACACAAAAATTCTATATGCAAATGAGGCACGGGATTCTCCCGCCTTCTCCTGCAGAGGGCACTTTGTTTAGAGCGTATTTTAAAACATTTAAGCAGAGTCATCCACGTGGTGACTCTAGCAGCAACTAGCCTAGCCTGCCTGGCCCTGGCTAGACCAAATCTAGCATTTTTGATGCAGCTGGAAGGTATGTGGGTCAGAGCGAGGGGGCAAGGGGAAGGAATTCAATTTATTTGTAATGTAAGTAATTGTAATTTGTTTTTATTATGTGTATGTCCGTGTGTGGGGGTTTTTTTTTTACCTGCCTCTGCTGGCCTGCAGGCTGGCACATCTATTTTTATTTTTCATTTTTCATTTTTTATTTTTCATTTTTCATTTTATTTTTTTATTTTTTAAAGCCAAGCCGGCATTTAAAGGCATGCCAGCAGTTTAGAGCTCGGCCGCCATTCAGCGAAACATGTTTCACTGAATGGTGGCCGAGCCCTGCCTGAGTGCCGGCATGCCTTTAAAGTGCCGGCTTGCCGTAGCAGACGCTGCAGGAGTGATTGTGGGGAGGCTGCGAGGTCCGTGTCACCCTCGCTCCCCAACTTCTTCCCTGGCGATCCCGAAGGCACTCTGCTTGCACTCAGGAGCCCATCGGCGACTCGGCGCTCCTCTGGCCGGCGTAACTTGATTAGCACTCATTCGGCGCTGACTCGGTGGCTCCACGTGGGCATGGCGGCAATGGCGGCGGGCGCGGAGGGAGGTGGCAGCGGCCCCCCTGGCCCTGGTGTAGTAGTTGTAGTAGTTGTAGTTAAGTTTATTTATAGGCCGCCCTTTTCCCTGAGGGGACTCAGGGCGGCTAACAACTTGTATGGAAGGGGGAAACATACAATGACATGTAAACACAATGTATAATTAAAATCGAGCAACATTCATTCAACATTCGGGTGGGGGCGGATTATACTCTTTACCCCCAGGCCTGACGGGATAGCCAGATCTTGAGGGCTGTGCGGAAGGTCTGAAGGATGGTGAGGGTACGAATCTCCACGGGGAGATCGTTCCAGAGGGTCGGAGCTGCTACTGAAAAGGCTCTCCTCCGCGTAGTTGCCAGCCGGCACTGGCTGGCAGATGGCACTCCGAGGAGGCCTAATCTGTGAGATCTAATGGGTCGAGAGGAGGTGATTGGCAGGAGGCGGTCTCTCAAGTGGTGGCAGGTGAGCGCTCCCCCCAGGAGGGTGGGGGGCTTCAGGCCCAGGGGGGAGGGGCACCTGGGGGCAGGCCGTGGTGGGGGCTTGTGGAGGGACATGGTTGGAGGTCCTGGGTGGAGGGAGGGGGGGCAGGAGGTCCTGCCAAGGGTGGTTATAGATCAGTGAGCTTCATGGCCGGTGAGGGTCCCCCTCTATAGCGGACGTGGCACCGGGGCTTCAGTGGGGCTTTTGCACTTGCCTCACCGGCCATGAAGCTAACCGCATGCTGCATGGTTGTACGCTCTGCAGGCAGCTGGCCCACAACCATAGAGCGGCCACTGCCAAAAGACTTGGGTTGGAAACCGCGGAAAAAGCCATGCTGGGATGGCGGCAGCGGCGGAGGTTCCCTGGCCCCATAATGAGACCAAGACCATGCATTGTGAGGCTGGGAGGCGGGTGAGGCTGTGCCCGGCTCCCCCCATAATAAAGCCCAAGCCATATTTTGTAGGTAAAAAGAAAATAAGACCCTGTCGTATTTTTGGGGAAACACATTAATATGACAGGTTTGGAATGACTAATACTATAATGTCCTCTTACTGGATGACATATTTTCTCTGTCTTGCAATGCTGACTTTAGTGAGATAACACAAGGATTGGTAAGGACACTCTTGATTCCTGATAGGCTTTAGTTGATTTAGGATTGTCGCTTCTTGACAATATTTATGAAATTTAAATAAATTAAATATAAATATAACTAAACTAGTTATAGTTTATATAAATTGAAGTTACTTATACCTATAATTTAGTTATAGTAATAGGGTGGCGCAATGGCTCAGTAGTTAAGATACTGGATCTGTCACCTGGAAGGCCAATAGCGTAGGATCGAGACTAGAGCATTGTGCAACGGGGATGAACACCTGTCTTCGCCTAGCTCCTGTCTACCTAGCAGTTTAAAAGCATGCAAATGCAAGTAGCTAAATAGGATACCACTTTGTTGTGGATGAAACCGTGCTCCACGACTTCATACTGGTCACCTGACCACGGCAATATCTTCAGACAGCACTGACCTCAAAATGGAGATGAGAGCACTGCCCCATATAGTCAGCAATGACTAATGGAGTAAAATTGCAGGACTCCTTTCCCTTATAGTTAGGTAATTAAAAAATACAGCTGAAACACACCCGCATATAAACATGGACTGTTATAATATCGGCATGCTACATTCACAAGATGTCTGATTAAATTGGTACCTCAAAATACTTTAAATGGTAGGGGAGCTTTTGTCTTCCACCCATAACCCTTTTACATTTTCCCCCAAATCTTGTTAAAATGATACCAGGAAAAAGTGTAAGTTTTTTTTTATTAGTCATGCTGAGAATTAAAGAATGAGCTTGAGAGAAAATAAATTTCTCTGTGTGCAGATACAACAAAATAAGACTTGGAATGCAAAGACACAGAACATATCAAACTATAATGAAATAATAGAACATTTCCTTACATTATTTGAAGTATATTGATTTTCTCACTTAGCATTCAATTTACTTTAACTAACCCTTGGGCTTGATAAGGGAATTGCAAAATTGAAAGTTATTATTTGAAATGACTGCATTTTTTTTTTGCCAAAATTGGAAACCCCATTTTCTCAGGGTTCAGTTTTAAGTGTTTTTCCCGATATCAAAAGTGGAAGAAAATATTAGACTATATATAACTGTATATAAAAATAACTGTCACAATTAGAGCCATGAAAATAGAATATTGTTCAGTCCTTGATTCTCTCTGAGCTTGGGTACAGATATTTTATTAACCAACAAGATAACAATATCAGTACAAACAACAAAGTTCAGAGAATTCCACAGTTCAACCCTGAACTACATATATTGCAGTCTATTGAAACATGTAATTGTCAGATATTCTCAAATTAAAAATTGCAGGTAAAACATTGGGGATAAGAAACAATTCTTTTTTCCCCAAATGACCTTAGTTGTCATTAAGGCACCATGGTACCTCAGTGGTTAGAATGGAGTATTTCAGGTTAACTCTGAGCATAGCCAGGATTTGATCCTGACTGGCTCAGGATTCATTCAAAATTCCATCATTCCAAAATAAGTAAAATTGGTTCCTAGATTGTTGTGGTCAATATGCTGACATTTTAAACTACTTAGAGCAGTGGTTCTCAACCTTCCCAATGCTGCGACCCTTTAATAATTCATGTTGTGGTGACCCCCAACCATAAAATTATAATTTTCGTTGCTACTTCACAAATTTAATTTTGCTACTGTTATGAATTGTAATGTAAATATCTGATATGCAGTATGTATAATCACTATTACAAATTGAACATACTGTAATTAAAGCATAGTGATTAATCACAAAAACAATATGTAATTATATATTGTAAAATATTTATTTCTAATTACAAATAAATGAATTTTTTTCTTGAAGCATGATGTAGCATGGGTAACAGTCTTAACAACAGTAAACTACATTGCTACATTTTGTGACAGTATGCGCAATATGAAATGGCAGAGAATTGTTCGGCACATCCAACTCGTTGCACAATTGCACAAAATGTGGTGTAAAACTCACTTAACGATGCTCTTGCTTAGCAACCAAAATTTTGGGCTCAATTGTGGTCATAAGTTCTCTTTCTTTTTCTTTCTTTCTCTTTTCTCTCTCTCCAACTTTCTTTTTCTTTCTTTTTCTTTTTTCTTTCTTTCTTCATTTCTTTCTCTCTCTTTCTCTTTCTGTCTCTCCCTCTCTCTCTGTGGCTCTTTATCTCTCTCTCTCCCTCCCTCCCTCTCTGTATCTATCTGTCATTCTCTCTATGTGTCTGTCTGTCTGTCTGTCTCTCTCTCTCTCTGTATCACTGTCTCTCCCTCCTCCCTCCCTCCATCTCTGTCACTCTGTGTGTGTGTTTCTCACTCACTCTCTCTGTTTGTGTGTGTCTCTCTCTGTCTGTCTCTCCCTCCCTCCCCTCTCTGTCTCTCTCACTGTCTCTCTGTGTTTGTCTGTCTGTCTCTTTTTCTGATTCCCTCACTCCCCCCCCCTCTCTCTCTCTCACACACACAGTATGGTCACCTTGTTGAGTGTTGCAATCACATTTGAAACACTCAACAACTGCCCTGCATTTTGCAGCATTCAGCAGTTATAGGACCAAAATATATGGTTAAAAGTACCCAGCAGGGGCATTTTTCCTTGGGGGGCTCTGCAGAACATCCCAAGACTGATGCCACCACATCTCCCCTCTTCAGGGACAGGTCCTCTTCAGAAGGAGGAGGCCCCGCTGGTCCCCTCACATTCTTCATCTTCTGGCCACGGCTCCACATCATAGAAAACATAGGCACACGGACGCCCAGCACAATTACAGAGCAGGACCAAAGCCCCTCTTCCAACTGGCCCTTCCTCCCTTGGAGGGCTTCAGAGGGAAGTTTCTGCAGAAGTCTGGATAAGTGAGAACAGGTTCCTCCCATTAATGAAGACTCCAAGGCTGTAATTGTGTCAGAGGGGGGGGGATGTGCAGGAAACCAGCAGGGCTTCGTCCTTCTGAAGAGGATCTGTCCCGAAGAGGGCAGATCTGGTGGCATAAATCTTGAAATGTTCTACCGAGCCCCCCAGGGAAAAATGCCACGGGGGATGGCTTTTTAACCAGGCGGCTGTCAGAGAGAAGAGCACAGCGTGTGTCTGTGTCTTAGGCGACCCCTGTGAAAGGGTCACGGGACCCCCAAAGGGGTCGCAACTCACAAGTTGCGAACCGCTGATTTAAAGAGTGCTGTGAAGCACTATATAAATGTAAGTGCTATTGTTATTGCTAAATATCCTTATATATTTCAGGATGAATAAGGTAGTTACAGAAGCTATCAGATGCAGCCTATTTGTAGAATTACACATTGCACCACCTTCTTTATCACAAATTTAAGGCTGGGGTTATACATAGATCTATAAAATGAGCAGGTTGGAAATATTCTATAAAGCAGACATAAGTTGATAAAAAGGGCTGCTTTTAAAATTTCAAAAGAGGAGCTTTGTCTGCACATTTTAAATGTTCTAAACAATTTATTGTGAACAGCTTTATATAAAAATGTTCTACCTTGTAAATTATGGGAGAGGGCATCACTTGATAAAACCATCATTTTTTCCTCCCCATTAGGTGTTGTTTGGTATTCAAGTCAGGCCTTAAAACAATTATATAACATTTGGGAAGAAAGATGCAGCCCAGCAAACCAGCACTAGAGACCAGGATGGAAAATATCTCCACTGCTACTATGTATTTTCCTTTAGTGCTCAAATAGGTTGGAACAAAGGATATCCAGACACTGCAAAAGACCAACATGCTGAAAGTGATGAACTTGGCTTCATTGAAAGTATCAGGTAATTTCCTGGCCATGAAGGCAACTATGAAACTAATAACAGCCAAGAAGCCCAAATAGCTTAGGACACTGTAGAACATAGTCACGGAGCCTTGGTTGCACTGCACAATAATTTCTTTAACTACTGAATCCATATCTTGGTCTGGGAATGGAGGAGAAGTTGTTAGCCATGCTATGCAAATACCTGTTTGAATAAGAGAACAGGAAATGACAATGGAGTTGGACAGTCTCTTTCCCACAAACATTCTCATCCTGGATCCTGGCTTAGTGGCCTGGAAAGCTAGAATCACTGTGACGGTTTTTGCTAATACTGAAGAAACCGCCACTGCAAAGACAACCCCAAAAGTCTGTTGTTGCAGGAGACATACCATCTTCTCTGGATGACCAATGAATAGGAATGCAGAAAGGAAGCAGAGCAGGAGGGAGATGAGGAGAATGTAGGTGAGGTCTCGGTTATTGGCAATGATGATAGGTGTGTTGTGGTTCTTCACCAATATTACAAACACCATCACTGAGAGCAAAGAAAACAAAAGAACAAAGAAAACTAAACTGATTCCCAAAGGTTCCTCGTAAGACAGAAATGTCAAGGTTTTAGGAATACAGGAATCCTGATGGTTGCTTGGATAGTTTCCTTCTGGACACAAGTAACAATCATTTGTATCTGAAAAATAAAATGATTTGAAGACCTTCTGCAGAATATAGAGTAAAGTTTATCTTTATAATATTCTTTATGTAGTTAGAATGTTTTTATTTCCACTTCAATAAACACTTAAATGTTTGTCTGTAGATTTTAAGAATGCTCTAATTCTTTAAACAATCTGTTTAATGGTGATGATATTGTATTTTAATTTCAAAATGATATGTAAAAAACTTTTAGAATTTTAATTCTGTATATAGTTATATAATTTTTCCTATAATCTATGCATTTGAACTAGGTAGGATAATAATAGTCACTTCATTGTCTTCAGCAAGTCCCAATACTACAGGATGTCAATCTCATTCAAAAATGAGATTCAAAATATTGGACATAGTATCAGGCAAAATGAGACTTCAGGTATACAGTGTTGCATTTGGAAACTGCTACCATTGTGTGAGATAAATGTGTGAGATAACATTTCTTACCCTCCTTTTCCGAAACCTTCCCATCTGGGCATGGAATGCAGTCATAGCAACAAAAGGGCTGCCCTTCCTTTATTTTCTTGCTGGAACCAGGTTGGCAATTCCCAGTGCATATAGAAACAGGCTGGGACTGAAGTAACAGACAGACAGACAGACAGACAAGAACAATGATGATATTAGTCTGAATTAGTATATAATTAATGTTATTAAATTTTTATGTTATCCAATTTAACATCTCTTAACAATCAAACGAATGAAATTACAATAAAGCTAATTGATGATGATGATGCATGTAGATATAATGCATATAGCTACAGGCTGGGATTAAAGTAGAAACAACAAACAAACACAATAAAGATATTAGTCCGAGTTAGGATATAATTAATAATAAGTTATTAAATTCGTACGCTACCCAATTCCAAAACTCTTAACAAAGAAATGAATTCTTCTCCTTGTGCCATATCCGTCATCGGATGTTGGCAATCATATTAGCAATCCTATTTTTGTCAACAGCCACATGAAAAAGTGCTGCTAGTTACTGTCCCTTAGATTTTGAAGCCATGATTTTTTTTTCTTCTGCCTGGTCCTCAGTTTTAATACACTTGTTTTAATTCAAACAAATGAATTACAATAAAGCTAATTGATGATGATGATGATGATGATGATGATGATGATGATGATGATGATATAATGTTACTCATTTAGTTGTATCGGAAACCTGTTGATTCTGTGGGCCAGATCTCTCCACATTTTCTGATCTTGCACTACTTTTTTGAGTTGTTTTATGGTCTGGCAGGAGTCAGCCATGATGGTGTCTAGAAATGATTCTTTGTTGGCCTGGTTTCCTTTTACTGCTTATTCTTCCAAGCATAATTGTTTTCTGTAAAATTGTTTAAATGCTGTGTTCTACCTGGCCTACAACAATAATATTGTTTATGGAAAGATGCATCAGATTACCATCCTTTCCAAATATATACAATTGTTATTGTAAGAATATTGTATTCCACTTTTCAGGTACTTTTAAAGATACTTCCTTGACCATTTTTTGGCTGCATAAAATAATGTTTAATCCATTATATACAATCTGAAAGGTGCTTTTTCAAGACGGAACTGAAGATATATTGCTTCTTGGATGAGAAGTAATAAATCTTCAAACAGAAAGTCCAGTTGCCTCTTGAAAAAGCACCTTTGGGACAACCATGACCTGGATGACTGACAATTTCCATAGATGTTATATATAATGTACAAATCTTTAGCAGCATACCTACTATGATTTTACAATGATAGTGTAATATTACAGTATTACTATTACTACACTACAGGTGGTCCTTGACATATAACCATTTGTTTAATGATTGTTTGAAGTTATAAAAATACTGACTTATGGAATTATAGTATCTTTCCAATTATAGTATCACAGCGTCCCCACAGTCATGTGATAAAAATGTAGGCACCTGGAAAATGGCATGTATTTATGATTATTGCACAATCGTATGTCCGCCATTTGTAACCAACCAGCCAGCTTCTAACAGGCAAAGTCAAAGTGGGAAGTTGTATTTGCTTAATGAACATATGTTTCATGTAATCATGGCAAAAAAGGTCATAAAATCAAGTACAACTCACTTAACCACTTCCTCCCTTAGCAATGGAAGTTCCAGTCCAATTTTGGTCCTACATGGAGTACTACCTGTAGTCAATTAACCCATAGCTATGTCACATGATCAGTCCTTTCTTAGGATGTTACACAATATTTTTACATTTTCTTTCTGGCACCAGGAATAGTAACTCTTCTACGTACTGAAACTCAGTCCGAGACCAAATTTGAGTAACATTTGATGTGGTTTGGCTTTTTGCCAATATCATTGCTAGAATATTATTTCTCTGATTTGATGAAGTTTTATCTTTGGGAGATCTCATATCTATCTTATATCTACTTTAAGGATTGTTGATGAAAGCTTATGAAAGTGATGAAGTATGGAGCTTCCAGTGGTGACGTCAGAGCTTCTGGTGGTGACGTCATTGTGCTTAGAGCGGGGTATGGGAGCTCTCCTAACCCCTAACTCTAACCTCTTCGTTTGGGCTCTTTTTTGGAGCACTGTTGATCCCGAAGAGATCAGCAGATCAAAGGCGATACTCTGTAGACTCTGGGGTGATAAGGCAAATCCCCCTGTGGATAGGAGAAACCCCCTAAACGGACGAAGAAATATCCTACCTTTTGGTTAGGACCTTAGCAATGGCGTCCACATAGAAGGAAGAACAGAGATAGAAGCAGTTGAAATCGGATGCTTGTTTTTATTGCTGACAACCCAAAGAGGAGAGCAACGCGAAACTGGCAGAGAGCGTGAACTGGAAGAAGAAGAAGCTGGGAGAGAGGTTGCCTTTGCAGTTTAATTTGCCGAAAAGAAGCGGAGCAGAGACGCTGAGTTCGAAGGGACAGGAAGGGACAGCCGGAGGAACCTAAAGATCAGCCACAGTAAGAACGAAAATCCGACATGGACTGCAGGGATAATATTTGCCGAAAAGGTTTGGAAGGTTCAAAGAAGAGACTGTTTAAAAGTCGGGTTGGTAAACTGAGTTCCTTTTTTTTTCTGCTCACTATTCCTTCTGCTGCTGTGTTGAACTTTTAAGTATTTGATATTTATCTGACTAGGAGCTTGGAACAGTGCCAGAGACAATAAATAGAAGTCTGTCTGGAAGAGTCTTTTGCTTCGTGGATATTAACAGTGTCACTGAGGAGAGTGTGACATCTAGTGGACTGTAAATCTGAATTGTGAAGCCGGATGTAAGAGAACAATTATTGCTATAAACTGACACACACACACACACACACACACACACACACACACACACGTGTGTGTGTGTGTGTGTGTGTTTATTTGTGCTGATAAATAAATAATTAAAAAAACAAAAAAAAATAAAAAAAACACAAATATAACAAAGGCAACAGTAAAAATAGCAGTAGACTTATATACCGCTTCATAGGGCTTTCAGCCCTCTCTAAGTGGTTTACAGAGAGTCAGCATATTGCCCCCAACAATCTGGGTCCTCATTTTACCCACCTCGGAAGGATGGAAGGCTGAGTCAACCCTGAGCCGGTGAGATTTGAACCGCTGAACTGCTGATCTAGCAGTAGCCTGCAGTGCTGCATTTAACCACTGCGCCACCTTGGCTCTTGGAGTTTCTGTCGTGATGGACTCTTGTGACGAGCCGAAGGACAGATGATGGAAGCAGTTAGCTTCCTCCCATAATTGGGGCTTACCAGGGGTTGTAAAAAATCTTATATATACATATATATATATATATGTGTATGTGTATGTGTATGTGTGTGTGTGTGTGTATGTATGTATGTATGTATGTATGTATGTATGTATGTATATACATACATACACACACACACACACACACATACATATACATACATACATAGAGAGACTAAGTACTAGAATCGAATACTTGCATAACTGATAAAATTGAGAGACATTTATTGCCATAAGATAAGAGTGTGATATATAAATCTATGATATATATTAAACAAATTAATTAAAGACTTAATTAAGGACTAAAAATCAAATAACCAAATAGGGTAAAATACTACATGGGAATGTTTAACTAGTGAAATGTGATATCAAGAAAGGTTAATTGTTGAATTGTTGTAGAATATTGGATTATACATTTATTTATATCATTGATTCTACTGATAAACTAGAAATAAGGTAAAGGTTATAGCCATTTGTGGGCAAGGACAAATAGGGGGTTAAAAATGGCAACCTCAGTAAAATTAGGGGAAAAAACCATACCTAATGTGAGTTTAGCAACACCTCCCTCTTCAAATCAAAGATCAATTGAGAGAGCGTGGGGTTTGGAGAAAGGTGAAAAGATGGCAGAATCTGCGGGACCAGCACCAACAATGCAGAATATGCAATCAATGTTCCAGATGATACAGGAAACATTGGCAAAAAGCCAAGAAGAGACAAGGAAGAACCATGAAGAATTAAAAAATGAAATGGGAGAATTGAAAGGAACTATCAAGAATGTAGATGATAAAGTTGAAAAGATACAGAATGCCTTAGCAATCAATGAACAGAAAATTCAATGTATGGAAGAAAAAATACAACATTCTGATCAGAAGATGGGAAAAATGGAAATAGAATATAGACAACTTAATAAGGAATTAGAATTATCAATAATCTGACTTGAAAATGAAAAAGCGGCATTCTACCTAAGATTTCAAAGCGTACCGGAAGAGAAGGAGGAAGATCTGAAAGAAAAAATGATTAATATCCTCACTGAATTTCTGCCAAAAAAAAAAAAAGAACAGAAAGTGAGAGGGAACATTGATGATGCTTACAGGGTGAACACTAACTATGCAAGAAGATATAGACTCCCGAGAGAAGTGCATGTAAGATTCACTAAGAAAACTGCCAGAGATGAAGTGTACAAAAAAACTAGAGAAGAGATTATTATACTACAGGGAAAAGAGCTGACCACACTTAAACAGATCCCACGGAGAATTTGGGAACAACGTAGGCAATACCAATTCTTAACAAATGAGTTAAATAAAAATACAATAATGTACAGATGGTTGGTACCAGAAGGAGTTCTGGTATCTTGGCAAGGAAAAAGATATAAGATAGAGAATTTAGAAGAAGCACACAAATTCTATGAAGAACACTGCAATAGGGAGGGAGAACAAGGAAGCAAAGAGGAACTAGAATGCAGAGGTCAAGAGGAAGAAACATTAGAAGACAGCGGAAGAAGCAGGAGAGAAGAACAGAGGCAAGAAAGAGAGAGAGCAGAGAAGGAAGGCATGAGAGGGAAAAGTCAGATACAAACTAGAAGTAAAAAAAAACAATCTCAGCTAAAGGTGGATCAAGAAATAACAATTATGTCAATAAACTTGAATGGACTGAACGCACTAAAAAAAAAGAGCCCAGATGTTTAATAATCTTAAGAAATTGAAAGTAGACCAGATATGGGATAATTGGTATAGATGGATGGAGCAAAGAAATAAAAAGCA
Organism: Thamnophis sirtalis; assembly: GCF_051295495.1. Lineage (NCBI taxonomy): Eukaryota > Metazoa > Chordata > Lepidosauria > Squamata > Natricidae > Thamnophis > Thamnophis sirtalis. The sequence goes on from NW_028261384.1 coordinate 113,801,201, forward strand.
ATGAAAGAATAGAGCAACTCTCAAAAATAATAATGAGTAAAACAAGGGGGTCATGATTAGTGAAATCAAATCAGGATGATAGCTGGCATATTTACTGTAGAATGATAGAGAGAGAAAAGAAATGATATGAAAAAAATGGACTTGTGGAAATAACATCCCCAAGAAAACATAAACTGGATCTGAAAGAGACAGCTATAACAATAGAAAAAGAAAGGAAGGGAAGAAGGAAGGAAAAGAGGGGAGGAAGGAAGTAGGGAATGGAGGGACTAAGGAAAGGAGTGGAGGGTGGAAGAGAGAGAGAGAGAAGGAGAGATAGTAGGAGAGGAAGAAGAAATGTGCAGGAGAGGTAGAGGAAGAAGAAAGAGGTAAGGACAGGTGTGTGGAAGGGAGAGAAAGAGAAGGAGAGGAGGGAGGAAGAGAGAAAAAGAGAAGGAGAGAGGGTAGGAAGGAGAAGAAAGAAGGTAGGAGTAGGGGAGAAGTAAGGGAAGGAAGAAGGGGAAGGAGAGGAGGAAGGAAGGAGAGAAGGGAGGGAGGGAGAAAAGAAAAGAAAGAGAAAATAAGGTGGTGTCATAGCAGGTGTGAAGGATGGTAAACAAAGCATTCCAAATTATACCTTATAACCTTTTAAATGGAATAATAATAATAATATAAGAATGGCAAAGAAAAAGAATAACTATGTGAATGTATACCTATAACTGTATGTAAGAGAATAAATGACAGTAAAAATGTAAAGTACAATATAGGTAAATAATACTTGATCATAAGTAGCTAAGTATAAATAAATAAAGAATTGTATATAAAAATGGATAATGAATAACGAGATTATGAACGCAAGATAGAAATGTATAGAAGGGAAAACACTAACTGCAAAGAAACCGCTTCGGAACTGCTGTATGATATATGATGGAACTTATTGTTCCTATGGTGTTTTTAAGTTATGTGTTTGTTTCTGTTGATGTGTTTATGTGTTTAAAATAAAAATTAAAAAAAATTAAAAAGAAAAAAAAAAGAAAAAAAAAAGAAAGTGATGAAGTATGAAAATTTGCCAGAACTTTGAGAAAGTGAGAAATATTGGGCTGCTTGAAAGAAATGTACCTAGACATTTAACTAGCTAGGACACCTGCAGAAAGTCTGCATTGTTCTATCTACCTATGTATATCAATGAATCTGCATTTCAGGGTATCTTTTATGTGATTATGCCCATGCAAAGATTTCTTGGGGAGGAGATCCAAGAAGTTGCACCATTTTTTGCTGGGGTCTAATTTCCTGGGTGTAAGAAATCAATCAGAATCAGTGAGGTCAAGTACTGGTAGGAAATTCAAGTTTACTCACATTAAACAATCTCATACATAAAATGTTGAAGTTTCCTGTTTCCAAGTAAAGTGCTGCATTAGATATACAGCATTTTCTTCTTAGACTTTTATTAGGTCTGGATTGGATAATCTTAAAGAGAGATGCGGTCCTTGTTTCAGCCTTTTGGGTAGCATGTAAAAATGTGGCATCCAATAACTATTTGAATTAATGTCTATCTCAAGGTGGTAAAAGCAGGTCTCCTTGCTCAATTTCTATCTAACAATTTACTTAAGAAACCCATACATTTTGTATAGCTAAAATTTAATTGTAAGTGTTGATCCAAAAAGAACTATTTATATTTGTGCTATTGAAATAGCCAAACAACAGATTCAAAGAAGATAAACAAAATAGTTTACATATTCTGTATTTTATAGATTAAAATTTGGAAAAAAAAGAGGCATCATGCAGCCACAATTATTCAATTAAAATTTAAAAAGCAAAATATCAACTATTTGGATTTTCTTTTAAATAAACTGTCATATTAATAATTAATTGTTGTAAGCCAGCACGAACAAAAAAGATTATGAAATAATGAACTGTCTGCCTATCTATTTGTCAACTCTGTCAACAACTCTGTCAACAACAACAAAAATCCACAGACAAACATCTAACAATTATAAATAAAGAAGAGATTAAAATTACAGAAATGAAAAAAAACTAAAAAAACAAGGGGCTGAAGGGGGGAGAGGAGGTACTTTCTCTATTAGTGCACCAACCACCAGAAGCCAACAGAAGCCTTCAGAACCCAATGCCAGCCAGCACAACCACAATTTTAAGACTTTTATGAAGGCTAAAAGGGAATGGATTTAATCTCCCATAGCAAAATGTTCTAAATGACAAGAGCCTTGGTAAAAAGGCTTCTTTCCCTGGGTCACACTAGCTGAAATTCCTTGGCTGGTGGGATTTGTGATAGACCCCTTCTGCCAGCACAAGTGGGGTAGGCCAATCCCATTTGAGAAAGTTAATTCATATATCATATCAAATATTTTATTTCATCATTAACTAATGAATTCATAAAAAGTTCAGCTGAAGCAGCAACTTTGTAGACATTGTTAGTTGAATTATAGTACATGTTGATAATTGATCAGGTCTGAATTATTCTTTTAAGCATCTAGTTAAAAAGTAGAGTATGTTTTGCAGTATAAGATTCATCTTTTTCCTTCAAAAAAGAGGCTGAAAAACTGGGTGCATCTTACATACTGAATACAGCTTTTTTTTGCCTCCTGAAACCCCGCCCCTTCACCAAAATAGCCGTGCATAGCTTGTAGGAGTTTTTCAGAGAGCTCCTGGGGGTGGGGAGGAAAGAAATGAGCACGGCCCATTTTTTGTCCCTACCCCACAGCAGCACTCTTATTTTTTTGTAAAAAACAGGCAATTTTTTGCTCATTTTTGCCCCCCTCCCGGAATACTCTACAAACCTTCTAAGGGCTATTCATGGCCTTTTGGGGAGGGTTGGGTGGGAACAGGCCTGTTTTTAGGTTTGCAGAGTGCAAAAACTTTTTAAAAAATTTGACTCTTCAAAACCTTGGTGCGTCTTATACTCCAAAAATACGGTATATTTGGTATAAATTCCCAGAAGGAGGATCCCACCTGGTTAAACCAACTGTGCCAGGTTATGACATCTTCATTTATGGTGAACATTTCGTCTGAAAAAACTGCAGGGTTTACCCTCCCAACTTTAACTCTATGGAAGGAGTCATTAGAATAAACAATCCAGTTCAGTATATCGTATCCAGCTAGTAATTCTCCATTGTAGTCAATGGAAACCAGATCTCCAGCACTGTTATTAAATGACAGACCTTTTAAAAAGGAGTGCAGCTAGATGGAAAAGAAGAGACAAAAGATTAAAACAGCATCCCTTGGGGAGGTGTTTATGTCCAGGATGTGAGGGTTTAACAGGATGTGATGTGGCTCATGAAACCAGAGTATAGTGTCCTTTCCAGAGATGGGAAATGACATCAAACTGAATTCCTATAATTGATGTTAAAGGGCTCATTTTCCTTTGTACAAATAATGTTTTTTTTTTCAAGGTGATGCTCAGTCCATTACCTGCCATGAATCTTGATTTTGAAGCTTCAACCTCCCATTATTTGCCACTGACCATTGGGCAGATCTGGATGAAATCAGGGCACGCAATGCATGTGCTACTGCATAGACAGAATTATAAATACTGTAGCTATGACCAGTCATTCTCTTTTCAAAAAAAGTTATGGGAAGATCTTCCAGTTTCTCTTCTCCTGTGCAAATATCACCAGCTACCTCATCTACATTTGAAGTTTTAAATGCACAAGCAAAGGATTGTCGCCAAAAATCCTTGATAAATCCATCTTCTCTCATGGAGGGATTTCTACTTTCAGTAAATGACTGAAATCCAGGTGGATCATTGGCATGAATTGTGAAAGACAGAGCACCATTCATTATGTCAGTATCCCAATTTCTCTGATATACATGTGAGTTGAGCTCCATTTGTGCTGTTAATATCCACACTTTACCTTTGACCGTATCGGGTACGTTTTTTCGTGATAAATATGATAGCCATCTGAGCCTTACCATAGTATGAGATTCTCCATAAAATATCACAACATTAGCATTGCTATCCATAATTTTATCACGTGTTTCTGCCCCTTCATTGAACAAGTCATAAATTTCATTAGGAGTTGTTAATTCACTAATTTTCTCTATATATGAAACACAGATGTTGTTTTGGTAGAATAATGGAACAATCTTTTCTATAACCCTTTCTCCATTACCATTGGCTGTTAGAACTATGCCAATCCATGTCCACCTGAAATGGAGAAGCAAAGACAGAATCCCTTGATATTGAAGTCTTTCCAGGGGGCTCATCTGGAAGAAAAAAAGGCCTGGTGTTTTATAATTCATGATGGGACTAGAACCATAGGTGAGCTGCAGAAGGATTGAGAGCAAAGGAAAGAGATGCAGAGAAAGTAACATTTCCATGTTATTTTTATGATTTTAAAAATATGACATACATTCTTATAACAATACAAGAAATGCTTATGTGAGTGAATAAAACACAGCATTGCTGGAGTTAGAATGAAGGGACAGAAAAGAGAGATACAGGGAGGTCCACTGCTAGAGAGATAGGAGAGTGCAACAAGTATCCTCCTTAACAGGAAAGAAGAGAAGAAAATGGATAAAATGTGACATTTCAGAGAAAATTATGTTTCTCTGAAGAGAACAGAAGAGCTAATCTATTCATTCACAAATAATCATGTTTTGAGCAATTTTAAATGAAGTGCAGTATTAATGAATGAGTGAATTAATTAATTAATTAATTTTATTTTATGACATGTAGCTATGTCACATTTAGGCTTTAAAATAGTAATATTTATTAATATTTTCTTAATTTATTAATGTTTGTTTAATATGTAATAAGTGGTCCAACTACATGGCAAGCAAATTGCAGGATCTTGCCTTCATTTATTGTTACTGGTTTAAGAGGTTGATCAAATACCGGAGGCTTTTTAGGTTCTGAAATGTGATAACATTAAGAAAGCAAGAAGAGGAAACTAGTTAGATTACCATTCATCTTAATTTTTTTTTTAAAGTACATATTAACGTAAGAATAATATGATGCAATGAATTAATTCCATTTTCTCAGTACAATGTTTTTTATAGGAAAAAGAATTTTCTGTTTGGTATCATATGAAATTCTGATATTTAGTGAGCATGTTTTAAGCTGATATACAAAATGTTTGATATGCAATATCCACTACCTATCTTTTATGCTAAATGTAACATGAATATTGTCAAGATAATGGTCATTTTACAGATGGATGAATACTTCTAGCTGGAAAATAGATGGGAGACAGTGAAATGAATGTATATTTTATTGGCATACTTTTATCTATAGATGCAGATTCTGGTGAGTCATAAAAATTGCGTATGTATGTATGTATGTATGTATGTATGTATGTATGTATGTATGTAATTCTGGGAGTTGAAGTCCACAAGTCTTAAAGCTGTCAAGTTTGAACACCCCTGGGGATTGATTTTTTCCTAACTGGTAACCGGTGCAAGGTTCTTGTAACTTGACAGCTTTAAGACTTGCGTGCTTCAAATGCCAGAGTTTCTGAGCCAATATTTTAGTTGCTAAGCAAGATCGTTGTTAAGTGACTTTCACCCTATTTTGCCAAGCCACTCCCACTCAGTCACATGGCTGGTAAGCCACTCTCACAACACAGGCCACACCTACAGAAGATGTTCTAAAAAAACCTGAAACCCACCACTGTCTAAAACCAACAATTAAATTAGTGAAAGCTTGGAATGAGGAGATTGCACAGACTGGAACATTTTTGAAGCTACCTCTGCAGACCTGGATGAACTCAGAGATACTGTGACAACATATGATAGTTTTTTGTGAAGTTCTATTGTATATGTGCCAACCAGAAGCCTATGAATACACAGCAACACCAAATTTGATTTACAGCTAAACTCAAGCAGCTACATCCTGCCACAGAAGAATCTTATAGAAAAGGAGATAGGATGCTGTACAATCAAGCCAGGGATGTAGTAACAAGGGAAATAGGAGCAACAACAACAAAAAATAGCTATTATGAACCAGCAAATGTGTGGAAACTCTCAAATATATCACTGGCTTCAGCAAACTTCCTTCCCAGGCTGAAGAGATTTGACCACTAGCAACATAACCTGAATGTGTTTTGCTGTAGGTTTGAGAGGAAACCACTGTGAACTATTGCCACTCTCTCCATAATGCTGAAAGAGTTTTTGGTATCAGGGTTCTACAGTTCTTTTTTTTGGGGGGGGGGGGGGATTTGTTTTTATTTTTAAACATAAAAAAATACATAAAAAAATTCTCATCCATTACATACAGCATGTTGTTTGGTTACAATTGTTTTTGCATCCATATTCTCAATTATATTTACAATCACAGTGTTTTCATCTAATATAACTAGGTACCTCATTTCATTGTACAGTGTATATTCAATTACAATTAATATTTTTTCCCAATAAACGTAATTTCCTTACATTCTTGATTGTCTGTTTAATAACAATATCACATAATAACAAAATCACATATCCCGATATGAAATTTATTTTACCAACCATTTATATTTGTATGTCACTGTTTTCAATTATGTATAATCCCACCAATCAACTATCGAGTTTGCTTATGTTCATTATTGTCCTTATACATCATACATTCAAACAAAGATGTTATTCCTTCATTTTTCAACAAGGTATTCTAAAGAGTCACTTATTACTTGCTTATTAAAATTATTTATCAACAAGAAGATATCTTAATATTATGCATTTAAAGTTATACATTGGGTTCTACAGTTCTGACTGTGGAAATATTTCAAGCCCATTTAAACAGAAAAATAATTTATATTTTTCATTCATACCAAAGTAATTTTCTGTCTTAAATTATCTAGCTTGTTACTGCCATTCTTTAAAAGAAAGTAAGGTAAGGGGATTTTAATTTAGAAAAAACGCACAACAGACAATGCTATTTAGAAGAATCCCAATTTCTGCCTGTAATTTACCAAATAAAATAGAAAAGTTCTAAAAAATTAGGTATGCTCTGTTTCTTACCTGTGGGATCTTATAGATATCCAAGAGATTTGCAATGACAATGGAAGTTTTGGAGTCTAGTCCACCAATCACTGAGGCCAGATGATTCTGGATACCACAGATGTAATTGAGAAAAGGGTTTTTCCTGTTGTAAATCAGTAACATTGTTGAATGGTATGTTTTCTGTGCATTGGTATAACTGTCATAGATGTTGAAGCCAAGGGTGACATTGGATAATGTCTCTGAGTTTTTATTGATTTCCTCGATGGCAAATGCCTGGGCCACAATATTTTGGTAATGTTTAGGAACTAATCTGAAATAGAAGATAAATTCAAAATCAGATAAACATTTAAAAGGTCTTTAAAATAAAATATACATGAATCGTTACATCTCACTTTACAAGTCTCAGAATATTTATTTTTATTAGTATGTATATGAAAATAATGCAGTGGTTGTTTTATAAAGCAGTTATTTCATACAATATAATGTATAGAAAACAACAGCATTTTGTACACATCTATTTATTTATACTACCCATCAGCTTTACAACTTGATATTTAAAACTCATTAACCATGCCATCCGTAGATTTGTATTTTTCTTTTGTTTTTAGAAATCACTCTTTAGTTCTTTGATATGAAATAATATATTACAATACAATACAATAGCAGAATTGGAAGGGACCTTGGAGGTCTCCTAGTCCAACACCCTGCCTAGGCAGGAAACCCTATACCATTCCAGACAAATGGCTATCCAACATCTTTTTAAAAACTTCCAGTGTTGGGGCATTCACAACTTCTGGAGGCTGTTCCACAGATTAATTGTTCTCACTGACAGGATATTTCTCCTCAGTTCTAAGTTGCTTCTCTCCTTGATTAGTTTCATATTGGAACACTGGTATCATGTCTCCCCTAGTCCTTCTTTTCATTAAACTAGTGATACCCAGTTCCTGCAACCTTTCTTCATATGTTTTAGTTGTCCATCCCCTAATCATTTTAGCTGCTCTTTTCTGCACTCTTTCTAGAGTCTCCACATCTTTTCTACATTGTGGCGACCAAAACTGAATGCAGTATTCCAAGTATATTCATAATATATAGATAACAACTATCCATATCTCTAATGTATGAGTAAATGCCACATTTTACTACAATCATTTCAATGGTGTATAAATTAAAAGGAAAAAAACCATGAGGAAGAATGTGTAAAATTCTCAGAGAAGATGCAGACTATTAAACTTTACCAGGCAAATCTGTATAGAATAGTAATGTTTTAAATGATGTTTTCTCCTGGCCCAGACTTAGCATTAAACATTGACTGGGTAAAATAGTAAACATTATACAAATCTCCAATGCTACAACATTAGCAGAGTAGATTAATTGAGTTATCTAATAGCATCTTATACAGTTAGAATACATAGAACTAAGCATAAAATCCTTACACAAGCTCTTCAGGCAATGGTGGTGGTGGGACTTTGGTGAACTCTATAGTAGCATGTAGGAAAGCAGCTAATGTGACAATGCCACCCACGGTAAGATCACCTGGCTGATAGTACATATGATATGGATCATGAGGACTTTGAACTCTACATTGGATTTTATATGACTTAGAGAGTGGGAGATAAAGTAATGCTGGTGAGAATATTATTAAGGCTAACATTCTTGGACAAAAGCCGTAGGTTTCCTAGTCATCTAGTTTCTTTTTGCTTCTATGATTACAGTGATATTAGTATTCTGGTAACAAAAGGTGGTGTTAATGCAAACCTTCAGAAAGAGTAAAAAACTTCCACAAACTGTTGTATAATTGAAGTGCTTTTAGTCTACCTAACTTGAAGAAGTTGAGACATTTATAATATTCTTCATGTTTGTTCTTAAACACTGACATTCTGTATCTGGTTGAACATAAACAAATTAGCTACCATTCTTTCATAATTAAATAGGTGTGCAATTACTTTATGGAAATCCCAAGAGAATTGAAGGAAACATGTTTTGACTGATAGAAAAAAAGATTTCTATCTCATTTGGAAAGAAGATGCTTAAAATGGACAAGATATTTTCTTAAGGGGAAAAAAAATCCACCCAAGAAAATCCTCCCTCAAGTTTGTGCTCTCCAAAGAGGTCAGCTGCAGCTTTTTGCTTACAAGATATAAACCAATTCGGTAAAGTGGCAGGCTTAAAATGAATAAAGAGAAAACTAAAATATTAACTCAGAATTTAACTAAAAGACAAAATGAAGAACTGGAGAAGAAACTAGGAATTTCGAGGGCCAAGAAAATTAAATATTTGGGAATATGGCTATCAACAGAATGTATTAAAATAAAAGAAGATAACTACAACAAATTGCTACAACAGATACAAAAAGATTTCGATAATTGGACTAAACTACATATATCACTAATTGGCAGAATCTCAACAACTAAAATGAATGTACTAGCCAAACTACTTTCTTTTTTTCAAACAATACCGATTAAATTAGAGAAATTTATTTTCGAACAACTAAACAAAATGGTATCCAAATTTATCTGATCAGGGGAAAAAAGGGGGAATTAAATACAAACTTCTACAAGATAGTTGAAAGAAAGAGGGCTTCCGCCTCCCAGATTGGGAGTTTTATTATCAGGCGGCACCCTAACATGGCTAAAGGACTAGATTCAACTAAAAAATAAAAGAATGCTTATTCTAGAAGGCCACAATCTCCAACTAGGTTGGCATGACTTCCTCTGGGAAGGAAAAAATAAATCTTATTCCTACTTCCAGAGACGTATAATAAGGGATGCCCTGTTTACGGTCTGGGAAAAGTAAAAAAAAAACCACTGCCTGAAAATCCCAATCTGGTTATCAATGATGGAGGCAATGACATCTCCAAATACTATAGATCTCAGTAAAATGGTAATACATGCAGAGCTTTTAGATGAAAAAGGAGAACTAAAATCTGTACAAGATCTGAAAACATAAGGAATAAATATCTATTGGAGGGGATATTGAAGTCTTTCCAGGGGGCTCATCTGGAAGAAAAAAAAGCCTGGTGTTTTATAATTCATGATGGGGCTAGAGCCATAGATGAGCTGCAAAAGGATTGAGAGCAAAGGAAAGAGATGCAGAGAAATTAATATTTCCGTGTTATTTTTATGATTTTAAAAACTATTTATTTATTTATTTATTTATTTTATTTAAAACTTTTATATGCTGCCCAATCCCAAAGGACTCCTGGCGGCTTACAAACAAAATATAAAAAAACGTAAAAACAATACAATTTAAAATAACAATCATCCATCAAATTCATTCTAGTCGGGGCCGGACCTCAATAGTGAGGTCAACAGCCCGAGGTCTGCCGGAACAGCAAGTTTTTACGGCTTTCCTGAAGGCCATCAGAGTGGGTATGGTCCAGATTTCAGGGGGAAGCTGGTTCCAAAAAGTTGGAGCAGCCACTGAGAAGGCTCTCCTCCAAGGCTCCGCCAGCCGACATTGTATGGATGATGGCATCCAAAGGAGGCCAATCTATGGGATCTTACTGGTTGCTGAGAGGTATGCGTCAGCAGGCTGTCTCGAAGGTATCCTGGCCCTAAGCTATGTAGGGCTTTAAAGGTGATAACCAACACTTTGAATTGAGTCTGGAGACCAATAGGCAGCCAGTGCAGCTCTCGGAGCATAGGTGTAATGTGGGTGTACCTCGGCACACCCACTATCACCCGCGCGGCCGCATTCTGAACTAACTGCAGTCTCCGAATGCTTTTCAAGGGTAGCCCATGTAGCACGTGTTACAATAATCCAGCCTCGAGGTGACAAGGGCATGAGTGATCCTTAGAAGTGCATTCCGATCCAAATATGGCCACTATTGGTGCACTAGGCGAACTTGGGCAAAAGCCCCTCTGGTCACAGCCGACAGATGATGTTCCAATTTCAGCTGTGAATCCAGGAGGACTCCCAAATTGCGAGCCCTCTTTGAGGGGTGTAAATTTTCTCCCCCCAGGGTTAAGGATGGACTGTCCAAACAGTCCTTCAGGGGCAACATCCAAAGTCACTCCGTCTTATTGGGATTGAGCACAAGTTTGTTCACCCCCATCCAGACCCTAACAGCCTCCAGACATCGGCACATCATGTCCACCACTTCACTGAGCTGACAAGGGGCAGAGAGATATAATTGAGTATCATTGCACATTGATGATACTTTACCCCGTGCTGTCGCATGATCTCACCCAGCGGCTTTATATAGATGTTAAATAGGAGGGGGGACAGGACCGAACCCTGCGGCACACCACACTCTAGGGGCCTAGGGGTTGACCTCTGCCCCCGACCAACACCAACTGTGACCTGTCAGAGAGGTAAGAGGAGAACCACCATAATACGGTGCCTCTCACTCCCACCTCCCTCAGGCGTCGCAGAAGGATACCATGTTCGATGGTATCGAAAGCCGCTGAGAGGTCAAGAAGCACCAGGATAGAGGAATGTCCTCTATCCCTAGCCCACCAGAGATCATCGGTCAGGACGATCAAAGCAGTTACCGTGCTGTATCCAGGCCTGAAACCAGACTGACAGGAGTCTAGATAATCCATCGGAGTTGAAGCGCCACCACCTTCTCAACAACCTTCCTTAAAAAAGGAAGGTTGGAGATGGGATGATAGTTTTTCAAAACAGCTGGGTCCAGGGAAGGCTTCTTGAGGGGTCTCACCATTGCTTCTTTTAATGGTTGCGGGGAAAAGCCCTCCTGCAAAGATGCATTGATAATTGTCTGGAGCCAGCCTTGTATCACCTCTCTGCTGGTCGAAACCAGCCAGGAGGGGCACGGGTCTAATAAACAGGTGGAGGCACTCATCGCTCCCATGGCCTTGTCCACTTCCTCTGGGGTGACAAATTCAAACTCATCCCAAAAATTCTGATTAAGACTAGCCTTCAGCATCTTGGCTGGCATTGCCCAAACGGAGTCCAGGTCTATCCAAATCTGAGTGGTTTTATCTGACAGAAACTGAACAAATTCCTCAGCTCTTCCCTGAAAGGGTTCCCCCACTGCCTCACCTTTCAGGAGGGAGTGGGTCACCCTAAACAGGGTGGCTGGGCGAGATTCCACAGATGCAATAAAAGTGGGAAAATGCACACATTTTGCCGCCTGTATCGCCACTAGATAAGTCCTAATAAAGGCTCTTAGTAGTGATCGATTAGACTCAGAGTTACTAGCCCTCCAACGTCGCTCTAGGTGTCTCTTTTGGCGCTTCATCTCCCGGAGTTCCTTGGTAAACCAAGGTGCCCTTCTGGAGACGCTGACACGGAGAGGCCTCAAAGGCGCAATCCGATCCAATGCTCTAGCCGCCGCACAATTCCAGGCAGTGACCAAAGACTCGGCCGGATTGCAGACAAGGGAGTCAGGTATCTCTCCAAGCTCCCTCTGAAACCCCTCAGGGTCCATCAGGTGCCTGGGGCCGAACCACTTAATCGGCTCCGCCTCCCTGCAGTGTGGGGGTAGTGTCCTGAAGTCAAGCTTCAGCAAGGAGTGATCTGACCATGACAAGGGCAAGGTCTCTATTCCCCTTAAATCAAGATCACGTCTCCACTGCTCCGAGAGAAATACAAGGTCAAGCATGTGTCCCGCCCTAAGAATCAGACCCTGAACTTCCTGGGTAAGGTCCATGGTTGTCATGGAAGCCATGAACTCCTGTGCCCCATCAGAGTGTTCACCGAGAGACGGTAGATTAAATGGAAAACAATAGTATTTTGTACACATGTATTTATTTACACAACCCATCAGCTTTACAACTTGATATTTAAAACTCAATAACTATGCCATCCATAGATTTGTATTTTTCCTTTGTTTTTGGAAATCATTCTTTAGTTCTTTGATATGGAATAATATATTACAATACAATACAATAGCAGAATTGAAAGGGATCTTGGAAGTCTTCTAGTCCAGCCCCCTGCCTAGGCAGGAATCCCTATACCATTCCAGACAAATGGCTATCCAACATCTTTTTAAAGACTTCCAGTGTTGGGGTATTCACAACTTCTGGATGAAAGCTGTTTCACTGATTAATTGTTCTCACTGACAGGAAATTTCTTCTCAGTTCTAAGTTGCTTCTCTCCTTGATTAGTTTCATATTGGAACACTCAAGAGGTGGGTTCCTACCAGTTCGCACCTATTTGGTAGAACCAGTTCGTCAAATCTACCGAACCAGTTAGAAGAGGTTCCACCAGTGGACCCGGAACGCAGGCCACACCTACAGAAGAGGTTCCAAAATTTTTTGAAACCCACAACTGGGAAAACTGCAATCATGTCTCCCCCTAGTCCTTCTTTTCATTAAACTAGACATACCCAGTGATATATGTAGTTTAGTCCAATTATCCAAATCTTTTTGTATATGTTGTATCAATTTGTTGTAGTTATCTTCTTTTATTGTAATACATTTTGCTGATAGCATTATTCCCAAATATTTAATTTTCTTGGCCCTCGAAATTCCCAGTTTCTCCTCCAGTTCTTCATTTTGTCTTTTAGTTAAATTCTTAGTTAATATTTTAGTTTTCTCTTTATTTATTTTAAGCCTGCCACTTTACCGAATTAGTTTTTATCTTGTAAGCAAAAAGCTGCAGCTGACCTCTTTAGATAGGGAGGATTGTCTTGGGTGGGATTTTTTTTCCCTTAAGAAAACATCTTGTCCATTTTAAGCATCTTCTTTTCAAATGAGATAGAAATCTTTTTTTTCTATCAGTCAAAACATGTTTCCTTCAATTCTCTTGGGATTTCCATAAAGTAATTGCATACCTATTTAATTTGGAAAGGATGGTAGCTAACTTGTTTATGTTCAACCAGATGCAGAATGTCAGTGTTTAAGAACAAAACATGAAGAGTATTATAAATGTCTCAACTTCTTCATGTTAGGTAGACTAAAAGCACTTCAATTATACAGCACTTTGTGGAAGTTTTTTACTCTTTCTGAAGGTTTACATTAACACCACCTTTTGTTACCAGAATACTAATATCACTGTCATCAAAGAAGCAAAAAGAAACTATATGTCAAGGAAACCTATGGCTTCTGTCCAACAATGTTAGTCTTAATAATATTCTCACCAGCATTACTTTATCTCCCACTCTCTAAGTCATATAAAATCCAATGTAGAGTTCAAAGTCCTCATGATCCATATCATATGTACTATCAGTCAGGTGATCATATTGTGGGTGGCATTGTCACATTAGCTGTTATCATGCATGCTACTATGGAATTCACCAAAATCCCACCACCACCATTGCCTGAAGAGCTTGTGTAAGGATTTTATGCTTAGTTCTATGTATTCTAAATGTATAAGATGCTATTAGATAACTCAATTAGTCTACTCTGCTTAATGTTGTATCAAAGCATTGGAGATTTGTATAATGTTTACTATTTTACCCAGTCAATGTTTAATGCTAAGTCTGGGCCAGGAGAAAACATCATTTAAAACATTACTATTCTATATAGATTTGCCTGGTAAAGTTTAATAGTCTGCATCTTCTTTGAGAATTTTACTCATTCTTCCTCATGCTTTTCTTCCTTTTAAGGTATACACCATTGAGATGATTGTAGTAAAATGTGGCATTTACTTATACATTAGAGATATGGATGGTTGTTATCTATATATTATGAATATATTTGGAATACTGCATTCAGTTTTGGCCACCACAATGTAGAAAAGATGTGGAGACTCTAGAAAGAGTGCAGAAAAGAGCAACAAAGATGATTAGGGGACAGGAGACTAAAACATATGAAGAACGGTTGCAGGAACTGGGTATGACTAGTTTAATGAAAAGAAGGACTAAGGGAGACATGATAGTAGTGTTCCAATATGAAATTAATCAAGGACAGAAGCAACTTAGAACTGAGGAGAAATTTCCTGTCAGTGAGAACAATTAATCAGTGGAACAGCTTGCATCCAGAAGTTGTGAATGCCCCAACACTGGAAGTCTTTAAAAAGATGTTGGATAGACATTTGTCTGGAACGATATAGGGTTTCCTGCCTAGGCAGGGGGCTGGACTAGAAGACCTCCAAGGTCCCTTCCAATTCTGCTATTGTATTGTATTGTAATATACTATTCCATATCAAAGAACTAAAGCGTGATTTCCAAAAACAAAGGAAAACTACAAATCTATAGATGGTGTAGTTTTAAATATCAAGTTGTAAAGCTGATGGGTTGTGTAAATAAATAGATGTGTACAAAATACTGTTGCTTTCCATACATTATATTATATGAAATAACTGCTTTATAAAATAACCACTGCATTATTTTCATATACATACTAATAAAAATAAATATTCTGAGACTTGTAAAGTGAGATGTAACAATTCATGTATATTTTATTTTAAAAGACCTTTTAAATATTTATCTGATTTTGAATTTATCTTCTATTTCAGATTAGTTCCTAAACATTACCAAAATATTGTGGCCCAGGCATTTGCCATCAAGGAAATCAATAAAAACTCAGAGATATTATCCAATGTCACCCTTGGCTTCAACATCTATGACAGTTACGCCAGTGCACAGAAAACATACCATTCAACAATGTTACTGATTTACAACAGGAAAAATCCTTTTCTCAATTACATCTGTGGTATCCAGAATCATCTGACCTCAGTGATTGGTGGACTAGACTCCAAAACTTCCATTGTCATTGCAAATCTCTTGGATATCTATAAGATCCCACAGGTAAGAAACAGAGCATACCTAATTTTTTAGAACTTTTCTATTTTATTTGGTAAATTACAGGCAGAAATTGGGATTCTTCTAAATAGCCTTGTGTGCTTTTTCTAAATTAAAATCCCTTTACCTCACTTTCTTTTAAAGAAAGCGACTGGGCAGCGCCAAGAACCTTCCTACCTCTACTGGACTTTGTGGTTGTCTCCGCATTTCCTGGCAAGCATGTGAGCAGGCGAGCGAGGGAGGATCAGGCCACCTAATCCTCCATCGCTCGTTCACTCTTTCACCCAACTGGACCGCCTCGGCGCTGCTGTGGTTACCTTCATCCGTCCATGCCCGGCAGCTGCAGCAACATCATCAAGATGAAGAGCAAGAGGGAAGCCACTTCGTCTTGATGATGTTGTCGCAGCTGCCGGGCGCGGACAGACGGAGGTAGCCAGAGCAGTGGTGGGTGAAAGAGCAAGCAAGCAATGGAGGATCAGGAAGCCTGATCCCCCACCTTGCTCGCTTGGAAGCGTGGAGAAGAGCACAAAATCCAGTGGAGGCAGGAAGGTTCTGGGTGCTCTGGGAAGCCGCAAAAGCAACTAGGGAGTGCCAACAAACTTCCTGCCTCTGCTCGACTTCACTGTCTTCTCCGTGCGCTCCTCGCGACTGCAATAGACATCCAGAAATGGTGGGAGCTATCTGATGGAAGCCCAACTTCCATTAGCCCCAAAAGCTGCTTCTGGATGTCTATTGCAGTCGTGAGGAGCGCGCAGAGAATAATGTGAACTCCAGCAGAGGTAGGAAGGTTCTCAGCGCTCCGGAGAACCTTCCTGCCTCTACCAGTTGCCCAGTTGGCATGGTTCCGCACATGCACCTCCTCCTCCTCCCTCCTCCTCACTCCCCAATGGCTCTTCTAGGGTTTTAGGCCTATCTGTAAACAGATACAAGGTGAATCATACAGTGAGCAGAATGTCTGAGAACTGTTTGTGGTTAATGTAGTGTAGCAGTGGTCTAACATATTCTTAACTTAAATTCTTGCCTTAAGTAAGCACTGTTGAAATCTCTTAATACAATGAAAGTGAGTCTGGATATTTTTGTCCAACCCATAGAATATGGTCAGCTAGAGTTTGTTTATGCAAGCTTGTGGTGGAATGTAACTAGAAGCTATAATAAATGAAGAACATTCTTATGGACAATAAAACAGTTTGCAACTTATAAATCATGTCTCTAAGACTACATCACAAAATTTCTTTAGTATGATTACATTTTTACACTATAGGTTGTTGATGAGACCCCCATCCTTCATTACCAGATGTTTTTGCATTTCAATCTGCTCTTTGCATCTGAAATCCTGGGATTTGCAAGCAATTATCATTAATCAAGTCATTCACTTAGGTTTCAATGCAGCAGAGGGTTGCTGAGTTCAAGAAAAAGTCTGAATTGTTCCTATTTAAAAGTAACAATTCATGTATTTTATTTATGAATGAATGAACATTAGTTAAATGCAGAGAGGGAAAGGGAGATTTGCTTATTACATATTAAACAAATATTAATAAATTAAGAAAATATTTATAAATATTACTATTACTTTTAAAGCCTAAATGTGACATAGCTACATGTCATAAAATAAATTCAATCAATTAATTAATTCATTCATTCATTCATTCATTCATTCATTCATTCATTCATTCATTCACTCATTCATCAATACTGCACTTCATTTAAAATTGCTCAAAACATGATTATTTGTGAATGAATAGATTAGCTCTTCTATTCTCTTCAGAGAAACAGAATTTTCTCTGAAATGTCATATTTTATCTATTTTCTTCCCTTCCTACCTGTAAAGGAGGATACTTGTTGCACTCTCCTATCTCTCTAGAAGTGGACCTCCCTGTATCTCTCTTTTCTGTCCCCTCTTTCTAACTCCAGCAATGCTATGTTTTACTCACTCACATAAGCATTTCTTGTATTGTTATATGAATGTATGTCATATTTTTAAAAGCATAAAAATAACACTGATATGTTACTTTCTCTCCATCTCTTTCCTTTGCTCTCAATCCTTATGTAGCTCATCTATGGCTCTAGCCCCATCATGAATTATAAAACACCAGGCCTTTTTTTCTTCCAGATGAGCCCCCTGGAAAGACTTCAATATCAAGGGATTCTGTCTTTGCTTCTCCATTTCAGGTGGACATGGATTGGCATAGTTGTAACAGCCAATGATAATGGAGATAGGGTTATAGAAAAGATTGTTCCATTATTGTACCAAAACAACATCTGTGTTTCATATATAGAGAAAATTAGTGAAATATCAAGTCCTAATGAACTTTACAACTTGATCAGTGAAGGGGCAGAAACGCGTGATAAAATTATGGATAGCAAGGCTAACGTTCTGATATTTTATGGAGAATCTCATACTATGGTAAGGCTGAGATGGCTATCATATTTATCACGAAAAAACGTGCCAGATACTGGCAAAGGTAAAGTGTGGATATTAACAGCACAAATGGGGCTGAACTCACATGTATATCAGAAAAATTGGGATACTGACATAATGAATGGTGCTCTGTCTTTCACAATTCATGCCAATGATCCACCTGGATTCCAGTCATTTATTAAAAGTAGAAATCCTTCCATGAGAGAAGACGGATTTATCAAGGATTTTTGGGGACAATCCTTTGCTTGTGCATTTAAAACTTCAAATGTAGATGAGGTAGCTGGTGATATTTGCACAGGAGAAGAGAAACTGGAAGATCTTCCCGTAACTTTTTTTGAAAAGAGAATGACCGGTCACAGCTACAGTATTTATAATTCTGTCTATGCAGTAGCACATGCATTGCGTGCCCTGATTTCATCCAGATCTGCCCAATGGTCAATGGCAAATAATGGGAGGTTGAAGCTTCAAAATCAAGATTCATGGCAGGTAATGGACTGAGCATCACCTTTGAAAAAAAAACATTATTTGTACAAAGGAAAATGAGCCCTTTAACATCAATTATAGGAATTCAGTTTGATGTCCTTTCCCATCTCTGGAAAGGACACAATACTCTGGTTTCATGAGCCACATCACATCCTGATGAATTAAACCCTCACATCCTGGACATAAACACCGCCCCAAGGGATGCTGTTTTAATCTTTTATCACTTCTTTTCCATCTAGCTGCACTCCTTTTTAAAAGGTCTGTCATTTAATAACAGTGCTGGAGATCTGGTTTCTATTGACTACAATGGAGAATTACTAGCTGGATATGATATACTGAACTGGATTGTTTCTTCCAATGACTCCTTCCATAGAGTTAAAGTTGGGAGGGTAAACCCTGCAGTTTTTTCAGATGAAAGGTTCACCATAAATGAAGATGTCATAACCTGGCACAGTTGGTTTAACCAGGTGGGATCCTACTTCTGGGAATTTATGCCAATGTATTTTTATAATGTATTTTTGGAGTATAATACGCACCAGAGTATAAGACATCTTTTTACCAAGGCTCTTACCATTTAGAACATTTTGTTATGGGAGATTAAATCCATTCCCTTTTAGCCTTCATAAAACTGTGGTTGTGCTGGCTGGCATTGGGTTCTGAAGGAGATGCTTTTGGCTTCTGGTTGTTGATGCACAAACAGAGAAAGTACCTCCTGTCCCCCCACCCTTCAGTCCCTGTCCCCCCACCCTTCAGCCCTCCACCCTTCAGCCCCCCACCCTTCAGCCCCCCCACCCTTCAGCCCCCCACCCTTCAGCCCCCCACCCTTCAGCCCCCCACCCTTCAGCCCCTTGTTTTTTTAGGAGACCTGCTTTTACCACCTTGAGATAGACATTAATTCAAATAGATATTGGATGCCACATTTTTACATGCTACCCAAAAGGCTGAAACAAGCAGCCCATCTCTCTTTAAGATTATCCAATTGAGACCTAACAAAAGTCTAAAAAGGAACTTTACTTGGAAACAGGAAACGTAAACATTTTATGTATGAGATTGTTTAATGTGAGTAAACTTGAATTTCCTACCCGTGCTTGACGTCACTGATTCTGATTGATTTCTTACACCCAGGAAATTAGACCCCAGCAAAAAATGGTGCAACTTCTTGGAACTTGCAACTTCTCCTCCCCAAGAAATCTTTGCATGGGCATAATCACATAAAAGATGCCCTGAAATGCAGATTCATTGATATACATAAGTAGATAGAACAATGCAGACTTTCTGCAAATGTCCTAGCTAGTTAAATGTCTAGGTACATTTCCTCCAAGCAGCCCAATATTTCTCACTTTCTCAAAGTTCTGGAAAATTTTCATACTTCATCACTTTCATAAGCTTTCATCAGCAATCCTTAAAGTAGGTATAAGATAGATATGAGATCTCCCAAAGTTAAAACTTCATCAAATTAGAGAAATAATATTCTATCAATGATATTTGTAAAAAGCCAAACCACATCAAATATTACTCAAATGTGATGTCAGACTGAGTTTTACTATATAGAAGAGTTGCTATCCTGGTGCCAGAAAGAAAATTTAAAAACTATTATATAACATCCTAAGAAAGGACTGATTATTGACATAGCTATGGGTTAATTGACTACAGGTAGTACTCCATGTAGGACAAAATTGGACTGGAACGTCCGTTGCTAAGGGAGGAAGTTGTTAAGTGAGTTGTACTTGATTTTATGACCTTTTTTCCATGATTACATGAAACATATGTTCATTAAGCAAATACAACTTCCCACTTTGACTTTGCCTGTTGGAAGCTGGCTGGCTAGTTACAAATGGTGGACATACAATTGTGCAATAATCATAAATACATGCCATTTTCCAGGTGCCTACATTTTTATCACATGACTGTGGGGACGCTGTGATACTATAATTGGAAAGATACTATAATTCCATAAGTCAGTATTGTTATAACTTCAAAAGTCATTAAACAAATGGTTATATGTCAAGGACTACCTGTAGTGTAGTAATAGTAATACTGAAATATTACACTATCATTGTAAAACCATAGTAGGTATGCTGCTAAAGATTTGTACATTATATATAACATCTATGGAAATTGTCAGTCATCCAGGTCATGGTTGTCCCAAAGGTGCTTTTTCAAGAGGCAACTGGACTTTCTGTTTGAAGATTTATTGCTTCTCATCCAAGAAGCAATATATCTTACAGTTGCATCTTGCAAAAGCACTTTTCAGATTGTATAGAATGGATTAAACATTATTTTATGTAGCCAAAAATGGTCAAGGAAGCATCTTTAAAAGTACCTGCAAAGTGCATAACAATATTCTTACAATAACAATTGTATATATTTGAAAGGATGGTAATCTGATGCATCTCTCCATAAACAATATTATTGTTGTAGGCCAGGTAGAACACAGTATTTAAACAATTTTATAGAAAACAATTATGCTTGGAAGAATTAGTGGTAAAAGGAAACTAGACACCATCATAGCTGACTCCTGCCAGACCATAAAACAACTCAAAAAAGTAGTGCAAGATCAGAAAATGTGGAGAGATCTGGGCTACTGAATCAACAGGTTTCCGACACAACTAAATGAGTAACATTATCATATCATCATTATTATTATTATCATCATCATCATCATCATCATCATCATCATCATCAATTAGCTTTATTGTAATTTATTTGTTTGAATTAAGTGTATTAAAACTTGAGGTCCAGGCAGAAGGAAAAAAAATCATGGCTTCAAAATCTAAGGGACTGAGTTTTGGACAAAACAGTAACTAGCAGCACTTTTTCATGTGGCTGTTGACAAAAATAGGATCGCTAATATGATTGCAACGTCTGATGACGGATATGGCACAAGGAGAAGAATTCATTTCTTTGTTAAGAGTTTTGGAATTGGGTAGCATACGAATTTAATAACTTATTGTTAATTATATCCTAACTTGGACTAATATCTTTATTGTGTTTGTTTATTGTTTCTACTTCAGTCCCAGCATTTATCTATATGCACTATATCTACATGCATCATCATCATCAATTAGCTTTATTGTAATTTCATTTGTTTGATTGTTAAGAGATGTTGAATTGGATAACATAAAAATTTAATAACATTAATTATATACTAATTCAGACTAATATCATCATTGTTCTTGTCTGTCTGTCTGTCTGTCTGTCTGTCTGTTCCTTCAGTCCCAGCCTGTTTCTATATGCACTGGGAATTGCCAACCTGGTTCCAGCAAGAAAATAAAGGAAGGGCAGCCCTTTTGTTGCTATGACTGCATTCCATGCCCAGATGGGAAGGTTTCGGAAAAGGAGGGTAAGAAATGTTATGTCACACATTTATTTCCCACAAGGGTAGCAGTTTCCAAATGCAACACTGTATACCTGAAGTCTCATTTTGCCTGATATTATGTCCAATATTTTGAATGAGATTGACATCCTGTAGTATTGGGACTTGCTGAAGACAATGAAGTGACTATTATTATCCTACCTAGCTCAAATGCATAAATTATAGGAAGAATTATATAATTATATAAAGAATTAAAATTCTAAAAGTCTTTTATATATCATTTTGAAATTAAAATACAATATCATCACCATTAAATAGATTGTTTAAAGAGTTAGAGCATTCTTAAAATCTACAGGCTAATATTTAAGTGTTTACTGCAGTGGAAATAAAAACATTCTAACTACATAAAGAATATTATAAAGATAAACTTTACTCTATATTCTGCAGAAGGTCTTCAAATCATTTTATTTTTCAGATACAAATGATTGTTACTTGTGTCCAGAAGGAAACTATCCAAGCAACAATCAGGATTCCTGTATTCCTAAAACCTTGACATTTCTGTCTTACGAGGAACCTTTGGGAATCAGTTTAGTTTTCTTTGCTCTTTTGTTTTCTTTGCTCTCAGTGATGGTGTTTGTAATATTGGTGAAGAACCACAACACACCTATCATCATTGCCAATAACCGAGACCTCACCTACATTCTCCTCATCTCCCTCCTGCTCTGCTTTCTTTCTGCATTCCTATTCATTGGTCATCCGGAGAAGATGGTATGTCTCCTGCAACAACAGACTTTTGGGGTTGTCTTTGCAGTGGCGGTTTCTTCAGTATTAGCAAAAACCGTCACAGTGATTCTAGCTTTCCAGGCCACTAAGCCAGGATCCAGGATGAGAATGTTTGTGGGAAAGAGACTGTCCAACTCCATTGTCATTTCCTGTTCTCTTATTCAAACAGGTATTTGCATAGTATGGCTAACAACTTCTCCTCCATTCCCAGACCAAGATATGGATTCAGTAGTTGAAGAAATTATTGTGCAGTGCAACCAAGGTTCCGTGACTATGTTCTACAGTGTCCTAAGCTATTTGGGCTTCTTGGCTGTTATTAGTTTCATAGTTGCCTTCATGGCCAGGAAGTTACCTGATACTTTCAATGAAGCCAAGTTCATCACTTTCAGCATGTTGGTCTTTTGCAGTGTCTGGATATCCTTTGTTCCAACCTATTTGAGCACTAAAGGAAAATACATAGTGGCAGTGGAGATATTTTCCATCCTGGTCTCTAGTGCTGGTTTGCTGGGCTGCATCTTTCTTCCCAAATGTTATATAATTGTTTTAAGGCCTCACTTGAATAGCAAAGAACACCTAATGGGGAGGAAAAAATGAAGATTTTATCAAGTGATGCCCTCTCCCATACTTTACAAGGTAGAACATATATATATAAAGCTGTTCACAATAAATTGTTTAGAACATTTAAAATGTGTAGACAAAGCTCCTCTTTTGAAATTGTAAAAGCAGCCCTTTTTATCAACTTATGTCTGCTTTATAGAATATTTCCAACCTGCTCATTTTATTGATCTATGTATAACCCCAGCCTTAAATTTGTGATAAAGAAGGTGGTGCAATGTGTAATTCCACAAATAGGCTGCACCTGATAGCTTCTGTAACTACCTTATTCATCCTGAAATATATAAGGATATTTAGCAATAACAATAGCACTTACATTTATATAGTGCTTCACAGCACTCTGTAAATCAGCCGTTCTCAACATGTGAGTCGCGACCCCTTTGGGGATCACGTGGCCCTTTCACAGGGGTCGCCTAAGACACGGGCGCACGCTGTGCTCTTCTCTCTGTCAGCCACCTGGTTAAAAAGCCATCCTCCGTGGCATTTTTGCCTGGGAGGCTCCGCAGAACATCCCAAGATCGATGCCACCAGATCTGCCCTCTTCGGGACAGATCCTCTTCAGAAGGACGAGGCCCTCCTGGTCCTCTTCGTGTTCTTCACCTTCCAGCCGCAACCCCATGCCATGGAAAACATTGGCTCGCACACGCCCTGCACAATTACAGCCTGGAGCAGGACCAAAGCCCCTCTCCCAACTGGCCCTTCCTCCCTCGGAGGGCTTCGTGGGGAAGCTTCTGCAGAAGCCCAGGTGAGTGAGAACAAGATCCCACAAGGCTCTGGGCGGTTCAATGAAGCCCCTTTTTAAGTTTTTATCAATGAATTTCCTCGTTTCATCCATCTCCCTAGGGGTCATTGAATATATTTGGGGTTTTGGGAGCTTCACCCCAGGTAAAATATCAATGGTGCCTATGGTGGCCCTATTGGGGGGGGGCAACCTATCAGAAGATTTTTCACTGAAAACATCTTTTAGGTCCCAATATTCCTTCGGAATTCTTTCCTCCCCCTCAATTTTTTCCCTCCCTCTGGCCGCCAGTTTGGGGACAGTATCATCAGACTCCAGAGCTTCCATATTCCCCTCAGGGGATGTGGCAGACCGAATCCGCAACCACCCATCTCTCCAGTTAATGCGTGGGTTCCATCTATGGAGCCAGGGGAGTCCTAAAATAAGGGGCCGGTCCATCCCTGGAGCCACAATAAAAGTTATCATTTCATGGTGGGTTCCTAGCCACATCTCGGTGGGTTCAGTAGAAAAATGAGCAGGACCGCCCCCTGCAATAGAGCCATCTAATTGGCAAAATGCAATTGGGATTTTTTAAGCTCTTAGTTTCTAGCCCATTTTCTCAACTATCTCAGGGCTTATAATGCAACCTGAGCAACCAGAATCTAAAAGAGCCAGAATTTTCTCTTTTGTGTCAGAAGAGGGCACTCTAAGCTCAACTGGGATAAGCATGGGTCCCAAGCGGGAACTCACCCTGCGATCAGCGTCCTCATAGTCACTGTTTTCATACGAGCTGGGGCTTCCGCTTATTCTTTCCTCTGGCTCGAGGCGTCGAGAAATCTCCTCCCCTCTCAAAGCAGGTTCTTTTTTCTTGCCAGGAGACTTCTCAGGTTTCTTCTCCCTCCAGGGGGGCGGAGCGGAGTGGGTCAGCTTGACTTGGCAATTCACAGCACGGTGCCCCTCCTTCCCACAGCAGAAGCAGGCGGAGGGTTTGGGCTTGCCTGTGAAACCTCCCCTTCCCCCTTTCTGCACTTTTGGGAGGGGAGATTTAGTGGGGGGATGGGAATCCTTAGTTTCTCCCTCTTCCTTGTAACGAAGTCTAGCCAAATTAAGCTCAATATCTGCAGCATGTTCGTACCACAGTTCTAAGCAGTGGGGAATTCATCTGTTTACTCACTGCTGGTAAACGTCTCTGTTCAAGCCATCTGTGAATCGATCTAACAAGGCTTCTTCAGGCCATCCCCTCATATAAGCTGATAATTCTTGAAATTCCTGTACATACTCAGGCACAGTCTTTTTCCCCTGTCTGAGGGTCGTAAATTTTAGCCTAGCTCGGCGCTTGGTGAGAGGGTCGTCAAAATGTCTCCTCATTGCTGCCATAAAGTCATCAAAATTCCTCAGGAGAGGGGAATCACTATTATGTAATTCGACCATCCAGTCAGCTGCTTTCTTCTCTAGGGCCATTAACACTATTCTTACTTTGGATTCATCAGAGTCCAGATCAGACCCATATATTTGCATATAATTCCAGACCTGAATTATAAAAAAAACCAAATTGCTGGGTTCTCCATCATACTTTATGCTTAAGGTTGGGACCTTAGCCATCTGGCGTCGCCTGCCCCCCCCCCTGCTCTCGGAATGTCTCTAGCTGTAGGGGGAGAGGTCGGTGCTGGGTTTTCTTGTGCACATCCCCCTTCTGCCCCCCCCCCCCGTCTCCCTTAAGCAAAGCAACGGGTACCTTCCCTCTAGTTCCTCCGCCGGTCCCCTTTCCACAGCACTCTCTCAAGCCCGGCATTCGCTCCATGCCTCTTCGAGGAGTTTCATGGCTTGGGACATCTTGTAGTCTTCATCCTTAGAGCCACGCCAGTCAGCAACTGGTTTCCTGGGCCTCCTCCTCGTGACTCCAGTTAGTGATTCATCCGGTTCTTCTTTCTGTCCCACTCCCCAACTCCACCTTGGTTGAACAGCAGGTTTCTCCACTCTCAGATCGGCCAGCATTTGTTAATGATGGTGCTTGCACCCATTTCTTCCTCCTGGTCGCTGTCGTGTAAAGACATCTTTTCCCTTTCTTCTGTGAGGGCACCCCCCTCGGAAGGTGTTTGCTCCGGGTTGGGTGTGAGGTGAGACTCAGCTTATTGTCAGGTGCTGCTTCATTTAATAATCAGGAAAGAAACCACTCAACTCCATTTCTTAGAATTAAGTATATTTTTACTAATTACAAACGATAAGTAGCAATGCAAAGCTGAGTCTGGGTAAATTGGCACGAAAGCAATGGATATCATGTATAATGCAATCCCCTCCCCTGGCACCCCATTCCATAGTCCAATAATAATTCACCCAACTGTCAGGTGGGAGATATCTTCAAAAAACATCATCATGCTGGACAGTTAGCCTTGGCGGGAAACTCCCTTTCTCCACATGCGCAGAGAGATGGTCAGGACAGCTTCTAGAACACTCCTCCAGCACATGATTCCCCTCCCAAATACTATGCCCTCCTCCCCGTTTCAATGGAAGCCAAAGCAGCAGCGAAGCAGAGGCTGATAATCTGCACCCAAGTTCAGAGAGAATCAAGGACTGAACAATATTCTATTTTCATGGCTCTAATTGTGACAGTTATTTTTATATACAGTTATATATAGTCTAATATTTTCTTCCACTTTTGATATCAGGAAAAACACTTAAAACTGAACCCTGAGAAAATGGAGTTTCCAATTTTGGCAAAAAAAATGCAGTCATTTTAAACAATAACTTTCAATTTAGGTCCCCAATAAGATGAATTTTGCAACTCCATTAGCAGGCTAAAGTGTTAGTTAAAGTAAATTGAATGCTAAGTCAGAAAATCAATATACTTCAAATAATGTAAGGAAATGTTCTATTATTTCATTATACTTTGATATGTTCTGTGTCTTTGCATTCCAAGTCTTATTTTGTTCTATCTGCACACAGAGAAATATTTTTTCTCTCAAGCTCATTCTTTAACCTCAGCATCATTTTAACAAGATTTGTGGGAAAATGTAAAAGGGTTCTGGGTGGAAGACAAAAGCTCCCCTACCATTTAAAGTATTTTGAGGTACCAATTTAATCAGACATCTAGTGAACGTAGCATGCCGATATTGGGGGCACACCCTATGGTGGCGTCCAGAGCAGCCACTGCCGAAAGACTTGGCTTGAAATCCGTGGAAAAAGCCAGACTGGGGTGGCAGCAGCGGCGGCGGCAGAGGTGCATTGGCTCCGGAATGGGAACTGGGCCATGCATCATGAGGCCGCGCAATCCCCCGCTCCAGCCATGCAGAGTGCTATTCACTGGCATCTGGAAGGCGCCAAGTGCAAATGCCCCGCCCGCCCACTCCACCCAGTCACTCCTCACCTCCCGGGTGGTTTCTCTGCCTAAGATGCCTTGCCTGCCTTAGCTGCCATGTGGTGCCTGCCCTGTGCCCTAACTGAGCTACCTCCTCCTCCTGCCTATAGGTAAGTTTCACTACCCCCCACCTGGAGTTTGCTTCACCCCATCCCAATGTCCCCATCTTGCCGCTCACAATCTTCCCTTCCCCAGCCCCTTCCAGAGTCCCCACGAGGCCTCATTATGGCTCCCAGCAGTCTTCAGGCAGGCCTGTTAGGCCCAAAATAGAACGTGGGTATGTGTGTGTGCCCATTGTGGTTCCCAGCAGGTCTGCTAGGCCCAAAATAGATTTTTTGGGGGGGCTAGCAAGCCTCCCTGCAGCCCCCTGGGAGCAAAAGTGGGGGGCAGGCTTCAAGAGAGAAAGAAAGAAAGTAATCCTTACCATAGGGCAAGCAGAAAGGTCTTTAAATTTTGCAACATTAAAACTTGTGGACTTCAACTCCCAGAATTCAGCTCTGCTGGCTGGAGAATTCTGGGAGTTGAAGTCCACAAGTCTTAAAGTCGTCAAGTTTGAAGACCTCTGGTAGCTGCTATCCTTAGGCTCAGGCTAAGCTAATCAATAATAGAGCTCTAAGAATGCCAGATTATCAATGGACATGTTCTCAGTTTAAAAATGCCTGGCATTTCTTCCTCCTACTAAAGACCTCCTGGGGTTCTTCACAGGAAGGAAGGAAGGAGAAGGAGAGAGGGAGGGAGGGAAGGAAGGGAGAAAAGGGAAGGGAAAGTGAATGAGATATAGATGGATGGATAGAGGGAGGGAGGGAGGGTGGGAGAGAAAAAGGACTACAAACCTGGCACTAGACACAGCTTCAGAGGATGTTTTGAAATAGCACAGCAAACCAGGGCTGAAAGGGACCTCAGAGATCATCTAGTCCAACCCCCTCCTCCAGCAGGAGACCTTATATCATCTTGGTTATTTTAGTGCTACCAACACAGAGGAGAATTTCCCAGAAATCCCCAGGCATTGCCAACCTCCACTTCCCTAGTAAAAAAAAACCCTAGAGCAAAAACTTCATGCAGTATTAAAAAGAATAAAAAAGGGGGCTGCTATGTATTGTTTAATGGACTGCTACATTGGCAAAACAGACGGCTACATTGGCCATGCCCATCGAGTCACATGGCTGCAAAGCCACTCCTACCTGGTCACATGGCTGCCAAGCCACACCCACAAAATAAGCCATGCCCACAGAACTGGTAATAAACAATTTTGAAACCCACCACTGATGTATCAGTATATAAACCATATTTTCTTTTTATAGAATTTGTCCTTTCTATTTATAGCAGGGACCCCCCAACCTCCCTGCTGTGGCCTAATACTAGACCCTGACCCATTGGGAACCAGGCCACCAAAGCAGCAGGCCAGGATGCAAAACTTTATTTGCTCATACACAGGATTTAGGCTGTATGCGTGAAACATTCCGCCCCGCAGCTAAAGCCACTGCTGCCGGTCCACAGAACCAAAACAACTGGGGACTCTTGATCTATAGAATCTTTTCCCAACATATTGATAAAAAGCCAGGTTTTAATAGCCTCCCAAAAGGTTAAAAGAGTGTGGGCCCAAAGGAGATTGTTTTACTAGCTAGGTCACTGAAAAGGCCAACTTCCAAAGTCCCAAAAGGTAGATGGATTTCAGCGAAGTGACCTGGTGTATGCATATCCCTAGTGGACCTAGTGTATGGTGACCAGACGTCCCACATTTGGCGGGACAGCCACGCTTTTTCATAAATTTTCCCGCGTCCTGCACGGTTCTTTAAAAAACACGCTTTTTTTGGCGCTCGCAGCTCCCTCACTCCCCCGCCCATCAGCTGCTAGCTCGCTGGGCTGGCTCATCGTTCCGTTCTATCCTACAAATTTAAGCCAGCCCAGCCTGCCGCTCACTCATTGGATTGGCGTGGACTCCAGCCAATCAGTGAGCTGGCTGGGATGGGAAATTTTCAGCACGCCACATGCTGATAATTTTCCATCCCAACCAGCTCACTGATTGGCTGGACTCCGCTTAGCTGAGCACGCCTGCGCGAGTCTCCATTTCATTTCGTCTTTTGGGGTTGCAGCTGCGCTTACTCACTGGTGAGTAATCATGTTATGAATTGGTACGGATGGGAATCGGGAGGTGCTGGGGGGAGGAGACAGCCCTAGTCTCCTCCTTCTCCCCCTTTGCGGAGTTCATTTCACCTCCTCGCGTCACAGCCAGCCCCTGTGCTGGGCCGCCACGGGTGGCAGAAGCTCTGGAACCGAGTGGAAGTTTTCTGCACGAGTGAAACAACTGCCGCCGCTCGCACATAGAACTTCCACTCGGTCACGGACTCACTGGCGTGGTGGCACCTATGCTGCGCGGTTCCCAGCGACCACACTGCAAGTCCGTGAGGCATGGTCGTGTCCCACCACCCTCCCCTGTGGCTCTCCTGCCACGGCTTCCGTTTCAGTCGCACAGAAAACTTCCACTCGCTTCCCGGGCTTGTGCCACCCGGCAGAAGCCCCGGGACCCAGTGGAAGTTCTCTGCGCAAGGTTAAACGGCTGGCAGCAGCCTTGCTCTCCTGCTGTGGCTTCTGTTTCAGTCGCGCAGAAAACTTCCACTCGCTTCCCGGGCTTGTGCCGCCCGGCAGAAGCCCCGGGACCCAGTGGAAGTTCTCTGCGCGAGGTGAAACGGCTGGCAGCAGCCTCACTCTCCTGCCGCGGCTTCTGTTTCAGTCGCGCAGAAAACTTCCACTCGCCTCCCGGGCTTGTGCCGCCCGGCAGACACCCCGGGACCCAGTGGAAGTTCTCTGCGCGAGGTGAAACGGCCGGCAGCAGCCTCGCTCTCCTGTGGCCAGCGTCCGTTTCAGTCCCTTCCCTTGTGTGTCTTGATTGCTGGAAGCAGTAACAAACGGCGCGTCCGCTCCGCAGCGCCCTGACAGCCACCCCAGCCGGCGGCTACCGGGCCTCGCTGGAGTCAATTGCAAAACCGCGTTCAGCACTTTGAGAACCTGAGGCATCTTGGGAAATGCAGTTCCCTATCGGAAAGAATGGAGTAGCTGCGAATTTGTAACAACATAATATAACTTGGTGCTTC
The DNA here is from genome assembly GCF_051295495.1 of Thamnophis sirtalis. Classification (NCBI taxonomy): domain Eukaryota; kingdom Metazoa; phylum Chordata; class Lepidosauria; order Squamata; family Natricidae; genus Thamnophis; species Thamnophis sirtalis. The sequence goes on from NW_028261384.1 coordinate 113,831,544, forward strand.
GCAGGTTACGAAAATCTCGTTTGATTTGCACACTGTTTTTTAAAAGTTAGATAAAGAAATTATGCTGTGAAAGCGACTAGAAAGCCCCCCCTCCCCTTCCTGTGTGCGAGAAAGGGAAGGAGAGGAAGGAAGGGGGGGGGGGAGAAAAAGAAGAAGGGAGGGGGGAGAAGATGGAAGGAGAAAAGATGGATGGAAGGAGAAAGAATGGAAGGAGAAGGAGGAAGATGGAAGAAGAAAGGAAGAAAAAGAAGAAGGGAGGGAGAAAAGAGGGAAGGAGGTAGGAAGAAAAGTGGAAGAGAGGGAAAGAGCAGAAAGACAAAGAGGATGAAGTTGATAGGCAAGAGGAAGGGGGAAGGAAGGAAAAAAGAAAAAGAGGGAGAGAGGAAAGAAGAAAAGATGGAACTAGAAAGGAAAGAAGGGAGGGAGGGAGGAAAGGGGAAGACTGGGAAAGAGCAGAAAGACAGAGAAGGTGAAGGTAGATAGGCAGAAGGAAGGAAGAAGCAAGAAATAGGAAAGGAGGGAAGGAGGAAGGAACAGAAGCGAAGAGGAAGAGAGAAATGGAAAGAGCAGAAAGACAGAGAAGGTAGATAGGCAAAAGAAATGAAGCTGAAAGAATGGAAGGAGGAAGGAAGAGAAAAAAGGAGGAAGGGAGTGAATGAGGAAAGAAGAGATGATGGAAGGAGCAAGGAAGGAAGAGAGGGAAAAAAAAGAAGACGGATAAGGTGAAGGTAGATAAGCAAGAGGAATGAAGGAAGAAGTGAGGAGTCTTGAGGAGGGGGAAAACATTTAGTGACCAAAGTTACAAAAGTGACTGATGACCATTTTTCACACTTAGCGACCGTTGCAACCATTTTTCACACTTAGCTACCATTGCAGCATCCTCATGGTCACGTGATCAAAATTTTGTTTGGCAACAGATTTGTATTTATGCTGGTTTCAGTGTCCTGGGGTGACCCAGGGGTGAATAAAATTTTTAATCAAGCCCCCCCCCCCCCGGTCAATGGTGTCCCTCTTTACCAATCTGAAAATCTGGTCACCTTAACCTAGTGGCACAGACATATATTCTTCGGGAGATCAAATTCTGTAAATAGCCAGGTCCCAAGTTATGTAGTGCTTTAAAGGTGATAACCAGCATTTTGAATTGGACTCAGAAGGAAATTGGGAGTCACTATAGCTTGTGCAATAAAAGCATAACAAGGGTAAATCTGTGAACATCCAACAGCATGCAAGCTGTTACATTCTGGATTATATCAGCAATGTCCTAAAATGAGAACAGCCGAATATCACCTAAGCTCAGAACACTATTTCATCATTTTTCTGAAATAAAACCATTTCTTTTTTCTTTGCATACATGAATGTCTGTCAGAAACATATAAATGGAAATTGTCCCGGTGAGACAGTATTTTTCTATTTCCACATTAATTAATTGGAGAGGGGGAACCTTTCCACTGTAACTGTGAGCTTCTGTACTATTAACATACTCCAATTTGCTAATCTATAGGGAATGCTATTTCATCAGCAAACCCTTTGGAAATGGACATATGACTTAATAATAGCCTTTCTGTTTTGAATCTAAAGATTTGCATTTTATTCTGCTCCTTCACCATGGAGTTCACTGCTCACTAAAAAAACTCACAACTAAGATTGCTGCCTTCTTCTTTTTCTCTCTTGAGATATATATGCATAAACACTGATGCCATTTAGAGCCACAGAGAAGAGTCAAGATTTCGGACAGGAAAGAATTCATCGTTCTAATGGTAGGCAGTCCAAGGTTCAGACTTTACCAGGAGATTGAGCAGTGGTGCGATTCAGCCAGTTTGCACTACTTCCAAAGGGCCAGTTGTTAACTTTCTGAGCAATTTGCTGAACTGGTTGTTGGAAGAAATCATTAGGGCAGAGAACCAGTTGTTAAATTATTTGAATCCCACCACTGAGATTGAGACACCATTCCAGTCAGGCTGTATTAACCACAGATACAGTAATGGCTGGGTCTTAGAAGAAGAGAAAATCTTATTATTTGCCTTTTACAGAGGATGGCATTTTTATTAGTTTTGCTGCTAGTACTACTTCCTCACATGGTATGCAAGAGGGACAGGTGCAGCATCTATAATCCCCACACTCCGTATCACCAATACCATTATCTGGGAGACCTTATGGTTGGTGGCATTGTTTCACAGGCTGCAATTGTCTTCAGACAAATCAGCTTAACTGAACCTCCCCCATCAGCAGTGCGTGGAGATTTTATGTAAGGAACTGTACTTTTAATTATGTTTTAAATATATCAGTTATTAAAATACTAATATCTGGCTCTGGTGTCTTCTAATATAAGCTAATTACTCTTGCTAACACTAAGGAGATACTGAGAAATATAGTTTGGAAAGTATTCGCACATTTAAATCAACGTTCCCAAATCTTAGGTTCCTTCATATTTGTGACTCTCTTCACTAGTTTTCTGAAAATGGGTGGGAATTGAAGCATGAGATAGAAGATGGTATCCACTTGGATAGTAGAAGACTAATTTAAACCTCTTCTTTTTCTTCCTGTAATATTTCCATTGTCTTCATTGTTTCTCCTGCCAAATCTCTTATATTGCTACTTTTTTCATACAATTTTTCAAGACTTTGCCCTTTCAATTTCAATACAGTTTTCTGATTGGGAAATATGTATTCATAATTTGAAAAATCTTCTGGAAAAGCAATCTGCTTTCTTACAGAAACACAAGTAAGAAACTTTTATAGAAATGCCAAGGTGTATAAGCCTAGCAATTTGCAGAAATTTAAATAGCTCTACCTTTAAAAACCATTTAATCTGAGTTTTAGTTTCCTTCAGTTCCTCATTTTAAATATAATTAATTTCATTTATATAATCAGTACAAGTAATTATAAATCCACATATATGAATGCCTTTATCCCTGTCCTTCTGTCTGTTACCTAATAAAGTTTCATGGGTGATGTCCATATATAATTATATATGTATTTATAGTGTGAGTGTGTATCTGGGAAAAAGTTATACATTGCTTTCAATTTGTGCAGAGAATAAAGTGTTCTGAAGCAAAAATTGGTACTATTTATCTCTATTCATATTGTCTCATTGTAGCCCTGTTGCTAAGAATTACCAACACATCCTGGCTATGGCATTTGCTGTAAAGGAGATAAATGAAAACCCTCAAATCTTACCCAATCTTACTTTAGGCTTCCATATTTATGACAGCTATGACAATGCTCAAAGGACTTACCAGGCTACAATGCTGTTTCTCTCATCTGTGAAGAGACTGATTCCCAACTACAGCTGCAACATCCATAATAATTTAGTATCTGTGGTTGGAGGATTAGATGCTGAAATCTCTCTTCACATCTCCACCATCTTGGATATCTATAAAATTCCACAGGTATTTTTTTTTATTATGTGCATGAAATCTAATGTAAATAAATTCTGTAACCTTTCAGTTAGGTAATTTTAATTGGTTGAATATTGTTGAATAATTTCTTAACATCCCTTTCAAGGCAGAAGAGACCAATGACTGGCAGAAAGGGCTCTCCTCAAACCATATTAATAAATAGTCTAAATTCCATCCTTAGCATTGGTTCCACACTACACCTTACATTTGTGGACTACAAGATAAGCAGAAACAAGAAGTGACAGAAAGGAAATCATGACTTTCTTGGAAACAAAATGCAGGATATTGGGAAGCAACAGGACCAGATCAGAACAGGAAGGCCGAAAGGAACATTGTACAAATAAGACAAAGCTACTAAGACTTAAAATGAAATAGCAACCTAAATATTGATGGTTTTAATTTGGGTAAAAGCCACACACAGAAAAAATTGCACATCAGATAAAAAATGAAAGTAGAATGCATCTTTGTTTACCTGTCAGTGAATATCACCAAATTCTAGCAAAATAAGGAAGAAGGATCCATGTTCTTTCATGGATCAGGGGCTCAAAAACATACATAATCTCTCTAAATCATTTTTAATTCCAGTAAAACATTTCAGAATTGCCTAATGCAATTTAGTATCATTGTGATGAGTTTGAAGGGATGTTCCAATGAGTTCTAAATTTAAGGCACCACCATAGGATTTATGATAAAACGATGTATACAGTATATACAGCAGGAACTGAAATGGGATTTCAACTAAACATGTTGAAGGTTGCTTTATGTAAGTACTGGTAGGATTCTTAATATGTTTTATGTACATTGTCAGGGTTCTATGCATGCTGTTTTTATTTTTCTTCGCTTTTCTCTAGCTTATTTATGGCTCGGCTCCATTGATGAATGAAAAATCTCCAGACCTCACTTTTTACCAGACGGTTCCTCCAGATCCACTCCAGTATGCAGGGATTGTCTCACTGCTCCTACATTTTAGGTGGACATGGGTTGGGATCCTTACCATGGATGATGATCAAGGCGAAAAATTTGTACAAACTGTTATTCCAGTTTTATCCAAAAGAGGGATTTGCTACTCTTTCATTGAAAAACTTGGCAAATTTAGTGATATTGATGGACTTTATGATATGCTTCACAAAGGAATAAAAATCTATGATCAGGTTATGGGTGGTAAAGCCAATGCATTTGTCATCTATGGAGAGTCTTTCACCATGATATTTTTGAGATGGTTGCAATATATGCCAAGTATAGAAAAAACAAATGCTCAACCAAAAGGTATTGTGTGGATAATGTCAGCCCAGGTAGAACTGACTTGCTCAGCATTTCAACGTTCCTGGAGTACAGAAATAATCCATGGTGCCCTTTCCTTCTCAATGCCCTCTGCTTATCTACCAGAGTTTCGGTCATTTGTTGCAAAGCAAAACCCCATTTTCAGTAGAAAGGAAAATGGATTTATCAGTCAGTTTTGGCAAGATGCTTTCAACTGTGTATTCCCAGGTGAGGTTGTGAGTGATGTGCCTGAAGACATTTGTACTGGGACAGAGAATCTGAAGAGCCTTCCTGCACCTATTTTTGAAATAGACATGACTGGCCATAGCTACAGTATCTACAATGGTATTTATGCAATAGCTCATGCTCTCCATGCCATATCCACAGCTAGATATAAACATAGAGCAATGGGGGTCAGAAGAGGAGAAAAAAATCATAAACAAGATATCCTACAGGTAATCAATATCCTCATTTGCCACAGCACCATGCATCTAGGTATGTTGGTAAGCCTACATCTGCATTTCATCTGCTTTCCCATCTCCTGAATATGAAATAACAGTTCATAGCTTTGTCCCAATATTTCATTTCCATTGTGACTATCTGAATGGTTTACTTTGAATTCTATTGAATCCCTCTGAGCGAAGTTTAGGATGTTAAAGTCATATTTGTGAGCATAACAGTAGAAAACCCACTCTCTTTCCTTCTGAATCTCTCATGGAATTGTGTTTGTCTGTCTATGCCTGTTTCTGTATCTGTCTGTCTGACTGATTGACTAACTATATGAGAGAGGGAGGGAGAGAGAGAGATATGACAGCAGTGTTCCTATATTTGAGGGGCTCCTACAAAGATGAGGAGGTCAAACTATTTTCCAAAGCACCAATAGGCAAGATGAGAAAAAATGGATAACCAAGGAGAGAAAAAAACCGAGAACTGAAGAGAAATCAAAGAAAGTGATTAACCAATGGAACAACTTGCCTTTAGAAGTTGTAGGTGCTCCATTACTGGAGGCTTTAAAAAAGAGCTTGGAAAATCATTTATCTGAAATGGTATAGGGTCTCCTGCCTGCAAAGGTCCTTTCCAACTCTATTGTTCTATGTGGGTGTGATCCAATTACAGTAAATGTAAAAGATGTGAACAAAGAATACAATTGTATATCTTTTTTTCTGCTATGAAAACTATCATCATGGCAATGAGTATTTTAACTTTCCAAGTTAAATTTTATTTATTTGGTTTATTTATTTATTTGCTCAGCTTCATTACTTTCTAAGAGGAGTCTCTTTTAACAATAGTGCTGGGGACCAGATCTCCTTTGACCAAAATGGCATAGTAAGAGCTGGATTTGATATTATCAACTGGATTGCTTTCTCAAACAAATCATTTCTTCGTGTAAAAGTTGGGAAGGTGGATCACCTAGCACCTCCAGATCAAGCATTAACTATCAACGACGACCTCATTACATGGCACAATTTGTTCAAACAGGTAAGGTCCAGTTATCCCACCATAATTCTGATTTGTATTCATTTTCTAGACAATGCTAGATCTGTACAGACTATTGAGTTTAAAAATTTTTATGTCAATTCGTATGATGAGATCCTACTCATATCAGCTTAGATGGCTACCTCTGCTAATAATGTCTGGAACAAAAGCATATTATTTAATATTACATCTATTGCTGCAAATTGGTGTTGTTCTACATTTATACATATTGGTTTAAGCTTTCTTCATATTGGTAACTTTGCTCTTAAAATTGAAATCTTTTACTTCATCTATACTGGCATGCACAATTAATCCTTGACTTTGTTTAGCAACTCTACAAAGATACAATGCCAATCAGCCTTCCTGTTTGTTTGTTTATGTATTTTATTTATTTGTTTGATTTCTTTCTTCCTTTGATTTTCTCAGATATATGATGGTTGTAGGATCTGATATGGTATTTATGATGGTTACAAGATCTTGAGGTTATGTGACTATCATTTGCAACCTTCCCAGCCAGTTTCCAATCAGCAAAGTCAAATGGGAAAACTGGATTAATATAACAACCACTTGATTTACTTAACAACTGAAGTGGTTTGCTTAACAACTGTAGCAAAAATAATTAACATGACTCAATGTTAACAACCATCTTACTCAGAAATAGAAAAGTTGTTCTTAATTGTGGTTATAAGTCAAGGACTATTTGTATGTAGCATTGGTCAAACCAGAGTTTTTGCTTGATACAAGTAGAGTTAGTCATGACATGCTGATAAACTGATGGTGAACTAGTGAAATTGATACAGTGAAATTTATATATCTAAATTGTTTGCAGGATGTGGATTCAAAATGAGAGCTCACGTAGATCAAGTGACTGTCTAAATAATTCTGTCTAAATAAGAAATAATTGTCATTCCTGCCACTCCTGTGGCCTTTACTGACCATATAAATCTAGGAATTGTAATACCTACTGTATGTCATTTTTCCTAACCCAGATCATACTGGCCAAGGAAGTTGGGTGTGGATTAGAACCTCAATGAAGTAATAGCAAGAACTCTTAGTCATAGCTCAATTTTAAATGAAATTACCAGATTAAAAAGATTGAAGGGGTTAGGACATAATAAATAATATTAGATGCATGTGGCTTGAATTAGATGAGCTTGCTATTAAAGGCACCAACTTCTACCATATTTATTACACAAACCCTAAATACTCAAGTGTTGACACCCAGATCTTCAGAGTAGCACAGTTGACTTCGGAAGTGACCATTGGGGGAATATTAAAATAAGAAGACATCCATTCGCATCACTTATAACATTTAAAATGTTTGGCAGTATATGATAAAGTGTTTGGATACTCTTAGCTAAATTGAGACAGGTAGTTCTTTGATTTATTTTGTCCAAAATAAAGGAAGCACCTGAAAGATGATAGCCTCTTCTATTTTTTTTCTACAGTAGCAATGTTTTATTTCCACTTTTTGGAATACAATATTTTATTGCCTCCTAAAGGTTCTGCCAATCGTTTGAGAAATGGAAGTTAACTCTTTTGTTGCAAGACAAAATATTTTTGTTAGAGAGCTTTTTTTGCTATACATATTGATTGCCTTTTCTGCTTTAAACAAATTAATGGGGAGGGGGATTTATTCAAACTATATAAATGGATGAATATAAGCAAAAGTGTTACAGACCAGAAAGAGATTAATGTGTGCATTAAATGTTGATAAAAATTGATGACTTCTTCAGACTACTGTTATCTTCTTTCACTCCTAGGTGCAGCCTATTTCTATCTGTACTGAGAGCTGTCATCCAGGTTTCAGCAAGAAAGTCAAGGAAGGGCAGCCCTTTTGCTGCTATGATTGCATCCCATGCCCAGATGGGAGCATTTCAACTGAGAATGGTAAAAATATTATCATTTGATCTGGACTACGGGAAATAAATTTGCATAAATCTGCCTGACCATTTAATACACTACAACACAACCAATGCAATTTGTGAAAAAGGTAATACTGCCACACATGAAAACATTTCAGAAACAACCAAAAGACTATTTCAACCACATGGCATCACAGTAGTACAGAAGCAAACTAAAGCCCACCTAACATCTTAAGTAAACCAAAAAATACATTAGAGTAAGAAAAGAAAACAGGATATGTCTACAACATATAGTGTAAGACAATCCTATGTAGGACACACCGGCAGAAGACTAGCAGAGCATATTTATGAAACCAATTAGAAATCAGAATACATAATGAAAATTTCTTAATTGGACAGATTTTACTGTAGTTTTAACTAGGAAACCTTGAACATCCTAGAGCAGTGTTTCTCAACCTTGGCAACTTTAAATCCTGTGGATTTATGCTGGCTGGGGGATTCTGGGAGTTGAAGTCCACAGGACTTAAAGTTGCCAAGGTTGAGAAACACTGTCCTAGAGCAAGCAATGTCTAAAAATGATAGACAATTGCTGGAACCCTGACATTCAGACAGTTCACCGACAAATGCGGACATGACAAAAGCACACCGACAAAACTGCGGCGAGAAAACCGCAAGGTTGAAATTGCACCCACAGAAGCGTGTCCACAAATGCGCGCTGATGAAAGCGCGCCATCAAAAAACAACGAAAACAACGTAATAACCCTAACCCTAACCCTTACCTTAACCCTAATCACGCTTTTGTAGGCGTGGTTTTGTCGGCGCTCTTTTGTGGGAGTGCTTTCGACGTCGCGGGTTTCTTGCCACGGTTTTGTCAGCGCACTTTTGTCAGGAGGGCATTTGACGGGTCACATATTCAGACAAATCAGCCATTAACAGGCACAGAAAGATACGCGACATCAAAATGCTAAAAGACCACACCATTTCCATGCTATCAATCAACACCCAGAAGATATTAACACCGACAATTAAGCAGTAAACAATATCCGAAACAAGGAGCTACCAAGTCTGATAAACAAACACTAATCAACAGCACTGTAGTATTGCTGCTCTTATCTAGTTTGGGAATTAAATGTCTGCAAGAAAACAACCAAGTTCAGAGATCACCAAAACCCCCACAATTCAACCCTGAGATACAAATATTCTTTCTCGCCATATCATTATTTTTCTGGACTCCCTATCCAAGGCTCCTAGTTCATATCTAATGTCCAGCTGTATATCTAATATCTGGAATTGGAAGGTGTTAATTGCCTTGATATTTTTTCTTTCACTGAATTTGAACACTCTTTTATTCTTCCAATTTTGTTGGAATATGCCTATGCTTCTACTCTTCATGAGAGACAGATTCTTAATTTTAAATAAAATTCAAAAAATAAAAAGATAATTAAATTGTTCAAAATTTATCAAAACCCAGTGAGCTTGGAGACCTTCTATAAACCTAATTTTTTCTTTTAAAAGTTGGTTTATTACTATAATTGGACACCATTCATATTAATGACATGCTTGCAAAATAAACAACATCTTTTCTTCTTTTCTTTAGACAAAAATGAATGCTTTAGATGCAAAGCTGACTATTATCCCAACACAAGAAAAGACTTCTGTGTTCCAAAAATTGTCAGTTTCTTGATTTACAAAGAACCTTTAGGGTTGAGTTTAGCCTGTCTTGCACACTCTTTTTCCCTAGTCACAGTTCTGGTGCTAGGAATATTTGTGAAGAACCACAACACTCCCATCGTCATAGCCAACAACCGGGATCTGACTTACATTCTCCTCATCTCTCTCCTGCTCTGCTTCCTTTCTGCACTTCTATTCATTGGCCAGCCTGGAAAAGTGACATGTCTTTTGCAACAAACTACTTTTGGAATGGTCTTCTCAGTGGCGGTTTCTTCTATCTTGGCAAAAACTATCACAGTGATTCTAGCATTTATGGCTACCAAACCAGGATCCAGGATGAGGAAGTGGGTGGGGAAGAAATTAACAAATTCCATTGTTGTTTCCTGCTCCCTGATCCAAGCAATCATCTGTACTTTATGGCTGTCGGTGGCTCCTCCTTTCCCAGATGTTGATATGGTCTCAGTGCCTGAAGAAATTGTACTACAATGTAATGAAGGCTCTGTGATCATGTTTTATTGTGTCCTTGGCTATATGGGTTTCCTGGCTCTTATCAGTTTTACCACAGCTTTCCTTGCCAGAAAGCTACCAGACAGTTTCAATGAAGCTAAGTTCATCACCTTTAGCATGTTGGTCTTTTGCAGTGTTTGGCTGTCCTTTGTCCCAGCATACTTGAGCTCCAAGGGAAAATACATGGTGGCTGTGGAAATCTTTTCCATCTTAGCCTCTGGTGCTGGACTTCTAATTTGCATCTTTTTCCCAAAATGCTATATCATTGTATTACAACCAGAACTGAATAACCGGGAACTATTAATTAGAAGAAAAGAATGATAAAAAGCATTTGTTATATTCTTGATAGAATCTTCTGGAGATAGAATTCTGTTTCTGTATTCATAGTAGAAGATTTAGGAAAATAGTACTTTTATCTACTTGTTTATATACTGTACATTTTGCCCGCTCTATCCCTATTTGTTCACTGAAACTTTGATTTCTTGAACTTAAACAGTGGACCAGCTCTCTAAAATAATCTAGGAACTGGCCAAGATTAAAAAGCAGAGACTGATAAGTGCTCTAATATCTGTTCAAATGTAATGCATTTCCTGGTCCCTATTGTGGTATTTTTGGCTATTAACATGGTCAGAAAGTTTCCTCCTTTTCTGTATTATCTTATAATATGCAATAAACTAAGATAGTAAAAAATAAAATCTTAAACATATTTTGTACCTAGTTCTAACACTGTTTAACAAAGAAAGAAAAACAAAAGAGGCAGTCACTCCTGGGTGGTATTGGGATGGTAAACTCACTATCTATTTTATTGGCAACACCAGAAACGATGAGTACACGTAAAGTCCAAAAGAAAAGAGAAAGGGCATTGGTACTTTCCTGATACGCCTCTTCTAATAAGAGGGGAGATAGCATCCATGTATGGGTTGACACTGTCCATACTCTGATTGGACTGAGTCTGATTATTAATTAATTAACAAGCCTTATAACCCCATCCTGGAGTGACTCTACCCAGTTTTTCCACAAAGGAAATAAATACAGACTCAATGATGTTATCCAACAATGGCTTTAGTAAGAAATTATAATTGGTACAAAGAGTCTTGAACTTTAAAGGAGGTCAGATTATACACAACATGGAGGCAGAGCTAGAACTGGTACAACAGATGGGGGGGGCTGGATGCTATCTCTCCCCTTATTAGAAGAGGCGTATCAGGTAAGTATCAACACCCTTTCTCAATAAGGGTGGAGATAGCATCCATTACTGTTCATTCCACAAGGAGCACCGCTTCCACCATGGTGTGGTCTACTCTGGCATCATTGGACGAGATCTGCAGGGCAGCAGCGTGGGTGTCCCCTTTGTCCTTTTTCAGACACTATCAACTAGATAAATTCGCTTCTGCAGACGCAGCCTTTGGCCATAGAATCTTGCAAGCGGTCGGGTCGGAGAGTCACCAGCTAGAACGATCTACTTCCGTCCCTTGAGAATGGCTGGACTTGGGTATGTCCCATACCTAGACTCTATCTGAGTACTCACCCCCTTTCAGAGCTAGCTGCTCAACCACCAGGTGGTCAACTGGAGCCAACAGGCCTCCGGGTGTTCCAGAGATCCCTGGGTGAGCACTATCTGTTCCGATGGAGACGAACTCCAAGATCAGATTGAACCTGACTGTGGCCCTGACCCAGGGATCAGAAGTTGTGGCCTCCCATTGGTCTGCTAAAATTCGCAGCCTTCCCTCAATGAGAGTCTGAGCCTGGGGCAGTCTAAGGTTTCCGGTAGTATTGGTTACCACCACCCCGAAAAGGCCTTTTGGATTTCCCCCCTCTCAGCTGCAGATACTGCTGTTGGTTCCGGGAGCAGTAAACAAATCCGTCCTGTTGGCGAAAACCTGAGGGGAAATAATCTGATTGTCTGAAGGATCCCCCATAATCCTGAGCCCTGAACTGTTGTCGTCTAAGGTAGGGTGTGGAGCGGGCAAAGCCCTTCTTAGGGTTAGAGGGTAGGATCTTACGCTCATCCTTTCCCTCGACTAATAAGGGATTAAGCGAGTCCCCAAAGAGGTCTCTCCCCTTGTATGATTCCGACACCAGACACCTCTTGTGCTTGACATGAGATTGCCATTGGTGCAGCCATAGGAGCCTTCACGAAGCCACCAAAGATGCCATGGCCTTGGATGTGAATCTGTTAGCATTCAGGGTGGCATCTGTGGTGAACTGCACAGCTGCAATTATTTTGTTAAGGTCCTGGTGTGCTCATGAATCGCCCGCTGGGATGCACTCCTTTAGCTGTTGGAGCCAACAGAGACTGGAGTGAGAAAAGAAGGACGCTGACATGGAGGCCCACACTGCCCAGGCCACTGCCTGATGATCCCGCTGGAGGACTTGGTTGGCTCATCTGTCCTCCAGCTTAAGGATGTCCTCCTGTGCTCCGGGCAGGGTGGTATTGGAATGCAGCACAGCAATAGGGCCATGGCAATCAATGTTGGGCCATAAGAGGGATTTGTCGAGAGCTGCCCACTGCCTCTGCACCATGTCGATGAATAGCTAAGGCACAGGTATCAGTTTCAATTTTCTGCTCTGTAAACAATACCTTGGCCAATGGCAGTTGAGCCAGGGCAGCAGTGATGAAGGGCGGAACCTTGACATCAGAGGATGCCTTGGCCTTAGTTAACAGCGGCTTGAACAAGGACCCAGCACGTCTTCACCTGAGAGCTCGACGTCTCTAATCTCTCCTTCTTCAGATATGGGGGAAGGGCTGCGGAGAAGGTCTGCAGGAGGCAGGTGAGTGAGTGACTGTAGGTGCCCCCACTTGTGAGACCCTGTCACCCAGCGTAGCCCAAGTGCCCCCTGACTGCACCCCCTGGGATCTCTCTTGGAGGCCTGCCGCGATACCCTGCCTGATGGCCTCTGCGAGGAAGTCTTGGATGCCTAAGCCATTGGTGGGATGGCAGGCACTGGATAGGCTGTTGGCAGTGTGATCCATTGTTCCTCAGACAGCAGGCCTGCCGCAGTTGGGGTAAAGGTGGCCTCTGCTGGCCTTGTTGCGGCCTGGGTATTGCACTACCCCAGAGCCCAGAGGTATCTATAGGGAGCATCGGACTGAAAAGCCCCTGGCTGATCTCCAGCTGTAGAGATGGCAGTGGGCTAGGCCAGCCTGCTGAGGCAGGCAAGGCATCAGCGCGCTGCTGTGTAGGCTCCCTATGGGAGATTTTGGACCTCGACTTTGATGACTTCTTGGCCTTGGACCCCTTAAGAGATGATGAGGAGGAGGAGGTCTTACTGGGTGCTTTTCTTCCTGAGAGGACTTGAGGTGGCGAACATGAGGGAGGAGAGGGCACCGTTTGCCCTATCGTGAGGCGGCCCTGATCGATTTCAGAAGTGCATCTGACAGTGCCTGCCACAAGACCTTGTCCGTTGCTGTCAGCCATCGAAGTAATTGCCCGATTGGGGTATCGAAATGGCGGCCACAACTGATCTGGGTTCTGCCCCCAGTCAAAATGGCATTAACATGCTTTTTGGTTGATCTTTCATGCTTCTTCAAGTAATTCTACTGCATGTTTGGGAATTTTTCTTTCAATCCCAAATGTCAGAGCAATACTTTATCTTTCTCAGTCAGAAAACTATCTGACACTTTCAATGAAGGAAATATTTGGATACTTTGCAAAGCTTAATTACGCTTTGTTCTAACCCATTGGTAGAGGAAATGGAAAATATGTGATTGCTGGAGATCTTTTGTCCATCTCAACTTCAAATTCAGGGATAGTAGGCTGTCCTTCTACCCAAATTATGCATGATGATATGACATAGCAGTTAGCAATAGCAGTTAGACTTATATACCGCTTCATAGGGCTTTCAGCCCTCTCTAAGCGGTTTACAGAGTCAGCATATCACCCCCACAGTCTGGGTCCTCATTTCACCCACCTCGGAAGGATGGAAGGCTGAGTCAACCTTGAGCCGGTGAGATTAGAACCGCTGAACTGCAGATAACAGTCAGCTGAAGTGACCTGCAGTACTGCACCCTAACCACTGCGCCACCTCGGCTCTTTATTTATGACATGAATAAAGAAGAATAGATTCATGTAAATAAATATTATCCTTTATCAAAAATGTTCATATAAGAATGTCTGTGTAGTAGCAGCACTTTCTTAAATTTGCTTATGTCTTAATTATGCATGCTCAAATTTTGTTAATATTTAAAAGAGGAACCCTAAGGAAGATCACAGCTGATAGCACACTGGGATTTTAAAGTAATAGTTACAGAAGAGAATGACAACTCACTCTCCTAAAATTGGACTAGCTAACCTCCCAACTCAGAGTTTCATTCCTATTATGGCCAAGAATAATATATTTCAGTTTCATTTGTTTGCTTTTTACATTTAAATGACTGTTGTCTTGCAATACATATCTTCACAATTCAGAAAGCAGGACAAAGCCAATTATAAGAAAACATAATAATTTTAAAATAACCCAAAACAAGATCGGCCGGCACTTTGATGTAAACATTCCTAAACCCCTTCTCCAAATGAAGGGAAACACATCAACACAAACCCCAATCCCAACCCTCTGTCTACCAACTTTCATGATGTGGCCCTCAACCGTCTCACAAATGCTTATTTGTGGTCCCTCAATTGGCAACAAAAATGTCCATTTTGAATTATGCCAAAATAGCCTTTCCTGTCTGAGTAGAAAAGAAAACACTTGCTGAACTGTAAGAAATGCAGCTTCTCTAGCAATTCCATAGGGAATCAAGTCAAGGCTTAATAATTATCTTTCTATTTGGGAATCTAAATAACTACATTTAATTCTCTTCTTTTTTCAAATCCCTGTGGATTTCACTGCCTTATTACAAAACTTCTAATTGTGAAATAATTGCTTCTTTACCTTTGCAATATATGGAGATATATATATGTATATATACAAATAATAATATCATTTAGAGGGGGAGAGGGGGGGAGTATGGTCAGGTAAGATCAACTGTAAGATCAACTGTATCTATACAGGATAGTCTAAGGTTCAGATTTTTCTAGCATATGAAAATCTTTGAAGTGAAACAGAGTAAATCACAGGAATGTTAATAGCTATGCCTTAGGAGGAAAAAAATACAGGATTCTTGACTAATGCCTTGTCCTGAGAATGGCAATTTTATTGGTCCTACTACTAGCATTGCTTCCTCATGTGGTGTGCAAGACTGACAGATGCAGCATCAGTAATCCACACTCACCATATCACAAGTACCATCAGCTAGGAGACCTTATGATTGGTGGCATTGTTTTTCAAGCTAGCATCTTCAGCCAGGAAATTACCTTCACTAATTTCCCCCCACCAGCATTGCCCGGCAGCTTTGTGTAAGGAATTAAATCACTGCTTGCTAATACTTCCTGGTTTTTGATCTCTGGAATAATCAAATGTAGTACTGCCATATACAATAATACTGACAAGCTTGAGCATCATTAAGGAGATGCTTCTTCTTTCTGAATACAAAGAAAAAAGAAAGACAATAGGATAATATATATTCCAATATTGAAAGCAGTATTCCCCAAACTAAAGGCCACCCAAAGTATCATTTCCAGAATTCACATTCTGATTGGGGAATGTTAGGAAATGCAGTTTATGCAGCTTGAAAATTCCCAGATTGAGGACTAGTTTAAAACTGTTTTACTGTTCTATGTTTCTCTTTTCAATGCTTTCTCCTACCAATTATCTCATCATGACAGTTTCTCTCCGTTTCATGCTTTGGATTTTGTCAACTCACATTTGTCTTCTAGTTACATAAAATTTTCCTCATTTTTAATTTAAAAAAATAATGAAATTGAATTTACACTTATACCATGGAGGATAAATAAACCCATTTCTCATATCCTGTATACCCTTTAATAAAAGATTGTAAATTTTATTACTTTGATGTAACACTGTCTTTAAACTTGCCTTGGTGTGTAAAATTAACACAAATAGTGCTAAGATCCAGCCAAATAGGGACATTGCTTTATCACTCCTCAAAGGACACGCTCACATAGATCATTGCAAGGTTTTTCTATAATGACATGAGTATTTCCAGGAAGTGAATTTATAGTAGCCCCTTTTTAATGGAATGCACTCATGTGTACTTCAACTTCTACCATTTCCTTCCTTCAACACTCTACTATTTGGTGAGTTGAAACCCAGAGTCGAAATTCATCACTTAAGTACCTGTCTGGGAAAGGTTGTTCTGTAATTTTTATTACGAATTAGAATTATTTTCCAAATATTGTGCTTTATCACTGTTTTCCTTTTTGAAAATATTAAGTGATAATTTAGAAATTTAATCCTCTTTCATAATAAAATCACACACATCCGATGGATCTTTGTGGATATATAAAACAGCAGTTTGAGTATCTATCCCTCCAAATGCAACTATTGTTGAATTTTGAGCTCTTTTCAGATTTCTCTATTTTTCTCTGTCTCATTTTTTTTCCTTCAGGAACTTCTTACCATACTTTCAATGTTGTTCAGTTTCTTCTGATTTAAAATATTTTGAAAAAAATACTTTCTATATGAGCACATTCATTGCTTACATTTTTGATATTTAAAAAGATAAGTTGATGTTTGTTATCCTGAACTGTGCATTTTTTCAATATTTCAATACCGAAATATAAATTACTTGGCAATCAGGTTTCATGAAGGTTTTCAATATTACATGCTTGAGTGCACAACTATGTGCGTTCATGTTAAGTATGTTGAACTATGCTGGATCACAGTATTAATTTTGAGTTGCCATATTTAAAAAGACCTATTACCAGAAATGGAGAATTGCTGTATCATAAATTTGAATAGTTATTTTGCTTAGCAATACTCAGCTTTTTTTAAATAAATATATTAGGCATAACTCCATATCTCTCAAAGTTTTAGTGATATGTTAGATTTAAAAAAGAATCTATATAGTATAGACATTTAAATAATGGATATCTGTATAACTGGAATGTGAACATCAATGCAAAAGTGAATTCCAAATTCTTTACAAAATTATGCACACAGGGCAAAATTACAAATAAAATTGCAAAATGACCGTTTTTGACAAATATATTTAACATGTGTATTTTCACAAACATTCAGAGAATGTGTGCATGTGTTTTTTTTAAAAAAAACCCAATTTCTTTGTAAAATGATAATGGGTGACCAAACCTTACATATGAAAATCTCAGAGAACCCCAAATTAATATTTGTCCATTACTAATTTAGATGGGAGAGGTTCTGTTATTTCATACTGTACATATTTGGACTTCAAAGTCAAAATGCTGCAAGGTTTACACTGATATGAAAACCACTTCACTGCATCTTAACAGTATAAGCTTGCGGCTACTAGTTTACAATATCAGACAAATAGTGGAACTAGCCTGCTCAATTTTTCTACCTCAATAATTCCTGCCTAGAAACCAGTAATAGTTCAATATGGAATAGCACTCTCATATGCAGCACAAATCTCATTGTAGCTTAATTCCTAAGAATTACCAGCACATCCTGGCTTTGGAATTCGCTGTGAAGGAGATCAATGAAAACCCACAGATCTTACCCAATCTCACCTTGGGCTTCCGCATCTATGACAGCTATGATAATGCTAAGAGCACATATCATACCACCATGCTACTTCTATCATCCATGGAGGGGTTGATCCCCAACTACATATGTAACCCTCACAACAGTGCAATAGCTGTTGTCGGGGGACTGGATGCCCATATCTCACTTTATGTGGCGACTATGTTGGATATCTATAAGATTCCACAGGTAAGATACTTTTATCTATATGCCAATTTAATAATGTTTTCAATTTCTTGATTATTCTGAATGTTGTATTGAACTCCAAACTATAATTGAGTATTTCTGTATTTCCAACAGTCATAGTATCATAAGTAGTCCCATTGAATTGAATCCATCATATATTTACCTGCAGTTATGTCCACTGACTACATGGCATATGTACTTGTAAGGAATTTAAGAAATGTTGAACTAGAGTTTTAATTACTGCATCACGTTAATTTTTGTTGCATTTAATTTCCATACAAGACTGCTCTACTTATTGTAAATCAATGAACAGAACTATAGAATACAATACAATACAATAGCAGAGTTGGAAAGGACCTTGGAAGTCTTCTAGTCCAACTCCCTGCCTAGACATGAAAGCTTATACCATTTCAGACAAATGGCTAAGGGTTAGGGTTAGGGTTAGGGTTAGGGTCTTCTTAAAGACTTCCAGTGTTGGGGCATTCACAACTTCTGGAGGCAAGCTGTTCCACTGATTAATTGTTCTAACTGTCAGGAAATTTATCCTCAGTTCTAAGTTGCCTCTCTCCTTGATTAGTTTCCATCCATTCCTTCTTGTTCTACCCTCAGGTTCCTTGGACAATAGTTTGACTCCTTCTTCTTTGTGGCAACCCCTGAGATATTGGAACACTGCTATCATGTCTCCTCTAGTCCTTCTTTTCATCAGACTAGACATACCCAGTTCCTGCAACCGTTCTTCATATGTTTTAGTCTCCAGTCCCCTAATCATCTTTTTTGCTCTTCTCTGCACTCTTTCCAGAGTCTCAACATCTTTTCTACATCCTAGTGACCAAAACTGGATGAAGTAATCCAAGTGTGGCCTTACCAAGTCATTATAAAGTGGTATTAACACTTTACATGATCTTGATTCTATCCCTCTGTTTATGCAGCCTAGAACTGTTTTGGCAGCTGCTGCACACTGCTGGCTCATATTTAAATGGTTGTCCGCTAGGACTCCAAGATCCCTCACAAAGTTACTACTATTGAGCAAGGCACCATTTGTACTGTACCTGTGCATTTCATTTTTCTTGCCTAAAGGTAGAACGTTATGCTTTTCACCATTGAATTTCATTTTATTAGATAGTGCCCAATGTTCAAGTTTGTCAAGATCCTTCTGTATCTTAAGCCTATCTTCTGGAGTGTTGGCTATTATTGCCAGCTTGATGTCATCTGCAAATTTGATGAATTCCCCATTTATGCCTTCATCCAAATCATTGATGAAGATATTGAAGAGTACTGGGCCTAAAACAGAGCCTTGGGGAACTCCACTGCATACTTCTCTCCATATAGATGCAGTTCCATTGAGGACTACACGTTGAGTGCGGTTGGTCAACCAGTTATGAATCCATCTGGCGGTGATGCTGTCTAACCCACATTCTTCTACTTTATCTAGTAGTAGGTTATAGTGTACCTTATCAAATGCCTTACTGAAGTCCAAGTAAACTATATCGACAGCATTCCTCTGGTCCACTAATTTTTTCACTTTGTCAAAGAATAAAGCATGTTTTGTGAGCACAGCAATTTTACTCACACTAACTATTGCTTAATTTTATAAACTCAGTCCTTTAGTTTCAATGAGATCCATAAGAAATCAATGTAAGAGTAAAATACTTCTAAATAAGCCTACACCTAATATTATCTTTACACACAACTATAAGTGCTTCAGAAGGTAATTGTTTAAATATATTTCAGTTCAGATTCAGACTTGACAATAGCATAGAGACAGCTTTGGGACACTTAAAGTAATCTCTGAAGGAAGTAGAAGATGGACAATTGTCCTAGCTTAGGCTTGTGGATATCTCAATGGTGATTAGTATCACCAACTAGAGTTTCTTTTTGGAATGCCTTTGAGAATGCAAGATAGATTGCATGGTTCTTTCATGATATTGTTCCTATCTCAAGGATGCATTTCAGAAAGTACTATTGGGAGATTCTTGTTCTATTCCATATGATTAGATATAAAGGGTTGTAAGAATCATTCTTGTGCTCTATGCTATTTATGAAGCCACTGGGTATGATCATCAAGTACTACAAGGGAAGTGTCTCAATGTAGGTTCCAGAATAACAAAGTTGGAAGGAACCTTGGAGGTCTTCTAGTCCAACCCCCTACTCAAGCAGGAAACGATACCATTTCAGAAAATGATTTATCCAATATCTTCTTTAAAAATTCCACTTTTGGAGCACTCACAATTTCTAAAGGCAAGTCATTCCATTAATTAATTGTTCTGTCAGGAAATTACTCTTTAGTTCTAGGTTGGTTCTCTGCTTAATTAGTTTCCATCCATTGCTTTTTGTCCTGCTTTCAAGTGCTTTGGGGAATAGATTGACCCCTTCTTCTTTGTGGCAGCTCATTAGATTTTGGAACACTGCCATCATATTACCCCTGGTCCTAATTTTCATAATAAACAGATCATCAGAAATGTTTTGGTTCTACTTGGATTCGCTTGAGGTCTGGATTGTGGTAAATAAATTGAAAATGAATCTAGAGAAGCCTAACAGCATGCAGATGACAAAGTTATTTTGAATCAATAAATTCATTTGTCCCAAATGGAAATATTTTTCCACCATGAATCAAGTTTATAATTTAAGAAAAGTCATAGACCTTCTTCTGCCCCTTAGTATTCAAGGCAGTGTAGTTGGTAGAAGTATTAATGATAATCTGTGAATAGTTTAACATCTGTACCCCTTTTCAATCAGGGAAAAGCTGGTTACCATTAGCCATCTGCAGAGTATGTATTACTCATTTAGCCAAAACCAATGGGCTGTTCCCAGGAATCTTTTTAAAGGAATTACACAAATTAAAAGATCAATTATGATATCATTGGAAGCATAAAATATCTCCCTCAGTTAAGGTGCACTGGATTTCACTTGTTTCCCATTCCAAATTCTCATTACATTTACATCTTGTTTATGGTTGCTGTAGTGCAGCAGTCAAGGCAAGACACTGGGCTAGAAACCAGGAGACTGATTTCTACTATCGCCTTGGGTATAAAGTCAGATGTGTGTCTTTGATGTAGCCATTCTCTTTCAATCACTCTTTTCCATTGCCTAGGGAGGAGGCTATGGCAACCTACTTCCAAAATAAAACTTGCCAAGAAAATTGCAGGGATTGGTCTAGGCAGTCACCAGCATTCAAAAACTCACTCAAAAACACACACACAACATAACTGTTTGGTCTGTTCTATTTGAATTCAAATGCATTAAATTAAATGTCTTTTTATTTCATTTATATCTCAAAAATCTACATTGCTAATGTATCTTATCCATTATATAAGCTGTAAAAATATGATATACATACTCTATTTATTTTTATTTATTTATTTCATCAAGTATGAATTAGATAACAGATATAAGTATAGAGATGATTAGGAATACATGAAATGAATACAAATACAAGGGAATATAAGGAGAGGGATGGTAGGCATGATGGTGCACTTATGCACCTGCCATAAAGACCTTTTAGGAATGGGGTGAGGTCAACAGTAGGCAGTCTAAGGTTAAAGTTTTGGGGGTTGGGGAAGAAACCACAGTATCAGGTAGTGCATTCCAGGCACTGATAACTCTTTTACTGAAGTCGTATTTTCTGCAATCAAGTTTGGAGTGGTTTACCATAAGTTTGCATTTTTGTGAGCTCATGTGTTTTTGTAGTTGAAGCTGAAGTATTCATTGATAGATAGGACATTGTAGCAGATAATTTTATGTACTATGCTTAGGTTGGATCAAAGACGGTGTAGTTCTAAATTGTCTAAGCCCCAAAACTGGTGGCATGAGGTATTCTGTTGCGAGCAGAGGAGTGGAGGACTCTTCTCATGAAATATCTCTGGACTTGTTCGATTGTATTTATGTCTGATATACAGTGCAGGTTCCAGACAGATGAACTGTATTCAAGAATTGGTCTAGCAAAAGTTTTGTTTGCCCTAGTTTGCAGTTCAATATTACCAGAAAAGAAGCTACGCAAGATTTGGTTAACAATTCTTAATGCCTTTTTGGCAATGCTGTTATAGTGAGCTCTGGCACTTAGATCATTTGAGATGAGTACTCCAAGGTCCTTAACAGTGTGGGGGTCATCTATGATGTCATATCCACTCAGCTTGTATTTTGTATTCTGATTTTTTCTGCCAATGTGTAAGACAGAGCATTTGTTGGATGAGATTTGGAGTTGTCAATTTTTTGACTATTCTGACACATAGTCACGGTCTTTTTGTAGGGTAGCAGCATTGTGAGTGATATTGAATAGTTTTACATCATCAGTGAAGAGTTGCTTATAATATGATCACAAAGGTCATTTATGTAAAGAGTGGGTCCTAAAACGCTACCTTGGGGGACACGGCTGTTAACAAGTACAGGGTTTGATAAGATGTTTCTTATTTTGACTACTTGTTGCTTGTTTGATAGGAACACATCTATCTATTTATGCAGGGAACCAAATATGCCATAAGATTTTAGTTTTAAAATTAGTTTGTCATGTACTACTGAATCAAAAGCTGTACAGAAGTCTATGTAAATTGCATCTATTGCTTTACCCTAGTCGAGTTGTGAGGTCCATATGTTTTTGCAGTGTAAGAGTTGCAGATTGCAGGATAGATTTTTTCTGAAGCCAAACTGCTTGTTAGAGGGTAGGTTGTTGTCTCAAAGTAGAGGGTAATGGGTTGGTTTATGATTGATTCCATGACTTTGCAGGTGACACAATGTAATGAGATTGGTCTGCAATTTTCAACTAGGCTGGGGTCACCCAGGGATGACTATGGCTAGTACCATAAGTTTGGCAAGGAGCTGGTTTTGAAGGATACTTCATAGATTATGCAATGGTGGTTGAGAGGTTTTTTAAGAAGTAGGCACATAATCCATCAGGGCCAAAAGATAGATATAGTTTTAGGTTGCGTAGTGCCTTTTCAACAGCATCTTCTATAAAATCAATATGAAGTAGATTGTTGTAATTGGTTGTGGTACAACTGGGAAATGTGGGGCATGAGCCGTTGATATTTACAAAGACTAAACCAAAGAATGTGTTGAAGAGGTTGGCTGTAATGGTTTCACCATTACAGTCTTTCCTGTTTGGCCCTTTTAGTGGTGGGATGGATCTTGAGTCTTTAAGTTTGTTGTTTATAAAATTATAGAAGGCCCAGGTGGATTTTGTGCATAGTAGGTTTTCCTTCTGTTTGCTATGATAATTGATGCATTCTGCCTTTATCTGTCGGCATAAGATTTTTAAAGTTAGCTACATAGCCAGTTTTCTTTTTGTGCCAGAGTGTTTTTTTTACTGAAGCTTCCTTATTGTTATTGGCAACTTGTTGTTCCTGGTTTTGGTGGTTATTAGAGGTACGTATTGTTTGATGATTCTTTTGATTTTGTGCAAAAAATATTATAATGGTCTTCGGCAGTGTTGCAGACAGTGAACAGAGTTTGCCAGTCAATGGACAAGAGGTCCTCAGTTATGAGATTATAGTTGGCTTTTCTAAAGTTATACTTTGGGATTCTATCATTATTATCATTTTTGTAAGGACATAAATTGAGACAAAGGTCAATCATGCTGTGGTCACTGTTGGAAAAGGGTTTATTTATTTGTAGACCATAGATTGAATGTAAACTATTGCAGAAAATGAGATCTAGGCAGTTGTTGCATCTAGTGTTGTTTGTTACTAGTTGATCCAATCCCAGATTAGCAGTAATGGCATGGTTGTATGTATTGTTTCTGTTGTACATTCATTTAGGATCCAATTAATAAAAGGTGGATTGAGGTCACCAAGAAAGATAACAGGATGTGGGCAAGAGGTTGCCCACGTTAGTAGTAAAGTTACACTGTTTCCTGAAAATAAGACCTCCCCGTATAATAAGCCCAATTGGGCTTTTGAGCACAATGCGCTAAAAGTAGCCCTCCCCAAAAAATAAGCCCTCCCCAAAAAATAAGCCCTCCCAAAATATTGCAGCACTGTTGCAGTTATGAGGTGACCAAGTTTGCTGCCTCCTGTACCTCAAAAGTAATAAGACATCCCGAAAAATAAGGCCAAGTGCTTATTTCAAAAGTCAAAAGAAAGTAAGACACGGTCTTACTTTCAGTGAAATACAGTAGTTTGTTTGCATGTACCAGATCGTAATCAGGGGCTCTGTAACAAAGCAAGAAGAAAAATGTGGTGTTTAGGGGCAGCTTGTATAACTATGTATATATAAATAACATATGTGTATATAAATAACATGTATATAATATATCTTGCCTATATAATATTGGTTGTTTTATGTATTTTTCATTAGACATCATGAGTCTAAATTAATTAGCAGAAATGCAAATTCACCAAGATTCAAGTTGAGATTCAGTTCAATTAAAGATTTGGTATAGACACAGCTATATTTGTTTTATTTTCCAACACAATGGAGGGAAATGACAAGGATAAATAGATCTTTTAAAAAACAATAAGATTGCAATTTTTAATCAAGTATCCTAAATGGTTACATGGCAAAATATTTTGGGAACTATTTTCCCATTTTAAGACAGAAATAGTACAGATTAGGAAAGAATAGCACAGCAGAAAATCTTCTCAAACTGAGAACCTAGATAAATAAGACTGTTTTAAAAAGTAAATTCTTATTAAACTTTGAACAAACTGCCATCCTCTAATCATTACCTGACATTGAGTATGGAAAGGCGGTTCTGAAATAATTCTTTACCTGCTTCTTGTGAATAGATTTAAAAAACGTTTGGAAGCTGATCCCAATCTGTATCTGTTGAAGGTATAAAGTTGACAAGTAGTGAATGTGGATCAAACATCACCACTCAAGCTCCATCCTCCACATACATATGTGTATGCTATATTTTGATACAATTAACAAATGGCAGGTCTTCTCTGTAATGTCCTGAAACAGTTATTTTTTTATTCTAGTGTTACCATATTTGGGAATTGTATGCTCCATTGTTTATATAATATGTAAAGAAGGACCCTGTGTTATTGGCAATTATAGCAAGCCCATAAGTTCAAAGCTGGTATTCAGAGGTGGTATTTTGCCGGTTCGTACCCTTTCAGGCGAACTTGTAGGGGTGGCAGCACAAGGCTCTGCACATGCCCAGACGTGCTCCCACTACCAAAGAGGTAGTAAAGAAAAGAGGTTTTGAGCCACACAGAGAATAATGAAGGCTCACTTGGGCCATGAGAAGGCAGGACAAATAACAGAAAGAACACATTTTTCTTTGAGAGGGAATCACAGAAAATGGGGAGCAATGCATCTACAGATTGGAAAGAGTCAACAGGGCAAACTAAAGACCAAACAATAGACTGAGAAATAAAGATAAGAAATAAAAGGGTGTACATTTAAAGATGTGCTGACCATCCACGCAAAAGGATCAAATTTATTTATTTATTTAGAAAGGTGCCTGCTTTGAAAGCACATGTACTATTTTTGTCTGGAAAAAATGTTACAGGGTAAATCTACATTTATTTCCCTTAAACAAATTCTATCAAACTAAGTGGCACCAAAAAGTATTTCCTGTATATTCTAAATACTGTATGGAAAGACATTGGGAATAATGCTTGAGCCATTAGGAACCTAGAAACCCCTTGAAGTTCCAGATGATATCCATGTCATGGCACTTGATTCAATGCATCATCTTGAATTACCCAAACATTCATATAACAGAATAACAGAGTTGGAATGGACCATGAAGGTCTCTAGTCCAATTCCCTCCTCAAGCAGGAGAACCAATATGATTTCTGAAAAGTTGCTGTCCAGTCTCTTCTTGAAAGCCTCCAGTGATGAAGCACCCACAACTTCTGAAGCAAGCTGTTCCATTAATTAATTGTTCTCACTGTCAGAAAATGTCTCCTTATTTCTAGGTTGAATTTCTCCTTGATCAGTTTCCTTCTGTTGTTCCTTGTCTGGCCTTTGGAAAATCTCTTTCCTCTCTGTGACAGATCCTCAAATTTTGGAATACTGCTATCATGTCACCCCTGTTCCTTCTCTTCACTAGACTAGCTATGCCCAGTTTTGACTGAATGCCCAGTATTTAATTTTAAGCAATTATTAAATCTAAGGCAATCTCCTTGATTTCACATAGAAATAGTAATATGTAATGTAGAGGATCTGCAAACATTATTTGTATTAGTAGTGTGGAAGATTGCCTTATATGACTGATGTAATTGTTATTATTATCATCTACATTATGTAGCTTGTTAGGACAATCTGAAAAAGCTGTACAGTTTTGACTATTATTTTCTCTTCCATGTCTCATCAGCTCATTTATGGCTCTGCTCCACTGATGAATGATAAAACTCCAGGCCTTTCTTTTTACCAGATGGTTCCACCAGAAGCCCTTCAACATGCAGGGATGGCATCACTACTCCTGCATTTCAACTGGACCTGGATTGGTCTCCTTGCAGTGGATAGTGAGCATGCAGAAGAAATTATACGAAATGTGGTCCCACTTTTTTTCAAAAAAGGAATATGTTGTTCTTTTATTGAAAAACTCCCAAAATATAGTGATGTAAGTGGATTGGAAGGTATGATTATTCAGGGAGCAAAAGTATATGAGCTTATGATGGACAATAAAACGAATGTGATAATTGTCTTTGGAGAATCTACCACCATGGGGACATTGAGATGGTTCACATATCTACCAAATATCACAGATGTGACAAGTAAACCTAAAGGAATTGTATGGATACTGAATGCTCAGATTGAGTTTGCTTCATCAGCATTTCAACGCGATTGGACAACAGATATAATCAATGGTGCTCTTTCTTTCACAATGCAATCTGTTGATCTACCAGAGTTTAAATCATTTGTTAAGAAAAAAAATCCCTTCGTTGCCAAGGAAGATGGATTTATCTATCTGTTCTGGCAAAATGTTTTTGCCTGTGATATGCCTGACGCAGTTCTGGATGATGTGCCTGAGAAAATTTGTAATGGGGAAGAGAATCTTGAGACCATTGCTGGGCCTTTTTTTGAAATGAGAATGACTGGTCACAGCTACAGCATCTATAATGCTATTCATTCTTTAGCTCATGCTTTACATGCCATGTCCTCCTCAAAACATAAAAGAAGAGGTCTGACAGACAGGATGGGAGGGAAGATCCATAAAAAAGACTTCTGGCAGGTAATGGACCCAAAGATCTTATTTGGTTCAGGAGCAACGGTGTTTGCATGATGGCAAGGCTGATCTCCATTTCCTCAATTCCTGTCCCTCACAAATCTCACATGGATCTATATCTGTATGTGTAACTGTTTAACTCTGAACAGCATGCAGATTTTAATTTATTGGATCTAGTTGATTTTATATTAAATAGCATTCAAATGATAAAAGAATGGTTAGCAAAATTAAGAGGTTACTGAAATCCATTACCTTCCATCTCTCCTATCATACATTTTCTAATTTTCTTCCAACAATCCTATAAATTATACTCTTAACTCTTCTTTTAATTCTATTAAAAAGAGAAGTAATATACATAGAATGCATCTACATATCCATTTGCCTCTTCTGAAAATTACCACAATGGAGAGGAATAATTTAACCCTTCCAATACTCTTGCATTTTTCTTTTGATTTAGTTCCATAACTTTCTGAGAACTGTATCTTTTAACAACAGTGCTGGAAAACTTGTTTCATTTGATCAGAATGGGGTTGTAAGAGGTGGATTTGACGTTACGAACTGGATTGTTTTCCCAAACCAATCATTTATTCGACTGAAAATTGGAAATATAGATCACTTACATCCTCCAGATGAAATGTTAAACATCAATGATGAAAACATTTCATGGCACAAATGGTTTAATCAGGTAAATCTGAATTTTATTTATTGGTTGAATGACTTATTGATTTCATTTATGTGAAAGAAAATGTTATAAATATTATTGAATTCACAGTTTGAATTATATTTTTCTCTATTCAAAAATTTGACTTCATTGTATTTGGTAAATATTAGGAAAGTTAAGCAATCTGGGTAAGTGAACTTTTCTTACAACTTGCGGTTGGCTGCATTTTAATTAATAATTCCATATTAAAATGAATTCTCCTATATTGGATCTTGTCGCAACCAAATCTCCGTCAATAGAAAAATCAGACAAGGTTACTTAATTTTGGTTTAATTCTACAGCTTCTATACTTACAGAATATAGCATTCAGATTATTTCATTCATGTAAAAGCACAACAAAAAGATTGACAATTAATAAACAAAAGAAATTAAAGGCATAACTTAAGAGAAAACAAAATTCTGAGTATCTCATTATAGTCCTCACCTACACCATTCACTTTATTTTTCTATTTATTTCTCTTTTTGCTTTTGTATTTGCTTCTACCACATACATAGACCAATTCATGTACAGCTTTTTCTTCTTCAAATTTCTCATCTCCCTGTTTCTGAGAATCTCGTCAATTCTATCCAGGTTTTCCATTATCTAGATGCTTTCCATTAATTCATTATGTCTTTAGATGTTTGAAATGAAATCCTCATTTATTTTCTCCCTATAGACCAATCATGCACAATGTATTATCTTAGAAATTTAGAAATTCATGTACTATTGAATAATTTTCCATCTAGAAGTAAATGCTGATTGCTAATGCAGAATTAACTATACTACTATGGTCAGTTCATTGTTTTAATGGAATAGGCAAAGGTAAATAAGTTCCTAAGCATGGAATATATGAATTAAAAGAGATAGAAATCTCTTAACCAAACTTTCCCCCCTTTTTGAGATGTCAGAGCTATGTTTTAAAACCAGCAAGATGGCTTGGAAAGATTACAATCCCTAAATATAAGAGATCACTTCCATTGGCCTACTTTGATGCATTGCATAAAGTCGACTTAAAGGAATTTTTTTTTAAATGTCAAATTGAGCATTATTACCCACATGAAACAGGAAATACTTCAACAAAACTCATTGAAATTTGTTGCTATTTCAATAATCTCATCCAAATCCATTATATGAAATTGAGTAATATTATCCAGGCTCTTTTAATTACTGAAAGAGGACACAATTAGTTTATGACACAACACATGTTATAATAATATGGCTGAGAGATGAACTAATTTGACTACTTGTAAGCTTTTAGCATGTCAAGTAAGCTATCCTGATCTGCCTTTACTACTTTATCATCAGATGTTTAATTGACTGCATAACTTTAAACATTCTATACTTGCTCTGAAAATACCCACAATTTGTTCTCAGAATTTCTAATGGGCCCACTGGACAAGCAGTTTCAAACTCCTATTCCAGAACATTATTTCCCCTTTTTTATTATTTCTAGGTGCAACCTATTTCTGCATGCAGTCAGAGTTGTTTTCCTGGTTTTAGCAAAAAAGTGAAGGAAGGGAAGCCATTTTGCTGCTATGACTGCATCCCTTGTCCAGAAGGGAGAGTTTCAACTGAGATTGGTAATCTGAGTTCTTCATTTATATGAATACTGTAGGGGACCATCATTAAAAGTTAAAATGGATTTAAAGGAGGTTAAAGAGGTTTTTTTCTCTGTTGTTGTTATTGTTTCTACTTTCATCTGAGTAATGGTTCATATGAGCCATAGTGGCTCAGTGGTTAGAATGAAGTACTGTATCCTACTAACTCTGCTCTCTTTACTTGGAATTCAATTCCTTTGATCCTGACTTGCTCAAGCCTTCCATCCTTCCAAGGTCGGTAAAATGAGGGTCCAGATTGTTGGGACTCTGTAAAATGCTAAGAGAGTGCTATAAAGCACTGTAAAGCTGTATATAAGTCTAAGTTCTTTTTCTGGTGCTATCTAAATATGATATATATGTATAGATTTTACAAATTTTATGAAGTAAACTAATAGATGTAATTCACCATATACCTTAAATTGAGAGACGCAGTGGCTCAGTGGCTAAGATGCTGAGCTTGTTGATCAGAAAAGTCGGCAGTTCAAATCCCTATAATGGAACATAATGGAGTGAGCTCCCATTACTTGTCCCAGCTTCTGCCAACCTAGCAGTTCTAAAGCATGTAAAAATGCAAGTAGAAAAATATGAACCACCTTTAGTGGGAAAGTAACAGTGTTCTGTGTGCCTTTGGCATTTACGCATGACTACAGAGATGTTTTTGGACAGCGCTGGCTCTTCAGCTTTGAAACGGAGATTACTACTGCCCCCTAGATTTGGGATTGACTAGCACATATGTGCGAGGGGAATCTTTACCTTTACCTTTATATCTTAAACGAACCCATTCCACAATTACATGCATCCAAATGAAGAGGAATAAAGAAGATTCATATTGAAACCATCAAAGAATAAGACAGCATTGTTTATTGAGGCAACTCAAAAGGAAAAATTAAAAATATTAATTTTAATGGTCATTAAATAGTCAGAATATAGAGGCTAAAATTGTTTTAAAATAAAATATTTTTACTTTTATAAAGCAAAGGGACATAATAGAAATTACAATATTATTATAAATTTAGCAAGCCTTTGGTTTCATATTTTCTCTCTTATTTATTTACTTACAGAAAATCTACTATTTATTAATTCATAATAAAATCTATTTTTACATCAGCTAAATGAAGGTGGCTCCTGTGATTTCTGAGGCTTTCCATATCAAAATCTTAAAAGTTTAAGTTTCTATTAGAATTACAATAATACCATACTGATGAATTTATGATTTGCATGATAAATTAACATTCATATCTTTTTCTTTCAGACAGAAGTGAATGTTCCAAATGCAAAGAGAAAACCTATCCCAACAAGAAAAGGGACTTCTGTATACCCAAAATAATTAGTTTCTTGTCTTATGAAGAACCTTTAGGGATCAGTTTAGCCTCTTTTGCACTTTCTTTTTCTTTGGCCACAGTTCTTGTGCTAAGTGTGTTTATGAGGAATCACAACACTCCCATAGTCAAAGCTAACAACCGGGACTTGACCTACACTCTCCTCATTTCCCTCCTGCTCTGCTTCCTTTCAGTGCTACTATTCATTGGCCAGCCTGGAAAAGTGACCTGTCTTCTCCGACAAACAACTTTTGGAATGGTTTTCTCAGTGGCCGTTTCTTCTATTTTAGCCAAAACCATCACAGTGGTTCTTGCTTTCATGGCCACCAAGCCAGGATCTAGCATGAGAAAATGGGTGGGGAAAAGATTAACTAATTCCATTGTTGTTTCCTGCTCCCTCGTCCAAGCAAGTATCTGTATTTTGTGGCTGTCAATGGCACCCCCATTCCAAGATGTTGATATGGTCTCAGTGACTGAAGAAATTGTACTGCAATGTAATGAAGGTTCTGTGACCATGTTTTATTGTGTCCTTGGCTATATGGGTTTCCTGGCTCTTATCAGCTTCACAACAGCTTTTCTTGCCAGGAAATTACCTGACAGTTTCAATGAAGCCAAGTTCATCACCTTCAGCATGTTGGTCTTCTGCAGTGTTTGGTTGTCCTTTATCCCAGCATACCTGAGTTCCAAGGGGAAATACATAGTGGCTGTAGAGATTTTTTCCATTTTAGCATCTGGTGCTGGGCTTCTAGGTTGCATCTTTTCCCCAAAATGTTATATCATTGTGTTCAGGGCTGAACTGAATAATAGGGAACAGCTAATAAGAAGAAAAGACTGATAAAAATAAGTGTCTATCTTCTTTCTCAACATTTTAAATCTAGATTTCTTTGTAGACACTGTTTATTATTTACAAAAATGTCTCTTTTAGCTTCCGATTTATATAAATTTCCTCTATTCTCCAAAACCTCTCATTTGTAATTTAAAAAACTGAATCATTTTTTAAAGTAACAGATAATTATCCTGCAAACTATGCTTGTTCAATTTTATTTTTTCTTACCCTTTTCTTAAAGCATATTGTCATATTTGTACCCTTTTCTTAAAGCATATTGTCATTTCAATTTACCATATTTCTTGGACTATCAGACGCACATTTTCCCCCACTAAAAGAAGGTGAAAATTTGGGTGCATCTTATATACCGAATGTAGCCCCGCCCACCCACCATTCCCTACCATTTGGCCTCTGCCTCCTAGCAATTTACCACCTTGTAGCAAATGGGAAAAATGGGGCTTGCAAAGACGGCAATAGGCTACAGTAATCCCTGCAGCTGGAAACAGCTGATCATTGGGAGAGCTTGCTGAAATGCTAAGTGAAACTTGCTATTTGATGCAACAAGGCAAATTGCTGAGAGGCAGAGACAGATTTATTTATTTTTCTTCTAATCAGGCTAAACTGAAACAGGCTGTTTGATGAAAGAAGGTAAGTCAATAAGTATAAATGCCTATAGAATGTTCAAATTATTAGACTTATTTTTTAAAGACTGCTTTATTATTATTCTATACAACTTAGGGAAAAATGAGAAAAAAGCTACCAATGTGTGAGGAATCAGATCACAGCTGCCTGCGAACCCTTGACTAGCAGTCAGTGATACAACACAACAACAACAACAACAACAGAGGAAAACCCTCTTTAACCTCTTTTAAATCCATTTTTACATTTGATGATGGTCCCCTACAGTATTCTTAGCAGCCTTTTGGGGAAGTGGATTGCCAATTCCTTCTTCCTGTGCCTGAGAGAAACATTTTGTACAAGCTAACCAGTTCAACAAACTGGCTTGCAGCAAAAGAGGTTTGCTGTCTGATGCTGTGTTTGGAAGAAAACACATCTCCCTAGAAAATAAACAAAGGTGATGGAGGTTATTTTGGTCCCAAATGTGCAGGTAGGCAAGATCAAGGAAGTAAGACTCACACATATTACTTTGCCTATATCTACACCAGCAGAACCATTACAGACTTCAACAAGTACATATAAAATATTAGATTGTTTCTCCTAATGTGATTATTGTTGTTAGTTGTGAAGTTGTGTCTGACCCATCACGACCCCATGGACAACATATCTCCAGGCCTTTTTGCTTTTTGGTTTTCATGGCAAAGATACTGGAGTGATTGCCATTTCCTTCCTCCCTCCCTTTTTTCTTTCCTTCATTTTTTCTTTCTTCACTTTCTTTCACACTCCTTTCTTTAAAACTTACTTATTTCCTTCCCCCTTCCCCCTTCCCCCATCCTTGCTTTCCCCTTTTTTACCAGCAGACAGATAAGTGGTTGTTGTTGGGTGGAGGAAGGAGTGAAGGATTGCAAGACTGGCTGAGAAACTGTCATGGAGCATTTAAAATAAAAATCTCATAACTGTAGCAACAACTCAGCAGCAGTCAGTAGCAATGTATTAACCACAGCATCCCCAAATTTCATTCCCTTGGGATTAATGGGCACAGAATTTGGACACATTCTATACATTAGCTCATTTGAGGTATCTTGGTTTCAAAAATTGTTGCACTATGATAGTCCATTTCACCCAGTTAATGTCATGTCTGTGAGATTTTTAGCTTTTATTCATGTTATGTTCATTTCTGACCACACTATATGTTTCGAGAATGGCTACTCCATGATAATCTAAACCATCATTTGCATGATCAGTTCCCTCATTGTCACCGTAAAGCTGATCCCAAATTATGGGATTTCATTCACCGAAAGTTTCATCATTACAAATATAAGCCCAAATGTCATTTTCTATTTCAGAAAAAAAAAAGTTCAACTCAGGAAAACATTGCTTCTCCAGCAGTTCCCAAAGGAATCAAATTTTAGTTTGGCATTATTCATCTTAATGACTGTTTTTAATTCTGCTTATTTTCCAAATCCCTGTGGATTTCAGTGAACCTTATAATGAAGACTGATGAAGAGTCTTATTTTCCCATACCATTTCCAAAGTCCAAGATTCAGACTTTAGCACCCACCATTCAAGACCAGATACTGTTAATCGCAGAAATGCTGTAGACGTGAGAGAGATATTTGATATCGGAGCATGGATTTCAGTTTACTCATATTGCTGCTAGTGCTGCTTCCTCAGATAGTCTGCAAATCTCGTAGGTGCAGCATCACCCATCCATATTCTTCATATCATAAATACCAACAACCAGGAGATATCATTGTTGGTGGCATAGCTTCTCAAACTGGCATCCTACCAAAAGAAGTCCTTTTCACTGAAACCCCTTCCCCAGTATTGCCAGGAGAGTTTGTGTAAGAAATTGGATAATTGCTTCATTTTTAATCATTTTGGCACACTTGTCTCAGAAAAATGAGTGATATCATCTCAATACAATACTTTGCTTGGGTGATAGTAAGATGCTGAGGAAGGATCATCTGAGGAAGAATACATTATGGTAGATATTCAGAATTTTAAAGCAGCATTCCTCAAATTCAGGAAATTCCCCACACCCACTCCAACATATACGGTACCTTTGACTGTCATAATTTTTTGAAATATCTAACCAACTGAGAAACCCTGAGAATTGGACCCATTCCTGCAGGGAACCCAGAATGGAGAAACTGGTTTGAAGACTAGCTTCTTTCTATTTTGCTTTCACTATCTTCCTTTCAGTGTTGTTGTTGTCTTTTTTGCCTGCCAAATCTCTTCATTAAACCAGTTTCATCCTTGACAACCTTCCTTACTCTTTATGCATGGTCTTGATTATGCTTGGTCTGTTATGCTTTTATTTTGCAGATTTTGTGATAATTCCTTTATTACAATGTAACATTGAAACATTGTAACTTCCCCGTTTCAAACAATAATAAATAAATTAATCTGTTTCATCCTTCAAATGTTAGAAATCTCCACTATTTTATTTGTGTAGCTTTTATCTAAGTCACACTTTTTAAAATTGCTTTCAATTCTACAGAAATACAAAGCTACCGTATTATTTTACAAAATAAATGAACTCACCATATACAATCTCATTTCTATCATTTTGTAAACCAAGAATAATCCAGACATTTGTATTAGGGATATCTGTATTTTCTGAACACTAAGATAAACATGAATGAGAATGTACATATTATTTTCAAAATTATGTACGTTGGGAAAATTTGCAAATATTTGTAAGTAAAAATTATTTAGACAAATGTATATAAAAACACTACAAAAATTCTAAGGTTATTTTCAATGTAAAACCTCAATATAATTTGGAATTGGATATCATAACTTAGAAGAAAAGCCTCTTGAAGTACCTAACATTTATATATTTCTTTCCTAATGTGCATGGTGGAAAATTTGACATAAGCATATTTTAATTCTTTAAAAAATCCAAATATAGAATGCAAGTTTTTTGCAATAATGTAAATCATCTCCATGCATGTTAACAGTATATGCAGGTGGCTATGATTTTACAATGTCAGAGAAATGATTCAGTCAGCCTGCTGAATTCTTGATTAAAACAAAAAAGCTGTTCAATGCAGAATGGCCTTCTGATATGGAATGCAACTCTCATTGTAGCTTAATTCCTAAGAATTACCAGCACATTCTGGCTATGGCGTTTGCAGTGAAGGAGGTCAATAAAAGCCCACAGATCTTACCCAACCTCACCTTAGGTGTCTGCATCTATGATAGTTATGATAATGCCCAGAAAACCTACCAGGCCACCTTACAACTTCTATCATCAATGGAGGAATTGGTCCCCAACTATGTATGTAACATCCAGAATGACGTAGTAGCTGTTATTGGAGGACTGGATGCGCAAATTTCTCTTCATGTGGCAACTATTTTAGATACTTACAAGAAACCACAGGTAAGATTTATTTATCTATCTGGTATGCTAAGTTAATACAATTTTTATTTTTTTTTAAATTATTTTGATTATTGTATTACATTTCAGTCCTACACTGCACTACAAAGTCCTGGGATGGAAAAGGGGATTTATCCCTGCAATTCCAGGAGTCACATTCTTGTAAATATCACAGTTTAATTTCAATCCTCCATCCATTTACAATGCACTATGTAAGTGGAATTTATAAGTTTGAAGACATCCAAAGAATGGTGTTATGTATTTTCAGGTACTGGATAACTTTTGTTTTTGTTTATATATCGTATGTGTTATAGTAAAACTATTTCATTTTACTTCTAATTAATTAAAGAAGAAATTGGTGCATCAAAGATAATGTATTGCATTTGACAATTGTATTCTGTGTTTAAGTCTTTCATAATTACCATCTTCTCAGAGCAAATCTATTGATTGGGAGTCTGATAAATAAATAATATATAGCCCTGTTGAATTCAGATTCAGCCCCATATTTTGTGAGTCTGCTTTAATTAAGGTGTCAGGTTTCTGACTAACTATAAAATAAAGAGCTAATATTACTTAGTATGACAATGTAAATCTGTCAGCTTCAATTCAAAGTTCAAGATTTACTGATTGGTAGTATAATTTTAAATTTGCAACATGAATAAGAGATATGTTGCATCTCTTATACTATTGGAAAATATGTATAGCTATAAACTGAGTTTGGGGAAGAATTGGGCTTTTGAATATTATTTGGAGTCCTTCCTACCTACCCACCACTATCACACACACACCAACAAAAAGTCTGGGAAAGGAATTAGAGGAATGGACATCTTGGGTTTGTTCAAGTTCAGCATAATTTCAACTTTTTATTCAAACCTGAGACTTATTCATGAAGTTGAAAAACTGTCCTATAAGAATATTTTTAAAACCATTCCAATATCTTTTCATGGAACAGACATTTGTAAGGGTGTTGGGTTTTTTTTTTGTCTAATTCCTTTGCAGCTTCACTGTTCCATGATCTGAACTGTACTGTATTTTTAATGTTATATGTGTTCATATTATAATTAAGAAGAGAGTTAAGATTTAAGCTTTTTTTATGAAGAATTATTTTATTCCACTTGTGACATTTATTATCTTCCAAAAAGGGCTGAAATCTCTTCATGAGGTTTCTCTACAGGGTATGGACAGGAGATTACACCACTGGAATTACTTTTACCTTTTGTGTTTTGAATTTTTAATTGTCAGAAAAGAAGCACAATAATAATGCAATAGGTAATCTGCGTCAAATAGCAGGGTTAGGGGATGGTCAGCAGATAATGTTTTCCCTGGAAGATAGATACTTTTACAAAAAAGTAAATTATATATAGTGGACAATTACTTATTCATGTGTTCTAATCTATAAAATATCTAAAATGCAACAAAGTCAGGAAATTTAAGGAATACACCCCACCCCTCCTAATCCCCCCAAACACACAGAAAACCCACATTTGGAATCTCTTCAAATCACTCCAACCGGATTTTATACATTAAAGAACTTCAGTGATTCAACACTCAGTTTAAAGGAATGGTTGAAATAACCTGTAGGATTTATGTAGAAATGGAGTATATAACAAATTTAGTAAAACCACAAACATAATTTCAAGAAATAATGTTGAAAGCTATTTTATATGAATGAAGCCCAACATAACCCCAACTGGAAAGTGATTATATATTCAATAAACAAATATTATTTGTTTATTGAATATTTGTTTACAAATAGCAAAAAATAGGTTTGTTAATTTATGCAGATTGTGAAAATAATTGAAAATATTATATACTTGTGTCCATTATTTTTTACCCACTTCTCTGTAGCTGATTTATGGATTCTCTCCCCTCATGAATGATAAAACTCCCGGCCTTTCTTTCTACCAGATGGTTCCCCCAGAATCTCTTCAATATGCAGGAATTGTCTCACTGCTGCTGCATTTCAAATGGACCTGGATAGGGTTTCTCATCATGGACAATGATCATGGAGAAAAAATGGCACAAACTATGATTCCATTTCTTTCAAAAAAGGGGATTTGTTTTTCTTTTATTGAAAGAATCCCAAAATTTAGTGATATTACTAAACTTGAAGGTATGATTCAGCAGGGGGTAAAAGTATATGATAGTATCATGGGTAGTACAGCTAATGCAATAGTAATTTATGGAGAATCTTTCTCTATGATGTTCTTGAGATGGTTTCAGTATATTCCAAATCTGGAATCAGTGAGAAGTAAACCCAAAGGTATTGTGTGGATAATGACAGCCCAGATGGAATTCACTTCATCAGCTTTTCAACTCCATTGGGATACAGATATAATCCATGGTGCCCTCTCCTTGTCAATGCAATCTGCTGATATACCAGAATTCAAATCATTTATTCAGGAAAAAAAGCCCTTCAGTGCAAAAGAAGATGGGTTTATCAGTCTATTCTGGCAAGAAGCTTTCAACTGTGTCTTTCCTAATATGGCAATGAGTGATGTGCCTGACAATATTTGCAGTGGAACAGAGGATCTGAAGAGCCTTCCTGGATCTCTTTTTGAAATGAAAATGACTGGTCACAGTTACAGCAGTTATAATGCTCTCTATGCTATAGCTAATGCTTTACACGCTCTGTCCTCTTTTAAACATAAACACAAAGTTATGGCAGAGAGAGAAGGAGAGATGATACCTAATCAAGGCCTCTGGCAGGTAATGGCACCAACATTCTCATATGATGGCAAACTAGGTCTGAATTTCAGCAGTTTTCCTATCTCTTAGCAATGTAACAAAAGCTCAGATTATATCAGAATTCCTTTTAATTATTATTGAGCATACTATATAAATGCAGTATTGTACACTGATTTGTGCTGGACACTTTTCCATATTTAGGACAACTATGAATACGATTATAATAAGCATATGTTTGACTCTAGAATTTAGTTTTTGGATTTTTTTAGTTTCTAATCTTTGATTCTGTTAATTAACCATTGGTAAAACAAGTCCCATATCAAAAAGTATTCTGTTTCTTCCTTTTATTTTATTTTAAGTGTTAATCTGTCCATCTCAGCATGTTCCAATATTTTTATAACACTTTCATCTTTTCATTTTTCCTTTATTTTCAATTTTCCATTATTGTACAATTCTTGCTGTCATTAATACACATAAAATTCAAAGGCAAAACATATTTAATTGTACATGTATTAATGGTAATATCAATGCATGTAAAATGAATATTACCACTTGTTAGTATTACATATAATATTAATATTACTAGAACAGGATGACAAAGGTAAAATATAGTTATTTTCCCTTTGTCATACTTTTCTGGTAATATTCCAAACAAGAATATCTCTGGTTTCAAATCTATATGTTGTCTTATCATTTTTTCTAGCCAAATATGTATTTTAGTCCAATATTTCTTCACCTTTGAGCATGTCCACCACATATGATAGTATGTTGTTGTTGTTTTGTTTTGTTTTTTATGGCGCCTACTCCCGAAGGACTCCGGGCGGCTCACAATAAACAGGGAAAGGGAAATAAATAAAACAATACAAAGAATTTAAAAATGCACAACATTCACAATTGAGGCAGGGCTGGATATTTCAACAGCCCCCAGCCTGTCAGAACAGCCAGGACTTGGTAGCTTTACAGAAGGCCGGGAGGGTAGTAAGTACCTTGATCTGATTGCACTTCCAACATTTAGCTGATAGATTTTCATACATGTTTGCTAATCTCGCTGATGGTAGTGTAATTCTTTTTCTTCTTCCCTAATGCACACCAATCTGACTTCTACCACTAAGCCTTATAAATGAGAGAGAGGGAAAGAGACAGACAGACAGACAGACTACTGCTACCATCATGATTAGAAAAATGTTCTCAAAATTGGTCTTTACTTTTTTTTGCTGTAGCTCCATTATTTTCTGAGGGGTGTTTCTTTTAACAACAGTGCTGGAGATCTGGTTTCTTTTGATCAGAATGGAATAGTAGCAGCTGGATTTGATATCATCAACTGGATTGCTTTTCCAAACAAATCATTTCTTCGTGTGAAAGTTGGGAAAATTAATCACTTAGCTTCTCCAGATGAACTTTTAACTATTAATGAAGAGATCATTACATGGCATAATTGGTTTAACCAGGTACGATCTAATTATAAGTCTAGTAATCAATCTAATTATCATTATTTTAAATTATGTGTGTCTATTATGACATGGAAATTCCTCATGTTCAACAATCTTTTGAAAAAATAGGTGAATTAATTTCAGTATATGAATTTATATAATAAGTGCACTTCTGAGTTACAAATGTCTACCCTAATTGCCATGATAGACATTTTGCAATTGATATTATCATTCATTGGGCCAAAGTATAGAGATATAACATTGATAGTTTTCTTATAAATCAGATATTCCTGTAAACTATTTCTCTTTAAATCTACTAAAAATGTAATTAATGCTTATGCTAAAATTTTAACTAAGAAGTTGATGAATGGGACATTTCTAGAAGACATATTTAGGCTAATGTTTAAAGTGAATCCATACTTCAAATATTATTAATGCAACATCACTGGTTAGAAAATTATGTTACAAACTTAGAAAGCAATGTGTTCAGTGGTGGGTTCCTACTGGTTCAGACCGGTTCAGTATAACCGGTAGCTCTGACTGCAAGCCGAGAGCGAACCGGTTCTATGTTTCTGTGAAAGTGGGCTTGTCCGCCCGTCCCTGGGTTATATTGACCTTTATTTCTTCCTCTGAAGCCCAGCTGATAGGTGGCAGCAGACTGAATTGCTTCCCTTCAGCTGTATTCCTTGCTCCTTTCTTGTTTGCAATGTGGAAGTTAAATTTTTTGCTAAACTGTGAAGTTTGTGTGGAGTGAACCTGTTGTTCAGCTGGTAGGAACCCAGCCCTGAATGTGTTGTATTTTTTAATATAAAAAGCACATTTGATTTAATTTCTAGTGAGAAGCTTGGACATAAATTTATTTGCTCCATCCAGTGGCTTCTGTCTTTTTATTAATACAAATAATGAATTAAAATCCCAATTTAAATTGAAATGTAGAATATCAAATTATACAAAATACATTTAGAAGTGAAAATTTGGGAGAAAATAATTCACAAGTTACAATTTCAAGGCATCTTTTCACCTTAGAGTGCCGAGTGAAGATATGCAGAAGTGATACAGCTACTGAAATAGAGCAATTTATCCATCTGTAACAACAATTTCTAGCATATCAAGTAAACCATTTTGAACTGGTCTTTTGAACTTAAGTAAGCATCAAATTGCAGTCAAATTCTAATCATTCTATATTGCAACACATTCCTCTTTAATTTCCAGGTGATACCCATCTCTGTTTGCAGTGATAGTTGCTATCCTGGTTTCAGCAAAAAAGTGAAGGAAGGAGAGCCATTTTGCTGCTATGATTGCATCCCCTGCCCAGAAGGGAGAATTTCAACTGAGAATGGTAATCATGTCCTTCCTTATTCAAAATAAATTCAGGCAATAAAAAGAATAATGTAATGTTAACAATTTAAAAAAAAAACATTTTTAGATGTGAGGATTAAAAATTTCTATTCACCAGAATGTTGAACTATCTCAATGCATTAATAACAAAGATTATCTAATTTTGTATGTACTGTATGTATTGTATGTATATACTGTAGATCAATATGTAGAAGTTGCCACATTTTCTTATAGATCTAACAGCTGCCATCAAAGCATCTATAAAATATTATTGCTAACTTATCTCTAAACACTTTTTTGATCAGTTTTCTCCAACTTTTCTCATCTGTAGTCTTTAACATCACTGAAGTAATTTTCAAGGGTATAGAAGATTCCTTAGATCAAAGGGCATCTAGGAATCAGATTACAAAATGACAAGATCAGAACATAATTATTGATTGTATTTGACTGGAAAAGTTAGTTCATAGTTTATTTAATAAAAGAGCTTCCTGATAAATAGTCAAATAAAATCATCATTTATATATGAAGCTATCCATTGGGAACTGTAGTAATATTATGTCCTATAGGTTGACTTTACATTATGATTCACTTTTTCTGTATTAAATTTGAATCTCAAAATTATAAAGTTGCTAAACATAAATAAATAGTTTTTAGAAATGTAAGATAATATGATGAGCCATCTTTTAACATGATAAATGTTTTATTAATTGATTTATTAAACAGATTTATATGGTACAAGATGAACTTCCTTAATAGATGGAACCTGCAACATAACTTGCCTTCCAATTTGGTTGGCAGATAGATAGATATTGTATAATATATGTACTCCTCGAGTTATGACCAAAATGGAGCTTGCCCATTATATCCGTAATTGAGATAGCCATTAAGTGAACTGCATCAATTAACAACACCATCCCTGCTGTCAATACAATTGTTAAAAACACATGTATGGATTATTAAGTGGAACATGGAGGGGAGGTTCAAGAATGGGGGAAATCATAGGGAGCCTAAGTTAACACAGGGACAAGTTAACACAGAAATGCTAATGTTAGCGTTAACAAGGGAAAACAAACACAGTATGGTTTGCTTTTCTTTGCTAATGCTGACAAAGTTAATAGCCAGAGCAATAGCACTTAGATTTATATACCACTTCATAGTGCTTTTTTACAGCCCTCTCTAAGTGGTTTACAGAGTCAGCCTATTGCCCACAACAATCTGGGTCCTCATTTCACCCACCTTGGAAGGCTGGAAGGCTGAGTCGACCTTGAGCCAGTGAGATTTGAACTGTCAGCCTAAGTAGCCCACAGTACTGCACTGTAACCACTCCACCACCTCAGCTCTTTAATATTAGCGTTGCTAAGGAAAACAAACTGCTCCACTGCTTGCATCCCATAAGCAGCTGTCATTTTCCAAGCTTGTGCTTCTGCAATCATGCTGCACAGCCACAAACTGCTTCATTGCCATGTTGAATGGGTTGCTGGGTTAAAGCAATTTGTGGCTGTATTCATAAAAAAAAGATGGTCACATGTGAGATTGTGCTGTGTGGCCCAACAACAAACCAACCTGTTCTCTTTCCATATTCTTGCCTCCTGAACATGTGAAATCTTCAAAAGGTAATTGAGTGATTGACGAAGTGTGTGAAACCCAGTGGGCTGACAAAATAAGACCAGCATCTGTGAGGATCTAGCAGGGAGGATGGAGAGCTAGACAATCAGGGAGACATACTGCAGCATGTCTGCAGTTGGTCCTAAGGATGAATAACTGCAGGGACACTGTATCAGATTCAACTTTGAAACTGGGTCATAAGTACTCTCTTTTTTTGGGGGGGGGGGGGCTGTTGTAACTTCAAAAATCCAAATACTGTTAATTGTTTTAAAGTGACAAAATGATTAAAGCTGTTATCTTTATCACACCATTTGTCTCTCATATACCAAGGTTCTAATCTTAATATTAAATACAATCTGCAAACGTTAGAAGGTTATATTGCGTATCAGACAAAGCATGATTACTTGACATCTGCAGGCCTTCCTATATATCCATTAATAAAAGTAGCTGCCTAATAGTATAGGCAATAATATAATCACATACTAGTCAGATTTATGATATGCATGAAATACTAATGTTACACAACTTCTTCTATTTCAGACAAAAATGAATGTTTGAGGTGCCAAGACAAATACTATCCAAACAAGAAAAAGGATTTCTGTATTCCCAAGGTTATAAGTTTCTTGTCTTATGAAGAACCTTTAGGGATCAGTTTAGCATCTCTTGCACTTACCTTTTCTTTAACTACAATCCTTATATTAGGAACATTTATGAGGAACCATAACACTCCCATTGTCAAAGCTAACAACCAGAGCCTGACCTACACACTCCTTATCTCCCTCCTGCTCTGCTTCATTTCAGCATTGCTATTCATTGGTAAACCAGGGAAAGTGGCCTGTCTTCTCCGACAAACAACTTTTGGCATCATCTTTTCAGTCGCCGTTTCTTCTGTCTTGGCAAAAACTATCACAGTTGTTCTTGCTTTTATGGTCACCAAACCAGGATCCAGAATGCGGAAATGGGTGGGAAAAAAGTTAACCAATTCCGTTGTTGCCTCTTGTTCTCTGATCCAAGGAAGCATCTGTATTTTGTGGCTAGCAATGGCTCCCCCATTCCCAGATGTTGATATGTTCTCAGTGACTGAAGAAATTATCCTGCAATGTAATGAAGGCTCTGTGGCCTTGTTTTATTGTGTCCTTGGATATATGGGTTTCTTGGCTCTTGTCAGCTTAATCACAGCTTTTCTTGCCAG
The DNA here is from genome assembly GCF_051295495.1 of Thamnophis sirtalis. Taxonomy (NCBI): domain Eukaryota; kingdom Metazoa; phylum Chordata; class Lepidosauria; order Squamata; family Natricidae; genus Thamnophis; species Thamnophis sirtalis. The sequence goes on from NW_028261384.1 coordinate 113,875,281, forward strand.
GAAATTACCTGACAGTTTCAATGAAGCCAAGTTCATCACCTTCAGCATGTTGGTCTTTTGCAGTGTTTGGTTGTCCTTTGTCCCAGCATACCTGAGCTCCAAAGGGAAATACATGGTGGCTGTGGAAATCTTTTCCATCTTAGCCTCTGGTGCTGGGCTTTTGGGTTGCATCTTCTCCCCCAAATGTTATATCATTGTATTCAGGCCTGACCTAAACATCAGAGGACAATTAATAAGACAAAAATAACCCTTTCCCTCTTTTCTCAATGTTTTTAATTTATACTTTTTTCTCTGTATGCAATGTTGAATATTTATGGAAAGTTATCCAATTTTGACAAGGTGAAATGAAACTGCATGCATCTCATCTCTTCTGATCATTTCTTGAAACTAGTCCTTTTTTTTCCAGAATCTTTTTTCCGAAGCACATTTAAAACAACAACAAAACAACAAAACCAATAGAAATATCCTGTAGTGTAAACTGGAACTTTGTTTTTATTTTCCGTTCTGGGTCCAACATGGTATTAAGTGAGGTAAACCTCATTTAATGACTATTCAAATTTACCATGTACTTCAAAAAATCTCTCTATAGTCCAGAGGTGAAATGCTACCAGTCGCATGAACTGGTAGTAAAAAAAAAAAAAGCTACTGGTTCACCCGAAACTATAGTAAAAAAAAATGCTACCAGTTCAGGTGAACTGGTATTTTTGATGTTCTGCTGTGATGCATGATTTATATTAGCTAGAAAGCAGGATTTCCTGCTTTCTAGCTAATCTAAATTATGTGGCACAGCAGATTTTCCCCTTGCTGTTCTACTTACCTTTGCAGGCACACTCAATAGTAGGCTCTGCTCACCTGCCCAGATGTCATCATGTCCATTTTTGACACTCTGTGCATGCACAGAAGGTCCTGCGAACATTTACAAACTGGTAGCCAAGGTAAGTAGATTTCACCCCTGCTATAACCTCTCCTTGAAGTTCCACGTTGACCCTAGGCTATGTGATTTTATTTTACCATAGGCATTTGGCAACCAGTTTGCATTGATAATTGGTTGCAGCATTTCATTGTCATATGGACATATATGCATGCCAAATGGACTATAAGATTGGCTGTCAATTTAATAAAAATATGGGCATGTCTAGTATAGCTAGCCTGCTGAATTTACTTACTTCTATTATTCCTGATTAAAACAAGAGCATTAAATGTAGAATATTATTTAATACAGAATATCATTTTGTTGTCATCTAGTATCTATGAAATACCAGCACATCCTGGCTTTGGCAGTAAAGGAAATAAATGAAAACCCCAAAACCTTACCTAATCTTACCTTGGATTTCCACATCTATCACAGCTTTGACAATGCCAGAAGACTTTTCAAGCCACCATGTTAATTTATCATCAATGGAGAAATTGATTTTTAATTACCAATGCAATACCCACAATTACACAGTAGCTGTTATAGATGGACTAGATTCTAAAATTTCATTCCATGTAGCAACTATTTTGGACTTTTATAAGATTTTGCAGATAGGGTTATCCTTTATCTATTGACATACAAAACACTACTTTCAATTTCTTCCTTCCCCTTGATTTTGTTCTACATTGTAAACTTTAGACTTAACTAGGCTAAGACAAATCATTAAGAGACAATATCACAACCAAATTAAGGTTTTACTTGTAATGGGAGGACATAAAATAAAAGGGCAATGAAAAGAACTGTGAACAAAGATACATGGTTTAAAAAAAGATGAGAGTGATATGAAAATATCAGAAGTGAAATTATCAGATAAGAAAGAGAGAAACAGACAGCTCTTTGAAATAAACCTGCCTAAGTAGAATTCAGAAGACAAGTAAGCTTTAAGCAGCAGAGACACATTTCTTTTTGGTTTCTGATGCATGCAGAAAAATTGCAAACACATTTCATTCCCTCCAAAGCCATAAATTCCACCTGAATCTGCAATTCTTTCAAATCTCCAAGATATTTTAAAGGGATTCAGTTCCCTCCTACTTCTGATTTCTCAGATTAAATTCAAAGAAGCATTATCTCATAGGTTTTAGGTAGAAATAAAAGACATGGAAAATTTATTAACATCTCAAACATAATTTTAATTAGCTTTGTCTGTAAAGCAAAACAAACATCTTACAAATCTTGTTTAAGGTTAAGGAATTTAGGGGCATAACAGAACTCCTGGCTAATGCTTGTCTTAGTCTGTTCTTTTCTTTCTGTTTATGTGCACTACAGGATTCATATAAGGCTTACTAATGCTATATATGCACATACCTATGAATACTTAAAAGAGATATGGCTTTTACTATCTTTCTTAAGCTTAAAAATAAAAAATGATTATTTATTTAATTATAGCAGCCAAAATAATAATTGTGCAACTCTGGAAAGCTTAGATAATACACTGATGACTTTTGCAGCATTCCCATGGTCATGTGACCAAAATTCTTGGCAATATATTCACAGTGTCCACGAATCATATTATCATCTTTGTCAACAACAGCTAAATTGGGAATTAGCAAAGCCTCCACAATTGGCACATCAGGTAAAAAATACAGAAAAAGAATTTCAGAAACAGGAACCACAGTTTGATCAAATTTGGTGGATTTTGTGATTTATTTTAATAACAATAAATTATAATCTGGCATACTTCTTATACATGATAATTTTTCACATGTAAAGCACCTGATTTTGTATTTAAATGCTAATAGATATTTTGAGTAGCTTTTTAAATATTTTTTCTATATAAGTAGTCCTCGACTTTTTCTAAGCAAGATAGTTGTTAAATGAATTTTGCTCCATTTTACAACCTTTCTTGCCATATTTGTTAAGTGAATTATTGCAGTTGTTGGGCTAGTAACATGGTTGTTAAGTGAATCTGGCTTCCTCACTGATTTTGCTTGTCATAAGGTGGACAAAGATGATAATATGATTCGTGGATACTGTGAGTATATTGCCTAGAATTTTGGTCACATGACCATGGGAATGCTGCAAAAGTCATCAGTGCAAAAAATGGTCATGTCACATGTTTCAGTACCTTTGCAACTTTGAATGGACATTAGATGAACTATTATATTTGGAGACGACCTGTATATTGCATTTATACTAATGCATATACCTGATATTTTAAAAGAAACAATAGATGAACCATTTCTCATTTTAAAAACAACAAAGATTGAAGTAGGTGGGAATTTCTTTTGTCTTTTAACAATTTTAACGGCTAAAAGTCTGAGTTATAAAATCATTCAAAAATTCCTCATCATTCATCCTTGCTAAATGTCCTAGTTCTTTTAAGAATTCCAGTGAAAACAATAATTGAACTCTAAAAAAGCATGATTTCTTCAGATCTTCCCAAAGGAACTGAACCCTGACTTTAAAATTACCTTCTTGTTTGTGCATCTAAATTACTATCTATCAAAATCCCATGGAAATTCAGTGCCCAACATCAACAAAAAAAAGACTAATGTAAACTTTTGCTTCTCTTTCTTTCTCTTAAAATAGCCATACTATTTAGAGATCAAGACAAACAAGGCTGGCTTCTGGACTCCCAGGTTTGATCCTAGATAGATCGAGATTCAGACTTAAGGTGTCAAGATGTGTAAGTTGCAGAAATGTTAATGGCTTTGTTCTTGGAATAAGAGGGATTTTTTGAGCTTTGCCCTTGTAATGGGGATGGAAATTTTATTGATCTTAATGCTAGTGTTGAGTGCCCATGTGGTGTGCCTGACCTATAGGTGCAGCATCTTTCATCCATATAGTCCATATCACAAGTACCATTATCCAGGAGACCTTATGGTAGGTGGAATTTCATCTCAAGTTGGTCCAGTCTCTGAAGACATAACCTTCAAAGATCGTCCCTCATCAGTATTGCCTGGACAGTTTATGTAAGGAAAGTTATTGTTATTTGTTTCTATTTTACTACATTTGTATTTGCTGAAACAATAGACTATAGCATTGCTATCACAAAATAATAATTAATTGATTTAGTTGAGCATTCTTTCCTCAACCAGACAAAATAGAGTATGGAATATAATCAGATGTTTAAAGCAAACTTCCAAAAATGAATACCTCAAAATAGGTGAGCTTCCACACATATAATCCTCAGCCATTGGTGCACCTTCTGGGCAATATTGTGGGACAGACAGCTTGTGAGAGGATGATTTGAGGTTCTTTTGCATTTTTCTATATAATCCTCTTAAAATATGTACATCAATTAGTCTTGTACCAAATAACTCCTTCAAACATACTACAAGAGCTTCAGCCAACAACACAAAAGTGTCTGCAAGAGGACTTGATATATTTTTTTTACAAAGTGACATTATATATGCGGATTCCAGACATTCCCTGTGTTTTTGTCTGAAATCATTTGCATATTTTTTTCTGCAGAATTATCTGAATAAATTATCTGAAGTCAATAAATGTCTCCTTTTTCAATGTACACTTGTACATATATTAATTCTATATCCTGATTGCTGTTAATATACTATATCAGAAAGACAAAATTACTTGATGGGCTTTGGCTGCTATAGTATAAATACTGATGAAAATATAAGAAAACAATATCCTTCTGATGTGCAATACTACTCTAATTGTAGTGGCATTCCAAAGAATTACCAACACATCCTGGCTTTGGCTTATGCAATAAAGGAGATCAATGAAAACCCACAAATCTTACCCAATCTCACCCTGGGCTTCCATATTTATGATAGCTATGACAATGCTCAAATGACCTATCAGGCCACCATGTTACTTCTATCAGCAACTGAGAGACTGGTCCCCAACTACCTATGTAACATCCATAATAAAGTCATAGCTGTTATTGGAGGACTGGATGCTGAAATCTCTCTCTATGTGGCAACTCTCTTGGATATGTATAAGATTCCACAGGTAGGCTGGACAACCTTGCATGCAAATGTCATGCTACTTATAGTGATCTACTTTCACAATGTAATTTTGTTTTGCAGCATTAGGTATTTTCAAGTAAATAGTTCAGGAGTTGGAAAATTTGACTTAAAACCAGATTTGTTTTTGTTCTAGGTTTGGGCTTACATTGTTCAATTATTTCATTTATTTCTAATTATTGAAAAAAGGTTGGCTTTTCTTTTCTAAATAACCTCATGGATATTTAGACTACAATGATATGCAATTTTTTGTGATTCATTTTCTTAGCAAAGTGGGTGAACCATACCATAAACAGTTGACTTATTTATTTTGATGCCCCATATTTCACAAACAGTATAACAATCTTTTTAGCCTGGTTTTAGTGTTAAGCCTTTAAGTTTCAATAAGATTCAATCAAAATAAATATCAGAAATTAATATCTAATAAATTAAGATCTATTGTTACCATAGGGACCAACATTCAAGTGATTAATATAACATGCAATGTTTTCAGTGATAATTTAAAGAGAAATTTCTTTCAAACAAGATGAATCAAGCTCTGCATATAGAAATATTTTTGTCATGTCCATTAATATTTTTGTAATTAATATGGTTAATATGGATAGTTTGGAAAACTATCAATGTTTTCATTGTCTATAAAATTTAATTGCATACTAATAAATGATTATTGTCTCCAAACTACAAAATATCCAAAAAATGTCAAAGTTTTTGTTGGTGGATATGATTCCCAATCCGAAATATCCATTATGTGACAATTAAGGGAGGATAACAGATCTGCCATGATTCAGTTCAGACTTTTTTGTATTTTCTCAACTGATGATTGCATTGTTTAATCTACAATCTATTATATTTAGCTAAGATGTTACAATGTGAAAGCTTTTTCTAAACTATTATTCTTATTCCTAAATTTGAAAAATCCTATAATATACTCTCATCCTTTCAAATGTGGTTCTTGGACCAAAGAGTTTTTAAAAACACTTTTGAAAAAAAAAACATTTTCCTCTAATTTCTGAATGATGCCTGTTCCTATGTGCAGCAAGAGCCATCATCCCCATTTCAGTAATTCAAGCATGCACATACATTAACTTGCAGAGAGAACAATCAGTGTATTGATATGAAGGGAGAGTTAGTGGATATTTATATATAGCAGTTTGACATATCAGTTTTTGGTATAGATTGTTCTTGCTCATCTTTATTGCTTATCTGGATGTTGATTAATAGGAACAAGAGAAGAGAAGATATTCTTAAAGCTGATTTTCTGTCTTTAACTTTCCATTGTTGTTTTTGAATGATATTTAAGTAGAATTTATTTTTCATGTTTGTTTATCACTAATTCTTCTAGAAGCTTTCTTGCTTTCTTACACTTGGCATAATGTAAAACGTATACTACTTCCCAGATGAAGCTATCTCTGTTGTGAAATTAAAAGATTTTCATGTCTTTTCACTGCCAGCTGAATATCATGAATATGTTCTATAAACATTATACTTTGTCAAACATGGTCAAGCCAAATCAATCAGATAAAATATTTATTACATATATTAATAGGCTAGTCCTTACATTACATGATGTGAAAAGATGTTTTGCCTTCTCAGCTAAAGAATCTTTGGGAATGCCTAGGAGGCTTTGAAAATATACTGTTATTTTGTGTGCTACAGAGATGCCAGAAGGTTTTAGTAAATATTTGATGGTTTCTTAAATGTTTACAATGTAAGAAAGAGCTTTTTCCCCCCAGTGGATTGTAGTTACTGTACTCATATTGGTTGTGGCTAGACATTTCCTTATGATTTTTTAAATTCTCATATAGCAAAATATATTTTAAAAACCCTTCTCTAACTTGAACTGCTTTGATTCACCATCAACTATAGAAATTTATACTTTTTAAAAATGTACATCAGTATACAAATCCCTTTGTCCATCTGCATGTAGAAAAAAACTACCAAAAATACATGTGCATGTATATAAACGAGTATTATGACAGTATATCTTCTTTTGACATTTTGAAAATGTGGAACAGCAATTATCCATCACCTACAAATCTACTGCTTGGTTTTAGATATATTCAGATCAGTAATTCCTCCAGATCTGGAGCATAACTGAATGGCAATCAACAGATTTCCAACACCTTCCATGCAGTTATGCCTTTCACACCTACAATTTCCAGGAATAGAAATTCAGGGAATTTTCATCTCAATGAGGCAGGCAAAGTTCTTTAAAAGGGTTGAAATGAGGATTGTTAATTCAATATACTATATGTTGATTGTTTTGAAAATGATATTGAAAATGATCTGTAAGTGCTGCTCTTATCTCCTTGTCCTGTTTCTCTCTAGTTCATTTATGGCTCTGCTCCAATAATGAATGATAAAACTCCAGGCCTTTCCTTTTATCAGATGGTTCCTCCAGAAGAACTTCAATATAACGGGATTGTCTCTCTGCTGCTGCATTTTAACTGGACATGGATTGGGATTTTTATCATGGACAATGACCAGGGAGAAAAATTTATAGAAACAATGATTCCTCTTTTTTCCAAAAATGGGGTTTGTGTTCCTTTCATTTGCCGAATCCCCAAATTAACTGATTTCAGTAGAATTGATAGTTTGCTTCAAAAGGCAGCCAAAATCTATGATGTTATCATGGATAGTAAGGCGAATGCAGTGGTGTATAATGGAGAATCTTTTGCAATGGTTAAGTTGTTATGGCTTCAGTATATTTCAATTATAGAAGAGGTGAAAAGTAAACCAAAAGGTATTGTTTGGATTATGACAGCCCAGATGGAGTTCAGTTTAATCCCTCTTCAACGTTCTTGGGATCTCAAAATAATTGATGGTGCCCTTTCCTTTACCATGCATTCCACTGCTCTACCAGACTTCAAATCGTTTGCTAAGAAACAAAACCCCTTCAGCGCAAATAAAGATACGTTTATTAAACAGTTCTGGCAAGAAGCCTTTGACTGTGTATTCCCATATACAACTATGAGTGATATAGAGGAGAATATTTGCAATGGTAAAGAAAATTTGGAGAGCCTTCCTGGGACTCTTTTTGAAATGGAGATGACTGGCCACAGCTATAGCATCTACAATGCTGTTCATGCAATAGCTCATGCTTTACATGCTCTGTCCTCCTTTAGAAATACTGAGAGATCAATGATTGGTAGAGTAGGAAGGAAGATTCATAGTCAAGACTTCTGGAAGGTAATAGCCTCATTAGGAAAAATACTATGATTGATGGGAAATTCTCTTTTGATTATTTTTCCCATGTTTTACAATTAAAAAATAAAATAAAATAATGCTTCCTCCATCATGCTGAACTTTATTTATTTCCTCTATCTTTGGTGTTGATTACTATATTACTATTTTAGACTGAATTATTTTGGGATTATTCTTCTTTTATATATCTCATAATTCTATCAGATTTTAAAAAGCTTATTTTCCAACTCCCATGATTCTTATATCTGTTTTTCTATGTGTCTTTATAATTCTCTGATCTAGAAATAAGAATCACTCTAATGTGGTAAACATTTTTTTTCTGTTAAGCAAAATATCAGGGGAAAATCAGGGAGACATTAATCATAATCCTTAGATCTGTCTCATTTTTGAAAAAAATAATAATTTGGGCTCTCCTGTTGATGAGCCAAGGTGGCGCAGTGGTTAAATGCAGCACTGCAGGCTACTGCTAGATCGGCAGGTCAGCGGTTCAAATCTCACCGGCTCAGGGTTGACTCAGCCTTCCATCCTTCCGAGGTGGGTAAAATGAGGACCCAGATTGTTGGGGGCAATATGCTGACTCTCTGTAAACCGCTTAGAGAGGCCTGAAAGGCCTATGAAGCGGTATATAAGTCTACTGCTATTGCTATTGCTATTGCTATCCTTGTAATTAATATCCTTAATTCTATTTTGACTTCAATTTCAATGTAATGAAATGGGGGAAAGGAATACTATTAAATCTATTCTATTGTGAAAAGTATCAACATGGAGACTAGTAAGATAATTTAGTCTTTCCAAATAGCAATAGCACTTAGACTTACATAGCACTCCATAGTGCTTTTATAGCCCTCTCTAGACAGTTTACAGAGTCAGCATATTGTCCCCAACAATCTGGGTCCTCACCTCGGAAGGATGGAAGGATGAGTCAACCTTGAGCCATTGAGATTTGAACTGCCAAACTGCAGCTAGCAGTCAGCTGAAGTAGCCTGCAGTACTGCACTCTGTGCCAGCTAGACTCTTATTTGCATTTTTCCTTTCAATTTAGTTCCACTATTTTTTGAGAAATGTTGCTTTTAACAATGGTGCTGGGGAACCAGTATCCTTTGATCAGAATGGGATTGTAGCAACTGGATTTAATATTCTAAACTTGATAGCTTTCCCAAACAATTCATTTCTTCACATGAAAGTTGGAAATGTCGATCATTCAGCATCTCCAGATAAAATATTAACCATCAATGATGACATGATTACATGGCACAGCTGGTTTAACCAGGTAGGATTTAATTATTGCATTTGATTCTGAATAAACATGCTTTTTTTTTACTTTGATATGTAAATTCATATTATTGCACAAAAGGAAATTCTTAAATAAATCTTTCAGAAAAGCAACTTCTAGGTCTCATTATCATATGTGAATATCTGTTAAATAAAGATTTAATAGTTTTAGTTTTTCATTTGTGAAACATCATATTTCTTTATGTAATAATAAGTAATAATAAGACAATAATATTTCATTCCCAGCCCATTTTTGCCATAGGGTAGGAATCCAGGTTTTTTTTGTCTTTGCTCAACTCACGATTGCACTTATTTAATCTAGAAATAAGTATACATCATTGAGCTTGTACAATGTAAAAATGTGTTCCAAATGATTACTCCTATCCATGATGCCCATGACATGATTTCATCATTTCAAATGTGGACATTGGCATAACAAGCCTCATTTCCTCTTTAATTTCCAGGTAATACCCATCTCTGTTTGCAGTGAGAGCTGTTATCCTGGTTCCAGCAAAAAGGTGAAGGAAGGAGAGGCGTTTTGCTGTTATGACTGTCAGCCATGCCCAGATGGGAGGGTTTCAATTGAGAATGGTAAGAAATATTCATCACCTCCTGATTTTATTTCCTAAAGAAAGAAAGGAATACATTTTGATAAAATTGAACATGGCATGAGCCTCTATAGTACACACAAGATATTTTCTAAATCTGTGGGTTCATTATTTCAGTTCTTAGGAATATTCAATTAAAAAAATGATCATTAAGGATGATGATAATCATGGCTAAATTAGGTTCCAGATTTTCATTTACACATTATGAAACATCCCTGCAATTGTGAACCCATTTTAGATCATTTTTCCACATCTTCTACAGCCCTGATCTCCTGGACTATAATTATAGACATATCGTATTTTTCAGAGTACAAGATGCACATTTTTTCTTCAAAAAAGAGGCTGAAAATCTGGGTGCATCTTATACATCGAATATAGCATTTTTTGCTTCCCGAACCCCCACCCATTCACCAAAATGGCTGTGCATAGCCTTTTGGAGGCTTTCAAAGAGCTCCTGGGTGCTGGGTAGGGCAGAAATAAGCAGAAAACAAGCCATTTTTGCCCCCCACCCACCCAGCCCCCATCAGCACTCTATAAGCCTCCATTAGGCTATCTATGCAATTTTTTGACAAAAAATGGGCCTATTTTGCAAAAAATTGCCATTTTTGCTCATTTTTGGGCGGGGTATTCAATCATACACTATTGTACTCACATTTAGCAACCAAATTTTAAGTCCAAATTTTTATAAATGTTCCATTAGTCAACCTTTTTATTATGTACTGTATTTTTCAGAGTATAAGATGCACCGGTGTATAATACGCACCAGGATTTTGAAGAGGCAAATTAAAAACATAATTGCACTCTGCAGACCTCCCAAAAAGGCCTCTTTTTTGCAAAAACAGACTTTTTTTCAAAAAGAAAAGGGCATGCATAGCCTTTAGGAGGCTTGTAGAGTGTTCCTGGAGGCTGAGTGGGGGCAAAAACATGCAAAGAAATGGCCCATTTTTCACTCATTTTTGCCCTCTCCAATCCCCAGGAGCACTTTGGAAGTCTTCTAAAGGCTCTGCACAGCCATTTTTGCAAAGGGGTGGGGTTTCAGCAAAACAAAATGCTGTATTCAGTGTATAAGACGCACCCAGATTTTCACCCTCTTTTTTGAGGGGAAAAAGGTGCGTCTTATACTCCTAAAAATATGGTACTTCTTTTTTATCAACAATGTTACGATAAACCCTCTTGTTCACATACTGTCAAACCCTTAGAAGTTAAAAGTATCAGAAGACTAAAACCACTTGAACTTCTGATTGATGTTTATCACTAATAGATTAAAGGAATAAAATCTTGAAAGCCTAACATCATGATTCTCCATATTAATTTATAACTACTGTAATTAGGTATAAGGGACACGGTGGCTCAGCGGCTAAGATGCTGAGTTTGTTCATCAGAAATGTCAGCAGTTCAGCAGTTTGAATGCTATCTCTACGTACTGGAGTGAGCTTCCATTATTGGTCCCAGCTTCTGCCAACCTAGCAGTTCAAAAGCATGTAAAATTGCAATAGAAAAATAGGGACCACCTTTGGTGGGAAGGTAACAGCATTCTATGCACCTTTGGCATTTAGTCATGCCAGCCACATGACCATGGAGACATCTTCAGACAGCCCTGGCTCTTTGGTTTTAAAACAGAAATGTGCACTGCCTTTAGAGTTGGGAACAACTAACACGCACATGCAAGGGAAAACTTTTCCTTTGCCTAATTAAGTATAAACTGAAATCTTTTATTTAATGGACTGTCACTCCTCCTCCTTTTGTACTCCAGGTCTGTTAGACATTTTTCCATACTACTTCTCTCGTTAGACTTAGTCTCTATTTCCATTATGAATTTTATGATCCCTACATTGCCACAACACAGGGGAGAAGTAGATGTATGTTCTTAAGGACAGCTGAAAATCTGCAAGAGAAGAAACTGTTCAACCTGACTCTGAAACAGCAACTTAAAAGAAGGATATGGCAGTAAATGAATTGACCTGTTCTCCCTGGTGATCAAAATCTGGCAAGGCAAGGGGCAGTTAAAGAAAATTTCAGATGGAACTTTGGAATCATTTTCTACAGTATATGAGACACAAGATACTACAGGCCTTCAAGAAAGTGGTAAAGATCTGGCCTCTCCCCAGACATTGAACCAGAATGATTAGAATCAATATTTTATGAGAATACGACAAAACTAGCATGAGAATTACATTTAAATGATATTTTGATCATCTTACTATTATATAGATTACTGAACATAAAGATTATATAATTATAATTATAGTTATAAATTAACTTTATTATTATGCAATCTTGGATACAGAAAATGTATGAGAAAAAAAATCACATTTTTTTTCTTTTTCAGACAAAAATGAATGTTCAAGATGTGAAGACAACTTCTATCCAAACAAGAAACACAGTTATTGTATTCCCAAAAGTATTAGTTTCTTAACCTACAAAGAACCATTAGGAATCAGTTTAGCGTGTCTTGCACAGTCTTTATCTTTGACTACTGTTCTTGTGCTTGGAGCATTTATAAGGCACCATGACACTCCCATTGTGGTAGCCAACAACCGGGACCTGACTTACACTCTGCTCATCGCCCTCCTGCTCTGCTTCCTTTCAGCGCTGCTATTCATTGGCAAACCAGGAAAGTTTACCTGTCTCCTAAGACAAACAACTTTTGGAATGGTCTTCTCAGTGGCTGTTTCTTCTGTTTTGGCAAAAACCATCACAGTGGTTCTGGCTTTTATGGCCACCAAACCAGGATCCAGGATGAGAAAATGGGTGGGGAAAAAATTAACTAATTGCATTATTGTTTCCTGCTCCCTGATCCAAGCAGGCATTTGTACTCTGTGGTTGTCAATGAACCCCCCATTCCCAGATGTTGATAGGACCTCAATGACTGAAGAAATTATCCTGCAGTGTAATGAAGGCTCTGTGACCATGTTTTATTGTGTCCTTGGCTATATGGGTTTCTTGGCTCTTGTCAGTTTCACTACAGCTTTTCTTGCCAGGAAGTTACCAGATAGTTTCAATGAAGCCAAATTCATCACCTTTAGCATGTTGGTCTTTTGTAGTGTTTGGTTGTCCTTTGTCCCAGCATACCTGAGCTCCAAAGGGAAATACATGGTAGCTGTGGAGATCTTTTCCATCTTGACTTCTAGTGCTGGGCTTTTGGGTTGCATCTTTTTCCCCAAATGTTATATCATTGTGTTTCGACCTGACCTGAACAACAGGGAGCAACTAATGAGAAAAAAGGACTGATTAATATAATCACAATTTTATTCTCTTTCAAATTTTAATCTAAATGCTTCATTCTTATACAATTAAAATATTCATAAACTGTGGATATCAGATAGTGATTTATATATTTTTTCTGCATTTTCTAAATATTCAAATATTTACTTAAAGAAGAATGATGAATCCAATGTTTGTATCTGTTTTTGATACTTTATTTTGTTTTCCATATCTGAAGAACAATAACATTTTGTCCCATTATTATTTACTGATGATAAGGAATTTCAGTGACTGTATTGTTAGTATAGAATTATGTATCACCTTTCTAGAATTTGTCAGAAGCCAATTGCTGATGTGCAAAGGAGTTGCAAATAGTTTAAATTCTGGATTTAAAGTCTAACATATCATTTATACTAACTCTGTAACTATAAACTATGAAGTACAGCAACATGCCTATTGCCTAGAGCAGTGGTCTCCAACCTTGGCAATTTTAAGACTTGTGGAGTTCAACTCCTAGAGTTCCTCAGCCAGCTTTGCTGGCTGAGGAACTCTGGGAGTTGAAGTCCACAGGTCTTAAAGTTGCCAAGGTTGGAGACCACTGGCCTAGAGTATAATCAATTCAAGATTCTCTCTGTATCAGTGACAGTTGGACAGCTGGATAATTTCTCAGCAACAACAGTGTCTTCCCTCTGTATGTAGTAGTTGGAAGGACTTAACATCTTGATCTCAGTTTCAAAGAGGTTACCAATTATTATTAGTTACTTAATTACTGCTTTATTGGAATGTGGAAAGACAGATGTGGCCAAGACATGCTGCCTAAAGATGATCAAATAAGAAACAGCATAGCTCATAGTTGCACAGTGGGCAGAGCAAGAGGCTCGGAAGGGACCTTCCTTAAATGATTGTGGAAGAATGGCATTTTCAGACTTGCAAAGTTCTGTTAATGTAGCCTTATAATAAAATAGAATTAGTTTATCTAGTTGTGTTTTCTTCTCATCTGAGCTCACCCTTCAGAAATAAACACAAATTCAGATGTATTTCTTGCCTTAAACTGCATATCACCTAGCTGTACCAATAAAACAGAGTCATTTACCTACACAGTTCCACTCCTGCCTCCCCATGCTCTCAGTAGGAGAACAAGCTTTATATGAAAGCATAGTAGCCACAATCTGGAACATTAGCCACTGTAGCCTAGAACTCTCTGTTAACATTTAGATTGTTAATTGCTTAAGACATCCACATTAGCTTGTAAACTCATTGTAGGTATTGAACAGCAAAAGCTTATTTGGTTGTCATTTATATCAGCAACCTCAGTGTTTATTTAATAAATTCTATTGATTGAATGTTGATTAAAGTTTCATTTTGGACTCTCCAAAAGGATGTCTTCTTAAAATTCCATAGCATTTGATGCTATTTGTACTGTCACTCTAAAGTCCTTAGTTGATGGCAATGGGCACAATACATTTGGTTGCAATATGTGTGTCCATTCATTCTTGAAGTTGGGAATTGGCAGACAAGAGTTGCTAAGTAGTTCTAGAGCTGCAAGAAAGGTTAAGAGGAGTATTATCCTACAATAACTGAAAAGCTGCTTGTCTGTAGGTAACCTTAGACATTGGACCAATAAATAAATGTATTCTATACAAAATGTAACCTAACGTAAAGATGTTTTTGTTGAAATTGGCATATAGAATAAGAAAAGGCAACACTCCAGAGGTAGGTTGCTGCTGGTTCGGCCTGGATCAGACGAACCGGTAGTGACAGTTGTGTGAGGCTCCACCCATCCACAAGTAAGCTTCTGCACATGTGTTGCATGTGAGCGTTCGTGTACACGCGCATGAGCAAACCGGTAGTAAAACAAATAGCAACCCACCACTGCAACACTTCATTGAAATAGCACTTTACCTTTTTTAAAGAAGATTTGTAGTAGAGGGGAAGTGATTGAATGAATGAGAGAATCTCTGTTTCAGTTTCCTAACAGGAAAATTAAATATAGACAAGAATAGCAAGGACTGGAGTATGATGAGAAACTCTTATCATACTCATGAGTCTTAGAGGTTCCCAGGTCCTTCATGGCTATTCTTAGTTTCAAGTCCAAACTGGGGAAATAAATGAGGAAGTCTGAATCCTGGAGCTTACAATGATTGCTCTGTTCAGGCTAGAAAGTCAAGCTCATTGCAGATACATATAAGTTAGGCCTAAGGAAATTGTCAAAATACAAAGAAAGTGGCCTGGAAACAATGTTTAATACAACAAGGAACCAGCACTAAAGCAATATTCCCTCTTCCACAAATGAGGATATACATGTCACAAATCAGCAATATATTGGGTCAAAGTCGCCATCAGCAAGCAAAAGGAGCTCTGAAGGAAAGACATTCATATCTCTTGGCTCACATCTAAAGAAATGCAAAAGTTTGGCATCAGCTCCAGCAGTGTTCTAGGCAGAGGTAGGCTAGTTGCTGCCTATTCAATGATTAAAGGAATCTCACTTATATTTTGTTAAAGTTAGCTTGCAGTTATAAAAGAGATTACATTTCAACTTGACAAATATAGGGAACACTCTCCAGCATTGCAACTGAGGCAAGATATTCCACGTCATGCACTTAGGTAGCTTTTGCAAGTTGCTCTTGAGAATTTCATACTTCCTTTGCTCTGATGAACACTCATAATATTAAGAACATTGTCTAAAAGCAAGGGCCAAAAAGTAGGCTCAGCCTCCTTCTCATCTTTCCTACTACCTGGATTAAGGAATTTCTTAATTCTTTCACTCTCATCCATATTGTTGGCATCACCTGCACTGCTAGTCCACGGGCAAAAAGATACAGACTTTCATTGTATAGCTAAGTCAAAAGGGGCTACTTTTGAAGTCAAAACGGGATGCTCATTTTGCTACTTCTATATCATTACTATAGTTTCCCACCAATTTGCTGGCTGCTGGTGATATTCCACCATTTTGTTAAATTGGAAAAATTCAACTTTCCATTGGTGAGTGGATTAGATTGGTCCAGGATTCTATGGCTACCATGCAGCAGTGGACTCACTGACCCAACTTATTCTGGGGAATTTTGGGGACTTCTCTTCCTACTGGAAAAGCACCTATTAGCAAAGTTCACCTTCATGGATCCTGAGCATTTTCAGAGCAGCAGATTTGTCTAAGAGTCTGTGGGCAGTTCATTCTGGGTGGAATGTTCTTTGAAGGACAATGTCTTGTTGAGAGTAACCGCTTGGTATTTGGGATATATGTTATGAACAAGAAGTATAGTCTCAAACTATATGTTTGTTTAAACAGAAATGCTTCTTATTTATATTTCAATAAATCATTTGGTGATCCCCATTTACATAAAATGTACAAAAATGTTCACAAAATGTACCAAAGTGTGCCAAAATGTACACAAACTTACAAAAACTGTACATAAAATTTATAAAATATGTACATCAAAATTTATTTAAAATGTACATAAAATTTACAAAAAAAATGTGTCCATGCAAAATTGGCTCATATTATTAGCAAATTAGAATAGTAAGCAAGAATAACACCACAAACAACTGATGAAAATCTAAAGCCCATATCTTAGTTTCATCAATTGCTCATTATCACCATTATCCCTCAAAATATGTATGTTGCTTTCAGTCATTCAGATATTCCCTATTCCTGATCTTGACCAATGTCCTAGTAGTCCATATAACAATAGGAAAGAAAGCAATAGTCCAATTCTGAAAAACATAATTTCTTCAGGTCTTCCCTAAGGGATTCACACTTAATAATTACCTTCATTCTACATCTAGATTATTGTTATTAATTCTGTTGTTTCCTCAAATCCTTCTGAATTTCAGTGCCCATTAGAAAGACTAAAACAGTACTGACATAGGATGTTGCTTCTCCCTCTTTCTCTTAAAATATCAGCTCCTTTTAGCATGTAAGAGAAACAGGCTTAGGGCTCGATTAGCATCCCCAAATCTATCCTAGACAGACCAAGATTCAGTTACAACAAGTCAGGAGGTGTTAACTTTGGAACAGCTAATGGCTTTATCTTAGGGATAAAGGGGTTCTTTGTGACTTACCCTTGTAATGGGGAGACCATTTTTACTAATCTTAACGCTAGTGCTGAGTCCCCATGTTGTGTGCATGACTTACAGATGCAACATCTTTCATCCATATCCTCCATATCACAAGTATCATCATCCAGGAGACCTTATGGTTGGTGGAATTTCATCTCAAGTTGGTCCAGTCTCTGAAAAACTCACCTTTCAAGTTCACCCCCCACCAGAATTGCTTGGAGAGTTTTTGTAAGTATTGTACTTACACTTGGTTATACTTTTCTGCATGTATGATTGCCAGAATAATTAATTACAGCATTTCCAGCACAAAGCAATAGTTAATTGACTGGGTTGAAATTAGATGCTAAGAACAGTGTTCTCTTCTCAGCTGAGCAAAATATAGTGTAGAATATAATGAGATGTTAAAGGCAAATTTCCAAAACTGAATTATCTCCAAATAGCCGAGCTTCCATGCTTCTAAGTCTCAGTTATTGCTAATCTGCTCGAGTACTACTGTGGGGCAGGTAGCTTGGTCTGATTTGGTGCTTTTTTCCCATTTGTCCACATAGTCCTCCTATATAAAATAAATTAACTTGCTTTGTATCTACTGTCTTACTTTCAATGAAATACAGTAGTTTGTTTGCATGTACCAGATCGGAATCAGGGGCTCTGTAACAAAGCAAGAAGAAAAATGTGGTGCTTAGGGGCAGCTTGTATAACTATGTATATATAAATAACATATGTGTATATAAATAACATATGTGTATATAAATAACATGTATATAATATATCTTGCCTATATAATATTGGTTGTTTTATGTATTTTTCATTAGACATCATGAGTCTGAATTAATTAGCAGAAATGCAAATTCACCAAGATTCAAGTTGAGATTCAGTTCAATTAAAGATTTGGTATAGACACAGCTATATTTGTTTTATTTTCCAACACAATGGGGGGAAATGACAAGGATAAATAGATCTTTTAAAAAACAATAAGATTGCAATTTTTAATCAAGTATCCTAAATGGTTACATGGCAAAATATTTTGGGAACTATTTCCCCATTTTAAGACAGAAATAGTACAGATTAGGAAAGAAAAGCACAGCAGAAAATCTTCTCAAACTGAGAACCTAGATAGAAAAAGTAAATTCTTATTAAACTTTGAACAAACTGCCATCCTCCAATCATTACCTGACATTGAATATGGAAAGGTGGTTCTGAAATAATTCTTTACCTGCTGCTTGTGAATAGATTTTAAAAACTTTTGGAAGCTGATCCCAATCACTATTGCACATAGGTATCTGTTGAAGGTATAAAGTTGACAAGTAGTGAATGTGGATCAAACATCACCACTCAAGCTCCATCCTCCGCATTCATATGTGTATGCTATATTTTGATACAATTGACAAATGGCAGGTCTTCTCTGTAATGTCCTAAAACAGTTATTTTTTATTCTAATGTTACCATATTTGGGAATTGTATGCTCCATTGTTTATATAATGTGTAAAGAAGCACCCTGTGTTATTGGCAATTATAGCAAGCTCATAAGTTCAAAGCTGGTATTTAGAGGTGGTATTTTCCCAGTTTGCATCCTTTCAGGCGAACTGGTAGGGGTGGCAGCACAAGGCTCTGCACATGCCCAGAGGTGCTCCCACTACCAAACAGGTAGTAAAGAAAAGAGGTTTTGAGCCGCACACAGAATAATGAAGGCTCACTTGGGCCATAAGAAGACAGGACAAATAACAGAAAGAACACATTTTTCTTTGAGAGGGAATCACAGAAAATGGGGAGTATTGTAACTTCACGAAGAACCAGGAGGCACACAGGTAACTCTAACCATTTAATCAACAGTAACTTTGTAACAAGTAACAGAGAGTAGAAAAATATCCTTCAGCCCACATACAAACTGTTCTGCCAGGTTTGCCTCTAAGTCGGGGAACTCGCATTGTGCCGCGGCGACTCGCAGAGCCTAAAGAAACTGGTTAACCGTCTCTGCTGGCTTCTGCACCCGCCTACGGTACGCAAAACGCCTGGCAATTTGAGAGGGCGTCGGTGCATAATATGCCTGGAGGCCATCCGTTAACTCCTGCCAAGAGAGGTCATAGACTGCTCTGGGGGCTGCAAAAGATCTTGCGGTGGTGAACATCTCCGGTCCACAAGCAGTCAAAAAAACCCCGCACTTTCTCGCTTGCGAGTATCCCTGGCGGTTGTTCGCAATCAGAAAGCACTCGAATCTCTCGAGGAATGCTTCCCAAGTCTCACCTCCAACCCCAAAGGGCAGCCATTACAGTGAGGTTAAGCTCTGAGTTTAATTTGTAGAAAGTAGAGCGTTGAGGCAGTTGTAACGTTGGTTGTCTTCTGGTTACAGGTTTTCCCCAGTCCTCGTCGCCAGTATTGTAACTTCATGAAGAAGCAGGAGGCACGCAGGTAACTGTAACCATTTAATCAACAGTAACTTTGTAACAAGTAACAGAGAGTAGACCGGGCTGGATGCACACAAGTAACAGACAGTAGACCGGGCTGGACGCGCGGTAGACAGGAATGTATTAACAGTAGACCGGGAGGTCTGAACAGTAGACCGGTATCGTCGGCGGTTACGGAGTAGATCGGGTGGCGGTTGGAAATAGCCTGCCTTTTATACTCCAGCAGACTCACACTTGACAGCTCGGCAACTGACAGGCGCGTCTGATTGGCTAAGACGTGCCTGGCTGCTACCGAGCTGTCATTCGCAAGTGCGAGGACTTGCTTATGCTATATAACAGGGAGCAATGCATCTACAGATTGGAAAGAGTCAACAGGACAAACTAAAGACCAAACAATAGACTGAGAAATAAAGATAAGAAATAAAAGGGTGTTCACTTAAAGATGTGTTGACCATCCACGCAAAAGGATCAAATTTATTTACTTATTTAGAAAGGTGCCTGCTTTAAAAGCACATGTACTATTTTTGTCTGGAAAAAATGTTACAGGATAAATCTGTATTTATTTCCCTTAAACAAATTCTATCAAACTAAGTGGCACCAAAAAGTATTTCCTGTATATTCTAAATACTGTATGGAAAGACATTGGGAATAATGCTTGAGCCATTAGGAACCTAGAAACCCCTTGAAGTTTCAGATCATATCCATGTCATGGCACTTGATTCAATGCATCATCTTGAATTACCCAAACATTCATTTAACAGAATAACAGATTTGGAATGGACCATGAAGGTCTCTAGTCCAATTCCCTGCTCAAGCAGGAGAACCTATATGATTTCTGAAAAGTTGCTGTCCAGTTTCTTCTTGAAAGCCTCCAGTGATGAAGCACCCACAACTTCTGAAGCAAGCTGTTCCATTAATTAATTGTTCTCACTGTCAGAAAATTTCTCCTTATTTCTAGGTTGAATTTCTCCTTGATCAGTTTCCTTCTGTTGTTCCTTATCTGGCCTTCAAAAAATCTCTTTCCTCTCTGTGACAGACCCTCAAATTTTGGAATACTGCTATCATGTCACCCCTGTTCCTTCTCTTCACTAGACTAGCTATGCCCAGTTTTGACTGAATGCCCAGTATTTAATTTTAAGCAATTATTAAATCTAAGGCAATCTCCTTGATTTCACATAGAAATAGTAATATGTAATGCAGAGGATCTGCAAACATTATTTGTATTAGTAGTGTGGAAGATTGCCTTATATGACTGATGTAATTGTTATTATTATCATCTACATTATGTAGCTTGTTAGGACAATCTGAAAATGCTGTACAGTTTTGACTATTATTTTCTCTTCCATGTCTCATCAGCTCATTTATGGCTCTGCTCCACTGATGAATGATAAAACTCCAGGCCTTTCTTTTTACCAGATGGTTCCACCAGAAGCCCTTCAACATGCAGGGATGGCATCACTGCTCCTGCATTTCAACTGGACCTGGATTGGTCTCCTTGAAGTGGATAGTGAGCATGCAGAAGAAATTATTCGAAATGTGGTTCCACTTTTTTTCAAAAAAGGAATATGTTGTTCTTTTATTGAAAAACTCCCAAAATATAGTGATGTAAGTGGATTGGAAGGTATGATTATTCAGGGAGCAAAAGTATATGAGCTTATGATGGACAATAAAACGAATGTGATAATTGTCTTTGGAGAATCTACCACCATGGGGACATTGAGATGGTTCACATATCTACCAAATATCACAGATGTGACAAGTAAACCTAAAGGAATTGTATGGATACTGAATGCTCAGATTGAGTTTGCTTCATCAGCATTTCAACGCGATTGGACAACAGATATAATCAATGGTGCTCTTTCTTTCACAATGCATCTGTTGATCTACCAGAGTTTAAATCATTTGTTAAGAAAAAAAAACCCTATGTCGCCAAGGAAGATGGATTTATCTATCTGTTCTGGCAAAATGTTTTTGCCTGTGATATGCCTGACGCAGTTCTGGATGATGTGCCTGAGAAAATTTGTAATGGGGAAGAGAATCTTGAGACCATTGCTGGGCCCTTTTTTTGAAATGAGAATGACTGGTCACAGCTACAGCATCTATAATGCTATTCATTCTTTAGCTCATGCTTTACATGCCATGTCCTCCTCAAAACATAAAAGAAGAGGTCTGACAGACAGGATAGGAGGGAAGATCCATAAAAAAGACTTCTGGCAGGTAATGGACCCAATGACCTTATTTGGTACAGGAGCAACAGTGTTTGCATGATGGCAAGGCTGATCTCCATTTCCTCAATTCCTGTCCCTCACAAATCTCACATGGATCTATATTTGTATGTGTAACTGTTTAACTCTGAACAGCATGCAGATTTTAATTTACTGGATCTAGTTGATTTTATATTAAGTAACATTCAAATGATAAAAGAATGGTTAGCAAAATTAAGAGATTACTGAAATCCATTATCTTCCATCTCTCCTATCATACATTTTCTAATTTTCTTCCAACAATCCTTATAAATTATACTCTTAACTCTTCTTTTAATTTTATTAAAAAGAGAAGTAATATACATAGAATGCAACTATATATCCATTTGCCTCTTCTGAAAATTACCACAATGGAGAGGAATAATTTAACCCTTCCAATACTCTTGCATTTTTCTTTTGATTTAGTTCCATAACTTTCTGAGAACTGTATCTTTTAACAACAGTGCTGGAAAACTTGTTTCATTTGATCAGAATGGGGTTGTAAGAGGTGGATTTGACGTTACGAACTGGATTGTTTTCCCAAACCAATCATTTATTCGACTGAAAATTGGAAATATAGATCACTTACATCCTCCAGATGAAATGTTAAACATCAATGATGAAAACATTTCATGGCACAAATGGTTTAATCAGGTAAATCTGAATTTTATTTATTGGTTGAATGACTTATTGATTTCATTTATGTGAAAGAAAATGTTATAAATATTATTGAATTCACAGTTTGAATTAAGTTCCTTAGCATGGGATATATGAATTAAAAGAGATAGAAATCTCTTAACCAAACTTTCCCCCCTTTTTGAGATGTCAGAGCTATGTTTTAAAACCAGCAAGATGTCTTGGAAAGATTACAATCCCTAAATATAAGAGATCACTTTCATTGGCCTACTTTGATGCATTGCATAAAAAGGACTTAAAGGAATTTTTTTAAATGTCAAATTGAGCATTATTACACACATGAAACAGGAAATACTTCAAAAAAACTCATTGAAATTTGTTGCTATTTCAATAATCTCATCCAAATCCATTATATGAAATTCAGTAATATTATCCAGGTTCTTTTAATTACTGAAAGAGGACACAATTAGTTTATGACACAACACATGTTATAATAATATGGCTGAGAGATGAACTAATTTGACTACTTGTAAGCTTTTAGCATGTCAAATAAGCTATCCTGGTCTGCCTTTACTACTTTATCATCAGATGTTTAATTGACTGCATAACTTTAAACATTCTATACTTGCTCTGAAAATACCCACAATTGGTTCTCAGAATTTCTAATGGGCCCACTGGACAAGCAGTTTCAAACTCCTATTCCAGAACATTATTTTCCCTTTTTATTATTTCTAGGTGCAATCTATTTCTGCATGCAGTCAGAGTTGTTTTCCTGGTTTTAGCAAAAAAAAGTGAAGGAAGGGAAGCCATTTTGCTGCTATGACTGCATCCCTTGTCCAGAAGGGAGAGTTTCAACTGAGATTGGTAATCTGAGTTCTTCATTTATATGAATACTGTAGGGGACCATCATTAAAAGTTAAAATGGATTTAAAGGAGGTTAAAGAGGGTTTTTTCTCTGTTGTTGTTGTTGTTGTTGTTGTTGTTGTTTCTACTTTCATCTGAGTAATGGTTCATATGAGCCATAGTGGCTCAGTGGTTAGAATGAAGTACTGTATGCTACTAACTCTGCTCTCTTTGCTTGGAATTCAATTCCTTTGATCCTGACTTGCTCAAGCTTTCCATCCTTCCAAGGTCGGTAAAATGAGGGTCCAGATTGTTGGGACTCTGTAAAATGCTAAGAGAGTGCTATAAAGCACTGTAAAGCTGTATATAAATCTAAGTTCTTTTTCTGGTGCTATCTAAATATGATATATATGCATAGATTTTACAAATTTTATGAAGTAAACTAATAGATGTAATTCACCATATACCTTAAATTGAGAGACGCAGTGCCTCAGTGGCTAAGATGCTGAGCTTGTTGATAAGAAAGGTCGGCAGTTCGAATCCCTATAAAGGAACATAATGGAGTGAGCTCCCATTACTTGTCCCAGCTTCTGCCAACCTAGCAGTTCTAAAGCATGTAAAAATGCAAGTAGAAAAATATGAACCACCTTTAGTGGGAAAGAAATAGTGTTCTGGGTGCCTTTGGCATTTACTCATACCAGCCACATGACTACAGAGATGTTTTTGGACAGCACTGGCTCTTCAGCTTTGAAACAGAGATTAGTACTGCCCCCTAGATTTGGGATTGACTAGCACATATGTGCGAGGGGAATCTTTACCTTTACCTTTATATCTTAAACGAACCCATTCCACAATTACATGCATCCAAATGAAGAGGAATAAAGAAGATTCATATTGAAACCATCAAAGAATAAGACAGCATTGTTTATTGAGGCAACTCAAAAGGAAAAATTAAAAATATTAATTTTAATGGTCATTAAATAGTCAGAATATAGAGGCTAAAATTGTTTTAAAATAAAATATTTTTACTTTTATAAAGCAAAGGGACATAATAGGAATTACAATATTATTATAAATTTAGCAAGCCTTTGGTTTCATATTTTATCTCTTATTTATTTACTTACAGAAAATCTACTATTTATTAATTCATAATAAAATCTATTTTTAAATCAGCTAAATGAAGGTGGCTCCTGTGATTTCCGAGCTTTCCATATCAAAATCTTAAAAGTTTAAGTTTCTATTAGAATTACAATAATACCATACTGATGAATTTATGATTTGCATGATAAATTAACATTCATATCTTTTTCTTTCAGACAGAAGTGAATGTTCCAAATGCAAAGAGAAAACCTATCCCAACAAGAAAAGGGACTTCTGTATACCCAAAATAATTAGTTTCTTGTCTTATGAAGAACCTTTAGGAATCAGTTTAGCCTCTTTGCACTTTCTTTTTCTTTGGCCACAGTTCTTGTGCTAAGTGTGTTTATGAGGAATCACAACACGCCCATAGTCAAAACTAACAACCGGGACTTGACCTACACTCTCCTCATCTCCCTCCTGCTCTGCTTCCTTTCAGTGCTACTATTCATTGGCCAGCCTGGAAAAGTGACCTGTCTTCTCCGACAAACAACTTTTGGAATGGTTTTCTCAGTGGCTGTTTCTTCTATTTTAGCCAAAACCATCACAGTGGTTCTTGCTTTCATGGCCACCAAGCCAGGATCTAGCATGAGAAAATGGGTGGGGAAAAGATTCCATTGTTGTTTCCTGCTCCCTCGTCCAAGCAAGCATCTGTATTTTGTGGCTGTCAATGGCACCCCCGTTCCAAGATGTTGATATGGTCTCAGTGACTGAAGAAATTGTACTGCAATGTAATGAAGGTTCTGTGACCATGTTTTATTGTGTCCTTGGCTATATGGGTTTCCTGGCTCTTATCAGCTTCACAACAACTTTTCTTGCCAGGAAATTACCTGACAGTTTCAATGAAGCCAAGTTCATCACCTTCAGCATGTTGGTCTTCTGCAGTGTTTGGTTGTCCTTTATCCTAGCATACTTGAGTTCCAAGGGAAAATACATAGTGGCTGTAGAGATTTTTTCCATTTTAGCATCTGGTGCTGGGCTTCTAGGTTGCATCTTTTCCCCAAAATGTTATATCATTGTGTTCAGGGCTGAACTGAATAATAGGGAACAGCTAATAAGAAGAAAAGACTGATAAAAATAAGTGTCTATCTCCTTTCTCAACATTTTAAATCTAGATTTCTTTGTAGACACTGTTTATTATTTACAAAAATGTCTCTTTTAGCTTCCGATTTATATAAATTTCCTCTATTCTCCAAAACCTCTCATTTGTTATTTTAAAAACGGAATCATTTTTTTAAGTAACAGATAATTATCCTGCAAACTATGCTTGTTCAATTTTGTTTTTGTCCAGTACCCTTTTCTTAAAGCATATTGTTATTTCAATTTACCATATTTCTTGGACTATCAGACGCACATTTTCCCCCACTAAAAGAAGGTGAAAATTTGGGTGTGTCTTATATACCGAATGTAGCCCCGCCCACCCACCATTCCCTACCATTTGGCCTCTGCCTCCTAGCAATTTACCACCTTGTAGCAAATGGGAAAAATGGGGCTTACAGAGATGGCAATAGGCTACAGTAATCCCTGCAGCTGGAAACAGCTGATCATTGGGAGAGCTTGCTGAAATGGAAAGTGAAACTTGCTATTTGATGCAACAAGGCAAATTGCTGGGAGGCAGAGACAGATTTATTTATTTTTCTTCTAATCAGGCTAAACTGAAACAGGCTGTTTGCTGCAAGAAGGTAAGTCAATAAGTATAAATGCCTATAGAATGTTCAAATTATTAGACTTATTTTTTAAAGACTGCTTTATTATTATTCTATACAACTTAACAATATGAAGAAGCTTTTAAAAATAAATGCTTGATCTAAAGAGGCCCAGTGCTATTGTATCTTCTTTTAAATAGCAGAGAATAAGGTATACTTCCAGAAAGCCACATCAATTTTAATGGCATCTGTACAAGTATAGACTGAAATGTAACACCACAATTCGATTTTTCGATTTTCAATTTTATTGTATTTCTATGCCGCCCTATTCCCAGAGGGACTCAGGGCGGCTCACAAACCAAGTCGGGGGGGGGGGAAACAAACAAGAAAAAAAGACACAGACAAACAATACCACAATTTAAAAACAATCAACAGCCACACCATTCGAGCGGGGACAAGAACTCATCAGCCCCAGGCCTGACAGAACAGCCAGGTTTTAAGGGCTTTGCGGAAAGCCTGGAGGGTGGTGAGCATCCGAATCTCCACGGGGAGCTCATTCCAATATACACAAACAGTGTATATTGTCTGTACTGTTTATTGTTTGCTACAAGGAGGGAAATTGCTGGGAGGCAGAGGGAAAGGAATTAGAGGAATGGACATCTTGGGTTTGTTCAAGTTCAGCATAATTTCAACTTTTTATTCAAACCTTAGACTTATTCATGAAGTTGAAAAACTGTCCTATAAGAATATTTTTAAAACCATTCCAATATCTTTTCATGGAACAGACATTTGTAAGGGTGTTGGGTGTTTTTTTTTTTTGTCTAATTCCTTTGCAGCTTCACTGTTCCATGATCTGAATTGTACTGTATTTTTAATGTTATATGTGTTCATATTATAATTAAGAAGAGAGTTAAGATTTTAGCCTTTTTTATGAAGAATTATTTTATTCCACTTGTGACGTTTATTATCTTCCAAAAAGGGATGAAATCTCTTCATGAGGTTTCTCTACAGGGTATGGACAGGAGATTACACCACTGGAATTACTTTTATTTTTTGTGTTTTGAATTTTTAATTGTCAGAAAAGAAGCACAATAATAATGCAATAGGTAATCTGCGTCAAATAGCAGGGTTAGGGGATGGTCAACAGATAATGTTTTCCCTGGAAGATAGATACTTTTACAAAAAAGTAAATTATATATAGTGGACAATTACTTATTCATGTGTTCTAATCTATAAAATATCTAAAATGCAACAGTCAGGAAATTTAAGGAATACACCCCACCCCTCCTAATCCCCCCCCCAAACACACAAAAAAACCCACATTTGGAATCCCTTCAAATCACTCCAACCGGATTTTATACATTAAAGCACTTCTGTGATTCAACACTCAGGAATGGTTGAAATAACCTGTAGGATTTATGTAGAAATGGAGTATATAACAAATTTAGTAAAATCACAAACATAATTTCAAGTAATAATGTTGAAAGCTATTTTATATGAATGAAGCCCAATATAACCCCAACTGGAAAGTGATTATATATTCAATAAACAAATAGTATTAGTTTATTGAATATTTGTTTACAAATAGTAAAAAAAAAATAGGTTTCTTAATTTAATCTATGCAGATTGTGAAAATAATTGAAAATATTATATACTTGTGTCCATTATTTTTTACCCACTTCTCTGTAGCTGATTTATGGATTCTCTCCCCTCATGAATGATAAAACTCCCGGCCTTTCATTCTACCAGATGGTTCCCCCAGAATCTCTTCAATATGCAGGAATTGTCTCACTGCTACTACATTTCAAATGGACCTGGATAGGGTTTCTCATCATGGACAATGATCATGGAGAAAAAATGGCACAAACTATGATTCCATTTCTTTCAAAAAAGGGGATTTGTTTTTCTTTTATTGAAAGAATCCCAAAATTTAGTGATATTACTAAACTTGAAGGTATGATTCAGCAGGGGGTAAAAGTATATGATAGTATCATGGGTAGTAAAGCTAATGCATTTGTAATTTATGGAGAATCTTTCTCTATGATGTTCTTGAGATGGTTTCAGTATATTCCAAATCTGGAATCAGTGAGAAGTAAACCCAAAGGTATTGTGTGGATAATGACAGCCCAGATGGAATTCACTTCATCAGCTTTTCAACTCCATTGGGATACAGATATAATCCATGGTGCCCTCTCCTTGTCAATGCAATCTGCTGATATACCAGAATTCAAATCATTTATTCAGGAAAAAAAGCCCTTCAGTGCAAAAGAAGATGGGTTTATCATGGCAAGAAGCTTTCAACTGTGTCTTTCCTAATATGGCAATGAGTGATGTGCCTGACAATATTTGCAGTCCTTTATTTTCAATTTTCCATTATTGTACAATTCTTGCTGTCATTAATACACATAAAATTCAAACGTCACACATATTTAATTGTACATGTATTAATGGTAATATCAATACATGTAAAATGAATATTACCACTTATTATTACATATAATATTAATATTACCAGAACAGGATGACAAAGGTAAAATATAGTTATTTTCCCTTTGTCATACTTTTCTGGTAATATTCCAAACAAGAATATCTCTGGTTTCAAATCTATATGTTGTCTTATTTTTTCTAGCCAAATATGTATTTTAGTCCAATATTTATTCACCTTTGAGCATGTCCACCACATATGATAGTATGTTGTTGTTGTTGTTTTGTTTTGTTTTTTATGGCGCCTACTCCCGAAGGACTCCTCGCAGCTCACAATAAACAGGGAAAGGGAAATAAATAAGACAATACAAAGAATTTAAAAATGCACAACATTCACAATTGAGGCAGGGCTGGATATTTCAACAGCCCCCAGCCTGTCGGAACAGCCAGGACTTGGTAGCTTTACAGAAGGCCGGGAGGGTAGTAAGTACCTTGATCTGATTGCACTTCCAACATTTAGCTGATAGATTTTCATACATGTTTGCTAATCTCGCTGATGGTAGTGTAATTCTTTTTCTTCTTCCCTAATGCACACCAATCTGACTTCTAGACAGACAGACTACTGCTACCATCATGATTAGAAAAATGTTCTCAAAATTGGTCTTTAATTTTTTTTGCTGTAGCTCCATTATTTTCTGAGGGGTGTTTCTTTTAACAACAGTACTGGAGATCTGGTTTCTTTTGATCAGAATGGAATAGTAGCAGCTGGATTTGATATCATCAACTGGATTACTTTTCCAAACAAATCATTTCTTCGTGTGAAAGTTGGGAAAATTAATCACTTATCTTCTCCAGATGAACTTTTAACTATTAATGAAGAGATCATTACATGGCATAATTGGTTTAACCAGGTAGGATCTAATTATAATTATAAGCCTAGTAATCAAATCTAATTATTTTATTTTAAATTATGTGTGTCTATTATGACATGGAAATTCCTTATGTTTAACAATCTTTTGAAAAAATAGGTGAATTAATTTCAGTATATGAATTTATATAATAAATGCACTTCTGAGTTACAAATGTCTACCCTAATTGCCATGATAGACATTTTGCAATTGATATTATCATTAATTGGGCCAAAGTATAGAGATATAACATTGATAGTTTTCTTATAAATCAGATATTCCTATAAACTATTTCTCTTTAAATCTACTAAAAATGTAATTAATGCTTATGCTAAAATTTTAACTAAGAAGTTGATGAATGCGACATTTCTAGAAGACATATTTATAATGTTTAAAGTGAATCCATACTTCAAATATTATTAATGCAACATCACTGGTTAGAAAATTATGTTACAAACTTAGAAAGCAATGTGTTCGGTGGTGGGTTCCTACTGGTTCAGACCGGTTCAGTAGAATTGGTAGCTCTGACTGCAAGCCGAGAGCAAACCGGTTCTATGTTTCTCTGAAAGTGGGCTTGTCCGCCCATCCCTGGGTTATACTGACCTTTATTTCTTCTTCCGAAGCCCAGCTGATAGGTGGCAGCAGACTGAATTGCCTCCCTTCAGCTGTATTCCTTGCTCCTTTCTTGTTTGCAATGTGGAAGTTCAATTTTTTTGCTAAACTGTGAAGTTCGTATGGAGTGAACCTGTTGTTCAGCTGGTAGGACCCCACCCCTGAATGTGTTGTATTTCTTAATATAAAAAGCACATTTGATTTAATTTCTAGTGAGAAGCTTGGGCATAAATTTATTTGCTCCATCCAGTGGCTTCTGTCTTTTTTATTAATACACATAATGAATTAAAATCCCAATTTAAATTGAAATGTAGAATATCAAATTATACAAAATACATTTAGAAGTGAA
This sequence comes from Thamnophis sirtalis, assembly GCF_051295495.1. Lineage (NCBI taxonomy): Eukaryota > Metazoa > Chordata > Lepidosauria > Squamata > Natricidae > Thamnophis > Thamnophis sirtalis. Next base: position 113,905,727 of record NW_028261384.1, read on the forward strand.
AATTTGGGAGAAAATAATTCACAAGTTACAATTTCAAGGCATCTTTTCACCTTAGAGTGCCGAGTGAAGATATGCAAAAGTGATACAGCTACTGAAATAGAGCGATTTATCCATCTGTAACAACAATTTCTAGCATAACCATTTTGAACTGGTCTTTTGAATTTAAATACGCATCAAATTTCATCCTTTCTTTTATCTTTCTATATTGCAACACATTCCTCTTTAATTTCCAGGTGATACCCATCTCTGTTTGCAGTGATAGTTGCTATCCTGGTTTCAGCAAAAAAGTGAAGGAAGGAGAGCCATTTTGCTGCTATGATTGCATCCCCTGCCCAGAAGGGAGAATTTCAACTGAGAATGGTAATCATGTCCCTCCTTATTCAAAATAAATTCAGGCAATAAAAAGAATAATGTAATGTTAACAAGTAGATTTAAAAAAAAACATTTTTAGATGTGAAGATTAAAAACTTATATTCACCAGAATGTTGAACTGTCTCAATGCATTAACAACAAAGATTATCTAATTTTGTATGTACTGTATGTATTGTATGTATATACTGTAGATCAATATGTAGAAGTTGTCAGGTTTTCTTATAGATCTAACAGCTGCCATCAAAGCATCTATGAAATATTATTGCTAACTTATCTCTAAACACTTTTTTGATCTGTTTTCTCCAACTTTTCTCATCGGTAGTCTTCAACATCACTGAAGTAAATTTGAAGGGTATAGAAGATCCCTTAGATCAAAGGGCATCTAGGAATCAGATTACAAAATGACAAGATCAGAACATAATTATTGATTGTATTTGACTGGAAAAGTTAGTTCATAGTTTATTTAATAAAAGAACTTCCTGATAAATAGTCAAATAAAATCATCATTTATGTATGAAGCTAGCCATTGGGAACTGTAATAATATTTTGTCCTATAGGTTGACTTTACATTATGATTCACTTTTTCTGTATTAAATTTGAATCTCAAAATTATAAAGTTTGCTAAACATAAATAGTTTTTAGAAATGTAAGATAATATGATGAGACATCTTTTAACATGATAAATGTTTTATTAATTGATTTATTAAACAGATTTATATGGTACAAGATGAATTTCCTTAATAGATGGAACCTGTAACATAAGTTCCCTTCCAATCTTGGTGTGCAGATAGATAGATATTGTATAAAAATGTACTCCTCGAGTTATGACCAAAATTGAGATAGACATTAAGTGAACTGTCTCAATTAACAACCCCATCCCTGCTGTCAATACAATTGTTAAAAGCACATGTATGGATTATTAAGTGGAACATGGAGGAGAGGTTCAAGAATGGGAGAAACCATAGGGAGCCTAATAGAGGCACAAGTTAACACAGAAATGCTAATGTTAGTGTTAACAAGGGAAAACAAACACAGTATGGTTTGCTTTTCCTTGCTAATGCTGACAAAGTTAATAGCCATAGCAATAGCACTTAGATTTATATACCACTTCATAGTGCTTTTACAGCCCTCTCTAAGCAGTTTACATTCAGCCTATTGCCCACATAAGGTCCTCATTTCACCCACCTTGGAAGGATGAAAGGCTGAGTCAACCTTGAGCCAGTGAGATTTGAACTGTCAGCCTAAGTAACCCGCTGTACAGCACACTAACCAATGCACCATCTCAGCTCTCTAATATTAGTGTTACTAAGGAAAACAAACTGTTCCATTGCTTGCATCCCATAAGCAGCTGTCATTTTCCAAGTTTGTGCTTCTGCAATCATGCTGCACATGGCTTCATTGCCATGTTGAATGGGTTGCTGGGTTGAAGCAATTTGTGGCTGTATTCAGAAAAAAAAAAAGATGGTCACGTGTGAGATTGTGCTGTGTGGCCCAACAACAAACCAACCTGTTCTCTTTCCATATTCTTGCCTCCTGAACATGTGAAATCTTCAAAAGGTAATTGAGTGATTGACGAAGTGTGTGAAACCCAGTGGGGTGACAAAATAAGACCAGCATCTGCGAGGATCTAGCAGGGAGGATGGAGAGCTAGACAATCAGGGAGACATACTGCAGCTTGTCTGCAGTTTGTCATAAGGATGAATAACTGCAGGGACACTGTATCAGATTCAACTTTGAAACTGGGTCATATGTACTCTCTTTTTGGGGGAGGGGGGGCTGTTGTAACTTCAAAAATCCAAATACTGTTAATTGTTTTAAAGTGACAAAATGATTAAAGCAGTTATCTTTATCACACCTTTTGTCTCTCATATACCAAGGTTCTAATCTTAATATTAAGTACAATCTGCAAAAGTTAGAAGGTTATATTGCGTATAAGACAAAGCATGACTACTTGACATCTGCAGGCCTTCCTATATATCCATTAATAAAAGTAGCTGCCTAATAGTATAGGCAATAATATGATCACATACTAGTCAGATTTATGATATGCATGAAGTACTAATGTTACACAACTTCTTCTATTTCAGACAAAAATGAATGTTTGAGGTGCCAAGACAAATACTATCCAAACAAGAAAAAGGATTTCTGTATTCCCAAGGTTATAAGTTTCTTGTCTTATGAAGAACCTTTAGGGATCAGTTTAGCATCTCTTGCACTTACATTTTCTTTAACTACAATCCTTATATTAGGAACATTTATGAGGAACCATAACACTCCCATTGTCAAAGCTAACAACCAGAGCCTGACCTACACACTCCTTATCTCCCTCCTGCTCTGTTTCATTTCAGCATTGCTATTCATTGGTAAACCAGGGAAAGTGGCCTGTCTTCTCCGACAAACAACTTTTGGCATCATCTTTTCAGTCGCCGTTTCTTCTGTCTTGGCAAAAACTATCACAGTTGTTCTTGCTTTTATGGTCACCAAACCAGGATCCAGAATGAGGAAGTGGGTGGGAAAAAAGTTAACCAATTCCGTTGTTGCCTCTTGTTCTCTGATCCAAGGAAGCATCTGTATTTTGTGGCTAGCAATGACTCCCCCATTCCCAGATGTTGATATGTTCTCAGTGACTGAAGAAATTATCCTGCAATGTAATGAAGGCTCTGTGGCCTTGTTTTATTGTGTTCTGGGATATATAGGTTTCTTGGCTCTTATCAGCTTAATCACAGCTTTTCTTGCCAGGAAATTACCTGACAGTTTCAATGAAGCCAAGTTCATCACCTTCAGCATGTTGGTCTTTTGTAGTGTTTGGTTGTCCTTTGTTCCAGCATACCTGAGCTCCAAAGGGAAATACATGGTGGCTGTGGAGATCTTTTCCATCTTAGCCTCTGGTGCTGGGCTTTTGGGTTGCATCTTCTCCCCCAAATGTTATATCATTGTATTCAGGCCTGATCTAAACATCAGAGGATAATTAATAAGACAAAAATAAGCCTTTCCCACTTTCTCAATGTTTTTAATTTAGACTTCTTTCTCTGTATGCAATGTTGAATATTTATGGAAAGTTATCCAATTTTGACAAAATGAAATGAAACTGCATGCATCTCATCTCTTCTGATCATTTCTTGAAACTAGCCCTTTTTTCCCCCAGAATCTTTTTTCCGAAGCACATTTAAAACAACAACAAAACAACAAAACCATAGAAATATCCAGTAGTGCAAACTGGAACTTTGTTTTTATTCTCCATTTTGGGTCCAACATGGTATTAACAATAGCAATAACAATAGTTAGACTTATATACCGCTTCATAGGGCTTTCAGCCCTCTCTAAGCTGTTGAGTCAGCATATTGCCCCCAACAACAATCCGGGTCCTCATTTTACCCACCTCGGAAGGATGGAAGGCTGAGTCAACCTTGAGCCTGGTGGGGTTTGAGCAGCCAAACTGCTGAACTGCAGTCAGCTGAAGTAGCCTGCAGTGTTGCATTTAACCACTGTGCCACCTTGGCTCTAAGTGAGGTAGACCTCATTTAATGACTATTCAAATTTATCATGTACCTTTAAAAAGCTACCTATAGCCCAGGGGTGAAATGCTACCAGTCACATGAACTGTAGTAAAAAAAAAAGCTACTAGTTTGCCCAAAACCCTAGTAAAAAAAAATGCTACCATCTATCTTGCCATACTTGTTAAGTGAGTTATCGCAGTTGTTGGGCTAGTAACATGGTTGTTAAGTGAATCTGCCTTCCCCATTGATTTTGCTTGTCATAAGGTTGACAAAGATGATAATATGATTCGTGGACACTATGAGTATATTACAAAGAATTTTGGTCACATGACCATGGGAATGCTGCAAAAGTCATCAGTGCAAAAAATGGTCATGTCACATGTTTCAGTACCTTTGCAACTTTGAATGGACATTAGATGAACTATTATATTTGGAGACTACCTGTATATTGCATTTATACTAATGCAGATACCTGATATTTTAAAAGAAACAATAGATAAAACATTTCTCATTTTAAAAACAAGAAAGATTGAAGTAGGTGGGAATTTCTTTTGTTTTTTAAAAATTTTAACGGCTAAAAGTCCGAGTTATAAAATCATTCAAAAATTCCTCATCATTGGTTGCAGAAAATAACAGGACTTAGATGGGGAAGAAGGCGGGGCTTAGCAGTGAGAAGACGGACTTTCAGGCAGCTCCTGAGAGACCATCTATGCCAGGTTATTTGGACGATTCGTTTCGAATCTATGCTGTCCCGGAGACACAGTGAAAGTTGGAGGGGACTCCAGTGGTCCCAGAGATGTTCGCAAAATCTCTGGGAACCTAAGGAAAGCCCTCCTAATCCAGTGACTTCCAGATCAGCCGATGCTGACTACAACTGCAAAAGCCCAGAGAGAGAGTGGATATAAGCATGTCGTTTGGTGTGAGTTTTAAATCTTTTTTTCTTGTTGGAAAGAGAACACTCTAAATTTGGAAACTTAGTTTAAAATAAGGCTGACTAGTGAGAAAAGCGGTGGGGATAAATGTTGCCGACTGAAAGATTATTTTTCTGTTTCTTTTTTTATTTTTGGAAGCCAGGCTGGACTCTTTTGTAATTTAAATCGGTCTCTTGTGTTCCTCCTTTTTGTTGTTGATATTTTTAACTTTGAACCTAATGGGGACATTGAATTTTAAACTTAAAGTGCCTTGAAGATTTGCTTTTTTTTTGTTTTTGTTTTTTTGTTTTTTTTTGTTCCCTTTCAGCCTTTTGGTTGTATTTTAACAATTAGTAATTAACAAACACTACGGAACAACAGGCTAAGGCAAGCTATAAACTACAAACCACAAGCTAACACTGCCATCTAGTGGACTTGAACTTTGTTATCAAAATCCCCCCTGTAATGCATTTGATTTACGTATTTACGCAGCTGGAATCTTGCTAGACAAAACAGCAGAGCTGAGAGTGACCTTGGAAAGTCTTTTATCTTAGGGGGGGAAAGAGTCAGAAAAAAATCATTTGTTTCAGCTTGTTGACATTCTTTCATCTCTCAACACCATTTTCACACCATCTGCTGTGGAGACATCGACATTGATTTTTTCTTTTTTGATCATCCCCATTGACTTTTTGATCTTTTACACTTTTTTTCTGTTTTGATTATTCTTTTTAACCTTTGGATCATTCTTTTTGACCCCTTGACTATTTACATTTTTTCTGCTTTTTCTTTTTCCCACTTGTAGCTGAAGCACCTCTCCTTCCCTTTTTGGAGGGGGGTTATATATATATATATATATATATATATATATATATATATATATATATATATATATATATATATATATATATATATATATATATATATATATATATATATATATATATATATATATATATATATATATATATATATATATATATATATATATATATATATATATATATATATATATATATATATATATATATATATATATATATATATATATATATATATATATATATATATATATATATATATATAAGACCCCCCCTCCAAAAAGGATATATATATTCTTACTGCATTTATTTCTTCTCTGAAGAAATTGGGACATCAACAGATGATCTAATTTAAATTTTGAACAAAATAGTTGGAAAAGTTCCTTTCTCTTCCTTTCTCTTTCTCTCCCTTCTCCCTTTTCTTTTTTCTCTTTCTCCCTTGTCTCATCTCACCCCCTTTCCTCTGTGTACTTTATGTATTTCATCCACTATACTTATAACCCCCCACTCTCTAATACTAATTGGCTATGAGTAGAAAAGCAGCTGCTTTTGGCTCTACATCAACCTCTGCCTCCTCACCTGCGGGAGGCCAGAGGACAACACAGACGATATCCCAGCATGAAAAAGAGAAGGAAGCAAACTTTGAAACATTTATGCAAATGATGCAGAAAATGCAAGCAGGAATTGACAGAAAAGATAGCAAGTTAGACACCCTTGTAAAAAAAATGGAGGTAATGGAACAACAAAATCAAAGCATAGTGCAAAAAGTTGATAATATGGAAGGGAAAGTTGAAAGTATGTACAACTGGATGCTGAAATACAAAGACAGAATTCAAAAAATTGAAAATAAAATTCAAGAAGGAGAGAAGAAAACCGAGAAGCTAGAGATCAGACTAAGTGATGTAGAAAGAGAGAGCAGTGGAATATTAAGATGGGAGATGGATAGGTCTGAATTTTTCTTAAGATTTCAAAACATAGAAGAAGAAAAAGGAGAGGACTTAGTTCAGATAATTTCAAATATTTTGATAGATGTTCTGGGGATGTCCCAGGACAAAATAATAGAAATTATTGATGAGAGTTTTAGAGTATACACAAGATATGCAATGAGAAATGCTCTCCCAAGGGAAGTGCATGTAAGATTTACTAAGAAAACAATTAAATCACAAATTTTACAGAAATTGAGAGATAGAAAATTAGAATATAAAGGTAAGGAGATTGTAGTTCTCAAACAAATTCCGAGAGAGGTGAGAGAGAGGAGAAGAGAATATCAATTTCTGACTAAAGTATTGATAAAAAAAAGGTGTTAACTACAGATGGCTCATACTGGAAGGTTTACTTTGTACTTGGCAAGGACATAGGATAGATACAATTGAGAAGGCAGAAGCTTTCTACGAAGAATACTTTAGAGAAATGGCTGAGAAAGCTGGGAAGGACGATTCAGCAGTACAAATACTGGAACCACCTGCAACCGCGACCGAAAAAATAGAAGGAGCAGTAGGTGGAAGTGAGAAAGAAGGGGCGACAGGGAATGGAAGCCGTAAAGAAAAACGAGAACCCAGATCTACTAGAACGATAAATCCTGTATATAAAGTATAAACATGGAAGAAAGAAAAATGATTACAATTAACATTAATGGACTTAATTCGGCAATTAAAAGGAAGAAAATATTCCATAAATTAGAGAAATTACAACTTGACATAATTTGTCTGCAAGAAGTACATATCCAAAAGAAATATGAACATTTATTAACTCAACCAAAGCTTGGGAAAATGTTTTCATCATTGGCAAACTGCAAGAAAAGAGGAGTGGTCTTTTATATTAAAGGCAACATCCCAGCAAAAGTAGTCTATGCAGAGGAAGAGGGAAGAATTTTGATGGTGGAAATTATGGATACCAAAAAGACACTCCTAATTGGAATCTACGCCCCCAATGAAAAACAAGATGAATTTTACAAAAAATTACACAAAAAAGTTTTGGAACTAGACTATGCTGATATTTGTATGATGGGAGATTTTAATGGCATTGTGAATCAAAATATGGACTATAAAACACATAAAACAAAAAAATTAAATAGGAAGCCTCTGCCGAAATCCTTTTTTAGGATGACAGATGAAGTAAATCTAAAAGATATATGAAGAGAAAGAAATGCTAAAAAAGAACAATATACTTTCTACTCAAACAGACATTCTTCATTCTCTAGAATAGATATGATATGGGTCTCAGCAGAGTTGAGCTCCAACATAAAAGAAATTGAGATTGAAGCAAGTACCTGGGCGGACCACAATCCAATTTTAATTAAATGGAAAGGCCAAAGGGCAAGACCTAGATGGACACTAAATAACACTATATTGAAAGAAAAAGAGTTTGTACAAAAAATGGAAAAAGAGCTAGTCCTTTTCCTTAAAGAAAATAGGAAAGAAGATACGTCGTTGCAGAATCTCTGGGATACAATGAAGGCTGTTATCAGAGGTTTGACAATAGACTACACAAGGAAGAGAAACTCAAAGAAAAGACAAATGCATAAAGCTCTAGACAATGACTATAAAATACTTGAAAGAGAACTACAGAGAGCACCACAAAAAAAAGATGTCAAAATAAAAATGGACATAATTAAACACAAAATGGACCTATTAGAAAAGGAAGAACTGGCACAAAAAATTAGAGGTGCCAAACAGAATTATTTTGAAAATGCGAACAAGCCAGGCAGGTGGTTGGCATATAAGATGAAAAAAGAGAGAGAAACAAAGAAAATACTTCAACTAAGAGATAAACAAGGAGAAATTCAGTATGGAAATACTGAAAAAAAATATATTATACAAGACTATTATGCTAAACTCTATGAACGGAGGAGGGACGAGTTAAAAAGTACCTACAAGATGCCAATCTCCCCCAGGTACCAGACGAAACTAGAATAATGTTAGAAAGTAAAATAACAATGATGGAGCTAACAGAGGTACTTAAAAAACAAAACAATGGGAAAGCTCCAGGACCAGATGGACTACCTGTGAAATTCTACAGAACATTTGAAGAAATATTGACCCTCCCACTCCTACAAGTCATGAATGAAGTGATGTCTGAGAGCAAAATACCGAAGTCATGGTCAGAAGCGTATATCACACTACTACCCAAGGAAGAGACTGATTTAACACAAATCAAGAATTATAGACCAATCTCTTTATTAAATTCAGACTACAAGCTATTTGCATTTATACTAGCTGAGAGACTTAAAAAATATTTAAATGGCTTCATCCACTCAGATCAAAATGGCTTTTTACCTAAAAGACAAATTAAAGACAATATGAGAATGATTTTGAATACCTTGAAATACTATGAGGCCCATCCTGAAAAACAATTGGCACTGATGTTCCTCGATGCGCAGAAGGCCTTTGACAATGTGAATTGGCAATTTATGTTTTTGCAACTGGAGCAGATGAATTTTGGCAAGAAATTCACTCAAACTATACGAATGATATACCAGAAACAAGCAGCAAAGATAATGGTAAATGGAGAACTAAGAGATCCTATTGAAATAAAGAGAGGCACAAGACAAGGCTGCCCACTATCACCACTACTCTTTGTCCTAACACTAGAGGTCTTAAACAGAAAGATCAGAGAAGAAGAAGAAGTAAGAGGAATGAAAATTAAGAGAGAAGAGTATAAATTGCAAGCATTCGCAGACGACTTAGTTTTTATTCTTGAAGATCCATTAGAAACAGCATCCAAATTGCTGGAAAGAATAGAGGAATATGGAGAAGTAGCAGGCTTGAAAATAAACAAAGATAAAACAAAGATCATGACAAAGAATATCCCAGCAACACAAAAGGAAGAGTTGTCAGAAATGTTGCAGATTCAAAACACAAGTAAGGTTAAATATTTGGGGATATATTTATCACCTAGATGTAGCACTCTTAAAGAGGATAACTATACCAGATTAAAACGACAAGTAGCAATTGACTTGGAGAAATGAGAAAATTTGCATTTATCAATGATGGGAAGAATCTCTACAATTAAAATGAACATTCTACCTAGAATTCTATATCTGTTTCAGACAATCCCAATCAGATTGGGTAAGGATTTTTTGCAAGATTTAAATAAAATAGTTTTTAAATTTATTTGGCAAGGGAAAAAAGCTAGAATAAAACTTAAATTACTACAAGATTTTAGATTGAGAGGAGGATTTGGGTTACCTGATTGGGAGCTATACTATCAGGCAACAAACTTGATGTGGATTAAGGAATGGATATTATTAAAAAACTCTAGATTATTGAATGTAGAAGGTCACAACTTGCTGTTGGGATGGCATGCTTTCCTATGGTATAAGGGTACTAAATCACATAGTTACTTTAGAAGACATTATATAAGGGAGGCGTAGTTGTTAAATTGGGAAAAGGTTAAAAGACTACATTATTTAAAAATTCCAGTCTGGATATCAACAATTGAAGCATTTTCATATCCGATAATATATAAAAAGGAACAAACAGTTAGATACACAGAATTATTGAATACAGAGGGTGAGCTCAAATCTAGTCAAGAGTTGAAACAAGAAGGGATGGAAATGAACTGGTATTCATATGTACAGATACAATCTAGATATAATGAAGATAGAAAAACTGAAGGTCTTTATAATAAAATGACTGAGTTAGACAAAATTCTAACAGGTACTGATGAAAAAGTAATTAAAAAACTATATGGATATTTATTGGAGTTTAAATTGCATGAAGAACAAGTTAAAGAAACTATGATAGCTTGGGGAAAAAACTTTAGGTATGGGATTGATTTAGAGAATTGGCAGAAATTGTGGTCTCAAAATTACAAAATGACAATGTCTACTGCATATAGAGAAAACTTGTATAAGATGTTTTACAGGTGGCACCTACCCCCGACCAGAATCGCAAGAATGTTCAAGAATAAATCAGAAAAATGTTGGAAATGTCACCAGATACCTGGCTCATACTACCACATGTGGTGGACTTGCACTGAAGCTAAAAGATACTGGACTAAAATCCACATGTGGTTGGAGAAAATGACACACAAACAAATAGACTTTAAACCAGAGGTCTTTTTATTGGGGATCATACCAGAAACCTATAACAAAGACTTAAAATATCTGATTGTAAATGTGCTAACAGCAGCCAGAACTGTTTTTGCAAAAAACTGGAAAAACGAAACAATACCAAAACAGGAATAAGTTATCCGAAAAATAATGGACTGTGCTGAAATGAGTAAATTGACATTTGAAATTAGAGAGCAAGAGGATGAACAATTTTATAAGATATGGGATTTGTTTTATCGGTGGCTAGGGGAAAAAAAAACTTTGGAAATGAAAAATGATATACTTATGCCTTAATTGAAAAAAGTAAATGATGATATAATTATGCTGTGAAATAATCTAATAATGACACAATGAAGTATTAATATAAGGTCTGGGGATATAATGTATAAGGTTAAGAACTTATTATAATGATATGTCGCTGCTGATAAAGCAATTCTAATAGGGGAACAAATGAAAACTGGTATATATAGGCAGCGATGCTTTGTTGAACAATGAAGGAATAAGATCTCTTTTGAAGGTATGAAATGCAAGGTTAACAATAAATAGAAGTATACTCTCTGGGGGAAAATAATGCTAATGTTAACTAAATATATATTGTAGAATGAAAATAAGGCCTTTAGTTATATTAGATGAAATATCTGAGACGGTAAATATTATTTGAAGATGCAGAGGTTAAAACAACTGTAACCAAACGACATGCTGCATGTGATGATGGTTTTTTTTGTCTTTTTGTCTTCTTTGTCTTCCCCCTCCCCCCCCTTTTTTTAAACCCTAGGTTATTGTGGTGTTTATTAAATATACAACAGAGAGATACGGGATGTATAAACGTAGTAGGGATGCACCTGTGATCAAATGACATATTGTATGTGATGATGGGGTTTTTTTTCTTCCCCCTTTTTTTTCCTCTCCTTTTCCCATTGTTTTTTTTATTGTTATGTGATGTTGTCTATGTAATAAAAAATAAAATTATATATATATAAAAAAAATCCTCATCATTCATCCTTGCTAAATGTCCTAGTTCTTTTAAGAATTCAAGTGAAAACAATAATTGAACTCTAAAAAAGCATGATTTCTTCAGGTCTTCCCAAAGGAACTGAACCCTGACTTAAAAATTACCTTCTTGTTTGTGCATCTAAATTACTCTCTATCAAAATCCCATGGAAATTTAGTGCCCAACATCAACAAAAAAAGACTAATGTAAACTTTTGCTTCTCTTTCTTTCTCTTAAAATAGCCATACTATTTAGAGATCAAGAGAAACAAGGCTGGCTTCTGGACTCCCAGGTTTGATCCTAGATAGATCGAGATTCAGACTTAAGGTGTCAAGATGTGTAAGTTGCAGAAATGTTAATGGCTTTGTTCTTGGAATAAGAGGGATTTTTTGAGCTTTGCCCTTGTAATGGGGATGGAAATTTTATTGATCTTAATGCTAGTGTTGAGTGCCCATGTGGTGTGCCTGACCTATAGGTGCAGCATCTTTCATCCATATAGTCCATATCACAAGTACCATTATCCAGGAGACCTTATGGTAGGTGGAATTTCATCTCAAGTTGGTCCAGTCTCTGAAGACATAACCTTTAAAGATCGTCCCTCATCAGTATTGCCTGGACAGTTTATGTAAGGAAAGTTATTGTTATTTGTTTCTATTTTACTACATTTGTATTTGCTGAAACAATAGACTATAGCATTGCTATCACAAAATAATAATTAATTGATTTAGTTGAAGTTAAGGAGATCCTCAGAACAGCATTCTTTCCTCAACCAGACAAAATAGAGTATGGAATATAATCAGATGTTTAAAGCAAACTTCCAAAAATGAATACCTCAAAATAGGTGAGCTTCCACACATATAATCCTCAGCCATTGGTGCACCTTCTGGGCAATATTGTGGGACAGACAGCTTGTGAGAGGATGATTTGAGGCTTTTTTGCATTTTTCTATATAATCCTCTTAAAATATGTACATCAATTAGTCTTGTACTAAATAACTCCTTCAAACACACTACAAGATCTTCAGCCAACAATACAAAAGTGTCTGCAAGAGGACTTGATGTATTATTATTTTTTTACAAAGTGACATTATATATGCGGATTCCAGACATTCCCTGTGTTTTTGTCTGAAATCGTTTGCATATTTTTTCTGCAGAATTATCTGAATAAATTATCTGAAGTCAATAAATGTTGTCTCCTTTTTCAATGTACATTTGTACATATATTAATTCTATATCCTGATTGCTGTTAATATACTATATCAGAAAGACAAAATTACTTGATGGGCTTTGGCTGCTATAGTATAAATACTGATGAAAATATAAGGACACAATATCCTTCTGATGTGCAATACTACTCTAATTGTAGTGGCATTCCAAAGAATTACCAACACATCCTGGCTTTGGCTTATGCAGTAAAGGAGATCAATGAAAACCCGCAAATCTTACCCAATCTCACCCTGGGCTTCCATATTTATGATAGCTATGACAATGCTCAAATGACCTATCAGGCCACCATGTTACTTCTAGCAGCAACGGAGAGACTGGTCCCCAACTACCTATGTAACATCCATAATAAAGTCACAGCTGTTATTGGAGGACTGGATGCTGAAATCTCTCTCTATGTGGCAACTCTCTTGGATATGTATAAGATTCCACAGGTAGGCTGGACAACCTTGCATGCAAATGTCATGCTACTTATAGTGATCTACTTTCACAATGTAATTTTGTTTTGCAGCATTAGGTATTTTCAAGTAAATAGTTCAGGAGTTGGAAAATTTGACTTAAAACCAGATTTGTTTTTGTTCTAGGTTTGGGCTTACATTGTTCAATTATTTCATTTATTTCTAATTATTGAAAAAAGATTGGCTTTTCTTTTTCTAAATAACCTCATGGATATTTAGACTACAATGATATGCAATTTTTTGTGATTCATTTTCTTAGCAAAGTGGGTGAACCATACCATAAACAGTTGACTTATTTATTTTGATGCCCCATATTTCACAAACAGTATAACAATCTTTTTAGCCTGGTTTTAGTGTTAAGGCTTTAAGTTTCAATAAGATTCAATCAAAATAAATCTCAGAAATTAATATCTAATAAATTAAGATCTATTGTTACCATAGGGACCAACATTCAAGTGATTAATATAACATGCAATGTTTTCAGTGATAATTTAAAGAGAAATTTCTTTCAAACAAGATGAATCAAGCTCTGCATATAGAAATATTTTTGTCATGTTCAATAATACTTTTGAAATTAATATGGTTAAAGACAAATGTTTTGGAAAACTATCAATGTTTTCATCGTCTGTAAAATTTAATTCCATACTAATAAATAATTATTGTCTCCAATTAACTACAAAATATCCAGAAAAATGTCAAAGTTTTTGTTGGTGGATATGATTCCCAATCCGAAATATCCATTATGTGACAATTAAGGGAGGATAACTGATCTGCCATGATTCAGTTCAGACTTTTTTGTATTTTCTCAACTGATGATTTCATTGTTTAATCTACAATCTATTATATTTAGCTAAGATGTTACAATGTGAAAGCGTTTTCTAAACTATTATTCTTATTCTTAAATTTGAAAAATCCTATGATATACTCTCATCCTTTCAAATGTGGTTCTTGGACCAAAGAGGTTTAAAAACACTTTTGAAAAAACATTTTCCTCTAATTTCTGAATGATGCCTGTTCCTATGTGCAGCAAGAGCCAACATCCTCATTTCAGTAATTCAAGCATGCACATACATTAACTTGCAGAGAGAACAATCAGTGTATTGATATGAAGGGAGAGTTAGTGGATATTTTTATATAGCAGTTTGACATATCAGTTTTTGGTATAGATTGTTCTTGCTCATCTTTATTGCTTATCTGGATGTTGATTAATAGGAACAAAAGAAGAAAAGATATTCTTAAAGCTGATTTTCTGTCTTTAACTTTCCATTTTTGTTTTTGAATGATATATAAGTAGAATTTGTTTTTCATATTTATTTATCACTAATTTCTTCTAGAAGCTTTCTTGCTTTCTTACACTTGGCATAATATAAAATGTATACTACTTTCCAATCTCTCTTGTGAAATTAAAAGAATTTAATGTCTTTTGACTGCCAGCTGACAATCATGAATACGTTCTATAAACATTATACTTTGTCAAACATGGTCAAGTCAAATCAATCAGATCAAATCTTTATTACATACATTAATAGGCCAGTCCTTACATTACATGCTGTGAAAAGATGCTTTGTCTTCTCAGCTAAAGAAACTTTGGGAATGCCTAGAGGCCTTGAAAATATACTGTTATTTTGTGTGCTACAGAGATGCCCGAAGGTTTTAGTAAATATTTGATGGTTTCTTAAATGTTTACAATGTATGACAGAGCTTTTTTCCCCCTTGTGGATTGTAGTTACTTTACTCTTATTGGTTGTGGCTAGACATTTCCTTATGATTTTTTTTATTCTTATATAGCAAAATATATTTTAAAAAACCCTTCTCTAACTTGAATTGCTTTGATTCACCATCAGTTATAGAAATTTATACTTTTAAAAAATGCATATCAATATACAAATCCCTTTGTCCATCTGCATGTAGAAAAAACTACCAGAAATACCTGTGCATGTGTACAAACAAGGATTATAACAGTATATCTTCTTTTGACATTTTGAAAATGTGGAACAGCAATTATCCATCACCTACAAATCTACTACTTGGTTTTAGATATATTCAGATCAGTAATTCCTCCAGATCTGGAGCATCACTGAATGGCAATCAACAGTCTTCCAACACCTTCCATGCAGTTATGCCTTCCACACCTACAATTTCCAGGAATAGAAATTCAGGGAATTTTCATCTCAATGAAACAGGCAAAGTTCTTTGAAAGGGTTGGTATGAGGATTATTAATTCAATATACTATATGTTGATTGTTTTGAAAATGATATTGGAAATGATCTGTAAGTGCTGCTCTTATCTCCTTGTCCTGTTTCTCTCTAGTTCATTTATGGCTCTGCTCCAATAATGAATGATAAAACTCCAGGCCTTTCCTTTTATCAGATGGTTCCTCCAGAAGAACTTCAGTATAACGGGATTGTCTCTCTGCTGCTGCATTTTAACTGGACATGGATTGGGATTTTTATCATGGAGAATGACCAGGGAGAAAAATTTATAGAAACAATGATTCCTCTTTTTTCCAAAAATGGGGTTTGTGTTCCTTTCATTTGCCGATTCCCCAAATTAACTGATTTCAGTAGAATTGATGGTTTGCTTCAACAGGCAGCCAAAATCTATGATGTTATCATGGATAGTAAGGCGAATGCAGTGGTGTATAATGGAGAATCTTTTGCAATGGGAAATTTGTTATGGCTTCAGTATATTTCAAATATAGAAGAGGTGAAAAGTAAACCAAAAGGTATTGTTTGGATTATGACAGCACAGATGGAGTTCAGTTTAATTCCTCTTCAACGTTCTTGGGATCTCAAAATAATTGATGGTGCCCTTTCCTTCACCATGCATTCCACTGCTTTACCAGAGTTCAAATCGTTTGCTAAGAAACAAAACCCCTTCAGCCCAAATAAAGATACGTTTATTAAACAGTTCTGGCAAGAAGCCTTTGACTGTGTATTCCCAGATACAACTATGAGTGATATAGAGGAGAATATTTGCAATGGTAAAGAGAATTTGGAGAGCCTTCCTGGGACTCTTTTTGAAATGGAGATGACTGGCCACAGCTACAGCATCTACAATATTGTTCATGCAATAGCTCATGCTTTACATGCTCTGTCCTCCTTTAGAAATACTGAGAGATCAATGATTGGTAGAGTAGGAAGGAAGATTCATAGTCAAGACATCTGGAAGGTAAGAGCCTCATTAGGAAAAATACTATGATTGATGGGAACCCGGAAATTCTCTTGACTATTTTTCCCATGTTTTATAATTAAAAAATAAAATAAAATTATGCTTCCTTCATCATGCTGAACTTTATTTATTTCCTCTATCTTTAGTGTTGATTACTATATGGCTATTTTAGACTGAATTATTTTGGGATTATTCTTCTTTTATATATCTCATAATTCTATCAGATTTTAGAAAGCTTATTTTCCAACTCCCATGATTCCTATATCTGTTTTACTATGTGTCTTTATAATTCTCTGATCTAGAAGAATCATTCTAATATGGTAAACATTTTTTTTCTGTTAAGCAAAATATCAGGGGAAAATCAGGGAGACATTAATCATAATCCTTAGATCTGTCTCATTTTTGAACAAAAAAATAATTCGGGCTCTCCTGTTGATCCTTTTAATTAATATCCTTAATTCTATTTTGTCTTCAATTTCAATATAATGAAATGGGGGAAAGGAATACTATTAAATCTATTCTATTGTGAAAAGTATCAACATGGAGACTAGTAAGATAATTTAGTCTTTCCAAATAGCAATAGCACTTAGACTTACATACCACTCCATAGTGCTTTTATAGCCCTCTCTAGGCAATTTACAGAGTCAGCATATTGTCCCCAACAATCTGGGTCCTCATTTTACCCACCTCGGAAGGATGGAAGGATGAGTCAACCTTGAACCGTTGAGATTTGAACTGCCGAACTGCAGCTAGCCGTCAGCTGAAGTAGCCTGCAGTACTGCACTCTGTGCCACGTAGACTCTTATTTGCCTTTTTCCTTTCAATTTAGTTCCACTATTTTTTGAGAAATGTTGCTTTTAACAATGGTGCTGGGGAACCAGTATCCTTTGATCAGAATGGGATTGTAGCAACTGGATTTGATATTCTAAACTTGATAGCTTTCCCAAATAATTCATTTCTTCACATGAAAGTTGGAAATGTCGATCATTCAGCATCTCCAGATAAAATATTAACCATCAATGATGACATGATTACATGGCACAGCTGGTTTAACCAGGTAGGATTTAATTATTGTATTTGATTCTGAATAAACATGCTTTTTTTTACTTTGATATGCAAATTCATATTATTGCACAAAAGGAAATTCTTAAATAAATCTTTCAGAAAAGCAACTTGTAGGCCTCATTATCATATGTGAATATCTCTTAAATAAAGATTTAATAGTTTTAGTTTTTCATTTGTGAAACATCATATTTCCTTATGTAATAATAAGTAATAATAAAACAATAATATTTCATTCCCAGCCCATTTTTGCCATAGGGTAGGAATCCAGGGTTTTTTGTCTTTGCCCAACTCACGGTTGCACTTATTTAATCTAGAAATAAGTATATATCATTGAGCTTGTACAATGTAAAAATGTTTTCCAAATGATTAATCCTATCCATGATGCCCATGACATGATTTCATCATTTCAAATGTGGACATTGGAATAACAAGCCTCATTTCCTCTTTAATTTCCAGGTAATACCCATCTCTGTTTGCAGTGAGAGCTGTTATCCTGGTTCCAGCAAAAAGGTGAAGGAAGGAGAGGCGTTTTGCTGTTATGACTGTCAGCCATGCCCAGACGGGAGGGTTTCAATTGAGAATGGTAAGAAATATTCATCATTCCTGATTTTATTTCCTAAAGAAAGAAAGGAATGCATTTTGATAAAATTGAACATGGCATGAGCCTCTATAGTACACACAAGATATTTTCTAAATCTGTGGGTTCATTATTTCAGTTCTTAGGAATATTCAATTAAAAAAAAGATGATTAAGGATGATGATAATCATGGCTAAATTAGGTTACCAGATTTTCATTTACACATTATGAAACATCACTGCAATTGTGAACCCATTTTAGATCATTTTTCCACATCTTCTACAGCCCTGGTCTCCTGGACTATAATTATAGACATATTGTATTTTTCACAGTATAAGATGCACTTTTTTTCTTCAAAAAAGAGGCTGAAAATCTGGGTGCATCTTATACATCGAATACAGCATTTTTTGTTTCCTGAACCCCCACCCATTCACCAAAATGGCTGTGCATAGCCTTGTGGAGGCTTTCAAAGAGCTCCTGGGTGCTGGGTAGGGCAGAAATAAGCAGAAAACAAGCCATTTTTGCCCCCCACCCACCCAGACCCCAGCAGCACTCTATAAGCCTCCATTAGGCTATGTATGCAATTTTTTGACCAAAACGGGCCTGTTTTTGCAAAAAAATGCCGTTTTTGCTCATTTTGGGGGGGTATTCAATCATATACTTTTGTACTCACATTTAGCAACCAAACTTTAAGTCCAAATTTTTATAAATGTTCCATTATTCAACCTTTTTATTATGTACTGTATTTTTCAGAGTATAAGATGCACCGGTGTATAATATGCACCAGGATTTTGAAGAGGCAAATTAAAAAAATAATTGCACTCTGCAGACCTCCCAAAAAGGCCTCTATTTTGCAAAAACGGACCTTTTTTTCAAAAAGAAAAGGGCTTTTAGGAGGCTTGTAGAGTGCTCCTGGAGGCTGAGTGGGGGCAAAAACACGCAAAGTAATGCCCATTTTTCACTCATTTTTTGCCCTCCCCAGTCCCCAGGAGCACTTTGGAAGTCTTCTAAAGGCTCTGAGAGATGGCCTCCTGCCAATTACCTCCTCGTGACCTATTAGATCTCACAGATTAGGCCTCCTCCAAGTTCCATCCGCCAGTCAGTGTCAACTGGCAACTACGCGGAGAAGAGCCTTTTCAGTAGTAGCTCCGACCCTTTGGAACGATCTCCCCGTGGAGATTCGTACCCTCACCACCCTCCAGACCTTCCGCACAGCCCTTAAGATCTGGCTATCCCGTCAGGCCTGGGGTTAAAGATTATAATCCGCCCCCACCTGAATGATGAATGTTGTTTCTATTTTTAATTATGTATTGTCTTTATACGTCATTGTGTGTATTCCCCTTCCCCATAAGTTGTAAGCCGCCCTGAGTCCCCTCAGGGAAAAGGGCGGCCTATAAATAAACTTATCTAATCTAATTTAATCTGCACAGCCATTTTTGCAAAGGGGTGGGGTTTCAGCAAAAAAAATGCTGTATTCAGTGTATAAGATGCACCCAGATTTTCACCCTCTTTTTTGAGGGGAAAAGGGTGTGTCTTATACTCCGAAAAATATGGTACTTCTTTTTTATCAACAAAGTTATGATAAACCCTCTTGTTCACATACTGTCAAACCCTTAGAAGTTAAAAGTATCAGAAGACTAAAACCACTTGAACTTCTGATTGATGTTTATCACTAATAGATTAAAGGAATAAAATCTTAAAAGCCTAACGTCATGTTTCTCCATATTAATTTATAACTACTGTAATTAGGTATAAGGGACGCGGTGGCTCAGCGGCTAAGATGCTGAGTTTGTTCTTCAGAAATGTCAGCAGTTCAGCAGTTTGAATCCTACCTCTACGTACTGGAGTGAGCTCCCATTATTTGTCCCAGCTTCTGCCAACCTAGCAGTTCAAAAGCATGTAAAATTGCAATAGAAAAATAGGGACCGCCTTTGGTGGGAAGGTAACAGCATTCTATGCACCTTTGGCATTTAGTCATGCCAGCCACATGACCATGGATACATCTTCAGACAGCCCTGGCTCTTTGGTTTTAAAACAGAAATGTGCACTGCCCCCTAGAGTTGGGAACGACTAACACATATGTGCAAGGGGAAACTTTTCCTTTGCCTAACTAAGTATAAACTGAAATCTTTTATGGACTGTCACCCCTCCTCCTTTTGTACTCCAGGTCTGTTAGACATTTTTCCATACTACTTCTCTCGTTAGACTCAGTCTCTATTTCCATTATGAATTTTATGGTCCCTACATTGCCACAACACAGAGGAGAGGTAGATTTATGTTCTTAAGGACATACATGAAAGTCTGGAGAAGAAACTGTTCAACCTGACTCTGAAACAGCAACTTAAAAGAAGGATATGGCAGTAGATGAAGTGACCTCTTCTCCCTGGTGATCAAAATCTGGCAAGGCAAGGGGCAGTTAAAGAAAATTTCAGATGGAACTTTGGAATCATTTTCTACAGTCTCTATATGAGACACAGGATACTACAGGCCTTCAAGAAAGTGTTAAAGATCTGGCTTATCCCCAGACACTGAACCAGAATAATTACAGTCACTATTTTATGAGAATACAACAAAACTAGCATGACAATAACATTTAAAGGATATATTGATCATCTTAATATTATATAGATTACTCAAAATAAAGATTATATAATTATAATTATAGTTATAAATTAACTTTATTATTATGCAATCTTGGATACAGAATATGTATGAGAAAAAAAATCACATATTTTTTTTCTTTTTCAGACAGAAATGAATGTTCAAGATGTGAAGACAACTTCTATCCAAACAAGAAACACAGTTATTGTATTCCCAAAAGTATTAGTTTCTTAACCTACAAAGAACCATTGGGAATCAGTTTAGCGTGTCTTGCACAGTCTTTATCTTTGACTACTGTTCTTGTGCTTGGAGCATTTATAAGGCACCATGACACTCCCATTGTGGTAGCCAACAACCGGGACCTGACTTACACTCTCCTGATTGCCCTCCTGCTCTGCTTCCTTTCAGCGCTGCTATTCATTGGCAAACCAGGAAAGTTTACCTGTCTCCTAAGACAAACAACTTTTGGAATGGTTTTCTCAGTGGCTGTTTCTTCTGTTTTGGCAAAAACCATCACAGTAGTTCTGGCTTTTATGGCCACCAAACCAGGATCCAGGATGAGAAAATGGGTGGGGAAAAAATTAACTAATTGCATTATTGTTTCCTGCTCCCTGATCCAAGCAGGCATTTGTACTCTGTGGTTGTCAATGAACCCCCCATTCCCAGATGTTGATATGACCTCAATGACTGAAGAAATTATCCTGCAGTGTAATGAAGGCTCTGCAACCATGTTTTATTGTGTCCTTGGCTATATGGGTTTCTTGGCTCTTGTCAGCTTCACTACAGCTTTTCTTGCCAGGAAGTTACCAGATAGTTTCAATGAAGCCAAATTCATCACCTTCAGCATGTTGGTCTTTTGTAGTGTTTGGTTGTCCTTTGTCCCAGCATACCTGAGCTCCAAAGGGAAATACATGGTAGCTGTGGAGATCTTTTCCATCTTGACTTCTAGTGCTGGGCTTTTAGGTTGCATCTTTTTCCCCAAATGTTATATCATTGTGTTTCGACCTGACCTGAACAACAGGGAGCAACTAATGAGAAAAAAGGACTGATTAATATAATCACAATTTTATTCTCTTTCAAATTTTAATATAAATGCTTCATTCTTATACAATTAAAATACTCATAAACTGTGGCTATCAGATAGTGATTTATATATTTTTCTGCATTTTCTAAATATTCTAATATTTACTTAAAGAAGAATGATGCATCCAATGATTTTATCTGTTTTTGATACTTTATTTTGTTTTCAATATTTTTTCTGAAGAACAATAACTTTTTGTCCCATTATTAATTATTTACTGATGATAAGGAATTTCAGTGATTGTACTGCTAGTATAGAATTATGTATTATCTTTCTAGGAGTTGCAAATAGTTTAAATTCTGGATCTAAAGTCTAACATATCATTTTTACTAACTCTGTAACTATCAACTATGAAGCACAGCAAAATGCCTACTGCCTAGGGTATAATCAATTCAAGATTCTCTCTGTATCAGTGACAGCTGGGCAGCTGGATAATTTCTCAGCAACAACAGTGTTTTCCCTCTGTATGTAGTAGTTGGAAGGACTTAACATCTTGATCTCAGTTTCAAAGAGCTACCAATTATTATTGGTTATTTAATTACTGCTTTATTGGAATGTGGAAAGACAGATGTGGCCAAGACATGCTGCCTAAAGATGATCAAATAAGAGACAGCATAGCTCCTAGTTGCACAGTGGGCAGAGCAAGAGGCTCGGAAGGGACCTTCCTTAAATGTTGGTGGAAGAATTGTATTTTCAGACTTGCAAAGTTCTGTTAATGTAGTCTTATAATAAAATAGAATTAGTTTATCTAGTTGTGTTTTCTTCTCATCTGAGCTCACCCTTCAGAAATAAACACAAATTCAGATGGATTTCTTGCCTTAAACTGTATATCACCTAGCTGTACCAACAAAACAGAGTCATTTACCTACACAGTTCCACTCCTGCCTCCCCATGCTCTCAGTAGGAGAACAAGCTTTATATGAAAGCACGGTAGCCACAGTCTGGAATATTAGCCACTGTAGTCTATGAACTCTCTGTTAACATTTAGATTGTTAATTGCTTAAGACATCCACATTAGCTTGTAAACTCATTGTAGGTATTGAACAGCAAAACCTTATTTGGTTGTCATTTATATCAGCAACCACAGTGTTTATTTAATAAATTCTATTGATTGAATGTTGATTGAAGTTTCATTTTGGACTCTCCAAAAGGATGTCTTCTTAAAATTCCATAGCACTTGATGCTATTTGTACTGTCACTCTAAAGTCCTTAGTTCTTGGCAATGGACACAATACATTTGGTTATAATATGTGTTTCCATTCATTCTTGAAGTTGGGAATTGGCAGACAAGAGTTGCTAAGTAGTTCTAGAGCTGCAAGCAAAATTAAGGGGAGTATTATGCTACAATAACTGAAAAGCTGCTTGTTTGTAGGTAACCTTAGACATTGAACCAATAAATAAATGTATTCTATACAAAATGTAACCTAACCTAAAGATGTTTTTGTTGAAATTGGCATATAGAATAGAAAAAGGCAACACTCCAGAGGTAGGTTGCTGCTGGTTCGGCCTGGATCAGGTGAACCGGTAGTGGCAGTGGTGTGAGGCTCCACCCACCCACCAGTAAGCTTCTGCACATGTGTTGCATGTGAGCGTGCGTGTACATGTGCATGAGCAAACTGGTAGTAAAATAAGTAGCAATCCACATCTGCAACACTTCAGTGAAATAGCACCTTTTTAAAGGAACATTTGCAGTGGAGGGGAAGTGAGTGAATGAATGAGAGAATATCTGTTTCAGTTTCTTAACAGGAAAATTAAATATAGACAAGAATAGCAAGGACTGGTGTGTGATGAGAAATTCTTATCATACTCATGAGTCTTAGAGGTTCCCAGGTCCTTCATGGCTATTCTTTGTTTCAAGTCCAAACTGGGGAAATAAATGAGGAAGTCTGAATCCTGGAGCTTACAATTATTGCTCTGTTCAGGTTAGAAAGTTAAGCTCATTGCAGGTGCATATAAGTTAGGCCTAAGGAAATTGTCAAAATACAAAGAAAATGGCCTGGAAACACTGTTTAATAGCAATAGCAATAGCAGTAGACTTATATACCGCTTCATAGGCCTTTCAGGCCTCTCTAAGCGGTTTACAGAGAGTCAGCATATTGCCCCCAACAATCTGGGTCCTCATTTTACCCACCTCGGAAGGATGGAAGGCTGAGTCAACCCTGAGCCGGTGAGATTTGAACCGCTGACCTGCTGATCTAGCAGTAGCCTGCAGTGCTGCATTTAACCACTGCGCCACTAATACAACAAGGGACCAGCATTAAAGCGATATTCCCTCTTCCACAAATGAGGATGCTCCATATATGTCACAAATCAGCAATATATTGGGTCAAAGTCGCCATCAGCAAGAAAAAGGAGCTCTAAAGGAAAGACATTCATGTCTCTTGTCTCACATCTAAAGAAATGCAAAAGTTTGGCATCAGCTCCAGCAGTGTTCTAGGCAGAGGTAGGCTAGTTGCTGCCTATTCAATGATTAAAGGAATCTCACTTATATTTTATTAAAGTTAGCTTGCAGTTATAAAAGAGATTACATTCCAGCTTGACAAATATAGGGAACACTCTCCAGCATTGCAAAATATTCCACGTCATGCACTTAGGTAGCTTTTGCAAGTTGCTCTTGAGAATTTCATACTTCCTTTGCTCTGATGAACACTCATAATATTAAGAACATTGTCTAAAAGCAAGGGCCAAAAAGTAGGTTCAGCCTCTTTCTCATCTTTCCTACTACCTGGATTAAGGAATTTCTTAATTCTTTCACTCTCATCCATATTGTTGGCATCACCTGCACTGCTAGTCCACGGGCAAAAAGATACAGACTTTCATTGTATAGCTAAGTCAAAAGGGGCTACTTTTGAAGTCAAAAGGGGCTGCTCATTTTGCTACTTCTATATCATTACTATAGTTTCCCACCAATTTGCTGGCTGCTGGTGATATTCCACCATTTTGTTAAATTGGAAAAATTCAACTTTCCATTGGTGAGTGGATTAGATTGGTCCAGGATTCTATGGCTACCATGCAGCAGTGGACTCACTGACCCAACTTATTAAGGGCCTACACATATGAGAGCACACATACAATATGCAGGTTTTTCTTGGGCCTATGTTTCATGAACTTTGGCATGGATATCACTTCTGACTTCTTGGGAATTTTGGGATGTGACTTCTCTTCCTAGTGGAAAAGCACCTGTTAGCAAAGTTCAACTTCATGGATCCTGAGCATTTTCAGAGCAGCAAATTTTCCCGAGAGTCTGTGGACAGTTCATTCTGGGTGGAATGTTCTTTGAAGGACAATGTCTTGTTGAGAGTAACTGCTTGGTATTTGGGATATATGTTATGAACAAGAAGTATAGTCTCAAACTGTATGTTTGTTTAAACAGAAATGCTTCTTATTTATATTTCAATAAATCATTTGGTGATCCCCATTTACATAAAATGTACAAAAATGTACACAAAATGTATCAAAGTGTGCCAAAATGTACACAAACTTACAAAAACTGTACATAAAATTTATAAAAAATGTACATCAAAATTTATTAAAAATGTACATAAAATTTACAAAAAAAATGTGTCCATGCAAAATTGGCTCATATTATTAGCAAATTAGAATAGTAAGCAAGAATAACACCTCAAACAACTGATGAAAATCTAAAGCCCATATCTTAGTTTCATCAATTGCTCATCATCACCATTATCACTCAAAATATGTATGTTGCTTTCAGTCATTCAGATATTCCCTATTCCTGATCTTGACCAATGTCCTAGTAGTCCATATAACAATAGGAAAGAAAGCAATTGTCCAATTCTGAAAAACATAATTTCTTCAGGTCTTCCCTAAGGGATTCACACTTAATAATTACCTTCATTCTACATCTAGATTATTGTTATTAATTCTGTTGTTTCCTCAAATCCTTCTGAATTTCAGTGCCCATTAGAAAGACTAAAACAGTACTGACATAGGATGTTGCTTCTCCCTCTTTCTCTTAAAATATCAGCTCCTTTTAGCGTGTAAGAGAAACAGGCTTAGGGCTCGATTAGCATCCCCAAATCTATCCTAGACAGACCAAGATTCAGTTACAACAAGTCAGGAGGTGTTAACTTTGGAACAGCTAATGGCTTTATCTTAGGGATAAAGGGGTTCTTTGTGACTTACCCTTGTAATGGGGAGACCATTTTTACTAATCTTAACCCTAGTGCTGAGTCCCCATGTTGTGTGCATTACTTACAGATGCAGCATCTTTCATCCCTATCCTCCATATCACAAGTATCAACATCCAGGAGATCTTATGGTTGGTGGAATTTCATCTCAAGTTGGTCCAGTCTCTGAAAAACTCACCTTTCAAGTTCACCCCCCACCAGTATTGCCTGGAGAGTTTTTGTAAGTATTGGACTTACATTTGCTTATACTTTTCTGCATGTATGAATGCCAGAATAATTAATTATAGCATTTTCAGCACAAAGCAATAGTTAATTGTCTGGGTTGAAATTAGATGCTAAGAACAGTGTTCTCTTCTCATCTGGGCAAAATATAGTGTAGAATATAATGAGATATTAAAAGCAAATTTCCAAAACCGAATTATCTCCAAATAGCCGAGCTTCCATGCTTCTAAGTCTCAGTTATTGCTAATCTGCTTGAACACTACTGTGGGGCAGGTAGCTTGTTCTGATTTGGTGCTTTTTTCCCATTTTTCCACATAGTCCTCCTATATAAAATAAATTAACTTACCTTGTATCTAATAAAATTACCCCTTCAAAAAAAACCTGCAAGATCTTCTACTTCTATTAACAATGAAGAGTATCTGCTACCCTGGCTCTGTGCCAGTCTTCCTTTTTTCATTTTTTTAAATCCACATATGTGGATTCCACATTCCCCCAGTGTTTTATACCTGACATTATTTGCACAATTTTCCTGAAGAAATGTCTGTATTCTGAAATTCTTTGTTCACATACACTTGTATATCCTAATGAGTGTTGATTTATCAAATCAGCAAGATATGCTTGATGGAGCTGGCATGTTATTTTGTAACTACTGACTATAATGAAAAAAATAGTAGAATATACTTCTGATGTTTAATGCAACTCTCATTATAGTGGAGTTCCTAAGAATTACCAGCACATCCTGGCTTTTGCATTTGCAGTAAAGGAGATCAATGAAAACCCACAAATCTTACCTAATCTCACCCTGGGCTTCTACATTTATGATAGCTATGACAATGCTCAAAGAACTTATCAAGCCACCATGCTACTTCTATCGACAGCTGAGAGACTGGTTCCCAACTACCTATGTAACTTCCAGAATAAAGTTACAGCTGTTATTGGAGGATTGGATGCTGAAATTTCACTCTATGTGGCAACTCTCTTGGATATCTTTAAGATTCCACAGGTAGGTTGGACAACCTTACATGCAAATGTCATCCTACCTGTAGAGTCCTACATTTACAATACAGTTTTGTTTGGCAACATTAGGTATATTTTAGTAAATGATTCAGGAATTGAAAAATGTCTCCCCTGAAATTTGACTTTTTTCAATTAAAAACTGATGTGATTGTTTTTGTGCCTTGAACGCACCGTGACCCGTCAAAAGCGCGGACGCCAAAAGCGCGATCGACAAAATCGCGCCTTTGACGTCATCACAGCGCGACGAAAAAGATCGAAAAATTCAAAAAAAATTTAATAAAAATTAAATTAAAGCAAGCCGATTCACATAAAGGTAAGGGTTAGGGTTAGGGTTAGGGTAAGGGTAAGGGTAAGGGTAAGGGTTAGGGTTAGCTTTAGAGCGTTAGCGTTAGCGTTAGGGTTAGGATAAGGGTTAGCGTTACGTTTTTCGTTACTTTAACGGTTAGGTTTAGGGTTAGGGTTAGGGTTAGGTTAAGAGTTAGGGTTAGGGTTAGGTTTAGGGTTAGGTTTGGGGGGGTTAGGGGAAGGTTTTAGCTTTATTTTTACATTTTTTCGATCTTTTTCGTCGCGCTGTGATGACGTCACAGCGCGCTTTTGTCGAGCGCGATTTTGTCCTACGCGCTTTTGTGGTGGAACCGAACGCACATTGGCCAACTATTAAATTTATTGCAAATTATTGAAAGAAGCTGGGTTTCCTCCTTTCTGGGCCCTAATTTGGTTTTGTCTTACATTCCATAATTAGGTGGCTCATTAATCTGAATGTATCATATTTCACAAATGCTTTAAATTATTTGTAGATTTCTACAGCGTGGCTAATTTGTCAGTGCCAGTCTTCTGAAAATTATCTTAGTTTATTAAACCTGGTATAATTTAAAATGTGTACCACTTACCAGTTAAAACCATGTCTGTTATGAAATTAAGAAAGTTTCATCATGTCTTTTGACTACCCCTTGACATTGGGTGTGTTCTATAAATCTTACACTTCTTTGTCCTACATCTTCAACTCAAATCAAAACTTTATTACTGTCATAGAAAAATCCTTAAGCTGTGTTTTGTAAATGAAAGCTTTGTGTTCTGAACCTAAAGAGTCTTTGATTATGTTTATGAACTCTGAATTTATAAACTTTGAATCAGTTTGTTGCCTTGTACATTATTGAGATGGCAGTAAATTATGCTAAGCTTCAAGTTGTGTCCTAAATGTTTTGATGTATGATGTCCTTGACATATTTGAGCTTGCTTGTTTCCTTACAGACATTTTATTACCCAAACCAGGTAACATCAGCAATGCTAGTGTATGGCAGAGATGTTTCCCCCATGGTTATGATGACAAGATTATGATTAGTTGTGCAGCTACACATTTCTTTATAAAATTGTTATATAGAAAAGGGGTTTGCAAGAATATGAATTTAGGTGAAATCTGCAATTGTGATTATTGCTGATGTAACTGTTTTATCTCACCTTCAGCTGTAGAAATTTAATCATTTGAAATTTGACATCAAGATACAAATCCCTTTGTCTACCTGTGTGCATGTAGTCAAAACTACTATGTATACCCATGCATGAAGACAAACAGGGATGGCATATCCTCTTTTGATATTTAAAAGATATGAAAAAGCAATTATCCATCACTTACAAATCTGCAGCTTGGTTTTAGATACATCCATATCAGTAATTCCTTCAGATCTGGAGATATCACTAATGACAATCAACACACTTCCAATCCCTTCCATGCAGTTATGCTTTCCAGAACTACCATCTCAATGGAATTCCCATGTCAACGAGGCAAAAAAAATGCTTTCTGGAATTCCCATCTCAATGCGTCAACTAAGACAGTTTTGAAGGGTTGGTATAAGAATTATTAATTCAATATACTGTATGTTGATTATTTTGAGCACTTGAAAATGTTTTCTAGGTGCTACTCTTATCTCCTTTTCCTGTTTCTCTCTAGCTCATTTATGGATCTCCTCCAATAATGAATGACAAAACTCCAGGCCTTTCATTTTATCAGATGGTTCCCCCAGAAGAACTTCAGCAAAAAGGGATTCTCTCACTGCTCCTGCATTTCAATTGGACGTGGATTGGGATACTTATCATGGACAATGACCAGGGAGAAAAATTTGTAGAAACAGTAATTTCTCTTTTTCCCAAAAATGGGGTTTGTGTTTCTTTCATTCACCGATTCCCCAAATTTACTGTTTTCAGTGGATTTGAGGGCATGATTCAAAAGGGGGCAAAAACCTATGATCATGTCATGAGTAGTAAGGTTAATGCATTGGTGTACAATGGAGAATTCCTTGCTATGAGCTTTTTGTTATGGTTCCAGTATATTCCAAACATAGAAGAGGTAAGAAGTAAACCAAAAGGTATTGTGTGGATAATAACATCACAGGTAGAGTTCGGTTTAGTCCCTTTTCAACGTGCTTGGGATATAAAAATAATTGATGGTGCCCTTTTCCTCACAATGCACTCCACTGCTCTACCAGAGTTCAGATCATTTGCTGGGAAGAAAAACCCCTTCACCACAAAGGGAGATGGATTTATCAGACAGTTCTGGCAAGAAGCCTTTGACTGTGTATTCCCAAATGTTGTTATGAGTGATGTTCCTGAGAATATTTGCAGTGGAACAGAGGATTTGGAAAGCCTTCCTGGGGCTCTTTTTGAAATGGACATGACTGGCCACAGTTACAGTGTCTACAATGCTGTTCATGCCATAGCTCATGCTTTACATGCATTGTCATCTTCAAGAGATACTGAGAGATCTATGGCCGATAGAGTAGGGAGGAAGATTCATAGTCAACACTTCTGGAAGGTAATATCCTTATTAGGCAAAATACTTTTACAGTAAACTTAATGCAAACTTTGAAACTGTACTGATTTCCAATGCCCTAGATTTTTTTTTGGGGGGGGGGTCCATGCTTCAATTAGAATGCTGTGTATCTATTAATTTCTTATCTATCTTAAGTATTGATTACTATATGACTATTGCCTATTGATTTCTGTTGGGACTCCACCTATGTTACTTAACTTATAACTTCAGAAAGCTTATTTAACAGCCTACATGAATATCATTTGGAAATATATCTGTTTTTCTATGCCTTTATGATTGCCTGGTAATCCCAAATTATTACATTTTCTTTTCAATTTAGTTCCACTCTTTTTTGAGAAATGTTGCTTTTAACAATACTGTTGGGGAGCTGGTCACTTTTGATCAGAATGGGATTGTGGCAGCTGGATTTGATATTATCAACTTGATTGCTTTCCAAAACAAGTCATTTCTTCATGTGAAAGTTGGAAATGTGGACCATTCAGCTCCTCCAGATAAACTGTTAACCATCAATGATGAGCTGATTACATGGCATAGCTGGTTTAACCAGGTAGGGTTTAATTATTGTCCTTTATTCTAAACAAACAGAATTTGATACATCAATTCACATTATTGGACAAAAGGAAATTCTTACATAATGTTATCACTCTATAACTAATTTGTAGAACACAATTATCATATTTCATTATTTGTAAAGATGACCCATTAACAAGTTTTAAAGTGGGGCATCATGTCTTCATGATACAGTACCATTATATAATATAATAAAGAAACAATAATTTGTTTCAGGCCACTGTGGACCTATGCTACACATCTTAGCAGTCCAGGGTTATTGTTTTTTTTTTCTTTACAGAATTCATGATTGCACTTATTTAATCTTAAAACAAGTATAACTGAGATTTATATTGCTTTTACAATGGAAACATTTTTTTCAAACTATTATTCCTATACCTTAACCAGATATGCTCATGACATGCTTTCATCATTTTGAATGAGGACAATAGACTAAAGTGATTCCAGGCATATAAGTTTCCTCTTTAATTTCCAGGTGATACCCATCTCTGTCTGCAGTGAGAGCTGTTATCCTGGTTCCAGCAAAAAAGTGAAGGAAGGAGAGCCATTTTGCTGTTATGACTGCATCCCCTGTCCAGAAGGGAGGGTTTCAACTGAGAATGGTAAGAGATGTTCATCACCACCTGAAGATTTAGCAATAACTACATTGTGAAATTGTGAAGAAATGATCAGATAAGAGACAGCATAGTCTGAAGCTGGATACTGGGTGGAACAAGCCACTCAGAAGAGATCCTCCCCAGTTTCTCAGGTTACAAGATTCTGTCAATGTAGATTTACAATAAAGTAGAAATAATTCATCTAGGTTCCTATCTGGTATATCCTGGCCAGACATCACTACCATCTTCATTAGATTCACTTTCCCTCTCCACTATGACATCTACAGAGAATAATGATTCCCTACCTCTCCCCAGCAAAGGAAGACTGTCAGGCAGTGGGGTGGGGGGTTGCCAATTTTTTTACTACCGGTTCGGGTTCTTCTGCTTGCACAGATGAGTGGGTGGAGCCTCCTGCCACCGCTACTATTGTTTTGCCAGATCTAGCCAAACTGGGAGCAAACCACCACAGCAGTCGGGCATGTCATGGACAACAAATAAAGCTAAAATGGAAACAACTGAAAGTACTTATTTCCCTCTTCTACCTGAGTTGAAAAAGCAACATAAAATGAGCATGATGGAAAGTAAGGTGTTCTCTAGTGAACAAATCTGACAAGCAAGAGTTTGAAGAAGAACAAAGCTTAGTTAGACAAAAAAAAATAAGAAAAAAATCATCTTTCGTTACATCTTGTTGAAAGCGTATCGATTGGTTACAAATATATTCCGTGCCTTTCTTCCACAGTCCTTACATATATTTCATTCAAATCATGTTGTACATTTTAAGTTAAGAAAGAAAAGTTATGTATTTTACTATCCCTGTACCATAATTCTCATTTGGTTACCATTGTTTAAACATGTTTTTATCTAGCATCATTTATATTAGAAGACACAACCACCTGCATTTGCAATTTAAATAGATCTCCAATACCATTGCACCTTTATGACATGTTCTAAAATTAATTCGGTTAAGTAAGATATTTAAGCATTCCCCCCACTGCCCGTAACACACTTGTATGTATCATTAAATATTGTCCATTAACATTTTATTGTTATTATTGTAGTTAACTAAAGATTATTTACTGATTATCTCACCTCTCCTCTCCAGGATCACACAATATTATAACTTTATAACCGTCTTTAAAAAATGATTTATTAATAAGATTTATAGGACTTTTATGTCAATCCCAAATTAGTTAATTATGTGCTAAGAAAATAAACATTAGACATCTAAGACAATTTAAGAGATATTAACATTTCTACTTGACAATCACCCAGAATGTACATTAGCATTTCTATGGCCTGGTTATTTATCCTAACTAGGGTTATTATTTCTCTATTAGTATCATAGTAAATTTATGTTAATGGATAAACATTCAATGGTAATCTAAAATAGTCTATAAGGTATTAAAATCTCTACTTAATAATCATCAAAAATTAACTAGCTTTTTTCCATCAATTGGCATTATTAACCAGTATCTTTCCAGTAACAAAATGGTCTTTCATCTCTTGCCAGTTGTTGTGTCATTTCTGTATACAGAAGCTTTCCAGGGTTTAAGACTTCTCTCCGCACTTTGAAGCTTAAACAATCTCTCATGTGGTTTTGTTGCCCTTGAGTTGTTTTTAATGTTTCTGAATAGATTTGTCTTATTAACTCCATCTTTTTCACTCTTTCTTTTTCTACTACATCTTGGAGTTTAGGGTGGAGCACCAAATTATCAAAGTCACTTTTCTAGCTTCCCTTCTTTCCACCTTCACTCATGTTTACTCCATTTATAAGTTCACCTGAGTCCTTATCTTTGTTTTCTGCATTTTGATTCCCTTCTTTAATTTCTGGGGCTGTAACCCCATCATCTTTTTTTGTAATAGCCCATAGTCTGTCCCATTTCTTGTCAAATCTCTCAAGTCCTTCTGAGATGTTTTCAAGTCTAGTCAAAATGTTTTGAATTAACAAGTTTTCTTCATCTGAGTATTGCTCCATTTTTTAGAGTAAGGAAAAATATAAATAAAAAGCAAGAAGAAGAATTTGATACTATCTGCCACTCTAGCCTGTCACAGATTTTGAAGAATATATCTATTTTTATTTTAGACAAATGTTCTTTTATGGTTTTCAAAGAAGAAGGGTTCTAAAGTTTTTCTTTCCTTTTCCAATTCTTGTTAAAATATTTTCCACACACCACTATTTGTGACCTTGGTTCTTTATCAGGTTTTAAAGAGACCTTCCAAACCCTTCTGTTGCACAGTCAGTATAGTCAGATAAGAGTGAACAAAGGAAACATTGTTACAACAACAAAGGAAAAAAGCTTCAGACTTGGGCTTCCAAGTGGCAGATTCGACTCTTTTAAAACCTCTTTCCTTAAGTATCATTAATATAATATTGTAACAAGTAGTAGAAGAAATTTATTAAAGTAAAAAGAGTTTAAATTTAAGCCAAAAAAGTAGTAAAGGGAAATAGGGAAAAAAAGATCCTTCACTCAAGCAGAAAAAACAGAAGCGTTGCAATCACTCAATCCACAAAAGATTACAGGCAAGAGCAAAAAACTTTCTAAGGCAGTCCAATAGGGATTAAATACACTGCTTTGTTCTTGCTTAATAGACTAATTAAGATTAAGAAAAGAGTTTCTTAGGGCAATCTTCTAAAAGAAAAGAAAAAAACCTCACCAGGTGGAAACACTTTCATTTCTCTCTTCCTGGAGCCGTCTCCAACTATGTCAGCTGGCAGGGGAGGCTGCCTGTTAGCTGCCTGTTGGAAACGCTTCCCTTGGGTCGATCAGGGACTTTGCTACCTCCCTGCGACCAGCAAGGTCTTGTCTCCCAGTCACCATCTCTTCGGGATGGTTTAGGTCCTGTCCAGGGGCAAAAGTGTCATCAGCAGATTCGAACAGTCGAATCTGCAATGTAATGTTGCGACGCTGGCTCCTCCTTCCTCTCCATCTACAATTTTTTTCAATTATCATTCTCTCAAACATGCTTTCTCATATTTTCAAAGGGCAAGGTCACACATTTATGTGACACTCTGTGAAATGTTTTCTTCCTTCCACATCCCATTAATTGTCTTGGAAAATAACAAGACAATCCTCTCAGTTTGATATATACAGTAGTATTTGTATTAATCATTCTTCAGTTGTTCTAATTTTACTTTTATTTTTAATCTTTCTCTACTAAATCCCTTTTTTTCCAATATCTACCTGACATTACTAAAAACAATCTGTCATAAATTCAGTACCCTTCACTAATTTTGCAACAAATCTAACCCCCTTCTAGCACTGAGAATGTTTAGTAATCAAATATCTGCAAGAAAACAACCAAATTCAGAGAACACCAAGGAACACACAGTTCAATCTTGAACTGCAAATATTATCTTCTATTTGTACTAAATTTCTCAATCATTTATCCTATGATTTCACCAGGACTATAGATCTTGAATTCCTTTTGGCAGAGGATAGATGAGAAAGAGAGTGAGATAATGTTAATTAAAACAAATAAAAATTGTGTGCCAATTAAACTTAGCAGAAATATTGATAATCATATTTTATAAAAAATATAAAGATTAAATACTTACAAAATAGCCTTAGTACTAAAATATGATTGTGCCATACAGAATATGTGACATCATAATATTAGATTATTTCTTCTTTTTCAGATAGAAATGAATGTTCCAGATGCAAAGACAAATATTATCCAAACAAGAAACACACTTTTTGTATTCCCAAAAGTATTAGTGTCTTAACTTATGAAGAACCTTTAGGGATCAGTTTAGCCTGTATTACACTTTCTTTTTCAATGACTACTGCTCTTGTGCTTGGAGCATTTCTGAGTCACAACAAGACTCCCATTGTAGTAGCCAACAACCGGGACCTGACCTACACTCTGCTCATCGCCCTCCTGCTCTGCTTCCTTTCAGCACTGCTATTTATCGGCCAACCAGGAAAATTTACCTGTCTACTCCGACAAACAACATTTGGTGTGGTCTTTTCGGTGGCTGTTTCTTCAATCTTGGCAAAGACCATCACAGTGGTTCTGGCTTTTATGGTCACCAAACCAGGATCTAGAATGAGAAAATGGGTTGGGAAAAAAATAACCAATTCTATTGTTGTTTCCTGCTCTCTGATTCAAGCAGGCATTTGTACTCTCTGGTTGTCAATTAATCCCCCATTCCCAGATGTTGATATGACCTCAATGACTGAAGAAATTATTCTGCAGTGTAATGAAGGCTCTGCGACCATGTTTTATTGTGTCCTTGGCTATATGGGTTTCTTGGCTCTTGTCAGCTTCACTACAGCTTTTCTTGCCAGGAAGTTACCAGATAGTTTCAATGAAGCCAAATTCATCACCTTCAGCATGTTGGTCTTTTGTAGTGTTTGGTTGTCCTTTGTCCCAGCATACCTGAGCTCCAAAGGGAAATACATGGTAGCTGTGGAGATCTTCTCTATCTTGACTTCTAGTGCTGGGCTTTTGGGTTGCATCTTTTTCCCCAAATGTTATATCATTGTATTTCGGCCTGAGTTGAATAAAAGGGAACAATTAATGAGAAAGAAGATTGATTAATAATCATCTTATTCTTCTCCTGTCAACATTTTTAGTTTCAATGTATTGGTTATTACTTTAAAGCTCTACATGGCATAGTCCAGAAACTGTCTCATCCAGTTAGTACTGGCTTGTCCAACCAGTTCCAGCAGAGGAACTGCAGTGTGCTGCAGGTCCCATCAGTCAAGGAATTTTGGCAGGTGTGATCTAGAAGAAATCCCTTCTCTGTCAGGGCTCTTGCCCTTTGCAACATCCTACCCCCAGAAGTGAGATTGGCTCCCACTCTTTTGATCAGGAGCCTAAAGACCTGGCTCTGGAGATGGCAATGGGCCCTAATGGGGAAGGATCACACTGGAGGTGGTTGTTGAATTAAAATTCAATCTCAACACCCCATGCATCCAGTTCCCACCCTCTCCATCATTTAACTGTGTTTATTTGTGTGTATGTCAGTGGTGGGTGCAGGCGGTATGCCCCGGTATGGGCTTACTGGTGCCTGCCAGGAGCACAGGGTACCATTCCACCCACCCGCCCACCATCCTTACCTGTATTTGAGCTCTTCGATGCTTGGAGCGTATGGTGCTGCACAATGCTCCGCCGAGCAGCTGGAGCATTGCCATGTCGCAGGAGGTATGGTTCATGTGGTGGATACCGGGCCCCCTTGCACTGTACTGGTTGCAACAGGATCCAACTGGTGTGTGTGTGTGTGTGTGTGTGTGTGTGTATACACACACACACATACAAACATACACACACATACAGTATGTATGTGTGTATGTACACGTGTATGTGCATGCACACATGCATTTTCTAAACTTTTTAAGGTTTCACTAAAGGATCATGATGCATCCTACACTTTCTTATCAGTTCTTGATATTTTATCCTCTTTTTCAGCATATTTTCTGAAGCATATTTATTGCTGTTCCATTATTACTTACTTTCTGATGAGAAGGAATCTCAGTGACTACATTGTTAATCTAGGATTGTGTATCTCATTTCTGGAGTTTGTCATAAATTAATTGGTGAGAATGATACATGAGTAAGTAAATCTTGAATGAGACTAGTGGATAAATGCTCTAATATTTTCAGCAGTCAGTTTGTTGGAAGGATCATTATTTGAACATGAGTGCAAGGATTTAAGAATATGAAAAAATATATCTCTTCAATAGATTCCAGGAGACTTAGCAAAAATTTGAAGGAATGAGAAAGGTTTTATATCTGGATTTAAATTCTAAAGTATTCTTTCTACTCATTCTGCAAGTATCAACTATGAAATACATCTATTGTACCTAGAATGTAATCAAGATGGATGATCTTATCATGTTTGGCCTTGTATCCATGCGATCTGCCAGTTTGATAATTGTTCAATACCAATAAAATCTTTCCATTTACAATAGACAGGAGGATCTAGCATGTTTGTCTATCATTCAAAATGACTACCAATCATTATCAGTTATTTGGTTACTTCCTACCATTTCAGAAAGAAATATAAATAGATCTATACAATAGCAGAGTTGGAAGGGACCTTGGAGATCTTCTAGTTCAACTCCCTGCCTAGGCAGGAAACCCTATACCATTCCAGACAAATGGCTATCCAACATCTTCTTAAAGACTTCCAGTGTTGGAGCATTCACAACTTCTGGAGGCAAGCTGTTCCACTGATTAATTGTTCTAACTGTCCAGAAATTTCTTCTCAGTTTTAAGTTGCTTATCTCCTTGATTAGTTTCCACCCATTGCTTCTTGTTCTACTCTCAGGTGCCTTGGAGAATAGTTTGACTCCCTCTTCTTTGTGGCCACCCCTGAGATATTAGAACACTGCTATCATGTCTCCCCTAGTCCGTCTTTTCATTGAACTAGTCATATCCACTTCTTGCAACCGTTCTTCATCTGTTTTAGCCTCTAGTCCCCTAATGCTCTTTGTTTCTCTTCTCTGCACTCTTTCCAGAGTCTCCACATCTTTTCTACATCGTGGCAACCAAAACTGGATGCCGTACTCCAAGTGTGGCCTTACCAAGGCCTTATAAAGTAGTATTAACACTTCACATGATCTTGATTCTATCCCTCTGTTTATGCAACCTAGAACTGTGTTGTTGTTTTTTGGCAGCTGCTGCACACAGCTGACTCATATTTAAATGGTTGTCCACTAGAATTCCAAGATCCCTCTCACAGTTACTACTATTGAGCAAGGTACCACCTATACTGTACCTGTGCATTTTGTTTTTCTTGCCTAATTGTAGAACCTTACTCTTTTCACAATTGAATTTCATTTTATTAGATAGTGCCCAATGTTCAAGTTTGTGAAGATCCTTCTGTATCTTAAGCCTGTCTTCTGGAGTGTTGGCTATTCCTGCCAGCTTAGTGTCATCTGCAAATCTGATGAGTTCCCCATTTATTCCCTCATCCAAATCATTGATGAAGATGTTGAAGAGTACTGAGCCTAAAACAGAGCCTGTCAGCCTCTGCTTTGCTGCTGCTTCAGCTGCCATGAAACGGGGAGGGAGGGCATGGTATTTGGGAGGGGTTTACTAATTGTGCTGGAGGAAGATTCTGGAGCTCTGCTGCCTGTCGGACTACGCATGCGGAGGAGGTTCCCGCCAAGACTAACGGCACCGACATTCCATCTCAGTGATGCCTTTTGAAGTTATCTCACACCTGACACTTAGGAGAATTATGATTGGACTGTAACTGGGATGCCAAGGGGTGGGGAATGGGTTATTCTATATATCAATCGCTTTCACGCCTAAATAATCAGTCTTCGCTTCGCTACGCCTTTAATCATTTATAATTAGTAAAAGTACACTTGATTTCTACCTATGGAGTCTCGTGGTCTTCTTTCCTAATTACCCAATGAAGAGGTGCTGACAGAGCCTTGGGGTACTCCACTGCATACTTCCCTCCATGCAGAGGCAGTTCCATTGATGACTACACATTGAGTGGTTGGTCAGCTAGTTATGAATCCATCTGGTGGTCATCCTGTCCAACCCACATTCTTCTACTTTATCTAGTAGTAGGTTATCAAATGCCTTACTGAAGTCCAAGTAAACTATATCGACAGCATTCCTCTGGTCCACTAATTTTGTCCCTTGTCAAAAAATGCAATAAGATTAGTCTGGCATGATCTGTTTTTGACAAAGCCATGTTGGGTTTTGGCTATTACTTTGTTTACTTCTAGATGTTTGCTAATTTGTTGCTTGATTATCTTTTCCAGAATCTTTCCTGGTATTGAGGTCAGGCTGATAGGTCTATAGTTTCCTGGATCTATTTTTTCCCTTTTTTGAAGATGGGAACCACATCAGCTCTTTTCCAGTCCTCTGGCAGTTCCCCGGTGCTCTGGGATCTCTGAAAGATATAGTTCAGTGGTTCTGAGATCTCATCTGCCAGTTCCTTCAGAACCCTGGGGTGTAATCCATCTGGTCCTGGTGGTTTGAACTCCTCTAGGGTAGACAAGTGTTCACTTACCCTTTTCTTTCCTATTTCAATTTGTGTTCCTAATCTGATTTATGTGGTGCTGTTTTTGATAGGTTGGACTATTTTATCCCTTTGTGTAAAGACAGATGCAAGCTGCCTAGTGGTATAGATGAGACAAAA
The DNA here is from genome assembly GCF_051295495.1 of Thamnophis sirtalis. NCBI lineage: Eukaryota > Metazoa > Chordata > Lepidosauria > Squamata > Natricidae > Thamnophis > Thamnophis sirtalis. The sequence continues at coordinate 113,945,036 of NW_028261384.1, forward strand.
TCATCCACCTGTAGTGTTTCTACCCCCACACCACCCCCACTCCACTAGCAGAGCCAGCTGCACTGGAAGCTGCAATCTGGGACATTGGTCACTGTAATCTAGAAAATCTGTGTTAACATCTTAGATTGTTAACTGCTTAATTTGTGTTAGTGGATTTCCAGGAGAAATATGGGAAAGTGAAGGACACCAATGACTGCAGCAACCTGTGAGTAGACCAATTCTTTGTAATAAGAAGATAGGGAGAGTGCTCCAGATGGCTACATGAGGATGTCACAAGACACGGGAAGGTTTTGCAGGTTTTAATGCCTAGAGAAAAGTGGATTAGCCACCTTACTTGCAAACACGGCAGATATTTTTAATGGACACTACTTATACAAACATCACTTTCTAATCCCTAATGCAATTGTTGTTGTTGGGGAACTAGATTTCCAAATTTCTTTACATGTAGCAGCTGTCTATAAAATTCCATAGGCACAATAGTATACTTTTGTCTCTCTGGTTTGCATAACAATTAAAGAGAAAGTAAGTGCAGGAAAGTGATTGACTTGTACGCTTTCAGTGATCGCTAGTACAGTACTACTACTGTATGGACCTAATGGCCTACAAATCTTATGATGCCTGTCTGGAAAGTTACTCATTGTGAGAGCATCTGACCAGAAGTGTGCATCTGATTGTAGTTTCAAAAACATCAGCAGAAAAGCTAAGTTGGAAGTGTTTCTGATTTCTCTAGCTTAACTCTGTATTGCTGTAATAGCTGGGTTGTTGATAGTTGTTCCACAATAATTGTTTATTGTTTAGGGTTGGGTTTAACATTGGCAAGAGTTATTAGGTGTGTGATGTCCTAATTAGTAAGGTACATAAAAGTCATAGGAACTCTGTGAAGTTACACATTGTGAGAACTATATTTTTCAAGGATAATGAGCAGGAATAATAATTGGTAAAAGTTATACTTCTTTTTTCTAAGAGTAGAATTTGTCTAACATTCATCGGAAGAATCTGTAAAAAAAAAAAAAAGTATTTATGCTGAAATTAAGGATACATTTCAAGGAAGTATGGGAGAAGCAATGGTCGGTTGAAGAAGACACCAAAAGAATGGTGCTCATGTTACAGCTGAAAGACGAGCTAGGGAAATTGATTAGCTCCTTGAATTCCTTTCAAGATCAAGGAGAGGACTAGGATCACTCACAAGATTGCTTCATAGAAAGGCTCCTGCAAAGATATTTTAAAAAATAACAATTTCTATTGGGGTTTTGAGCGCTCAGAGTTTGATGTCTGTATTTGGACAGTGGGTTTGCTTATTTCCTTTCATAATATACTTGGGACATTGCTTATTATTTATTAAAAGTGTTATGAAGGACAACATTTCTGAAACCAGGAGTGTCCTGATTTTGGTCACAACACTACAAAAAAGATGTTTAGATTCTGGAAAGAGTACAGATAGTAACAAAGATGATTAGGGGACTGGAGGATAACATATGAAGAACAGTAACTGGAACTGGACATGGCTAGTCTGGTGAAGAGAAAGACCAGAGGAGTCATGATAGCAGTGTTCCAATACTTTGGGGTTATCACACAGAGGAGGGGGTCAAACTATTTTCCCAAAGCACCCGAAGGCCAGGCAAGGAATAATGGATGGAAACTGATCAAGGAGAGATTCAACCTGGAAATAAGGAGAAATGTTTTGACAGTGAGAACAATCAACCAGTGGAACAGCTTGTCTTCAGAAGTTGTGGGAGCTTCATCACTGGAAGCTTTCAAGAGGAGACTGGACTCTCATCTGTCAAAAATGGTGTTGGGTCTCCTGCTTGGGTGGTTGGTTAGAGTAGATGATCTACAAGGTCCCTGCTATTCTGTTTCCTTGGTTCGAGGATGCAAGACATTTCATGTAAGTTTAATGTTTACATAGACAAATTTTATTTTTTGCAAAGCAGCAAAAGGGGGACCTAGAACATTCATTTTACAATTAAAGCAGAAGAGGCCCATTAATATAGTGGAGCTTTATTCTTTGACAATAGAAGATATTAAGTATTTAGGAACAATGTACTCCAAAATTACTTTTATGATTGTCTTCCACTGCATAAATGAATATAGCAGAGGTTATAGAATAGAGTTGGGGATGATGGCCCTTTTATGACTTGTGGACTTCAACTCCCAGAATTCCTGAGCCAGCCAATTCTGGGAGTTGAAACCTACAAGTGATAAAAGCACCATTGTTTCCCACCCATGTTGTACAAGAACAAAAAACCTCAGGCAAAATAGAGACTGGGACTGAAGTAGGTTTGAAAATGGATTTTAAAATGCCAGACTACACAAATAATATGGAAAAAGATTCCAAATTGATTTACAAATGAAACCAACTGATGTCATAATTAAAGGCGTTACACAAAAGATAAATCAGAAGAGAGACTTAGAAAAAACATTATCTTGGATTTACAAGATAATTAAACTACTAGTTAATTAGTTTAACTTTTGTTAAACTACTGAAGCTGTTCCTGAGAGGAGAGAAACAGGCTTAGTTATAAAATTATAGCTCACATTTCATGTTTAAAGCAGTGCTGTATTAATAAAATATTAAATGGTGCTGGTAAAATTTAAGAAAAATCTTCATTAAAAAGTGGTCTATCAAAATACTCTATCACAAATCTATTTCTTTTGGGTTCTTCTCTGTGTCTGTGTGTACAGTATGTTTAGAGCTGACTGTGTTTTATGACTTTACATCTTTTATTAGTTTTAACAGAAATGCTTCCTATGTATGGTTGTCCCCCATTTATGTAAAGTTGGAGTCTTGCTATTTCAAGAGTCATCATTAGCAAACTAGCTTCAGAATACTGCTACAAAATGATTAAAATCTCAAGCACATCTCTTGGCTTGATTACTGTGCCCAATGTCTTTTCCAAAATATGACTGTCTTTCAATTGCTGAAATATTCGCCATTACGGTTCCTTACCAAATATCCTAGTTCCTACCAGAATAGTAGAGAAAATGATAGTTCAACTCTGAAAAAGATACTTTCTTCAGGATTTCCCTAAGGAACTGAACTCTGATTTAATAATCATCTTTTTTAAAGTACATATTAACACATCTGCTAACCATAACTAGAATAGCATTTGTCCAATGCTAGAAACAAAATAATATCTCCTCAGATAGCAATAGCAGTTAGACTTATATACCGCTTCATAGAGCTTTCAGCCCTCTCTAAGCGGTTTACAGAGTCAGCATATCGCCCCCACAGTCTGGGTCCTCATTTCACCCACCTCGGAAGGATGGAAGGCTGAGTCAACCTTGAGCCGGTGAGATTAGAACCACTGAACTGCAGATAACAGTCAGCTGAAGTGGCCTGCAGTACTGGACACTAACCACTGCGCCACCTCAGCTCATTTGATGAATTAGTGATACAAAAAACTTTGTGCAGAGATGGACAAATTAACATTGAAATTAAAAGATAAAGAAGAGTTGGAACAATTGGTACAAATGGATACAAAACAGGAATAAAATTAATTAAGCTGAAAAACAATAAATATAAATATATATAGAAATGTGTACAAAGGTGTGTAAATATAGAAGCAAAATATTATATACATATACAGGTATGATGACATAATAATGTTGATATAATGACTTGTAAGGTGTTGTAGAAGAGAAAAAATAATTAAAAATCTGCTAATAATAATAATAATAATAATAATAATAATAATAATAATAATAATAATAATCACCTTCTTGCTTGTGCATCTAAATTACTATTATTAATTCTACTGTTTAGCAAAATTGCAGCGCATTTAGTGTCAATTTACTATTAGCTAAAAAGACAAATGTGGGAAATTTCTTCCCCCTGTTTCTCTTGAAATATTAATACCATTTAGATCTGGAGAGAAAAAGGCTTATGGATGGGTAAGGAACCCCAGGTTTGATCCCGAGTACTCCAAAATTTGGACTTAAAAGAGTCAGGATCTGTTAATTGTAGAAGTACATATGGCTTTATCCTAAGGAATAAGACAGGTTCTTTGAAATTTGTCCTTCTAATGGGGAGGACAATTTTACTGGTCTTAATGCTAATGTTGAGTCCCCATGTGGTGTGCATAACCCATAGGTGCAGCAACTTTCATCCATATCCTCCATATCACAAGTACCATCATCAAGGAGATCTAACAGTTGGTGGAATTTCTTCTCAAGTTGGTCCAGTCTCTGAAGAAGTCATCTTTCAAGTTCATCCCTCACCAGTATTGTCATGACAGATTGCTTAAGTAAATAATTATGTATTGTTTTATCTATATTTTCCTGCATTTATGATTGCCAAAATAATTAATTATAGAATTTCCATCAAAAAATAATAGCAGATTGATTGGGTTGAAATTCGAGAGAACAGCATTATTTTCTCAATCAGGCAACATGCAGTGTGGAATAGAATAAAATGTTTAAAGCAAATTTCCTAAAACAGAATATCTCCAAAGAGCTGGACTTGATCATCTATTATTCTCAACCATTACTATGTTGCTTGAGTGATACTGTGGGGAGTAGTTGATTTAGAATTTTTCTGCATTTTTCTACATAATTCTCCTAAATAAAAGTTGCCTTGTATTTAATAAAAAAAAATGTCCTCCTTCAAACACACTGCAATATCTTCTACGCCAACTAAGAACATGGGAGTGTCTGCCAGCCTGGCTCTATGCCATAAGACAGTCTACCTTTTTGAAAGCCACATTATATATGTGGATTCCAGACACTCGTGTGTGTGTGTGTGTGTGTGTGTGTGTGTGTGTATGCTGGTCTTGTTGTATTCAGGTCTTTTCCTGTGTAAGATTGAGATTGTCTTGGCAACGTTTCAGCAAGGTATCACTCGCCATCTTCAGGCTGGTGTTTAAGCCCAAAACACCAGCCTGAAGATGGCAAGTGTGACCTCGCTGAAACGTTGCCAAGGCAATCTCAATCTAACATGGGAAAAGACCCAAATACAACAAGACCAGCATACCTACACCTGTGAAAATCTACGAAAACATATACATCAATCATCTCCAGAACAAAACTCCTAACCGACAAAGACCACCTGAAAACTGAATTACACACTCTCACAAACATATTAATCTCCAACAGATTCCTAAGAAAAATAATTACCAACCAAATCTAAAGGGAGACTCACCCCAAGAACCGAGACATAGAACAGGACAATGGCATCGCCCTCCTCCCTTACATCAAAGGCACCACAGATTAAATCAGCAAAATTCTCCACAAACACAATATCAAGACAGCCTTCAACACTGACCAAAAAATAGCCAACATCTTAAGAAACCTCAAAGTCAAAATCCAGCTAGAAAACCAAGGAGTCTATGAAATACCATGCAAAATCTGCCCTGCAACATACATAGGACAAACTAATAGGAAAATAAATGCACACATCGCAGAACACAAGAATGCAGTAAGAAAAAAAGAAAAAACTTCCTCCCTTTTCCAGCACCTTAAAGCTACAGGACATGAAATTAATTTTGAAGGAACCAAATTAATCTCCAAAACTGAACACTTCAACAAGAGAATAATTATGGAAGTGAAACACTCCCACAACATGAATAAACATGATGATACATCCCACCTACCAGACATCTGGAAACCAGCCCTAGTCAACAAATGAGTCCCACCCACCACCCGGGCCGTTACAGCCAGCACCAATCAGCACCAATCTACCAATCATTATACAATCACACAGCCAATAAATCCACTTACTGAAACAAAGCCAGCACTCCACACACACTCCACTAAGATTTATAGTAAGACAGCAGCTCTGACCATGCTTTACTCACACAAACACAAAGCTGAAAACACCAGCCTGAAGATGGCGAGTAGGACCACAGCAAAATGTTGCCAAGACAATCTCAATCTTACACGGGAAAAGACCCGAATACAACAAGACCAGCATACATATACATATACATATACATATACATATACATATACATATACATATACATATACATATACATATACATATACATATACATATACATATACATATACACATACACATACACATACACATACACATACACATACACATACACATACACATACATACATACACACATACATACATACAGTACATATATACATACATACAGTACATACATACATACATACAGTACATACATACATACATACATACATACATTTTATATTATAACTACTGCTTAGAATGTAAGAATTGCTAGAATATCCTTCTGATCTGCAGTGCACCTCTCATTATAGTGGCGTTCCTAAGAATTTATCAGCACATTCTGACTTTGTCATTTGCAGTAAAGGAAATCAATGAAAACCCACAAATCTTACCTAATCTTACCTTGGGCTTCTACATTTATGACAGCTAAGACAATGCTCAAAGGCCACAATGCTACTTCTATCAGCAACTGAGAGACTGGTCCCCAATTGCCTATGTAACAGTCAGAATAAAGTCATAGCTGTTATAGGACGATTGGATGCTGAAATCTCCCTCCATGTGGCAACTATCTTCAATATCTAAAAGATTCCACAGGTAGGTTGTACAGCCTTGCATGTAAATGTCATGCTTCCTATAGTATTATACTTTCAGAATATAATTTTTGTTTTGCGTTGTAAAGTATATTCAAATAAATAGTTTTGGTTTTGAAAAATAATTCCCCTGAAATTTGACTTTTTTGAGTTAACAGATATAATTTTAAATGTGCTGAGCGTTGTGCTCATATTGCCCAATTTAATTTCCTGAAAATTATTATAAGAAGCTAGATTTAATGTCTCCGGGTAATGATTTGGTTTTGTTTTAATATTTGTAAATTGCAGTCTGCTTAAGAACAACTTCATGAATGGATTCCAACTGTATAGCTAAACAATTAGACAAAAATGGCATGCAAATTTTCTGGTTCAGTGATTTCTTCAAAACTCAATCATCTTCTTATGGCATGAACAATGCCATGAATAGGTGATTCGTGTAACTGGATGCATCATATTTCACAAATCATTTAATTTATTTCTACATGTTTACTGATGGCTAATTAGTCAGTACCAATCTTCTAGAAATTATCTTACATTCTTAAACCTGTCATAATGTAAAATGTGTACCATTTCCTGGTTGAAACCATCTCTGTTGTGAAATTAAGGAAATTTCATTGTGTCCTTTGACTGCAACTTGACATCCATGGGTATGTTCTATAAATCTTATACTTCTTTGTCCTAATTAATTTAATTGAATCAAAATTTTATACTTTATAGACCATACTAAAATTTTAATTGAATTTTATAGACCATGATTAAAATATATGTTTATAAATTAATGTTTGTCTTCTCTAACTAAAAGATTTTGGGGTGTATTTCTGATGCTTTGAATACATTTTGTTGCCACGTGCACTATAGAGATGGCAATAGGTTGTAGTAAGCTGTTGGTTGTTTTTGAAATGTTTTTGATAAATGGCTGTGGGTCATGATGACTGTTAGTTGTGTGACTAAACTTTTCTTTATCATAGCAATGTGTTTACATAGCACAAAATTTTGCAAGAAAATGGATTTCAGTGAAGTCTGTAAATACAAATAGTGTGTAACTATCCTTGAAGTAATTACTTTGTTTTGATGCTGATTGACTCAAACTTGACTCTTACTTCCATCCTTCTGAAGTTAGTAAAATGAGAATCCAGACTGTTGGGGGCAATATTCTGACTATGCAAACCAATTAGAGAGGGCTATTAGCAGGGGTAGGTTTCTCGCCCCGTTCCAACCGGTTCGGTTGGAACGAGGCTGGTGGCGTCCTCATGCATGCGCGCGGTGCGCACGTGCACATGCGCGCCACACGCATGCGTATTAGCGTCTGTGTGATGCTCCAGCTGCTCCTGGAGGATCGCGCAGGCGCTGTATGCGTCCTGCGCATGCGTGGAAGCGCAGAATTCAGCAAAAATGGGTAAGGAGCGGGCGCGGGCGGGCGCGGGCGCACGCGGGCACGCGGGCGTGGGGGGGCCTTTGCTGTTCCCGGAAGTTACTTACTTCCGGGTTCGGCAACCAACCGGATCGTTGGGGACCGCCGCGAACCGGTTGAAACCCACCCCTGGCTATAAGGCACTATGAAGTAGTAAATAAGTCAAACTTCTATTGCCAGTGTTATCACTAAAACGGCATTCAACAAACTTTCTATAACTATCATCTGAATAGAATGCCTATTTCAACCAGGCAACAAATTATTTTCTGGAATTCTCATCTTGATGAGGCAGTTTTGAAGGATTGGTATAAGAATCATTAATTCAATATATGTTGAGTGTTTTGAACACCTGAAAATATTATCTAAAAGCTGTTTTAAGATAAGATTGTTGTTATTGTTGTTGTTGTTGTTGTTGTTATTATTATTATTATTATTATTATTATTATTATTATTATTATTATGTTAATCTTTGGTGAGATTCACAGCCTTTGGAGCTGGTTGGTAGCTCAACAGCTTGGGTCCTAACCAAGGACCTATGAACTGTTAAGGTAATGTCATATGATATAAGCTGTTCCAAGTAGCATGGCTTTTTGTAGAATCAGAACGTTCAAGTCTGATAAATTTAAAATTTCCAAATAGCGAGGTAGCGCTTTAGGTATTGCTCCAAGAGCTCCAATTACAATTGTGACAACACACAATTTATTTTTCCACAGTCACTCAACTTCAATCTGCAAGTCCCAGTGCTTTGTGACTTTTTTTTCTTGCTGTTTATCTTCAATTCGTGCATCTCCAGGTATTGCAATGTCAATGAACCATACGTTTTTCTTTTCAACTATTGTTAAGTCAGGTGTGTTGTGGGCCAAGTGCCTGTCAGTCTGAATTCTGAAGTCCCATAAGATCTTGACTGTCTCATTCTCTAAAAACTTCTGAACTTGATGTCCCCAGTGGTTTTTGCTGTACTCAAATCCAAACTTTTGGCACAATTTTCAGTGAATGATCTTAGCAACATGGTCATGGCATTGTGGGTGGTCAGTCTGTGAAATTTTGCTGCATCCACTGATCAAGTGGTCGACTGTCTTGGATCAATCAGGGATTTTGCAATGTCCCTGAGATCAGCAAGACGTACTCTTCCCTGTCACCATCTCTTCGGGACAGTTTAGGTCCAAAAGGACCGTCCAGTGGCAAAAGTATCAACTGCGATCTCAGAGCTCCGAGATCACACATCGTACCATTGCAACATCAGATCCTGTCTCTACAAGTTTAAATTTTGAAACTCAGAATAACCAAACAACAACTAGTTATCCCAAATAAATGAGAATTATTCAGATCTCTATAGGAAGAGAGAAAGAATAAAATCTGGATGCCAACCCAGGAGACAAAATAGAAACTACTTAATGTGGTACTCAAGCTCTATACAAAATGAATTGATTTGATCACTAGACATTATCATCATTATCACTAGGCACCATCTTTCACTATACTCGTTTTCTGTTTTTCAGTTGTATGCCCTCTAGAGTCATAATAAATGCCATTATAGATTTCTTTTCAAGCTCCTTATTGTATGTGTCAACTTGTAAAGCGTTGCCATGACTCTTATCAGGTTGGCATTGGAGGGAGGATTCCATGCATACCTTCAGCCAGAGTTGGATCTCATATTTCTACAATCTTGTTGGTGAATGTGATTTATGACCCAGACAGAGGGAAGGGGACATGGGGGTAAAATTCAAACGCAATTAAGCGGACACAGTTTTGGCTCCGCAGAGAGTACATACCAGAATGTTGATCCTAATAAATGAATGGATTTATTTTGAACTTTGTCTCAAGGCTCATAAATTAATTAGGTCATCTTCTGGGAACTTCACAGAGAGCCAAAACTGACATTAAAAATATATCAAGATTTCCAGGTTTCCTGAATCCTGGCTCTCCAAGCACTTCCCCAATATTTGGGGTGCTTGGAGGGAAAATCAGGCAACCATGGCTGAAGAGAGAGACCTCAAGATTCCAGACAGCCCAGCAGCAGAAGCAAGAAAGGATGTGTAAATTAGCCCCTAAGGCAGATGAAATAGAGTTCCCTTACCCTAGTTTCCAGATACATGGAAGGGTCTCAAGCAAGCTGGCAAGGGTGGACTGGAGGTGGGATTGGGCATATGCCAGGCTCCCAAAGCCCCAGATGGAATCCCTGGAGAGTGCAATAGAGCAACAGAGGGAGGATTTTGACTGGAGCACCCTTGGTGATGAGGGGCCATCATGCCACCCAAAGAAGAGGGAGGGAGACGCAGACTGGAGTGCAGACCCCTCACCCACCCAATAGGAGAAGGAGCCCGAAACTGTAACCAGTGCCTCTCCCACACAGCAGTCAGGCTGCCCAGGGCAGGCAAACCTCTGAACTAGCGGTGAGGAAGATGGCCAGCCATATCCACACAAGCATACAGAGGCCAACAGGAGGTTGGAAGAGTAGGGCTGAATGACCCGCCCTGATTCAGGGGAAAATTTGACGGGGACTCAGACCAGCTAGCTCTATTCCTTGATACAGCTGATATTCATCTAGAATGCTATGGGCACCTCTACTCATCCCCCAGGGTCATGGTGAATACCACCACAGAGGGGCCAGAGGGAGAAGCAAGGGAATGGTTAGCATTCCTCCACAAGAGGAGAACCCCCAACTGCAAGACACATCGATGACTTCTGCAATTGCTAGAGGCCAGATTTGAGGAAGTAGAGGAGGACCCATATGCAGAAGAGGAACTCAGCAACCTAAAGCAGAGGGGCTGCCCTATCAAAGAGCACATCCATCAATTTAGGAGGGTCATAGGAAGGCTACCCACTTTACCAGAGCGGCTGCTGGTGCATTTTTTTCAGAACAAGCCTGGACAAGTAAATTGCCCAGGCATACTGTGACATCCCAAATTGATTCTCTGAGTGGTTCCGAGTAGCAACAAAAGAGAGAGGTCAACCTGACCTGAAACCAGCCAACAGGGAACCACAGCACCACAGCAAGCCCTGAGACCAGCCCTCACATAAAGTCCGCTGAAATGCTACAGATGCAGGGGGATGGGTCACATGGAAGATGCATGCCCAATCCCAGCCCCAAAACCAAGGCCAGACCCACCGCCCAGGGCACAACCAGAACGAGGCCCCAAATGGACCACCAACACATCCGGGAAAGTCCTCCAGGCTGCAGAGGCCCCTTCCCCCTCAGACAAAAGTGATGGAACCCCAGGCAACCAGTCGCCCGAATCATATGACAGCGAGGACAAGGGAGAAAATGACCCAATGGTAAGTGAACTAATTCACCCTTTCCTTTTTCCAATATGCCTCACAGCCCCAAAAAGAGGAAACCAGGGGGATTTTCAAGCCCTAATAGATTCAGATTGCATGAGGTGCTTGATCAACCTAACCACAGTCCTGAAACTGGAGATCAGAGCAAAAAGACTCGCCCACCAGATCCGGTTCAAGCAGGTTGACGAGGCCCTAATGGGAGGAGCCTATACCACCCACCTGACTGAACCAGTGAGGCTAGAGCTAACAGATCACTGGGAAATAATTCGATTCATATTATCCCCCAAAATGACAGACACAGTCATACTGGGACTTTCCTGGCTAGACAAGTGGGGATCGACCATCTGGTGGAAAAGAGGTACCCACAGACTTAAGATATCAAGGGGCCCCTATCCCTCTCACACCAGCTAGCAGAAACAGCACCCACACAGGAACCCCCCCCCCCCATGGCAACTGGCAACCACATCTGACAAAATCCCAGAGGTGAACTGATTCTGATGGAATATCAGAAATATCAAAACATCAAATGCGATGTTCTGCCTCCTCACCGTGAGACAGACTGTGCCATCAAAATCATCCCCAGGGCAAAAGTACCCAAGCCCAAACTATGCCATGATGCCCTGGGAAATGCAAGAGATGTGCAAATACATAGACAAAAACCTAGCAAGGGGGTTCATTGAGCCAGCCAAGCTACAGGTCGTGGCACCAGTCCTCTTCAGAGAAAAAAGATGGAACTTTTGAGGGATAAATGGGGTGTGCATACACAACCTATACCCTTTTCACTTCATGAAGGACATGCTATTTTATCTGGCCAAGGGAAAAGTCTTCACCAAACTAGACTTCAGAGAAGCATACTACCGAGTATGTATTAGAGAGGGAAATGAGTGAAAAACAGTTTTCAACTGCCCCCTAGGGAGCTTTCAATTCAAAGTGATACCTTTCAGACTGCAGGGGGGGCCAGCGGTATTCATGCAGTTAATAAACGAGGTGCTGCATGAGCACCTCTACAAGGGGGTCCTACCTGGGTCACATCCTTATCTACACTGAGACCATGGATGACCACATACCCCTGGTCCGTCAAGTACTGGAAAAACTTCTGGCAGCCAACCTGTATGTCAAGATATCAAAATGTGAATTCCACCATGCATAGTTAGACTACATGAGTTACCGAGTAAGTAGAGATGGACCCAGCCAAAGTACAAGCCATCTTAGGCTGGCAACCCCCTCACACATGCAGACAGCTAAAAAGCTTCCTAAGGTTTGCAAACGTCTACAGGTAATTCATCCCTCCTTTGCAAAAATTGCCAAACTCCTAACAGACCTCCTGAAGACAGGGAGCCCAGGAACGAAACCTTGTCAGGGACAACCCCTACAGTGGGACCTAACCTGACAAGAGGCGTTTGAAACACTAAAAGAAATGTTTGCAAAGGAGCTGGTGGTGAAGCATCCTAACCCCAAGCAACCCTTCATGATCCAGGCAGACTCCAGTGACATGACAGTGGGAGCAGTGCTACAACAAAGAAACAATCAAGGAAACTTACAACCTTGCACCTACACCTCCTGCAAGTTCATAGACAAGGAGAGATGATGGGCCGCATGGGAAAAGGAGGCTTTTGCAGTGAAATGGAGACACTGTTGGAAGGGGGCCAAAAACCGTTTGAAGTCTGGACTGACCACAAAAATCTAGAGGACCTTAGGACCCCACAGAAACTATCACCCAAACAAGTCTGATGGGCTCAATACTTCAACCGTTTTGATTTTGTGTTAAAGCACAAAAGCACAGGGGGGAGGAACTTTCTAGCTGATGCCACTGTTCCCTCTAAGGTGCGCAGCTGCGCGGCCGCGCACATGGCAAGAAAACCCTGCGCTGCAGTTTCTAACTGCCGCGCAGAGATTTCTTTCAAAGAAAACGTGGGGAAGTCCTTTGCAGGCGGTTAGAACTGGCCGCCCGCAAAGGACCTCCCCAGACTTGTTTCAGCGGCAGCTCTCAACCTACAGTGGTAGCGGCACACAGGCTGTGGAAGGAGGGGGAGGAGGAGGGAACCAAAGAGAGGCTTTTACCGGGCCTGCGCCCCACAGCCAGGACTGTCCTTGCGCCTCAAGCCGTGTTTCTTCCTGCAAAGCCCTTCAGGCATCAGGCGGAACTCTCGGGTTGCCCGAAGGGCTTTACAGGAAGAAACGCGGCTTGAGGCGCAAGGACGGTCCTGGCTGTGGGGCGCAGGCCCAGTAAAAGCCTCTCTTTGGTTCCTTCCTCCTCCTCCTCCTCCTCCTTCCACAGCCTGTGTGACGCTGCCGCTGTAGGCTGAGAGCTGCTGCTGACGCTGCTGCACAGCTGAGGGAGGGAGAGCAAAAGCAGAGGCAGCCTCAAATTTAATTTAAATTCTTTAAAAGAATTTTTGGATTTCTCCTCACCAAACCTTTAAGACTGAAAGTTTTTCCTAACATGAACTTGAGCTAATATACTTAATATGAGAAAGATGCAGCAATTAACACTGCTTTTTAAAAAGAACAATATTTCTCAATTGTTTATCTGTATGAAGTCTGCCTATCTTAAGTTCCTACTATACAAAAGGTATTACCTTCTAAGGCAACTGTATACAATACATTAGTGGCCAATGTTACATTGCTCCTAATAACAAAATTAGAGCTGTGTTAAGCCTATGAAAAAAGACCCCCAAATCCCAAATGAATAAAATCATTATTAAGACCCAATGAAAAAATTACAAAAATTATGCATAAACTTTCATGTTCCCCAAATTTCCAATCCAAAACTTAACCCAGATTCTTCAGACGTAGAACTCAAATAAATAGCTGCTTTTTGGTTTTATTTTTTTTAATATTTATCAGTCTCTCTTTTATTCCATACTTCTGGTTGAAAGACTATTCTATGTCATGCTAAACAAATGCATATTCTAGTGGCGGTGGGGGCTCGTTGGCATATTCAGCAGCAGCCCTGCCTCCTGTGAAAAAAACCCGAAGATGGAGCAGATCCACGCAGATGACGTTGCTGCAACATGGCTGGAGGAGAAATTCTGGGAGTTGAAGTCCACAAGGCTTAAAGCTGCCAAGTTTGAACATCCCAGGGTTTTTTTCCCTAAAGGGTTAGGGGTGCAAAGATCTTGTAACTTGACAGCTTTAAGACTTGCATGCTTCAGTGCCAGAGTTCCTGAGCCAACATGACTGGAGGAGGAATTCTGGGAGTTGAAGTCAGAAAGGCTTAAAGCTGTCAGGTTTGATGACCCCTGCGGGTTTTTTTCCTAAAGGGTTGGGGGTGCAAGGGTCTTGTAACTTGACAGCTTTAAGACTTGCGTGCTTCAATGCCAGAGTTTCTGAGCCAACATTTTGGTTGCTAAGCAGGACCATTGTTAAGTGATACTGATATTATATAACACTTTTAATTAAGCAGGTACCTTGAATAAACATAACTTTGAGTTTCAAATAACACTGATTTCGTTTTTGTCTTAGGTGACATCTGTGAAAAAAATTCAGGTGCTCAGGCATGAAAATGTGCCGGTCAAACACTATACTTTTCTGCTCATGCTGAAAAAAAATTAGAGGGAACATTGGCTGACGCCCTCTCCTACATTCCTCAATACAAATATGAACATGAGCACATAGTGGATGCCATCATTCCCTCTACTCAGACAGCTGCCCAAGTAACCATCAGGCAGCAACGCCGTGACCGGCAAAACCAACCCGCAAGCGACTTAATCACAAGGCTAAAAACCGAAGTGCTAACAGACCCCTGGTTCCAAAACAACCAACACATCTTGAGAAAAAGAGATGACCTTGCATGGAAGGGGATGAAACTCTATGTCCCATAATCCCTACACACTCTAATCCTCCAGAGGAGCCATGACACCAAACCAGCAGGCCACTTTGAATTCCTAAAGACTTTACACTTAGCCCAGAGACAATTCTGGTGGCCTGGCATAAAGAAAGATGTGGATAGTTACTTGAAAAGTTGCACCATCTGTGCCACAATGAAGAGATGACTGGGAAACACACACACACCCCGGACTGCTGCAAACAGTAGCAGAGCCAACGAGGCCATGGGATCGCAATGGACTTTATAGTAGAGTTGCCGAAAAGTGGGGGAAACACAGAGATTTGGACTGTAATAGTCCTTGATTCAAGGTGGCACAGGAGACAACTTCAATACTTAATCAAGTGGAAGGACTACCCCTTATCAGAGGCATCTTGGGTAAAAAGTAGGAATATCCAGGCTGATCGCCTTATACCAAAATTCCATGCAGAAAATCCAGACAAGCCTGGGGGAGGAATACATCCCTAAATTATATACATGTACTCAAATTGTTTCTGTGTCACACAGGTCGCTTTAGGGAAGTGAGGGGAACCGGATGTCAACTTGTAAAGCATTGCCATGATTCTTATCAGGTTGGAGGGAGGATTCCATGCATACCTTTACCCAGAGTCAGATCTCATATTTCTACAATCTTGTTGGTGAATGTGATTTATGACCCAGACAGAGGGGAGGGGACAAAAGAGTAAAGTTCAAATGCAGGAGTCAGTTTCGGCTCCGCAGGAGTACATGCCAGAATGTTAATCCTAATAAATGAATGGATTTCTTTTGAACTTTGTCTCAAGGCTCGTAAATTAATTAGGTCATCTTCTGGGAACTTCACAGAATGATTCATTCCCACATGAAAGATTAGGAAGAGATAATCATATGTGGACTTGATTATTTTGGTAAGCCTCTTTGTTACAACTTTGATTGCTCCTGGGAGACAACATATTAGACAACATATTATAACCATCAATGGAACAAAGGATGTTCCTAGATTAGAAGATGTCCAACCCAAATTTTCCAACATAATGATATGGCTTCCGTATTCTATACTTAACACTCTTATCCACCTAGAATGGTGCTCTATCTCATTGGGAGCCCGTCAAGGTTCTATTGTTCAGATACCGATTGATGGAAATGTATTAGAAAATATATTTTGTTCAAATAAGTTCTCAGCCTTTTGCCTTAGTTCAAGTATAGGATCATTGGTTCACTTCACACCTACAATGTTATTGTTACTACATTTATTCATATTAAACAGCCAAGTGCACATCAATCGCATCTACCCTACTTCCTGATTGTGCAAAACTTTTTGTTAAGCTTTCCATTTGTTCTCATATATGCTTCACTTCAATCATACCCTGTTGTCATCACATTTAGCAAACAACCATCAACTCCAAATTTGTGCTGTGTTCAATGTGATTCTTCATGTGAGCTTATGCTAATGTAAGTAAGATAAAATTATTCTAAGCCTCATTGTCGTGATTCTGTTCTCCCCTCAACTATGGAATTTATTCTGTAATTGCAGGCCCCAACTATAAGACAACATAATGAAATCATTATCCTACAGTTAATGGGAAGAATGTCTATGGAGATTCTCTACATCCAAGTCATGGTTGTCTCAAAGGTGCTTTAACAAAAGGCAACTGGATTTTTTTCAACAAAGTCCAGTTAACTTTTGGAAAAAAGCACCTTTGGGATAATGGGAAGAATCTTGCCATGCTAAAGCTATAATCTCCCAACTTTCTAGATAGATCCTGAAAGGTTCCAGGGTATGCCTACCTGAATGACTTTCCCCTTACCCATCCAGTTCAGGAGTGCCCAATCCTTTACTTTTGGCTTCTCTCTGATAAAATTCACTGAACCCCTCCCTGGGAAAGCTCTGGAATGCCTAAACTCCTGCCCACTGATTTTCCAGATGCACATTCCATCAGGATAATTCACCACAGCCAATTCACCATAGACAACTTGCCATGCCAAAGTGCCATTGCCAACTCACCAAGGGACAACTCACCACAGCATAATTCAGTGTTGTATTAATTATTGCATTCACTTATTTTTATTATTGGTGACTACATTTTTGTTAAAATATTGTAACTATTGTATTTTTGGATGGACTTTCTTCATTTTATTATTATTAGCCATGGGTCTGTTGAAATTAATTTAACTTTTGTATTTGTTGAATTGTCCTGTGGCGAGTTGCCCTGTGGTGAGTTAACCATGGTGAGTTACCCTGAAATGAATTGGCCATAGGAAATTGGTTGTAGCCTGGGCAAGTTGTCCCATTCCAATTCCATCATACCTACTGATCTCTCTCATCAATTAGAGATTTGATTAACTAAAAATCCCACAAAACATTCATTATGAAGAAAAAAAGAGTTAGACTAGTTTACAAACAGGGAATTTGTAGTATTCTCTACTAATACAACCAATTTTGTTGTGTTTAAGTACAATGACAATAAAGATTATACTTATAATAATAATAAATACAATATTTATCAAATTTGAAACATTTTGATGTACATTGTTATTTACTATTATTTTTCATGGGATTTCTATTCTGTGAAGAATTATTTAATTCCAATGGGGAAAAGCAATTATTTAGCTACCTGACCCATGCCATAGAGCACTATATTACTGAACAGATTTAACCCAGGTGCTATTTAATGCAAGGTACATTATCATATCCAGAGAATACACTAAAAGCCAATATACTATAGTTATGTGTTCTGTACACATAGAGAAGATAAATCAAAACATTTTTCATAATTTATTAGCAGATATTTATTTCATTCCATTTGTCAAGTAATATATAAATGATATATTAATAAAACAAATGTCAAATATTATGAAACACAACTTGTGTGGCAATTAAATTTAGCAGGAATTTTTATAATCTATAATTATATATTTATAATAATATATTTTTATGATTATGCATGATGGTTAGGTACATAATATGTATGAGAAAAATATCACATCATTTGTTTTCTTTTTCAGACAGAAATAAATGTTCGAGATGCAAAGACAAATACTACCCAAACAAAAAAGACAATTTTTGTATTCCTAAAAGTATCAGTTTCTTGAGATACAAAGACCACTTAGGGATCAGTCTGGCCTGTCTCTCACTTTCTTTTTCTATGATTAATGTTTTTTGTGCTTGGAGCATTTATAAGGCACCATGACACTCCCATTGTGGTAGCCAACAACCGGGACCTGACTTACACTCTCCTCATCACCCTCCTGCTCTGCTTTCTTTCAGCGCTGCTATTCATTGGACAACTAGGAAAGTTTACCTGTCTCCTAAGACAAACAACTTTTGGAATGGTCTTCTCAGTGGCTGTTACTTCTATCTTGGCAAAGACCATCACAGTGGTTCTGGGTTTTATGGCCACCAAACCAGGATCCAGAATGAGAAAATGGGTTGGGAAAAAATTAACTACTTCCATTGTTATTTCCTGCTCCCTGATTCTAGCAGACATTTGTATTCTGCAGTTGACATTCACTCCCCCCTTTCCAGATGTTGATATGATCTCACTGACTGAAGAAATTATCCTGCAATGTAATGAAGGCTCTGTGACTATGTTTTATTGTGTCCTTGGCTATATGGGTTTCTTGGCTCTTACCAGCTTCATCACAGCTTTTCTTGCCAATAAATTGCCTGACAGTTTCAATGAAGCCAAGTTCATCACCTTTAGTATGTTGATCTTTGGTAGTGTTTGGTTGTCCTTTGTCCCAGCATACCTGAGCTTCAAAGATTGTATGCCCCTCAGACAGGGTTCGCAACTTGGGAGTCCACCTGGACCCACAGCTGACCTTTGAATATCATTTGT
This sequence comes from Thamnophis sirtalis, assembly GCF_051295495.1. Lineage (NCBI taxonomy): Eukaryota > Metazoa > Chordata > Lepidosauria > Squamata > Natricidae > Thamnophis > Thamnophis sirtalis. The sequence continues at coordinate 113,963,880 of NW_028261384.1, forward strand.
CAGCTGTGACCAGGGGGGCATTTGCCCAGGTTCGCCTGGTGCACCAGTTGCGTCCCTACCTGAACCGGGAGGCCCTCACAACAGTCACTCGTGCCCTTGTGACCTCTAGGCTGGAATACTGCAATGTGCTCTACATGGGGCTGCCCTTGAAGAGCATTCGGCGACTTCAGCTAGTCCAGAATGCGGCCACGCGAGCGATCGTGGGTGCACCTCGCTTCACCCACGTAACACCTATCCTCCGCGAGCTGCACTGGATGCCTGTTGATCTCCGGGTGCACTTCAAGGTGCTACTTATCACCTACAAAGCCCTTCATGGTATTGGACCTGGGTACTTGAGAGACCACCTACTGCCGATTACCTCCACTAGACCGATACGATCGCATAGATTAGGCCTCCTCCGAATTCCATCATCCAGCCAGTGTAGACTGGCAACTACCCAGAGGAGAGCCTTCTTGGTGGCTGCTCTGACCCTCTGGAACGAACTCCCCATGGAGATTCGGACCCTCACCACCCTCCAATCCTTCTGCGCCGCTTTAAAGATCTGGCTGTCCCGGCTGGCCTGGGGTTAAGATTCTAACCCCACTCGAATTGTGTGACTGTTGTGTTTTCTTTTTAATATGGTGTATTGTCTTCATGTTGGAACATTGTTTGTCCTTCCCCCCTCCCCTTTTTTGAACTGTGAGCCGTCCTGAGTCCCCCCAGGGAAAAGGGCGGCATACAAATAAAGGGAAAATGAAATGAAAATGAAAGAGACCTACATGGTAGCTGTGGAGATATTTTCCATCCTAGCCTCCAGTGCTGGGCTTCTGGTTTGCATTCCTCCCTCCCCACCCAAAAAAAATTATATGATTGTGTTTAGGCCACACCTGAACAAAAGGGCACAACTAATGAGAAGAAAAGAGTAATTAATCTCTTTCTTTTTAGATCAAACATTTTTAATCTAGATTTTTGCATTTCTAGTAGAATATTCATGAAAATGTCCCTCTCAGAAAGTGATTTTATTTAATTGTTCTGCATTTTTCAAACATTCTAATGTATCTTACCTTTTCTCATCAGTTCTTGGCATTCTCTTTTTCAGCATATTTGCTGAAGCTCATTCACTTCTCTTTCATTATTGCTTCCTTGATGATGAGAAGGAATCTCAATGTCTAGTATAGGATACCACCTTTCTGGAATTTGTCAGAGACATTTTGGTGAAGAAGAAACATGAGTAAGTAAACCTTGAATGAGGCTAGTCAATAAATGTTCGAATATTTTCAGAGGTCAGTTAGTGACTGGAAGTGACTGGACACATCGGTTGATTGGGTTTATTTAGACAGAAAAGAAATCATCCAAGATTTAAAGAAGTACACTGGACAACATTTTTTTCAAAAGTTTTGCTTTCTAAAAAAAACCTATAGTGACTATTACAAATATGCTTTCAGAATGACTCTATCATGTATGAATCTTGAAAAACATTAAGTTTTAATTATTGTGTTGTATTAAATTGCACAATGTTTCCAACATTGAGCATGAATTCAACAGGATTAAAAGTATGTTCTTGCTTATGTTCATGTGTATTCGGTATCCAATAATAATCAGCCAGTATTGAGGGAATTCAGTTATCCTAATACCATTTTTCCATTGTGGCAAAGTCCTGGTGAAACCTGTTCATCATTGACTGTACCTAGAGTTTTGGGAAAGAAGTCCAAGTGTGAATGCATAAAATTAATCTTTAGTAACATATTACAGTTCATTATCTTGTATGCTGTAAGAGGTTTGTCAACCAACTGTATATAGCAGTGATGGCGAACTTTTTTTGGCTGCCATGCCCAAAGCGGGAAGACCAGAGGGGGGCATGTGCCAGTGTGCCACACCCATAATTCTATGCACACATGCCCCCCAGCATGCATGCATGCTCATGATCAGCGACCCCCCCTTACACTTTTGCTGTGTTTTTTTCGCCTTTCCCAGGCTCCAGAGGCTTTCTAGGAGCCTGGGGAGAAAAAAAATAGTGTCCCCCCCGATGACCTCTGGGGGCATCAGGAGCTTCCCTGAAACCTCCAGAGGGCAAAAACATACCTATGGGAACCCAGAGGATTGGGAATGGTGACTTCCGGTTTGTCCCTAGGGCCAATTTTTGACCTCTAGAGAGTGAAAAATGGCCCTACAGGGAACTCGGAAGTCAATTCCAACCGGACATGCTCATAGGCCCAGTTTTTGCCCTCTGGAGCCTTCAGGGAAGCCTCTGGAGGCTCCTGGGGCCTTCCCTGAAGCCTCCAGAGAGCAAAATCCAGCCATGCAAGCCAACCAGTTTGTCTGTATGGCTGTTTTTCACCCTCCGGACCATTCGGGGAAGCTCCCTGAAGGCTCTGGAAGGCAAAAAACAGTCCTATGAGCAAACTGAATGTCTGTTCCTGAACTTCCAATTCGCCCATAGGACCAGTTTTTTGCAATTTGGAGGCTTCAGGGTAGCCTCCAGAGAGCAAAAAATGGCCTCAAAAGAAGGCTGAAACCAGCTGGCCAGAGCATGCATGCATTCTGGCCAGCTGACAGGACATTGCCTTGCGTGCCCTGACAAATGGCTCCACATGCCACCTGTGGCATGCGTGCCATAGGCTCGCCATCACGGATATATTATTTGGTGTTTTGTAGTTGTCAAGAAAAAACAGCAGCATCCTTGAATAGTTTACATGTATTTTTCTGCCTCCAGTAATAAATCTTTGAATTACTTTTCGTTGATGATATATCTCATTTGTCGACCAATCAAGTTTCTTCCTTAATCTTGGCATCAGTTATTCTTGAAAACATCTGTCTCAAATACATCCTTGGTTATATAAATAGAATCAAAATCACATGAAGGATTAGTACCACTTATAAATCTCTAATAAGACCACACCTGAAATACTGCACACAGTTTTGGTCACCACATTGTAAAAATGATGTTGAGACTTTGAAAGAGCAACTACAATTATTAAAGGCCTTGAGACAAACACATATGAAGAATGGTTGCAAGAATTGGGTATGGCCAGTCTAAAGAAAAGAAGGAATAGGGGTGACATGCTAGCAGTATTCCAATATTTGGGGGCTGCCACAAAGAAGAAGGGCTCTGCTTATTTTTCAAGGACCAGAAGGAAAGGTAAGAAGCAATGGATGGAAACTAATCAAGGAGACATGGAACTTGTAGTTAACTAGAAACTCCTAAGGACAATTAACCAGTGGGACAGCTTGCCTTCAGAAGTTGTATGAGGATTCATCACTGGAGGTTTTTAAAAAAGACTGGACCTACCTTATTCATTGCTTTCAAAAAAGTATATAATACCAGTTTTATGTGAAGTGGAAGCAAAAATATGAGCAAAAATAATTATTTTTTAGTATAGAAGAAGGCAAATGTTCAACATAAAGACACCTATCTGAATACACTTGGATATCTAATTCCATTGGATCATTCCCTATTTCTCTCTCTGTTCACCTCTGAAGAAGATTAAGCAGTCACTCGGACTCCATTCCTTTTATTCCTGTTTAAGCAGAAATGCTTCCTACTTATATTGCAATAAATCATTTGGTGGTGCTCCCCTTTTCTATTCAAGTCTGGCCATATTAAATTGATCATCCAAGGTGATGCATATTATCAGTAAGTTAGCTGCAATATACCACCTCAAATAAACTGTTAAAAATATCAAGCATATTGCTTGGCATCATCACTTTGTCCACAAATACAATCAATCTTTTCTTAAAATATCAATGTGATATTCAATCACTCAGATATTCCCATTCATGATTCTTGCCCAATGCCCATAAGAATAGGAATATTAGAAAAGTTAGCTCCAAAAAAAGAATTTCTTTAGGTCTTCTCTAGGGGACTGAACTTTGGCTTAATAATTATCTTCTTGTTTGTGCATCTAAATTGCTATTATTAAATCTGCTATTCTCAAAATACCAATGAATTTCAATGCCCATTACAAAGACTAAGAAAAAAGATGCAGCATGTTCCTTCTCTCTTTCTCTTAAAATGTCAGGATCATTTCAAGCTGAAGAGAAACATACCAAGCTTATGAGTGAAAAAGGATTCCCCACATCTGTTCTTGGTTAAATCAAGATTCAGACACAAAGAATCCGGATGTGTTAATGGAAAAACTGCTAATGGTTTTATCCTAAGGAATGAGAGAATTTCTTTGAGATTTGCCCTTGTAATGGGGATGGAAAATTTATTGATCTTAATGCTAGTATTGAGTCCCAATGTGGCATGCATAACTCAGAGGTGCAGCATCTTTCATCCATATCCTCCACATCACAAGTACCATCATCCAGGAGACCTTACGGTTGGTGGAATTTCATCTCAACTTGATTCAGTCTCTGAAAAAATCACCTTTGAAGGTTATCCTCCAGCAGCATTGCCTGGACAGTTTCTGTAAGGAACGTAATTATTTATTTATATTTTTCCTGCATTTATGACTGACAAACAAAAATAATTATAGAATTTCCATCAGAAAATAAGTTGAGGTGAAATTAAAGAGATGCTAAGAATAGCATTTTTAATCCCCCAAACAACATATACTGTGGAAAAGAATGAAGTTATAAAAGCAAACTTCCTAAGACTGAGTATCTCCAAAGAGCTGGGCATGCACACCTACCAGTATGATTCTCAGCCATTGCCACATTGCCCATTGCCAAGCTTGGGAATGTTGATTACACCTCTTATTCGTTTTTCTACATAGTTCTCTTAAATAAAATATATTAAGTTGCCTTGTATCTAATAAAACAATGGCCTCCTTCAAACACACAGTAAATTCTTCTACTCCAACTAACAATACAGGAGTGTCTACAAGCCTGGCTCTGTGCTAGAACACTGTCTACCTTTTTGAAAGGGACATTATATACATATGTAGATTCCAGGCATTCCCTGTTTTTATATCTGAAATTGCTTGCACAGATTTCTTGCAGAAAAAAATATTGAATTCTTTATGCCTATACAATTGCACTTGTCTACACATGTGGACATGTGCTACATCCTCATAGCTGAGTTTTGCCATGTCAGAAGGATAGGATTTCTTGTTATAGAAGGTGCTGGCATGTTAGACTATGTTATAATGTACAAACCTCTTGAATCCCTTTCTGATGTGTAATGCAACTCTCATTGTAGTGGAAATCCTAAGAATTACCAGCAAATCCTGACTTTGGCGTTTGCAATAAAGGAGATCAATGAAAACCCACAAATCTTACCCAATCTCACCCTGGGCTTCCAAATTTATGACAGCTATTGCAATGCTCAAAGGACTTATCAGGCCATCATGCTACTCCTATCAGCAACTGAGACACTGGTCCCCAACTACTTATGTAACATCCAGAATAAAGTCATAGCTGTTATTGGAGGACTGGATGCTGATACCTCCCTTCAAGTGGCAACTCTCTTGGATATCTATAAGATTCCACAGGTAACCTGAACATTCTTGCATGCCAAGATCATTCTACTTTTAGTGTCCCATTTTTACAATTGAGCTTTGTTTTTTAGTGTTATGTACAGTCTATTCAAGTAAATAATGTAGATGTTCATTGACTGTGAATGACTGTTAAGTATTAAACTCCCACAGGTAGAATGGACATCCTTGCATGGAATGTGATGCTACTTATGACATGGTCCTTTCACAATGCAATTTTGTTTTTCAGGGTTAAATATATTCAAATAGTAAATAGTATTCGGAGTCAAATAGTGAATAGTTCTGAACTAGAAATATAACTCTTCTCTGAAATTTGGCATCTTTGTGTTTCAGACAAGATTAGCCATTTTTCTTAAATTTAACTTAGGTTTTTTAGCCCAAAACAGGGCATCATCTGCAAACAAACGTTTTCACACATTCATGTCTTAATATTCTCCAGAAAACATTTCATGTGTCTAAGGAAGATTAGCAGCATTCAATATAAAAATCAACCCAATAGAAGTTATGCACCAGAACCCATTACATTACTGAAGGGTAAAGTACCTGGCTCAACACTACAGTGTGCCCACATCTGTAATTTTTAAAATTTTTGAATAAATACAAACAGACAAAACACACACACACACAAACCACAAAACTATCTTCCATTACAAATTGTAGAAAGTGTGTCGATTGGCTACAAAAACTTTTGTGCAGCCCTTCCACAGTCATCACCTACAATTCATATCAAATCATACATTTTAAATGAAGTATATTTATAGATATTACTATCATCAAACTTCAAACTTCATTTGACTATAATTGTTTTTATGTCCTTTTCTATAAAATATTCCAGATTTAAAGCAAAATCACATAATGACATTCCATTAGCTCTTCCCAATATCATCCAGTAACATTATATCTTTATCACATGTTCTAATTAAAAATTGGTTATATTTAATAACAGAGTTTTTAAACATCCTTTTCCTCTTATCAAACATATATATGTATCCATTATCACTTCATTTTATACGTAATGCTCTAAATTTAAGTAAATTTGACTTTTTTTTTATTATAAGCTTTCATTACATCAACCTGGGTCTTTCCAGTAATAATGCAGTCTTATGTCTCTTGGTACTTTCACAATGCAATTTTGTTTTTTGGAGTTAAATATATTCAAATAGTAAATAGTATTCGGAGTCAAATAGTGAATAGTTCCGAACTAGAAATATAACTCTTCTCTGAAATTTGGCATCTTTGTGTTTCAGACAAGTCTAGCCATTTTTCTTCTGTACCTTATGACCCCCATAATGCCCAATTATTCAATGTTTTGAAAATTGTTGTATAAAGCTTGGTTTGCTGTCTCTGGATCTTGATTTGGTTTTTGTTTTAATATTTATAAATAGCAGTCTGATTAAGAATAACTTCATGAAGTGAATCCCAACTGGGTAACTAACGTAAAGTTTAATAGTTTAATGGTTTAATGTAAAATGTATATCACCTCCCAGTTGAAACCATCTCTGTTCTGAAATTGAAGAAATTTCATGACGTCTTTGACTGCCAATTGACCTTCACACATTTGTCCTGCATAATCAAATCAAGAGTTTATTCCAGTCTTAGCCTTTAAATTATATATTCCATATGAATGCTTTATATTTTGTAACTAAACGTCTTTGGTTATGTTTATGATGCACTCAATTTATTTTGCTATCTTGGTCTTATAGGGATGTTAAAGGTTTGTAATAAGTTATTAGTGTCTCAAATGTTTCCGAGATATGGCAGAGCTGTTTTTTCCCCCATGGGATGTGAAGACTGCACTGTGATTTTATATGTGGCTAGATATTTCTTTATACAGTTACATTTTCTATTTTTATATAGTGAATGATTTTACAACAAAATGAATGTTTATGAAGTATAATATAAAAGGTCTGTAACAATTCCTGAAGTTTTGTTTTACCTTCAATAGTAGAAATCTAACATTTTAAAATTGTACATCAACATACAAATTACTTGTTCTTCTGTGCATTTAGTCAAAACTATTGGATTTTGCATGTAGAAAAGCAAGGATTATATAGTCTATTTTGATATTTGAAAATATGAAGCAGCAATTACCAAGAATCTACTCCTTGGTTTTAGATAAATTCATATCAGTAATTCCTCCAGATCTGGAGCATCACTGAATGCCATTCAGCAGACTTACAATATCTTCCACGCTATTAGACTTTCCAGAACCACTATCTCAATGGAATTCTCATTTCAAGAAGGCAATGAATTCCTTTCCAGAATTCCCATCTCAGTCTGGCACTCAAGACTGTTTTCAAGGGTTGGTATAATGATTATTAATTCAATATATGTTGATTGTTTTGAACACTTGAAAATCATATCTAGATACTGCTCTTATCTTCTTTTCCTTTTCCTCTCAGCTCATTTATGGCTCTGCTCCAATAATGAATGATAAAACTCCAGGCCTTTCATTTTATCAGATGGTTCCTCCAGAAGAACTTCAGTATAAAGGGATTCTTTCACTACTGCTACATTTTAATTGGACATGGATTGCGATCCTCATCATGTACAATGATCAGGGAGAAAAATTTGTAGAAACAATGGTTCCTCTGTTGTCCAAAAATGGGATTTGTGTTTCTTTCATTCAACAAGTCCCCAAAATTACTGATTTCAATAGCCTTGAAGGCATGCTTCAGCAGGCAGCAAAAATCTATGATCATGTCATGGGTGGTAATACCAATGTACTGTTTTACCATGGAGAATCCTTTGCTCTGAGCTATTTGTTATGGATACAGTATGTTCCTAATATAGAAGAGGTGAGAAGTAAACCAAAAGGTATTGTGTGGATAATAACAGCACAGGTGGAGTTCAGTTTAAATCCTTTTCAGCGTGCTTGGGATATCAAAATAATTGATGGTGCCCTTTCCTTGATAGTGCACTCCACTGCTCTACCAGAGTTCAGATCATTTGCTAGGAAGCAAAACCCCTTCACCGCAAAGGGAGATGGCTTTATCAGACAGTTCTGGCAAGAAGCCTTTGACTGTGTATTCCCAAATGTTACGAGTGATGTGCCTGAGAATATTTGCCGTGGTACAGAGGATTTGGAAAGCCTTCCTGGGACTCTTTTTGAAATGGACATCACTGGCCACAGTTACAGTGTCTACAATGCTATTCATGCCATAGCTCATGCTTTACATGCTTTTATATCCTCTAGAAATACTGAGAGATCAATGGTGGGTAGAGTAGAAAGAAACATTCATCATCAAGACTTCTGGCAGGTAATATCCTCATTAGGAAAAGTACTATAAGTAAGCATGATAGCAGCCTTGAATCTGTATTTAGACTATTTCCCATGTTGTAGAATTGGGGAAAAATGCTTCAATAAAAATGTTGTGCTTCTTTAATTGATTTTTTTCTTATTTAACTATTAACTACTACATGCTTATTATCCATTGATATATTTTGTTTCTCCTCCTTTATTAGATAACTTGTAACTTTTTTAATTTTGGATTCCCCATGAACCTCACATGGAAATATATATGTATATTTTTCTACATCTTTATTATCATAAAAGTCAGAATCATTCTAGTTTGTTTTTTCTATTCTGTGCATTAAACAAGAGATTGTGGGAAAGGAACAAATCCATTCTCTCAACTCTATCTCATTTTTACCAAAAATGATGATCTACAGCTGTGTGAAAAGTCCTGCACACTTTCGGTTTTAAACTGTATTTACATGTTTGATCAACTTTTCACTCATAGAAACCATATAAAATTAGTACTTTGATGAAAATTTCTGTATTTGGATTGAGATGCATAATTTTTATTTATATAGCCAAAGTCTTTTTAAGGTTTTAAGTGAGTTTATGTGCTAAAACAAACACAATTTGAATTTTTGAGAATGTTACGATTGAAAGTCACCAGTCAGCAGTGAGCTTTGGCTGACCAATCAAAATGCACAGAAGCTAAATCTATGAGTCAATCAATGTCATACTCTCTGACTATAAATAGGCATGAAAAGCATTGAGAAATTTAATTTAGCTCTGGCTGTGGGCAAGGATGAAGGCCTTTGCTTTCATCAATACTGAGAAGTGGCATCGCATCATTGTGCTTCATGAAGAGGATTACTCCTGTGCAGAAATAGCCAAGAGAGTGAAATGCCATCGCACCTCAGGGAACAGAGTGGTTGAAAAATACCAAATAACTGATTCAGTTGATGACAGGCTCCACTCCGGAAGACCAAGAAAGACGACAAAACAGCAAGCTCGGGCTCTGAAACATATTTCAATGGCTGACAGGAAGCTCACCTCACCTCAGATTAGAAGAATTTGGGGTGAAACATGGTGTAAAAGTGTGTACAAGCACAATGCATTGCAGACTGCTTGCCAGAGAGCTCAAAAGCTGCAGGATTTGAAGTAAACCTTTGCTCACAGATGCTCACTGCTCTCGTTGACGTCCGTGAGCCAAGAAGTATGCCAAGTGGACTAATGAATAATGGGCCAAGGTAATCTTCAGTGACAAGAGCAATTTCTACTTGACTGGGAATCAATGCAATAAGTATGTCAGAAGATTTCCAGCTGAATAATTTAGGCTGTACTGCCTGAATCTATCTGTGAAGCATCCATTGCACGTGATGATCTGGGGCTGTATCGCTGCTTCTGGTATTGGTCAGATACAAATCATGCAGGGAATCATGAATTCCAAGCGGTATGTTGAAGTCCTGGAAAGACTATGTTTCCTTATGCTCAGCAACTTGTAAGGAAGAATTTTTATTTCCAGGATGACAACGCTCCCTGTCATCGAGCCAAGTCCTTCCAGCAGTGGATGAAGAAGCCTGGCATTCAACTCCTGGATTGACCAGCTCAGAGCCTGGATTTGAACCCAATTGAAAACTTGTGGGCCAAGATTGGTTAAAAATAAGCAAGAAGCATCTGAAGACCAAGCAGGAGCTGATTGAATCCATTATTGCAGCCTGGAACCACATTGTCACCAAAGATCACATGCAAAGGCTTATGCAGTCTATGCCAAAACAATGCCGCCTGGTTACAAGCAATAAGGACTGGCGAATTTCATATTAGTAAACATGTTTGGTTACATAAACGGTCCTTTTCAGGGCCACAAACAATAAAAATGTTAACAAAACACTAGCATCGGCCTTAGTAGTTGCAAAATGTATGCCACTAGATATGCATCAGTTAATCTGTTTTCATAGTCATTGTAAGCATGCATTGTAAGAATGCAAGAAAATTCACAATCCCCATCCAAACAGCACCAAATTGCAAAATGCTTATGCTTTTCACATAAAAACCACCAGTGTTTATTTAAATATAACAATATTTACATAGCAGTTAGCATAAAATATCATAAAATCAATGGCCTATCCAAAAAAAATGTCATAAACCATAAACTGTAAACTGTAAAGCGTGCAGGAATTTTTCGCAAGCTGTATGTCCTTCTATTTAGGATTTCTACACATGACCAGACAAATGATACTGTGATGATGCTGACCAGGTATCTAGGGATCTAAGAATCTGGATGGAGAGTACTGAGAAACTTTAGGTTTTACCCTTTAAGACTAGCTTCTAGTTTCCTTCCAGATGCAATTCAAAGTGTTGATCAACAGTTTTAAAGCCCTGTGGGGTAAAGGGCCAGGTTATCTGAAGGGCCACCCTTTCCCTAAGTACATCTATTCATCCTACCAGGTCACATAGGGTAGGAACACTCCTACTGTAGTTCCTGCCCCTAAATATTACCATCTTATGGAAACTAGAAAGCATGTCTTTTCCATGGCAGTCCCTGTCCTTTGGAACATTCTCTGCCCTGACATTTGAAAGGTCTCTGTCCTACTTGCCTTGTTTTAAATAAACAAATTATTTTAATTTATATCTTTGACTGCATCTTCTCTTTAATTGCAATACAATGAGAAGGAAGTAAAACGTGACTAAATATCTACATTTCAGTTCTCTATCAGCATGGAGTCTGTAATCCAAAATTCTTGCGTTTTTATTTTCAATTTAGTTCCAATATTTTTTGAGAAGTGTGGCTTTTAACAATAATGCCGGGGAACAGATCTCCTTTGATCAGAATGGGATTGTAGCAGCTGGCTTTGATATTATCAATATGATACCTTTCCCGAACAAGTCATTTCTTCGTGTGAAAGTTGGAAATGTGGACCATTCAGCCAATCCAGATAAAATATTAACCATCAATGATGAGATGATAACATGGCACAGCTGGTTTAACCAGGTAGAGTTTAATTATTGTCCTTATTTCTGAATCAACAGGCTTTCTCTAATTTATGAAGTTTTATCATATTGGACAAAAGGAATTTTTTATATAGAGTTAGTTCCACATAAGCAACTTCTAAACCCATATTGCATTATGAATAAAATTGACCATTAACTTTTCTAGGTGAAAGTTAGTGAGGCATCGTGTTTTCATGATATAATAATATTGTAATGTAATGTAATTATGACAGTATTATTATATAATAATATTATAAGAATTTATGAGTGCATTTGTTTAATCTAAACACAAGTATATTTAACTTAGCTTTATATTGGTGTTTTTGCAATATAAAAGTCTTTTCTGAACCATTATTTCTACCCCTAAACTGGAAAAATGCCCATGCCATGTTTGCATCATTTCAAATATGGACACTAGTCCAAAAGCCTCCAGATATATAAGGTTTGTCTTTAATCACCAGGTGAAACCTGTTTCTGCCTGCAGTGAGAGCTGTTATCCTGGGTTCAGCAAAAAAGTGAAAGAGGGGGAGCCATTTTGCTGTTATGACTGCATCCCATGCCCGGAAGGGAGGGTTTCAACCAAGAATGGTAAGATATATTCATCTACTCCTCATTTTTTTCTATCCATAAAACAATTAATTACATGTTGATTAAAGTCAAGATGGTGTTCACTCTAAAATGTGGGGAAGTTTTCTCAACCTGAAAATTAATCATTTATTCTCTCTGGAAGAGTCAAATATAAATTGACCATTAGATGATGATGATGATGATGATGATGATGATGATGATGGTGGTGGTGGTGGTGGTGGTGGTGGTGGTGGTGGTGGTGGTGGTGGATAAATTGGACAACTATTTGTCTGAAATAATATAAAGTTTCCTGCCTGAGCAATGCATTGGATAGAAGACTTCCAAGGTCCCTTCAATTCTGTTATTCTATTCTAAATTACATTAAATGATCTCCATTCACACCCTGAGGGCTATCATCCAATTATTTATGAACCATCTCTGTAAGTTCTATACACAAGCATCACTGAACAATATTTACATCACTTTTTTTGTTTACCATAAATATATAAACTTTTCTAAACCAATGGTTTTCATCACATTAAATAACTTTGGTGGCTACAGACCACGGCCATGGACCCCCCATGATTTAACTCAAGATTTGTATCATAACATTTTTTTCAAATCTTCAAGGATCCCCTGTGACCACTGGTCTAGATAATTTTCATTTACATGCGTCAGATCCCATCTTCAAAACAATGATATCTAATGGAATCCAGAAGTTTCTCTACCCCAGTTTCTGCCTTCTTGAAATACTATCTCTCTAGTAGTTTGAGTAGCCTTAACCTTACTGTTTTTAAAACAAGCTTGGTAACAAGCTAGACTCTGTGTTAGGGAAGTAGAAGCTTTCTGGTTGAAATTACATTAATGTTTCATAGGTTAACACCACCTTTTACTAGACTGATTTTCTATTTTTCAGTTGTATGCCCTCCAGAATCATAAAAAATGGCCTTTTAGATTTCATAGACAAAGAAATGTTTCTCCTGACATACATATCTTCTATTTCTATAAAACAGCATGGGCAAAAGTGTCTGTGTGTGTGTATGTGTGTGTTTGTGTGCATGTTCATGCACGCTTATATATAGACTTTCTTTCTTTTAACATTCTCCCAACATTTATATATCTTGACTTTTCACCATCAATATTATCTTTTTTAGCCAATATTCTTTCAATTATCTATTTGCTCTGATCTTTTGCCATTTATGGGTCACTTGCAAAAATTTGTATTAATTTTCAAGTCTATATTCTTTGTTGCCTGATGGCAAAAATTAAGCAGAACTTAAGTTTTTTAGCCCAAAACATGGTATCATCTGCAAACAAACATTTTCACACATTCATGTCTTAATATTCTCCAGAAAGCATTTCATGTGTCTAAGAAAGATTAGCAGCATTGTATAAACAACCCATGCTCTTCTCACTATCACTCTCTGTAAACAAGCTGAGGAACCTTGAAATGCAAAATCAAATGACCAAAGAAAAAAAAGAATAGAAAATATTTCCAAGCTTTCCAAGCCTCCAGCCTTCAAGTGGCAGTGTTACTTCCTTTTCCTCTGTTATTACAGCCCTCTTTGTATTCCTTTTATATTTGCTTTATATTCCAGGCTGAAAGAAAACTAAATTGTTAAATGGAGCAAAAAAAAAAAAAAACCATCCAATCCAGCATTATAAAAATAAGAAAAAATAATAATCCATAGGTATAAAAAAATATAAAAAGTAGTAGAAGAAAAACTAATCCATTCAATTTAAAGACTAGGAAACATTTGCAAAAGTTCCATCCATAAAAGAATTTTTTTTTTAAATGAAGGATGTCTAATGTACATTAATTTCACTGCTTGTTCTCTTCTGTTTTCAAATTTAGCTTTAATTTTTTTGTGGGTAGTCTCTTTTATTATAATAAGATTTCCTCACCAGATGGACACACTTTCTCTTTCTGTTTTCCTCTCGTTCCGGAGCTGTCCCAACTTCAGCAGCTTCAATGGCTGTGCTTCTGTCGCCAGCAAAAAAAGATTCTCTTGGATCAATCAGGGACTTTGCAGTGTCCCTGAGATTAGCAGGACATACTCTTCACATCTGTACTTTTAGGGATGTCCCCAGGGAGTGGGCGGCATACAAATCTTATTAAAGTTGCAAAGTTGCAAAGTTCTAGGTTAGAAGCTATCCAGTCCAAATATTCAAAGTTCCTAATATGGGTTTCTTATATTACCCTTAGCCCTCTTATCCACCTGGAATTAGGCTCTATCTCTTTAGAAGTTTTTCAGATATTAGTTAAAGGGATTTCTTTAGGAAACGTACTTGTTGGCATTACCTTGATTAAAAATTATCTGTATGATAATATATACTATAGCAATAATGCAAATGTAGAAATGCAGACCATACATGAGGATAACATATCAATCTTTTTTTTCAGATAGAAATGAGTGTTCTAAATGCAAAGACAAATTCTATCCAAACAAGAAACATGATTTTTGTATTCCAAAAACTATTAGTTTCTTGACTTATGAAGAACCATTAGGAATCAGTTTAGCCTGCCTTGCTTTTTCTTTTTCTTTTTCTACTGTTTTTGTGCTTGGAGTATTTATGAGACACCACAACACTCCCATCGTCATAGCCAACAACCGGGATCTCTCCTATACACTCCTCATTGCCCTCCTGCTCTGCTTCCTTTCGGCACTGCTCTTCATTGGCCAACCAGGAAGATTTACCTGTCTACTCCGACAAGCTATTTTTGGTATAGTCTTTTCAGTGGCTGTTTCTTCTGTCTTGGCAAAAACCATCACGGTGGTTCTGGCTTTTATGGCCACCAAACCAGGATCCAAGATGAGTAAGTGGGTGGGGAAAAAAATATCTAATTCCATCATTGTTTCCTGCTCCCTGATTCAAACAAGCATCTGTATTTTGTGGCTGGCAAGAGCTCCCCCCTTCCCAGATGTTGATATGATCACGGTTATTGAAGAAATTATCCTGCAATGTAATGAAGGCTCTGTGACCATGTTTTATTGTGTTCTTGGCTACATGGCTTTCCTGGCTCTTATCAGTTTCATCACAGCTTTTCTTGCCAGGAAATTACCTGACAGTTTCAATGAAGCCAAGTTCATCACCTTCAGTATGTTGGTCTTTTGTAGTGTTTGGCTGACCTTTGTCCCAGCATACCTGAGTTCCAAAGGGAAATACATGGTGGCTGTGGAGATCTTTTCCATCTATGCTTCAGGTGCTGGGCTGCTGGGCTGCATCTTTTTCCCCAAATGTTATATCATTGTGTTTAGGCCAGACTTGAACAACAAGGAACAAATAATGAGAAAAAAAGGGTGATTAATAACCACTCTCTGTCATCCTCAATCAAAAGTTTTTAATCTAGATTTCTAAACAATATAGAATATTCATAGAAATATCCATCTGCAATCCTGATTTATATAATTTTTCGAAGATTTAACTAAGGGGAAAGTATGTACCCTGATTCTTTGTTTCAGTTGTTGAGACATTAACTTGTCTTTTAAGCATCTTTTCTGAAGCACATTCAGCTGTATAATCTATGTATAGTAGCTTCAATCTTGAACATTGGCCATTGTAGTCTAAGATATTTTTTTTGTTAACCTTTGGGCTGTTAACTGTTAAAGACATTTTGGTTAGCAGATCTCCAGGGGAAATATGGTGAGTTAAAGATGAACAACGACCACAGCAAAAACCAAGAGACTTATGGTTATTCAGTTTCTTGGAATCTTTTCAGATAAAGAGAGGAAGGGTGAATGCCTACATGTGCTACAGATAACTGTTCCTTACAAGTAGACCACAGGACCTGGCTGCTTAGGGATCCCAACACCCATAAAGACTGCTTGAAATTACAGCAGGGTAAAAATACAGCTCTGCAAACAATCCTCACATTTAAGCATTCCTACAGCCACATGAATGCCCGTTAGGCACATGAATGCCAGTCACAACTAGCTTACAACAAGCAGAGTTTGTTGTAAACCAGTAGCAAAATTCTAAGTCACAAGCATTTTATTTTTCCCACTTAGCATCTGTGTCACTCCGTTTAACAATAGAAGGGAAAGTAAGATCATATGTCTGCTGTAGTCACATGATTTTCCACTTGGTGGTAAAGTTTCCTATCCCAATTGAATGACTAAATGGGAATTACTTGTATATTCAAAGGCTTCAGGGCAGGGGTATCAAACTCAATTTAATTGAGAACCATATAAGGGTTGTGTTTGATCTCAGGGGGGTGGGGCAAAGGTGGACGTGGCCAGTGTGGGCATGAACAGCTCAACCTCACTCGTGTCTGGCGTTCCTGTGGTAGCCCAATGCTCATCTAGCAAAAAGGACTCCCAAGCTCCATTTTTGACTGCAACGGCTTCCTGCAACCTTGTGACAGTGAAAACGGAGCTTGGGAAGGGCCCTTATATAAAACTTTTCCTTTAGATGAAAAATTTTATGTGAAAACATTTGTTTTCTTATATAAAATCAAAGTTCCATGACTTTTTCCAGTTGTTTGTCCATTCGTGTGTCCCCCCCCACAAAAAACGGCTCTTGTTTTAGATGTAGTTTAATCTCTAAACTTCTCTGAATTAATATGTTTTTCTGTCCAAAATTGTTTGGGCTACTTACACATCCATCAAATATAACATTTCTATTATAAGCTGTCCAGAGTTAAATAAATAAAAAACTAAACAAATTCTGCTGCTTAAGTACTTGGTCAATGCCTGGAGGCTATAAGAGCCTGAATGGGGGGGGAGGGGTGACAGCAGCCTCTTGCTATTTAATGCAAGATACATTATCTTATCCAGAGAATACACTAAGGGCCAATATACTATAGTTCTTAGTTACTCATATAAAATATATATGTTCTGTACACATAAAAAAGATAAATTAAAACATTTTTTCATAATTTATTAGCAGATATTTCTTTCATTCCATTTGTCAAGTAATATATAAATGATATATTAATAAAACAAATGTCAAATATTATGAAACACAACTTGTGTGTCAATAAAATTTAGCAGGATTTTTTTATAATCTATAATTATATATTTATAATAATATATTAACTTTATGACTATGCATGACGGTTAGGTACATAATATGTATGAGAAAAACATCACATCATTTGTTTTCTTTTTTAGACAGAAATAAATGTTCGAGATGCAAAGACAAATACTACCCAAACAAAAAACATAATTTTTGTATTCCTAAAAGTATCAGTTTCTTGAGATACAAAGAACCCTTAGGGATCAGTCTGGCCTGTCTCTCACTTTCTTTTTCTATGATTAATGTTTTTTGTGCTTGGAGCATTTATAAGGCACCATAATGCTCCCATTGTGGTAGCCAACAACTGGGATATGACTTACACTCTCCTCATCACCCTCCTGCTCTGCTTCCTTTCAGCACTGCTATTCATTGGACAACTAGGAAAGTTTACCTGTCTCCTAAGACAAACAACTTTTGGAATGGTCTTCTCAGTGGCTGTTACTTCTATCTTGGCAAAGACCATCACAGTGGTTCTGGCTTTTATGGCCACCAAACCAGGATCCAGAATGAGAAAATGGGTTGGGAAAAATTAACTACTTCCATTGTTATTTCCTGCTCCCTGATTCTAGCAGACATTTGCACTCTGTAGTTGACAGTCACTCCCCCCTTTCCAGATATTGATATGATCTCAGTGACTGAAGAAATTATCCTGCAATGTAATGAAGGCTCTGTGACCATGTTTTATTGTGTCCTTGGCTATATGAGTCTCATGGCTCTTACCAGTTTCATCAGAGCTTTTCTTGCCAATAAATTGCCTGACAGTTTCAATGAAGCCAAGTTCATCACCTTTAGCATGTTGATCTTTGGTAGTGTTTGGTTGTCCTTTGTCCCAGCATACCTGAGCTTCAAATTGTGTGGTTGTTGAGTGTTTTTTAAATTGTTGTAGTTGTTTGTCTGTTGTCTTTTTTCCTCCTGTTTGTATACCCCCCCTCCCTACTTGCTTTGTGAGCCACCCTGAGTCCCTCTGGGAATAGGGCGGCATAGAAATGCAATAAATCAAATCAATCAAAGGGACATACATGGTAGCTGTGGAGATCTTTTCTTCCACAAGTCTTTTTTATTTCCATTTCATTCTATACAATCACATGTTTACTGTGCATAACCGAGGCATATAACATTGGGTAATAAACACAGCCCTCACTTTTATAGAAAATGCCCCCTACAATACAAACCCAATATACCGCCTTAGCCCACCATACACCCTCTTTCAACCCCCTCCAACTTTCATTCTTCCTTCTCTCATACCCCTCTACACCTACTTCCCCTCCCCCTCTATCTAACCCTAACCCTATCACTCCCTCTCTTTCCCTCCCTTCCTTCTCCTCCTCCTCTCTCTCACCCTCTCCACCGTCCTTCTTCTTTCACTCAGCTCCTCCCTTCGGTATTCTTCTATTACCTTCCAATATATTCAGTTTGTTCTGTTTTGACACTAGCATTAAAAAGCCACAATATACAAGTGCAATCATGCTTTAAAATTTAACACATATTATATTTCCCCCTCCCCCTAGATCCCCACCTCCCTTCCCTCCCCCCGACTTCCCAGAGCCCATACATGGTATAACTTTTTGACAATCACAGTCTAAAATATCTCTACATTGAACTCAGCTTCTTGCTGTTACCCAAATTTTTAACAGTTTAAGTTGTTATTGATTTTAAGCATAAGCTATCTGGAGTTTCTTAGTCCCGTATTTGCTTTGTATATAATCAATCCATTTTTTCCAGTCTCGTTTATATCTCTCGTTTGAATGTTCTTTAAGATATGCTGAAATTTTTGCCATTTCGGCTAAGTTTATAACCTTCAAAGTCCATTCTTGAATTGTAGGCAGGTCTTTCTTCTTCCAGTATTGCGCCACCAAGAGTCTTGCTGCCATTATTAAATACAGAACCAAATTAATCTCTACTGCTGCAAAGTCAATACATATACCTAGTAAAAACAGCTGGGGAGTGAATTTTATCCTTTTTTTGAAGATATTTTGCAGGATCCACCAAATTTTTATCCAAAATGCCTTAACATTACGACATGTCCACCATATATGAAAATACGTAGCATCAAAAGAACCACATCTCCAACATTTAGGCTGAACATTTGAATACATAGAAGCAAGCTTTTTGGGATCTAAGTGCCATCTATAAAACATCTTATAAAAATTTTCTCTCAGATTTTGTGCTTGTGTAAATTTTACATTTCTTACCCATATTTTTTCCCATGTGTCCAGCATTATAGGTTCTTCAATATTCTGAGCCCATTTTATCATACAGTCTTTAACCATTTCCGTTTCTGAATCCATCTGTATTAATACATTATATATCCTCTTTATGTGCATCAAACTTTGATCTCTTATTTGTTTAAACAAGTTATCCTCAGCTTTTACAAAGCCTGTTTTTTGGTCTATTTTCCACCTGGCCTGTAATTGGCCATACTGAAACCACGTTTGAACTACCTTCTCTTTTTTAAGTAGCTCTAAGGATTTTAATTGCAACACCCCTCTTTCTATAATAAGGAGTTGTCTATAAGTGGTTCTATCGTGTTTTTGTTCTATATTCATATTTTCAATTGTATGTCTAGGAATTGCCCATATGGGCAATTTGTCATTTAGTTTATGTTGATATTTTTTCCAAACCCGCAATAAGGCATTTCTTAAAATATGATTTTTGAAATTCTTATCCAGTTTTTTGTTAAATAACAAGTAAGCATGCCAACCATATACCAAATCATGTCCCTCAATATTCAATATTCTGTCATTGGTTAAATGGATCCAATCACTAATTGCAGATAAGACCACTGCACCATAATATAATTTTAAGTTTGGTAATTTCAATCCTCCTCTTTCACGTACATCTTGCATTATTTTCATCTTTACCCTCGGCTTCTTTCCTGCCCATACAAATTTGTTGATACCCTTCTGCCATTCTAAAAGATTCACATCTCTTTTGAGTATTGGTAACATTTGAAACAAAAATAAAATTTTTGGTAAAATATTCATTTTCACTGCCGCTATCCTTCCCAGCAAAGATAAATGCAGTTTCTCCCACCTTTTCATCTCCGTTTGTATACTATGCCAGAGTGGTTCATAATTATGCTTGTATAATTTCCCATTTGAAGTTAAAATATTAACTCCAAGATATTTGACTTTTTTAACAACCTCACATCCTAACATCACTCCCAATTCTTCCTTCTGTTTGGTATTCATATTCATTGCTAATATTTTGGTTTTTCCTAAATTAATTTTAAATCCAGAGACTTGACCATATTGATTAATCATATTCATTAAGACCTTACTGGATTCCTGCGGTTGTTTCAATATTATAACCAAGTCGTCCGCAAAGGCTCGGACTCTGTATTCTTGCTGTCTGATCTTGATCCCTTTTAAAGCATCCAAGCCCCGTATCTTATTCAACAATACTTCCAAAGTTATAATAAACAATAGTGGGGACAAAGGACAACCCTGTCTTGTACCTTTTTCTATTTGAAAGGAATCTGTTAAACTTCCATTGACTATAATTTGGGCTTTTTGCTGCTGATATATTGCACCAATTGACCTTAAAAAGCCATCTCCTATCTGCATTTTTTGCAGTATCTTCAACAAAAATTGCCAATTGACTCGATCAAAGGCTTTCTCAGCATCCAAAAATATGAATGCGGCAGGGATTTGATTGTTCTTTCCCAAGTATTCTAAAGCATTAATAATTAACCTGACATTGCTCTTCATCTGTCTGCCCTGTATAAAACCTGTTTGGTCAGTATGTATCAGTTGTTGGATAACCACCATTAACCTATTTGCTAATATTTTAGTAAAAATTTTATAATCTACATTAAGTAATGAAATAGGTCTATAATTTTTCGGCTGAGTAAGATCTTGGTCTTCTTTGGGTATCAACGATATGAACGCTGTCTTCCATGAAGGGGGCACTTTACCTTCCGATTGAATTTTATTAAATAATTCTCTAAGAGGTTCTACCATTTCTAACTGTAAGTTTTTATAATAAACAGCTGTTAAGCCATCTGTACCTGGTGCTTTCCCTAGCTTTAATTGTTTGATTACCTGCAGGATTTCCCCAGAGGTTATTTGTTGGTTCAACCTATACCTATGTTCTTCGCTAACTAGGGGGATTTTCTCTTTATCTAAGTATTTATTTATGTCTAAGTCCCTAATTTTGTCCCCTTTATACAACTCTGTAAAAAATTCTCGAAATCCTTTTTGGATCTCTTCCTGTTGAAACACTTCCTTCCCTCTGTAACACAATTTGGATACATTTCGAGTTTTCCTTTTTTTCCTAATCTGATAAGCCAACCACCTACCGGGTTTATTTGCATTGCAGAAAGTATTATGTTTGGCATATAATAAACTGGTGGCTACCTGGTCAGAGATCAGCATATCAAATTGAGATTTTAATATGGAAATTGCTTCTTTAGTCTTTGTATCACCCGGGTTCAGCATTAATTCCTGCTCTTTCCCTTTAATTTCCTCTTCCAATTCTTTACATTTTTGCCCTTGTTTATGTCTATGTATTTTGTTTATATTTATCAATACTCCTCTCATATAGGCTTTGCTTGCATCCCATACATATTCCATAGGTGTACCCTTATTCATGTTAAAAACAAAGTATTCAGATAACAATTTTTTTACAATCATTAACATACTTTTCATATCTGAATAAATTTTCATTCAGCCTCCAAGACCTTCTTGCCTGAACTACCCTTCCCAGCTCCATCCAAACTGGGTTATGATCCGAAAGGACTCTGGCCGTAATCTTTGTCCTCTTCACCCTAGAAAGTAAATCAATAGTAATTAATATAAAATCGATCCTTGAAAAAGATTGATGTCTGTCGGAAAAGAAGGTAAAGTCATATTCTTCTGCATGCCTTTCACACCAAACGTCTCGCAGTTCAAAGTCGTCCATCATGTCAAAAAAGGATTTGGGTAATTAAGCTCGGAATTTAGTATTCGGGCGAGATGTCTTCTTATCTCTTTTGGTGTCAATCACGCCATTCCAATCACCCAATAGTATGCACGACTTAAAGTCCCACTGTACTAATTTAGCATGGAGATTTCTATAAAATCCATCTTGTTGTTGATTAGGAGCATAAATTCCCAAAAGCAATGTCTTTTTCCCTTCTAAGATTAAATCTAATACGATATATCTTCCAAAGGGATCTGCTTCGATTAGCTCGGCTTTAATGTCTTTCCTTAAATATACTACTATACCATTTTTTTTTCCGTAGCAGAGGTCACAAAATGTTGACCAAGTTTGGGATTGAACAAATATTTTTGATCAGTTGTTTTGATATGAGTTTCCTGCAAACAAATTATGTCGTTCTTAGACTGTTTAAGATAATGAAATATTTTCTTTCTCTTCTGTGGAGAATTCAGTCCATTAACATTCCATGTCAAAATCTTAGTTGTCATTTTTGGTTGCCTGAAGCTTTTTTAGAGCCTCCCGCATGGCCTGTCTCACCTTTGGTCTGGCTCCTCCCACAGCTTCTGAGCTTGTTGCTGTAGCTCCTTGATCAATGGCCGATGATTGTGGAGATTGTTGCGTTGTGATTTGTTTTTCTGTTTGTCTGGTGGTCATATGGTTAGATCTTTGTTCCTTAACCCCTTGCCCTTCCGGGAGGGGGAGATAATACATTTTGTCTGGTAATTGTGTAGTTTGCTGTTTCTCTTGTCCTGCTCGTGGTTTTTCTCCATATCCCGATGGTTCAAGGTGCCCCACTTTCAGAATCTTATGATAGAAATCTCGAACTTTCCATACAGAGTTGATTCAACTTCAATTCAACTTCAACTCAACTTCAACTCAACTCAACAAAGCTGTGGAGATCTTTTCCATCCTAGCCTCCAGTGCTGTGCTTCTGGTTTGCATCCCCTCCCCCCGCAAAAAAAATTATATGATTGTGTTTAGGCCACACCTGAACAAAAGGGCACAACTAATGAGAAGAAAAGAGTAATTAATCTCTTTCTTTTTAGATCAAACATTTTTAATCTAGATTTTTGCATTTCTAGTAGAATATTCATGAAAATGTCCCTCTCAGAAAGTGATTTTATTTAATTGTTCTGCATTTTTCAAACATTCTAATATATCTTACCTTTTCTCATCAGTTCTTGGCATTCTCTTTTTCAGCATATTTGCTGAAGCTCATTCACTTTTCTTTCATTATTGCTTCCTTCATGATGAGAAGAATCTCAATGTCTAGTATAGGTTACCATCTTTCTGGAATTTGTCAGAGACATTTTGGTGAAGAAGAAACATGAGTAAGTAAACCTTGAATGAGGCTAGTCAATAAATGCTCTAATATTTTCAGAGGTCAGTTAGTGACTGGAAGAAGACACCTCAGTTTATTGGGTTTAATTAAACAGAACTGAAATCATCCAAGATTTAAAGAAGTATCTGTTACACTAGACAACATTTTTTCAAAGGTTTTGTTTTCTAAAAAAAATCCTATGGTGATTATTACAAATATACTTTCAGAATTACTCTATCATGTATGAATCTTGAAAAACATTAAGTTTTAATTATTGTGTTGTATTAAATTGCACAATGTTTCCAACATTGACAATGAGTTCAACATGATTAAAAGTATTTTCTTGCTTATGTGCATGTGTACTTTTTGTCCATTAATAATCAGCCAGCATTGAGGGAATTCAGTTATCCTAGTACGATTTTTCCATTATGGCAATGTCCAGGTGAAACCTGTTCATCATTGACTGTACCTAGAATTTTGGGAAAGAAGTCCAAGTGTGGACTTCTTAAAGAAAATTAATCTTTAGTAACATATTGCAGTTCATTATCTTGTATGCTTAAGAGGTTTGTCAACCAACTGTACATAGCAGTGATTGTGAACCTTTTTTGGCTGCCGTGCCAAAAGCGGGGGGAACAGAGGGGTGGCATGTGCCAGTGTGTCATACCCATAATGCTATGCACACATGCCCACCAGCATGCATGCATGCTTGTGATCAGTGACCTCCCCCTTCCACTTTTGCCTTTTCCCCCTCTGTTTTTTCGCCTTCCCCAGGCTCCAGAGGCTTTCTAGGAGCCTGGGGAGGGGAAAAACAGCCTCCCCCCTGCGATACCCTCCAGAAGCCTTAGGAGCTTCCCTGAAGCCTCCAGAGGGCAAAATCAGACCTACAGGGAACCCAGAAGTTCGGGAATGGTGACTTCTGGTTTGTCCCTAGGCCCGACTTTTGACCTCTGGAACCTTCAGGGGATTTCTCTAAAGGCTCCGGAGGGCGAAAAATGGCCTTAGGTGGAATTCGGAAGTCACTTCCAGTTTGCTCATAGGGTCAGTTTCTGCCTTCCAGAGCCTTCAGGGAAGCCTCCTGAAGGCCTCTGAGGGCTCCAGAGGTCAAAATTCCGCCCTATGGACAAACCGGAAGTCACCATTCCTGAACTTCTGTATTCCCTGTAGAGCTGGTTTTTGCCCTCTGGAGCCTTCAGGGGCCCTCCCTGAAGGCCTCTGAGGGCTCCAGAGGTCAAAAATCCACCCTATGGACAAACCGGAAGTCACCATTCCTCAACTTCTGTATTCCCTGTAGAGCTGGTTTTTGCCCTCCCTGAAGGCTTCGGAAGGCCCTCCCTGAAGGCTTTGGAGAGCAAAAACCAGCCCTACAAGCAAACTGGAAGTGACATCAGGTGTATGAAGGGACACTCAGGCTTCAGAGTAACAAACAGCTCTTTGTTAGCACAATTCAACTATGTACAATCCAGCGAAGGTTGAGTCTGACAGCAGCCCTTTTATAGGGAGCTATCAGACCCTTCGACCAATCAGATTGAATCTCTGTTCCTGCCTGAAGAGAGCACCTTGGCGAAAACCATTAGTACTGTTTCTGATATCTAACACCCCTTCCCTCTTAGATTGGATCAACCGACTTGTGCCATAGTCACACAGGTAGAAGGGCTTTCTAGTGGCTCACCCAGACGTGCGCAGTTTAGTTGGTGGGTGTACTTCAGTCAGGTCAGATGGACCTGTTGTCTCCTCATCTTTGCCTGGTGGAAGTTCCTGGAACTTCTCACAAGCCGCGGCTGGAGTTTCTGGACCTGGTTCACTTGGAACTCGCTGTGGGCCTGCAACAATTTCAGATAAGTGCCCCAGTACCTTCGGGATTGAGTTATCTGTGGAAGGAGTGAATTTGTGCTCCTTTTGAGTAGGGCTTTGGATAACTCATGCAGGAGTTACCTCTGGTTGCCTAAGATTGGACTTGGAGATGCAGCCACAGAGTTGGTCAATGTGCTGTCTCCAATTTTGACCGTCCTCGGGCTCTAATAGGTAAGAGCGAGATCCGGTGATGCCTATTACTGTGGCAGGAATCCAAAGAGACTGGATTACTGTAACACGCTCTACATGGGGCTGTCCTTGAAGAGTGTTCGAAGACTCCAGTTAGTCCAGAATGCAGCCACGCAAGTGATTGTGGGCATACCTAGGTACACCCATGTCACACCTATCCTCTGGGAGCTGCACTGGCTACCCATTGGTCTCCGGACACACTTCAAAGTGCTAGTCATTACTTTTAAAGCCCTACATGATATCGGACCTGGTTACTTGAGAGACCGCCTCCTGCCAATTACCTCCCTGAGGCCTATAAGATCCCACAGATTAGGCCTCCTCCGGATTCCATCTGCCAGTCAATGTCGGCTGGCGACCCCCCCGCGGGAGGTCCTTCTCTGTTGCTGCTCCGGCCCTATGGAATGATCTCCCCGTGGAGATCCGGACCCTTACTACCCTTCCGGCCTTCTGCAAAGCGACCAAGACCTGGCTGTTCCGTCAGACCAGTGGCTGTTGAATTTGTCCAGCCCCATCCTAACTTGTGAATGTTGTGGATCTTTTAATGTTGTCTTGTTTTAGTATGTCCTTCCCTTCCCCTTTTTTACTTGTAAGCCGCCCTGAGTCTCTCTGAGAGTGGGCGGCAAACAAATTAAATAAATAAATAAATAAATAAATAAATAAATAAATACATACATACATACATACATACATACATACATACATACATACATACATACATAGTTCCCCCAGCATAGTTGTGGGCATAAACGTGATCCCCTATGCTAAAGTTTCTTATTTTGCCGATCAAATCTGGGGGCGATGCAGCAGAGTAGTTTGGGTGTAGCCGGTCTAAGTGGGACCTTAGTCAGTGACCCATTAGAAGCTCAGAAGGGCTTCTACCATTGGTAGCACTTGGCGTAATGTGCTGTATGAGGAGGAATTGATCAACCCATGTTTGCCAATCTCCCGGGCCCATCCTGGATAGGGCTTCTTTTGCAGATCTCACCATTCTCTCCGCCTGACCATTGGTAGCCGGATGGAATGGAGCAACCAGGGCATGTTTGATTCCCTCTTCTGTTAAATAGATCTCGAATTGCATGGGCTTAAATTGGGGCCCATTGTCAGAGACTAAGACATTGGGCAGGCCGTGAGTGGAGCAAAGTCTCCGTAGTGCCTTGATGACCACTTCTGCCGTGGTGGAGGTCATGAGGAATACTTCTAGCCATTTCGAGTAGGTGTCCACAACTACCATAAAGGTCTGGCCATGAACTGGGCCAGAAAATCTATGTGCACCCTAGACCATGGTGCTTGAGGTCGCTCCCACTCCTTCGCAGGCGCCTCTGGGGGAGCTGGTCTGGACTCCTGGCATGGTGTGCAGGTAGCTACCCATTCTTCTATCTCCCTGCCCATGTTAGGCCACCACACGTAACTCCTGGCCAAAGATTTCATCCTGACAATTCCAGGATGCCCTATGTGTAAAGCCTCTAATACTGCAATGCGCAGTTTGGGTGGAACAATGACACACACCCCCCAGTAAAAAACCATTTATTACAGACAATTCATCACGTTTGCAGTAAAACATTTTAAATTCAGACCCCATAGGTCCCTTTGGCCAGCTCCTCCACACCCAGCTTAAAACCTGTCAGAATGTAGAGTCTTTTGCTGAGTGACAGATGACATCACAAGATAACACAGGACCAGCCTCAAGACAGTCAATGAGGAGGACAGGCATCTCGTGGGTAGGGTCTGGAAGCAGTTTAGGCAGTGGGCAACAACTCAAGGCATTGGCATGCCCCAAGGTAGAGCCAGGTTGATGGACAAGGTGATAACTGTAGGCGGCGAGGAAGATTGTCCATCTGGTCATTCATGGCGACAAAGAAGCAGAAGTAGGCCAGTCCCCAGCCAGCAAGCCCAGCAGTGGTTTGTGGTCTGTAATGAGTTCAAAGTCACGGCCGTAGATGTACTCATGGAACCGGTTCATGCCGGCAACTGCAGCCAGAGCCTCACGGTCCAGTTGGCTGTAGTTCTGCTCAGCCGCAGACAATGTTAGTGAGTAGTAGGTGATGGGTACCTTGATTCCATTGGGTATGCGGTGGCTGAGGATGGCTCCGATGCCAAACAGGGAAGCGTTGCACATTAGGACAAGTGGCAGGGTCTGTCTGTATTGGATCAAAAATGTGTGCACTGACAGCAGTTTCTTCACTGCGGCAAATGCGGCTGCTTCAGCTCTGCCCAAGGACCACTTGGTGTGTTTGCTGAGAAGCCGATGCAAAGGCTCAGCAACTGTGGCTTTCTGTTTGAGAAAGTCGATGTAAAAGTTAAGGAGCCCAAGGAACGCATGCAGTTCGGTCTGATTGCGAAGTGTAGGGGCGTCCTGGATTGCCTTGATTTTTTTGTTGATTGGGTGAATTCCATGGCTGTTTTTCACCCACCGGAGTCATCTGGGAAGCTTCCTGAAAGTTCTGGAGGGCAAAAAAAATGGTCCTATGAACAAACTGAAAGTCCGATTTGACCATAGGACCAGTTTTTCGCACAGAGTGTGAAAAATGGTCTTAAAAGAAGGCTGAAATCAGCTGGCCAGAGCATGCATGCATTCTAACCATCTGACAGGGCATTGCCTTGCGTGCCCTGACAAATGGCTCCGCGTGCCACCTGTGGCATGCGTGCCATAGGCTCGCCATCACGGGTATATTATTTGGTCTTTTGTGGTGTCAAGAAACAACAGCAGCATCCTTGAATGGTTTCCATGTATTTTTTTCTGTCTCCAGTAACAAATCTTTGAACTACTTGTCATTGATGATATATCTCATTTGTGGACCAATCAAGTGCCTTCCTTAATCTTAGTATTGCAGCAGATTTGAGGTTTGCAATCTATCCCTTCTACAGGTATTTGGCTTGTTGATGCCCTAGAGTCTCCTGAGCTACTAGGTGTGGTTCCCCTTGAGTATTGTCGTGATAAGGATCATGGTGTTCCTGGCAATATTACTTCTAGTGGAGGCATGTAAGGCAGTGGTTGGGGCAATTCTTCTGGGGCACTAGCTAGGACTGGTGGTTTCTGCTTGGGACTTTTGGGGAGTGTAACCCGAACAGCCATAAGCACACACTGTTGGTTTTGGCATTTCTTTAACCAAGCTGGAGGTCTCCTCAACAGATTATACCACATGTCAATATATGGGCTTGATCCGGATGTCCTAAATCAGGATCAAACACCAACCTATGGACATTTAAAGCTATGTTGGGATCAAAAGTACCTTTGTCAGGCCATCCAAAAGCAAAAGTGGGCCATTCAGATTCACAAAATTTCCTAAGCTCATGCCTGCTCCACTTAATGCCATAGTCCTGAGTCATATACCCTTCCTTAAAATGGTTTAACATACATTGTAAGGGGGTCAAGGGAACACTGCTACCCCCACCCATGGTCCTCCCAGGGTACCAGACAACAAAGATTTAACAATCACCTCACACAGGCTCTGACCCAGGGTACCGGGTAAACACAGCTACCGTAGGGAAATGCAGTAGCCCCCCCCCCTCAATCACACACACTCATGCACTAGACAATCCACCCCCAAAACCTTCCACCTAGCGAGGGAGATCAGGCCTCACCTCTGGCTCAACAAGGAGTCCAGGCCTAAATAGGGTTTTCCCACAGTACTTGCCTCTTGTACTTGGCTTCCCTCCTGCGATGCTGGCCAGCCTTTCAGACACCTGGTCTCTGGTCCTTCTCTGGTGGTTCTTGGAATCGCCAACCGCCACTGCCGGAGCCCTCTGTCACTGGGAAGTCCCTCGGATCAAGGGTCCGTTGGCGCCAGGGAGGTTTCCCCTGACCAGATGAGCCCCGACACTGGGGTGGGGCGTCCCAGAGGGTTTGTAAAAACCCCTTGGCTCCTGGCTGGCTCGCCAGAAATGTTGCAGCAGATTTGAGGTTTGCAATCTACTTACGAAAGACTAGGAGCCAAGACCACAAAGGTTCCAAGAGAAGACAGGTTTATTGGACGCGTCCAAAGTTCAAGTGTGATTGACACCAAGACTGAACTGCCGGGGCTATCCCCTGGCAGAGATTTTATACTTTTTAATTAAACATTACAAATCAAGAGGCGTTACAATAGGCGGATACATTTTAGGGTCAAGACCCTGCTGAGATCAGTAAAATACATTTTTGGAAAAATTACAAATACATGATTCTCATAAAGTTCCAAGTTACAATAGGGAAGTGAATCTTGGTTACTCATGAAGCAAACAGGTTATATTGCTAAAATATTGCTAAAATATCGCTGATTGAAGGTTAAAATATTGCTGATTTTAAAGCACGCACAAGGCTGTCATGATTATTTTTGGTTTGTTCCTTACACTCATGCTTCCTGTTTCACTCTTGTGCAAAGCTTGCATTTACGTTCCCTTAATTTTTGCAATACGAAAAAGAGGAAGTTTTTAGGCAGTAGTTCAAAAGTGAGCTTTGATTTTGATATTTAGCATTTTAAAGGTTATAATATTTAGCCTGTTAGAATCACCTAACCTGGTCAACCATTGGTGGGTTTACCTCTGTACCCCCTCCTGCATCATTAGCATCAGTTATTCTTGAAAACATCTGTCTCAAATACATCCTTGGTTGTATAAATAGAGGCATAGAATCAAAATCACATGAAGGATTAGTACCACCTATAAATCTTTAATAAGACCACACCTGGAATACTGCACCCAGTTTTGGTCACCACATTATAAAAATAATGTTGAGACTTTGGAAGAGCAACTACAATTATTAAAGGCCTTGAGACAAAAACATATGAAGAATTGTTGCAGGAATTGGGTATGGCCAGTCTAAAGAAAAGAAGGAATAGGGGTGACATGCTAGCAGTATTCCAATATTTGGGGGCTGCCAAAGAAGAGGGGCTCTGCTTATTTTTCAAAGGACCAGAAGGAAAGGTAAGAAGCAATGGATGGAAACTAATCAAGGAGACATGGAACTTGTAGTTAACTAGAAACTGCCTAAAGACAATTAACCAGTGGGACAGCTTGCCTACAGAAGTTGTATGAGGATTCATCACTGGAGGTTTTTAAAAAAGACTGGATCTACCTTATTCATTGCTTTCAAAAAAATTTTATCAGTCTGATATATCATACCAGTTTTATGTGAAGTGGAAACAAAAATATCAGGAAAATATTTTATTTTTACTGTAGAAGGGGGCAAACATAAAGAGGCCTATCTGAATACACTTGGATATCTAATTCCATTGGATCCTTCCCTATTTCTCTCTCTGTTCACCTCTGAAAGAGATTAAGCAGTCACTCGGACTCCATTCCTTTTATTCCTGTTTAAGCAGAAATGCTTCCTACTTATATTGCAATAAATCATTTGGTGGTGCTCCCCTTTTCTATTCAAGTCTGGCCATATTAAATTGACCATCCAAGGTGATGCATAATATCAGTAAGTTAGCTACAATATACCACCTCAAATAAACTGTTAAAAATATCAAGCATATCTCTTGGCATCATCACTTTGTTCACAAATACAATCAATCTTTTCTTAAAATATCAATGTGATATTCAATCACTCAGATATTCCCATTCATGATTCTTGCCCAATACCCATAAAGATAGGAATATTAGAAAAGTTAGCTCCAAAAAAAATTTCTTTAGGTCTTCTCTAGGGGACTGAACTTTGGCTTAATAATTATCTTCTTGTTTGTGCATCTAAATTGCTATTATTAAATCTGCTATTCTCAAAATACCAATGAATTTCAATGCCCATTACAAAGACTAGGAAAAAAGATGCAGCATGTTCCTTCTCTCTTTCTCTTAAAATGTCAGGATCATTTCAAGCTGAAGAGAAACATAGTAAGCTTATGAGTGAAAAAGGATTCCCCACATCTGTTCTTGGTTAAATCAAGATTCAGACACAAGGAAGCCGGATGTGTTAATGGAAAAATTGCTAATGGTTTTATCCTAAGGAATGAGAGAAGTTCTTTGAGATTTGCCCTTGTAATGGGGATGGAAAATTTATTGATCTTAATGCTACTGTTGAGTCCCCATGTGGCGTGCATAACTCACAGGTGCAGTATCTTTCATCCATATCCTCCACATCACAAGTACCATCATCCAGGAGACCTTACGGTTGGTGGAATTTCATCTCAACTTGGTTCAGTCTCTGAAAAAACCACCTTTGAAGGTTATCCCCCAGCAGCATTGCCTGGACAGTTTCTGTAAGGAACGTAATTATTTATTTATATTATTCCTGCATTTATGACTGACAAACAAAAATAATTATAGAATTTCCATCAGAAAATAATAGATGAGGTGAAATTAAAGAGATGCTAAGAATAGCATTTTTTAATCCCCCAAACAACATATACTGTGGAAAAGAATGAAGTTTTAAAAGCAGACTTCCTAAGACTGAGTATCTACCGGTATGATTCTCAGCCATTGCCATATTGCCCAGGTGATACAGTGGGGAGAAAGCTTGGGAACGCTGATTACACCTCTTATTCGTTTTTCTGTATAGTCCTCCTAAATAAAATGTATTAAGTTGCCTTGTATCTAATAAAACAATGGCCTCCTTCAAACACACAATAATTTCTTCTACTCCAACTAACAATACAGGAGTGTCTACAAGCCTGGCTCTGTGTCAGAAGACTGTCTACCTTTTTGAAAGCCACATGTATATATATGGCCAAATATGGTTTTATCCTAAGGAATGAGAGAAGTTCTTTGAGATTTGCCCTTGTAATGGGGATGGAAAATTTATTGATCTTAATGCTACTGTTGAGTCCCCATGTGGCGTGCATAACTCACAGGTGCAGCATCTTTCATCCATATCCTCCACATCACAAGTACCATCATCCAGGAGACCTTACGGTTGGTGGAATTTCATCTCAACTTGGTTCAGTCTCTGAAAAAACCACCTTTGAAGGTTATCCCCCAGCAGCATTGCCTGGACAGTTTCTGTAAGGAACATAATTATTTATTTATATTATTCCTGCATTTATGACTGACAAAAAAAAAATAATTATAGAATTTCCATCAGAAAATAATAGATGAGGTGAAATTAAAGAGATGCTAAGAATAGCATTTTTTAATCCCCCAAACAACATATACTGTGGAAAAGAATGAAGTTTTAAAAGCAAACTTCCTAAGACTGAGTATCTACCGGTATGATTCTCAGCCATTGCCATATTGCCCAGGTGATACAGTGGGGAGAAAGCTTGGGAACGCTGATTACACCTCTTATTCGTTTTTCTGTATAGTCCTCCTAAATAAAATGTATTAAGTTGCCTTGTATCTAATAAAACAATGGCCTCCTTCAAACACACAGTAAATTCTTCTACTCCAACTAACAATACAGGAGTGTCTACAAGCCTGGCTCTGTGTCAGAAGACTGTCTACCTTTTTGAAAGCCACATGTATATATATGTAGATTCCAGACATTCCCTGTTTTTATATCTGCAATTGTTTGCACAGATTTCTTGCAGAAATAAATATTGAATTATTTACGCCTATACAATTGCAGTTGTCTACAGATTTATTCTACATCCTCGTAGCTGAGTTTTGCCATGTTAGAAGTATAGGATTACTTGTTATAGAAGGGGCTGGCATGTTAGACTATGTTAGAATGTACAAACCTCTAGGATCCCCTTCTGATGTGCAATGCAACTCTCATTGTAGTGGAATTCCTAAGAATTACCAGCAAATCCTGACTTTGGCGTTTGCAATAAAGGAGATCAATGAAAACCCACAAATCTTACCCAATCTCACCCTGGGCTTCCATATTTATGACAGCTATTGCAATGCTCGAAAGACTTATCAGGCCATCATGCTGCTCCTATCAGCAACTGAGACACTGGTCCCCAACTATGTATGTAACATCCAGAATAAAGTCATAGCTGTTATTGGAGGACTGGATGCTGAAACCTCCCTTCAAGTGGCAACTCTCTTGGATATCTATAAGATTCCACAGGTAATCTGAACATTCTTGCATGCCAAGATCATTCTACTTTTAGTGTCCCACTTTTACAATTGAGCCTTGTTTTTTAGTGTTACATACAGTCTATTCAAGTAAATAATGTAGATGTTCATTGACTGTGAATGGCTGTTAAGTATTAAACTCCCACAGGTAGAATGGACATCCTTGCATGGAATGTGATGCTACTTATGACATGGTCCTTTCACAATGCAATTGTCAGCCTCTGCTTTGCTGTTGCTTCGGCTGCCATGAAACGGGGAGGGAGGGCATGGTATTTGGGAGGGGTTACTAATTGTGCTGGAGGAAGGTTCTGGAGCTCAACTGCCTGTCGGACTACGCATGCGTAGGAGATTCCCGCCAGGACTAACGGCACCGACATTCCATCTTCGTGATGTCTTTTGAAGTTATCTCACACCTGACACTTGGGAGAATTATGATTGGACTGTAACTGTGATGCCAAGGGGAGGGGTATGGATTATTCTATATATCAATCGCTTTCGCGCCTAAATAATCAGTCTTCGCTTCGCTATGCCTTTAATCATTTATAATTAGTAAAAGTACACTTGATTTCTACTCATGGAGTCTCGTGGTCTTCTTTCCTAATTATCTAATGGAGAGGTTCTGACAGCAATTTTGTTTTTCAGGGTTAAATATATTCAAATAGTAAGTAGTATTCGGAGTCAAATAGTGAATAGTTCTGAACTAGAAATATAACTCTTCTCTGAAATTTGGCATCTTTGTGTTTCAGCCAAGTCTAGCCATTTTTCTTGAATTTAACTTAAGTTTTTTAGCCCAAAACAGGGCATCATCTGCAAACAAACGTTTTCACACATTCATGTCTTAATATTCTCCAGAAAGCATTTCATGTGTCTAAGGAAGATTAGCAGCATTCAATATAAAAATCAACCCAATAGCAGTTATGCACCAGAACCCATTACATTACTGAAGGGTAAAGTACCTGGCTCAACACTACAGTGTGCCCACATCTGTAATTTTTTTATTTTTTTGAATAAATACAAACAGACAAAACACACACACACAAAACCCACAAAACTATCTTCCATTACAAATTGTAGAAAGTGTGTTGATTGGCTACAAAAACTTTTGTGCAGCCCTTCCACAGTCATCACCTACAATTCATATAAAATCATACATTTTAAATGAAGTATATTTATAGATATTACTATCATCAAACTTCAAACTTCATTTGACTATAAATGTTTTTATGTCCTTTTCTATAAAATATTCCAGATTTAAAGCAAAATCACATAATGACATTCCATTAGCTCTTCCCAATATCATCCAGTAACATTATATCTTTATCACATGTTCTAATTAAAAATTGGTTATATTTAATAACAGAGTTTTTAAACATCCTTTTCCTCTTATCAAACATATATATATATAACTGTATCCATTATCACTTCATTTTATACATAATGCTCTAAATTTAAGTAAATTTGACTTATTTTTTTTATTATAAGTTTTCATTACATCAACCTGTGTCTTTCCAGTAATAATGCAGTCTTATGTCTCTTGGTACTTTCACAATGCAATTCTGTTTTTTAGAGTTAAATATATTCAAATAGTAAATAGTATTCGGAGTCAAATAGTGAATAGTTCCGAACTAGAAATATAACTCTTGTCTGGAATTTGGCATCTTTGTGTTTCAGACAAGTCTAGCCATTTTTCTTCTGTACCTTGGGGTCATAATGCCCAATTATTCAATGTTTTGAAAATTGTTGTATAAAGCTTGGTTTGCTGTCTCTGGATCTTGATTTGGTTTTTGTTTTAATATTTATAAATAGCAGTCTGATTAAGAATAACTTCATGAAGTGAATCCCAACTGGGTAACTAACGTAAAGTTTAATAGTTTAATGGTTTAATGTAAAATGTATATCACCTCCCAGTTGAAACCATCTCTGTTCTGAAATTGAAGAAATTTCATGAAGTCTTTGACTGCCAATTGACCTTCACACATTTGTCCTGCATAATCAAATCAAGAGTTTATTCCAGTCTTAGCCTTTAAATTATATATTCCATATGAATGCTTTATATTTTGTAACTAAAAGTCTTTGGTTATGTTTATGATGCACTCAATTTATTTTGCTATCTTGGGCCTTATAGGGATGTCAAAAGTTTGTAATAAGTTCTTAGTGTCTGAAACGTTTCTGAGATATGGCAGAGCTGTTTTTCCCCCATGAGATGTGAAGATTGCACTGTGATTTTATATGTGGCTAGATATTTCTTTATACAGTTACATTTTCTATTTTTATATAGTGAATGATTTTACAACAAAATGAATGTTTATGAAGTATAATATAAAAGGTCTGTAACAATTCCTGAAGTTTTGTTTTACCTTCAATAGTAGAAATCTAACATTTTAAAATTGTACATCAACATACAAATTACTTGTTCTTCTGTGCATTTAGTCAAAACTATTGGATTTTGCATGTGGAAAAGCAAGGATTATATAGTCTATTTTGATATTTGAAAATATGAAGCAGCAATTACCAAGAATCTACTCCTTGGTTTTAGATAAATTCATATCAGTAATTCCTCCAGATCTGGAGCATCACTGAATGCCATTCAGCAGACTTACAATATCTTCCACGCTATTAGACTTTCCAGAGCCACTATCTCAATGGAATTCTCATTTCAAGAAGGCAATGAATTCCTTTCCAGAATTCCCATCTCAGTCTGGCACTCAAGACTGTTTTCAAGGGTTGGTATAATGATTATTAATTCAATATATGTTGATTGTTTTGAACACTTGAAAATCATATCTAGATACTGCTCTTATCTTCTTTTCCTTTTCCTCTCAGCTCATTTATGGCTCTGCTCCAATAATGAATGATAAAACTCCAGGCCTTTCATTTTATCAGATGGTTCCTCCAGAAGAACTTCAGCATAAAGGGATTCTTTCACTACTGCTACATTTTAATTGGACATGGGTTGCGATCCTCATCATGTACAATGATCAGGGAGAAATATTTGTAGAAACAATGGTTCCTCTGTTGTCCAAAAATGGGATTTGTGTTTCTTTCATTCAACAAGTCCCCAAAATTACTGATTTCAATAGCCTTGAAGGCATGCTTCAGCAGGCAGCAAAAATCTATGATCATGTCATGGGTGGTAATACCAATGTACTGCTTTATGATGGAGAATCCTTTGCTCTGAGCTATTTGTTATGGATACAGTATGTTCCTAATATAGAAGAGGTGAGAAGTAAACCAAAAGGTATTGTGTGGATAATGACAGCACAGGTGGAGTTCAGTTTAAATCCTTTTCAGCGTGCTTGGGATATCAAAATAATTGATGGTGCCCTTTCCTTGATAGTGCACTCCACTGCTCTACCAGAGTTCAGATCATTTGCTAGGAAGCAAAACCCCTTCACTGCAAAGGGAGATGGATTTATCAGACAGTTCTGGCAAGAAGCCTTTGACTGTGTATTCCCAAATGTTATGAGTGATGTGCCTGAGAATATTTGCAGTGATACAGAGGATTTGGAAAGCCTTCCTGGGACTCTTTTTGAAATGGACATCACTGGCCACAGTTACAGTGTCTACAATGCTGTTCATGCCATAGCTCATGCTTTACATGCTCTTACATCCTCTAGAAATACTGAGAGATCAATGGTGGGTAGAGTAAAAAGAAACATTCATCATCAAGACTTCTGGCAGGTAATAAATATCCTCATTAGGAAAAGTACTATGAGTAAGCATGATAGCAGCCTTGAATCTGTATTTAGACTATTTCCCATGTTGTAGAATTGGGGAAAAAAATGCTTCAATAAAAATGTTGTGCTTCTTTAATAATTGATTTTTTTTCTTATTTAACTATTAATTACTACATGCCTATTATCCATTGATTTCTTTTGTTTCTTCTCCATTATTAGATAACTTGTAACTTTTTAAATTTTCGATTCCCCATGAACCTCACATGGAAATATATCTGTATATTTTTCTACATTTTTATTATCATAAAGAGAGAGATTTAATTTAGCTCTGGCTGTGGGCAAGGATGAAAGCCTTTGCTTTCACAAATACTGAGAAGTGGCATCGCATCATTGTGCTTCATGAAGAGGATTACTCCTGTGCAGAAATAGCCAAGAGAGTGAAATGCCATCGCACCTCAGTGAACAGAGTGGTTGAAAAATACCAAATAACTGATTCAGTTGATGACAGGCTCCACTCCGGAAGACCAAAAAAGATGACAAAACGGCAAGATTGGGCTCTGAAACACATTTCAATGGCTGACAGGCAGCTCACCTCACCTCAGATTAGAAGAATTTGGGGTGAAACATGGTGTAAAAGTGTGTACAAGCACAATGCATTGCAGACTGCTTGCCAGAGAGCTCAAAAGCTGCAGGATTTGAAGTAAACCTTTGCTCACAGACGCTCACTGCTCTCGTTGACGTCCGTGAGCCAAGAAGTATGCCAAGTGGACTAACGAATAGTGGGCCAAGGTAATCTTCAGTGACGAGAGCAATTTCTACTTGACTGGGAATCAATGCAATAAGTATGTCAGAAGACTGCCTGAATCTATTTGTGAAGCATCCATTGCACGTGATGATCTGGGGCTATATCGCTGCTTCTGGTATTGGTCAGATACAAATCATGCAGGGAATCATGAATTCCAAGCAGTATGCTGAAGTCCTGGAAAAAACTATGTTTCCTTATGTTCAGCAACTTGTAAGGAAGAATTTTTACTTCCAGGATGACAACGCTCCCTGTCATCGAGCCAAGTCCTTCCAGCAGTAGATGAAGAAGCCTGGCGTTCAACTCCTGGATTGACCAGCTCAGAGCCTGGATTTGAACCCAATTGAAAACTTGTGGGCCAAGATTAGTTAAAAATAAGCAAGAAGCATCTGAAGACCAAGCAGGAGCTGATTGAATCCATTATTGCAGCCTGGTACCACATTGTCACCAAAGATCACATGCAAAGGCTTATGCAGTCTATGCCAAAACAATGCGGCCTGGTTACAAGCAATAAGGACTGGTGAATTTCATATTAGTAACCATGTTTGGTTACATAAATGGTCCTTTTCAGGGCCCAAACAATAAAAATGTTAACAAAACACTAGCATCGGCCTTAGTAGTTGCAAAATGTATGCCACTAGATATGCATCAGTTAATCTGTTTTCATAGTCATTGTAAGCATGCATTGTAAGAATGCAAGAAAATTCACAACCCCCATCCAAACAGCACCAAATTGCAAAATGCTTATGTTTTTCATATAAAAACCACCAGTGTTTATTTAAATATAACAATATTTACATAGCAGTTAGCATAAAATATCATAAAATCAATGGCCTATACCAAAAAATGTCATAAACCATAAACTGTAAACTGTAAAGCGTGCAGGACTTTTTCACAAGCTGTATGCGCTTCTATTTAGGATTTCTGCACATGACCAGACAAATGATACTGTGGTGATGCTGACCAGGTATCTAGGGATCTAAGAATCTGGATGGAGAGTACTGAGAAACTTTAGGTTTGACCCTTTAAGACTAGCTTTTGGTTTCCTTCCAGATGCAATTTAAAGTGTTGATCAACAGTTTTAAAGCCCTGTGTGGTACAGGGCCAGGTTAACTGAAGGGCCACCCTTTCCCTAAGTACATCTATTCATCCTACCAGGTCACATAGGGTAGGAACACTCCTACTGTAGTTCCTGCCCCTAAATATTACCATCTTATGGAAGCTAGGAAGCATGTCTTTTCCATGGCAGTCCCTGTTCTTTGGAACATTCTCTGCCCTGACATTTGAAAGGTCTCTGTCCTACTTGCCTTGTTTTAAATAAACAAATTATTTTAATTTATATCTTTGACTGCATCTTCTCTTTAATTGCAATACAATGAGAAGGAAGAAAAACGTGACTAAATATCTACATTTCAGTTCTCTATCAGCATGGAGTCTGTAATCCAAAATTCTTGCATTTTTATTTTCAATTTAGTTCCAATATTTTTTGAGAAGTGTGGCTTTTAACAATAATGCCGGGGAACAGATCTCCTTTGATCAGAATGGGATTGTAGCAGCTGGCTTTGATATTATCAATATGATACCTTTCCCGAACAAGTCATTTCTTCGTGTGAAAGTTGGAAATGTGGACCATTCAGCCACTCCAGATAAAATATTAACCATCAATGATGAGATGATAACATGGCACAGCTGGTTTAACCAGGTAGAGTTTAATTATTGTCCTTATTTCTGAATCAACAGGCTTTCTCTAATTTATGAAGTTTTATCATATTGGACAAAAGGAATTTTTTATATAGAGTTAGTTCCACATAAGCAACTTCTAGACCCATATTGCATTATGAATAAAATTGACCATTAACTTTTCTAGGTGAAAGTTAGTGAGGCATCATGTTTTCATGATATAATAATATTGTAATGTAATGTAATTATGACAGTATTATTATATAATAATATTATAAGAATTTATGAGTGCATTTGTTTAATCTAAACACAAGTATATTTAACTGAGCTTTATATTGGTGTTTTTGCAATATAAAAGTCTTTTCTGAACCATTATTTCTACCCCTAAACTGAAAAAATGCCATGCCATGTTTGCATCATTTCAAATATGGACACTAGTCCAAAAGCCTCCAGATATATAAGGTTTGTCTTTAATCACCAGGTGAAACCTGTTTCTGCCTGCAGTGAGAGCTGTTATCCTGGGTTCAGCAAAAAAGTGAAAGAGGGGGAGCCATTTTGCTGTTATGACTGCATCCCATGCCCGGAAGGGAGGGTTTCAACCAAGAATGGTAAGATATATTCATCTACTCCTCATTTTTTTCTATCCATAAAACAATTAATTACATGTTGATTAAAGTCAAGATGGTGTTCACTCTAAAATGTGGGGAAGTTTTCTCAACCTGAAAATTAATCATTTATTCTCTCTGGAAGAGTCAAATATAAATTGACCATTAGATGATGATGATGATGATGATGATGATGATGATGATGATGATGATGATGATGATGGTGGTGGTGGTGGTGGTGGTGGTGGTGGTGGTGGTGGTGGTGGTGGAGGAGGAGGAGGAGGAGGAGGAGGAGGAGGAGGAGGAGGAGGAGGAGGAGGAGGAGGTGGTGGTGGTGGTGGTGGATAAATTGGATAACTATTTGTCTGAAATAATATAAAGTTTCCTGCCTGAGCAGTGCATTGGATAGAAGACTTCCAAGGTCCCTTCAATTCTGTTATTCTATTCTAAATTACATTAAATGATCTCCATTCACACCCTGAGGGCTATCATCCAATTATTTATGAACCATCTCTGTAAGTCCTATACACAAGCATCACTGAACAATATTTACATCACTTTTTTTGTTTACCATAAATATATAAACTTTTCTAAACCAATGGTTTTCATCACATTAAATAACTTTGGTGGCTACAGACCACGGCCATGGACCCCCCATGATTTAACTCAAGATTTGTATCATAACATTTTTTTCAAATCTTCAAGGATCCCCTTTGACCACTGGTCTAGATAATTTTCATTTACATGCGTCAGATCCCATCTTCAAAACAATGATATCTAATGGAATCCAGATGTTTCTCTACCCCAGTTTCTGCCTTCTTGAAATACTATCTCTCTCGTAGTTTGAGTAGCCTTAACCTTACTGTTTTTAAAACAAGCTTGGTAACAAGCTAGACTCTGTGTTAGGGAAGTAGAAGCTTTCTGGTTGAAATTACATTAATGTTTCATAGGTTAACACCACCTTTTACTAGACTGATTTTCTATTTTTCAGTTGTATGCCCTCCAGAATCATAAAAAATGGCCTTTTAGATTTCATAGACAAAGAAATGTTTCTCCTGACATACATATCTTCTATTTCTATAAAACAGCATGTGCAAAAGTGTCTGTGTGTGTGTGTGTGTGTGTGTGTGTGTTTGTGTGTGTGTGTTTGTGTGCATGTTCATGCACGCTTATATATAGACTTTCTTTCTTTTAACATTCTCCCAACATTTATATATCTTGACTTTTCACCATCAATATTATCTTTTTTAGCCAATATTCTTTCAATTATCTATTTGCTCTGATCTTTTGCCATTTATGGATCACTTGCAAAAATTTGTATTAATTTTCAAATCTATATTCTTTGTTGCCTGATAGCAAAAATTAAGCAGAACTTAAGTTTTTTAGCCCAAAACATGGTATCATCTGCAAACAAACATTTTCACACATTCATGTCTTAATATTCTCCAGAAAGCATTTCATGTGTCTAAGAAAGATTAGCAGCATTGTATAAACAACCCATGCTCTTCTCACTATCACTCTCTGTAAACAAGCTGAGGAACCTTGAAATGCAAAATCAAATGACCAAAGAAAAAAAAGAATAGAAAATATTTCCAAGCTTTCCAAGCCTCCAGCCTTCAAGTGGCAGTGTTACTTCCTTTTCCTCTGTTATTACAGCCCTCTTTGTATTCCTTTTATATTTGCTTTATATTCCAGGCTGAAAGAAAACTAAATTGTTAAATGGAGCAAAAAAAACAACCCATCCAATCCAGCATTATAAAAATAAGAAAAAATAATAATCCATAGGTATAAAAAAATATAAAAAGTAGTAAAAGAAAAACTAATCCATTCAATTTAAAGAATAGGAAACATTTGCAAAAGTTCCATCCATAAAAGAATTTTTTTTTAAATGAAGGATGACACACTGTCTAATGTAGATTAATTTCACTGCTTGTTCTCATCTGTTTTCAAATTTAGCTTTAATTTTTTTGTGGGTAGTCTCTTTTATTATAATAGATTTCCTCACCAGATGGACACACTTTCTCTTTCTGTTTTCCTCTCATTCCGGAGCTGTCCCAACTTCAGCAGCTTCAATGGCTGTGCTTCTGTTGCCAGCAAAAAAAGATTCTCTTGGATCAATCAGGGACTTTGCAGTGTCCCTGAGATTAGCAGGACATACTCTTCACATCTGTACTTTTAGGGATGTCCCCAGGGAGTGGGCGGCATACAAATCTTATTAAAGTTGCAAAGTTGCAAAGTTCTAGGTTAGAAGCTATCCAGTCCAAATATTCAAAGTTCCTAATATGGGTTTCTTATGTTACCCTTAGCCCTCTTATCCACCTGAAATTAGGCTCTATCTCTTTAGAATTTTTTCAGATATTAGTTAAAGGGATTTCTTTAGGAAACATACTTGTTGGCATTACCTTAATTAAAAATTATCTGTATGATAATATATACTATAGCAATAAT
Organism: Thamnophis sirtalis; assembly: GCF_051295495.1. Lineage (NCBI taxonomy): Eukaryota > Metazoa > Chordata > Lepidosauria > Squamata > Natricidae > Thamnophis > Thamnophis sirtalis. The sequence continues at coordinate 114,006,537 of NW_028261384.1, forward strand.
GCAAATGTAGAAATGCAGACCATACATGAGGATAACATATCAATCTTTTTTTTTTCAGATAGAAATGAGTGTTCTAAATGCAAAGACAAATTCTATCCAAACAAGAAACATGATTTTTGTATTCCCAAAACTATTAGTTTCTTGACTTATGAAGAACCATTAGGAATCAGTTTAGCCTGCCTTGCTTTTTCTTTTTCTTTTTCTACTGTTTTTGTGCTTGGAGTATTTATGAGACACCACAACACTCCCATCGTCATAGCCAACAACCGGGATCTCTCCTATACACTCCTCATTGCCCTCCTGCTCTGCTTCCTTTCGGCACTGCTCTTCATTGGCCAACCAGGAAGATTTACCTGTCTACTCCGACAAGCTATTTTTGGTATAGTCTTTTCAGTGGCTGTTTCTTCTGTCTTGGCAAAAACCATCACGGTGGTTCTGGCTTTTATGGCCACCAAACCAGGATCCAAGATGAGTAAGTGGGTGGGGAAAAAAATATCTAATTCCATCATTGTTTCCTGCTCCCTGATTCAAACAAGCATCTGTATTTTGTGGCTGGCAAGAGCTCCCCCCTTCCCAGATGTTGATATGATCACGGTTATTGAAGAAATTATCCTGCAATGTAATGAAGGCTCTGTGACCATGTTTTATTGTGTCCTTGGCTACATGGCTTTCCTGGCTCTTATCAGTTTCATCACAGCTTTTCTTGCCAGGAAATTACCTGACAGTTTCAATGAAGCCAAGTTCATTACCTTCAGCATGTTGGTCTTTTGTAGTGTTTGGCTGACCTTTGTCCCAGCGTACCTGAGTTCCAAAGGGAAATACATGGTGGCTGTGGAGATCTTTTCCATCTATGCTTCAGGTGCTGGGCTGCTGGGCTGCATCTTTTTCCCCAAATGTTATATCATTGTGTTTAGGCCAGACTTGAACAACAAGGAACAAATAATGAGAAAAAAAGGGTGATTAATAACCACTCTCTGTCATCCTCAATCAAAAGATTTTAATCTAGATTTCTAAACAATATAGAATATTCATAGAAATATCCATCTGCAATCCTGATTTATATAATTTTTCGAAGATTTAACTAAGGGGAAAGTATGTACCCTGATTCTTTGTTTCAGTTGTTGAGACATTAACTTGTCTTTTAAGCATCTTTTCTGAAGCACATTCAGCTGTATAATCTATGTATAGTAGCTTCAATCTTGAACATTGGCCATTGTAGTCTAAGATTTTTTTTTCTTAACCTTTGGGCTGTTAACTGTTAAAGACATTTTGGTTAGCAGATCTCCAGGGGAAATATGGTGAGTTAAAGATGAACAACGACCACAGCAAAAACCAAGAGACTTATGGTTATTCAGTTTCTTGGAATCTTTTCAGATAAAGAGAGGAAGGGTGAATGCCTACATGTGCTACAGATAACTGTTCCTTACAAGTAGACCACAGGACCTGGCTGCTTAGGGATCCCAACACCCATAAAGACTGCTTGAAATTACAGCAGGGTAAAAATACAGCTCTGCAAACAATCCTCACATTTAAGCATTCCTACAGCCACATGAATGCCCGTTAGGCACATGAATGCCAGTCACAACTAGCTTACAACAAGCAGAGTTATGTCTGCTGTAGTCACGTGATTTTCCACTTGGTGGCAAAGTTTCATATCCCAATTGAATGACTAAATGGGAATTACTCAAAGGCTTATATTCAAAGGCTTTAGGGCAGGGGTATCAAACTCAATTTAATTGAGGACCATATCAGGGTTGTGTTTGATCTCGGGGGGGGTGGGGCAAAGGTGGACGTGGCCAGTGTGGACATGAACAGCTCAACCTCAATTGTGTCTGGCATTCCTGCTTTAGCCCAATGCTCATCTAGCAAAAAGGACTCCCAAGCTCCATTTTTGGCTGCAACGGCTTCCTGCAACCTTGTGACAGTGAAAATGGAGGTTGGGAAGGGCCCTTATATAAAACTTTTCCTTTAGATGAAAACTTTTATGTGAAAACATTTATTTTCTTATATAAAATCAAAGTTCCATGACTTTTTCCAGTTGTTTGTCCATTCATGTGTCCCCACAGAAAAAAACGGCTCTTGTTTTAGATGTAGTTTAATCTCTAAACTTCTCTGAATTAATATGTTTTTCTGTCCAAAATTGTTTGGGCTACTTACACATCCATCAAATATAACATTTCTATTATAAGCTGTCCAGAGTTAAATAAATAAAAAACGAAACAAATTCTGCTGCTTAAGTACTTGGTCAATGCCTGGAGGCTATAAGAGCCTGAATGGGGGGAGGGGTGACAGCAGCCTCTTGCTATTTAATGCAAGATACATTATCTTATCCAGAGAATACACTAAGGGCCAATATACTATAGTTCTTAGTTACTCATATAAAATATATATGTTCTGTACACATAGAAAAGATAAATTAAAACATTTTTTCATAATTTATTAGCAGATATTTCTTTCATTCCATTTGTCAAGTAATATATAAATGCTATATTAATAAAACAAATGTCAAATATTATGAAACACAACTTGTGTGTCAATAAAATTTAGCAGGATTTTTTTATAATCTATAATTATATATTTATAATAATATATTAACTTTATGACTATGCATGACGGTTAGGTACATAATATGTATGAGAAAAACATCACATCATTTGTTTTCTTTTTTAGACAGAAATAAATGTTCGAGATGCAAAGACAAATACTACCCAAACAAAAAACACATTTTTGTATTCCTAAAAGTATCAGTTTCTTGAGATACAAAGAACCCTTAGGGATCAGTCTGGCCTGTCTCTCACTTTCTTTTTCTATGATTAATGTTTTTTGTGCTTGGAGCATTTATAAGGCACCATAACGCTCCCATTGTGGTAGCCAACAACTGGGATATGACTTATCCTCTCCTCATCGCCCTCCTGCTCTGCTTCCTTTCAGCACTGCTATTCATTGGACAACTAGGAAAGTTTACCTGTCTTCTAAGACAAACAACTTTTGGAATGGTCTTCTCAGTGGCTGTTACTTCTATCTTGGCAAAGACCATCACAGTGGTTCTGGCTTTTATGGCCACCAAACCAGGATCCAGAATGAGAAAATGGGTTGGGAAAAATTAACTACTTCCATTGTTATTTCCTGCTCCCTGATTCTAGCAGACATTTGCACTCTGTAGTTGACAGTCACTCCCCCCTTTCCAGATATTGATATGATCTCAGTGACTGAAGAAATTATCCTGCAATGTAATGAAGGCTCTGTGACCATGTTTTATTGTGTCCTTGGCTATATGAGTCTCATGGCTCTTACCAGTTTCATCAGAGCTTTTCTTGCCAATAAATTGCCTGACAGTTTCAATGAAGCCAAGTTCATCACCTTTAGCATGTTGATCTTTGGTAGTGTTTGGTTGTCCTTTGTCCCAGCATACCTGAGCTTCAAATTGTGTGATTGTTGAGTGTTTTTTAAATTGTTGTAGTTGTTTGTCTGTTGTCTTTTTTCCTCCTGTTTGTATACCCCCCCTCCCTACTTGGTTTGTGAGCCACCCTGAGTCCCTCTGGGAATAGGGCGGCATAGAAATGCAATAAATCAAATCAATCAAAGGGACATACATGGTAGCTGTGGAGATCTTTTCTTCCACAAGTCTTTTTTATTTCCATTTCATTCTATACAATCACATGTTTACTGTGCATAACCGAGGCATATAACATTGGGTAATAAACACAGCCCTCACTTTTATAGAAAATGCCCCCTACAATACAAACCCAATATACCGCCTTAGCCCACCATACACCCTCTTTCAACCCCCTCCAACTTTCATTCTTCCTTCTCTCATACCCCTCTACACCTACTTCCCCTCCCCCTCTATCTAACCCTAACTCTATCACTCCCTCTCTTTCCCTCCCTTCCTTCTCCTCCTCCTCTCTCTCACCTTCTCCACCCTCCTTCTTCTTTCACTCAGCTCCTCCCTTCGGTATACTTCTATTACCTTCCAATATATTCAGTTTGTTCTGTTTTGACACTAGCATTAAAAAGCCACAGTATACAAGTGCAATCATGCTTTAAAATTTAAAACATATTATATTTTCCCCCTCCCCCCTCCCCCTAGATCCCCACCTCCCTTCCCTCCCCCCGACTTCCCAGAGCCCATACATGGTATAACTTTTTGACAATCACAGTCTAAAATATCTCTACATTGAACTCAGCTTCTTGCTGTTACCCAAATTTTTAACAGTTTAAGTTATTATTGATTTTAAGCATAAGCTATCTGGAGTTTCTTAGTCCCGTATTTGCTTTGTATATAATCAATCCATTTTTTCCAGTCTCGTTTATATCTCTCGTTTGAATGTTCTTTAATATATGCTGAAATTTTTGCCATTTCGGCTAAGTTTATAACCTTCAAAGTCCATTCTTGAATTGTAGGCAGGTCTTTCTTCTTCCAGTATTGTGCCACCAAGAGTCTTGCTGCCATTATTAAATACAGAACCAAATTAATCTCTACTGCTGCAAAGTCAATACATATACCTAGTAAAAACAGCTGGGGAGTGAATTTTATCCTTTTTTTGAAGATATTTTGCAGGATCCACCAAATTTTTATCCAAAATGCCTTAACATTACGACATGTCCACCATATATGAAAATACGTAGCATCAAAAGAACCACATCTCCAACATTTAGGCTGAACATTTGAATACATAGAAGCAAGCTTTTTGGGATCTAAGTGCCATCTATAAAACATCTTATAAAAATTTTCTCTCAGATTTTGTGCTTGTGTAAATTTTACATTTCTTACCCATATTTTTTCCCATGTGTCCAGCATTATAGGTTCTTCAATATTCTGAGCCCATTTTATCATACAGTCTTTAACCATTTCCGTTTCTGAATCCATCTGTATTAATACATTATATATCCTCTTTATGTGCATTAAACTTTGATCTCTTATTTGTTTAAACAAGTTATCCTCAGCTTTTACAAAGCCTGTTTTTTGGTCTATTTTCCACCTGGCCTGTAATTGGCCATACTGAAACCACGTTTGAACTACCTTCTCTTTTTTTAAGTAGCTCTAAGGATTTTAATTGCAACACCCCTCTTTCTATAATAAGGAGTTGTCTATAAGTGGTTCTATCGTGTTTTTGTTCTATATTCATATTTTCAATTGTATGTCTAGGAATTGCCCACATGGGCAATTTGTCATTTAGTTTATGTTGATATTTTTTCCAAACCCGCAATAAGGCATTTCTTAAAATATGATTTTTTAAATTCTTATCCAGTTTTTTGTTAAATAACAAGTAAGCATGCCAACCATATACCAAATCATGTCCCTCAATATTCAATATTCTGTCATTGGTTAAATGGATCCAATCACTAATTGCAGATAAGACCACTGCATCATAATATAATTTTAAGTTTGGTAATTTCAATCCTCCTCTTTCATGTATATCTTGCATTATTTTCATCTTTACCCTTGGCTTCTTTCCTGCCCATACAAATTTGTTGATACCCTTCTGCCATTCTAAAAGATTCACATCTCTTTTGAGTATTGGTAACATTTGAAACAAAAATAAAAATTTTGGTAAAATATTCATTTTCACTGCCGCTATCCTTCCCAGCAAAGATAAATGCAGTTTCTCCCACCTTTTCATCTCCGTTTGTATACTATGCCAGAGTGGTTCATAATTATGCTTGTATAATTTCCCATTTGAAGTTAAAATATTAACTCCAAGATATTTGACTTTTTTAACAACCTCACATCCTAACATCGCTCCCAATTCTTCCTTCTGTTTGGTATTCATATTCATTGCTAATATTTTGGTTTTTCCTAAATTAATTTTAAATCCAGAGACTTGACCATATTGATTAATCATATTCATTAAGACCTTACTGGATTCCTGCGGTTGTTTCAATATTATAACCAAGTCGTCCGCAAAGGCGCGGACTCTGTATTCTTGCTGTCTGATCTTGATCCCTTTTAAAGCATCCAAGCCCCGTATCTTATTCAACAATACTTCCAAAGTTATAATAAACAATAGTGGGGACAAAGGACAACCCTGTCTTGTACCTTTTTCTATTTGAAAGGAATCTGTTAAACTTTCATTGACTATAATTTGGGCTTTTTGCTGCTGATATATTGCACCAATTGACCTTAAAAAGCCATCTCCTATCTGCATTTTTTGCAGTATCTTCAACAAAAATTGCCAATTGACTCGATTAAAGGCTTTCTCAGCATCCAAAAATATGAATGCGGCAGGGATTTGATTGTTCTTTCCCAAGTATTCTAAAGCATTAATAATTAACCTGACATTGCTCTTCATCTGTCTGCCCTGTATAAAACCTGTTTGGTCAGTATGTATCAGTTGTTGGATAACCACCATTAACCTATTTGCTAATATTTTAGTAAAAATTTTATAATCTAAAGTTTCTTATTTTGCCGATCAAATCTGGGGGCGATGCAGCAGAGTAGTTTGGGTGTAGCCGGTCTAAGTGGGACCTTAGTCAGTGACCCATTAGAAGCTCGGAAGGGCTTCTACCATTGGTAGCACTTGGCGTAATGTTCTGTATGAGGAGGAATTGATCAACCCATGTTTGCCAATCTCCCGGGCCCATCCTGGATAGGGCTTCTTTTGCAGATCTCACCATTCTCTCCGCCTGACCATTGGAAGCCGGATGGAATGGAGCGACCAGGGCATGTTTGATTCCCTCTTCTGTTAAATAAATCTTGAATTGCATGGGCTTAAATTGGGGGCCATTGTCAGAGACTAAGACATTGGGCAGGCCGTGAGTGGAGCAAAGTCTCCGTAGTGCCTTGATGACCACTTCTGCCGTGGTGGAGGTCATGAGGAATACTTCTAGCCATTTCGAGTAGGTGTCCACAACTACCATAAAGGTCTGGCCATGAACTGGGCCAGAAAATCTATGTGCACCCTAGACCATGGTGCTTGAGGTCGCTCCCACTCCTTCGCAGGTGCCTCTGGGGGAGCTGGTCTGGACTCCTGGCATGGTGTGCAGGTAGCTACCCGTTCTTCTATCTCCCTGCCCATGTTAGGCCACCACACGTAACTCCTGGCCAAAGATTTCATCCTGACAATTCCAGGATGCCCTATGTGTAAAGTCTCTAATACTGCAATGCGCAGTTTGGGTGGAACAATGACATCCCCCCCCCCCAGTAAAAAACCATTTATTACAGACAATTCATCACGTTTGCAGTAAAACATTTTAAATTCAGACCCCATAGGTCCCTTTGGCCAGCTCCTCCACACCCAGCTTAAAACCTGTCAGAATGTAGAGTCTTTTGCTGAGTGACAGATGACATCACAAGACAACACAGGACCAGCCTCAAGACAGTCAATGAGGAGGACAGGCATCTCGTGGGTAGGGTCTGGAAGCAGTTTAGGCAGTGGGCATCAACTCAAGGCATTGGCATGCCCCAAGGTAGAGCCAGGTTGATGGACAAGGTGATAACTGTAGGCCGCGAGGAAGATTGTCCATCTGGTCATTCATGGCGACAAAGAAGCAGAAGTAGGCCAGTCCCCAGCCAGCAAGCCCAGCAGTGGTTTGTGGTCTCTAATGAGTTCAAAGTCACAGCCGTAGATGTACTCATGGAACCGGTTCATGCCGGCAACTGCAGCCAGAGCCTCATGGTCCAGTTGGCTGTAGTTCCGCTCAGCAGCAGACAATGTTCGTGAGTAGTAGGTGATGGGTACCTTGATTCCATTGGGTATGCGATGGCTGAGGATGGCTCCGATGCCAAACAGGGAAGCATTGCATGTTAGGACAAGTGGCAGGGTCTGGCTGTATTGGACCAAAAATGTGTGCACTGACAGCAGTTTCTTCACTGCGGCAAATGCGGCTGCTTCAGCTCTGCCCCAGGACCACTTGATGTGTTTGCTGAGAAGCCGATGCAAAGGCTCAGCAACTGTGGCTTTCTGTTTGAGAAAGTCGATGTAAAAGTTAAGGAGCCCAAGGAATGCATGCAGTTCGGTCTGATTGCAAAGTGTAGGGGCGTCCTGGATTGCCTTGGTTTTTTTGTTGATTGGGTGAATTCCATGGCTATTTTTCACCCACCGGAGTCATCTGGGAAGCTTCCTGAAGGTTCTGGAGGGCAAAAAAAATGGTCCTATGAACAAGCTGAAAGTCCGATTTGACCATAGGACCAGTTTTTCGCACAGTGTGAAAAATGGTCTTAAAAGAAGGCTGAAATCAGCTGGCCAGAGCATGCATGCATTCTAACCATCTGACAGGGCATTGCCTTGCGTGCCCTGACAAATGGCTCCGCGTGCCACCTGTGGCATGCGTGCCATAGGCTCGCCATCACAGGTATATTATTTGGTGTTTTGTGGTGTCAAGAAACAACAGCAGCATCCTTGAATGGTTTCCATGTATTTTTTTCTGTCTCCAGTAACAAATCTTTGAACTACTTGTCATTGATGATATATCTCATTTGTGGACCAATCAAGTGCCTTCCTTAATCTTAGTATTGCAGCAGATTTGAGGTTTGCAATCTATCCCTTCTACAGGTATTTGGCTTGTTGATGCCCTAGAGTCTCCTGAGCTACTAGGTGTGGTTCCCCTTGAGTATTGTTGTGATAAGGATCATGGTGTTCCTGGCAATATTACTCCTAGTGGAGGCATGTAAGGCGGTGGTTGGGGCAATTCTTCTGGGGCACTAGCTAGGACTGGTGGTTTCTGCTTGGGACTTTTGGGGAGTGTAACTCGAACAGCCATAAGCACACACTGTTGGTTTTGGCATTTCTTTAACCAAGCTGGAGGTCTCCTCAACAGATTATACCACATGTCAATATATGGGCTTGATCCGGATGTCCTAAATCAGGATCAAACACCAACCTATGGACATTTAAAGCTATGTTGGGATCAAAAGTACCTTTGTCAGGCCATCAAAAAGCAAAAGTGGGCCATTCATATTCACAAAATTTCCTAAGCTCATGCCTGCTCCACTTAATGCCATAGTCCTGAGTCATATACCCTTCCTTAAAATGGTTTAACATACATTGTAAGGGGGTCAAGGGAACACTGCTACCCCCACCCATGGTCCTCCCAGGGTACCAGACAACAAAGATTTAACAATCACCTCACACAGGCTCTGACCCAGGGTACCGGGTAAACACAGCTACCGTAGGGAAATGCAGTAGCCCCCCCCCTCAATCACACACACTCATGCACTAGACAATCCACCCCCAAAACCTTCCACCTAGCGAGGGAGATCAGGCCTCACCTCTGGCTCAACAAGGAGTCCAGGCCTAAATAGGGTTTTCCCACAGTACTTGCCTCTTGTACTTGGCTTCCCTCCTGCGATGCTGGCCAGCCTTTCAGACACCTGGTCTCTGGTCCTTCTCTGGTGGTTCTTGGAATCGCCAACCGCCACTGCCGGAGCCCTCTGTCACTGGGAAGTCCCTCGGATCAAGGGTCCGTTGGCGCCAGGGAGGTTTCCCCTGACCAGATGAGCCCCGACACTGGGGTGGGGCGTCCCAGAGGGTTTGTAAAAACCCCTTGGCTCCTGGCTGGCTCGCCAGAAATGTTGCAGCAGATTTGAGGTTTGCAATCTACTTACGAAAGACAAGGAGCCAAGACCACAAAGGTTCCGAGAGAAGACAGGTTTATTGGACGCGTCCAGAGTTCAGTGTGATTGACACCAAGACTGAACTGCCGGGGCTATCCCCTGGCAGAGATTTTATACTTTTTAATTAAACATTACAAATCAAGAGGCGTTACAATAGGCGGATACATTTTAGGGTCAAGACCCTGCTGAGATCAGTAAAATACATTTTTGGAAAAATTACAAATACATGATTGTCATAAAATTCCAAGTTACAATAGGGAAGTGAATCTTGGTTACTCATGAAGCAAACAGGTTATATTGCTAAAATATTGCTAAAATATCGCTGATTGAAGGTTAAAATATTGAAGGTTAAAGCACGCACAAGGCTGTCATGATTATTTTTGGTTTGTTCCTTACACTCATGCTTCCTGTTTCACTCTTGTGCAAAGCTTGCATTTACGTTCCCTTAATTTTTGCAATACGAAAAAGAGGAAGTTTTTAGGCAGTAGTTCAAAAGTGAGCTTTGATTTTGATATTTAGCATTTTAAAGGTTATAATATTTAGCCTGTTAGAATCACCTAACCTGGTCAACCATTGGTGGGTTTACCTCTGTATCCCCTCCTGCATCATTAGCATCAGTTATTCTTGAAAACATCTGTCTCAAATACATCCTTGGTTGTATAAATAGAGGCATAGAATCAAAATCACATGAAGGATTAGTACCACCTATAAATCTTTAATAAGACCACACCTGGAATACTGCACCCAGTTTTGGTCACCACATTATAAAAATGATTTTGAGACTTTGAAAGAGCAACTACAATTATTAAAGCCTTGAGACAAAAACATATGAAGAATTGTTGCAGGAATTGGGTATGGCCAGTCTAAAAAAAAGAAGGAATAGGGGTGACATGCTAGCAGTATTCCAATATTTGGGGGCTGCCAAAGAAGAGGGGCTCTGCTTATTTTTCAAAGGACCAGAAGGAAAGGTAAGAAGCAATGGATGGAAACTAATCAAGGAGACATGGAACTTGTAGTTAACTAGAAACTGCCTAAAGACAATTAACCAGTGGGACAGCTTGCCTTCAGAAGTTTTATGAGGATTCATCACTGGAGGTTTTTTTAAAAAGACTGGATCTACCTTATTCATTGCTTTCAAAAAAATTTTATCAGTCTGATATATCATACCAGTTTTATGTGAAGTGGAAACAAAAATATCAGGAAAATATTTTATTTTTACTGTAGAAGGGGGCAAATATAAAGAGGCCTATCTGAATACACTTGGATATCTAATACCATTGGATCCTTCCCTATTTCTCTCTCTGTTCACCTCTGAAAGAGATTAAGCAGTCACTCGGACTCCATTCCTTTTATTCCTGTTTAAGCAGAAATGCTTCCTACTTATATTGCAATAAATCATTTAGTGGTCCTCCCCTTTTCTATTCAAGTCTGGCCATATTAAATTGACCATCCAAGGTGATGCATAATATCAGTAAGTTAGCTACAATATACCACCTCAAATAAACTGTTAAAAATATCAAGCATATCTCTCGGCATCATCACTTGGTTCACAAATACAATCAATCTTTTCTTAAAATATCAATGTGATATTCAATCACTCAGATATTCCCATTCATGATTCTTGCCCAATGCCCATAAGAATAGGAATATTAGAAAAGTTAGCTCCAAAAAAAGAATTTCTTTAGGTCTTCTCTAGGGGACTGAACTTTGGCTTAATAATTATCTTCTTGTTTGTGCATCTAAATTGCTATTATTAAATCTGCTATTCTCAAAATACCAATGAATTTCAATGCCCATTACAAAGACTAGGAAAAAAGATGCAGCATGTTCCTTCTCTCTTTCTCTTAAAATGTCAGGATCATTTCAAGCTGAAGAGAAACATAGTAAGCTTATGAGTGAAAAAGGATTTCTGACATCTGTTCTTGGTTAAATCAAGATTCAGACACAAGGAAGCCGGATGTGTTAATGGAAAAATTGCTAATGGTTTTATCCTAAGGAATGAGAGAAGTTCTTTGAGATTTGCCCTTGTAATGGGGATGGAAAATTTATTGATCTTAATGCTACTGTTGAGTCCCCATGTGGCGTGCATAACTCACAGGTGCAGTATCTTTCATCCATATCCTCCACATCACAAGTACCATCATCCAGGAGACCTTACGGTTGGTGGAATTTCATCTCAACTTGGTTCAGTCTCTGAAAAAACCACCTTTGAAGGTTATCCCCCAGCAGCATTGCCTGGACAGTTTCTGTAAGGAACATAATTATTTATTTATATTTTTCCTGCATTTATGACTGACAAACAAAAATAATTATAGAATTTCCATCAGAAAATAATAGATGAGGTGAAATTAAAGAGATGCTAAGAATAGCATTTTTTAATCCCCCAAACAACATATACTGTGGAAAAGAATTAATTAATTAATTAATTAATTAATTAATTAATTAGACTTATATACCGCTTCACAGGGCTTTCAGCCCTCTCTAAGCGGTTTACAAATTTTTTAGCAAATTGAGTCAGCAACTTGCCCCCACAGTCTGGGTCCTCATTTCACCCACCTCAGAAGGATGGAAGACTGAGTCGACCTTGAGCCGGTGAGATTTGAACCACTGAACTGCAGATCACAGTCAGCTAAAGTGGCCTGCAGTACTGCACCCTAACCACTGCGCCACCTCGGTTTGCTTTAAAAGCAAACTTCCTAAGACTTCCTAAGAGTATCTACCAATATGATTCTCAGCCATTGCCATATTGCCCAGGTGATGCAGTGGAGAGAAAACTTGGGAATGTTGATTACACCTCTTATTCGTTTTTCTGTATAGTCCTCCTAAATAAAATGTATTAAGTTGCCTTGTATCTAATAAAACAATGGCCTCCTTCAAACACACAATAAATTCTTCTACTCCAACTAACAATACAGGAGTGTCTACAAGCCTGGCTCTGTGTCAGAAGACTGTCTACCTTTTTGAAAGCCACATGTATATATATGTAGATTCCAGACATTCCCTGTTTTTATATCTGCAATTGTTTGCACAGATTTCTTGCAGAAATAAATATTGAATTATTTACGCCTATACAATTGCACTTGTCTACAGATTTATTTTACATCCTCATAGCTGAGTTTTGCCATGTTAGAAGTATAGGATTACTTGTTATAGAAGGGGCTGGCATGTTAGACTATGTTAGAATGTACAAACCTCTAGGATCCCCTTCTGATGTGCAATGCAACTCTCATTGTAGTGGAATTCCTAAGAATTACCAGCAAATCCTGACTTTGGCATTTGCAATAAAGGAGATCAATGAAAACCCACAAATCTTACCCAATCTCACCCTGGGCTTCCATATTTATGACAGCTATTGCAATGCTCGAAAGACTTATCAGGCCATCATGCTGCTCCTATCAGCAACTGAGACACTGGTCCCCAACTATGTATGTAACATCCAGAATAAAGTCATAGCTGTTATTGGAGGACTGGATGCTGAAACCTCCCTTCAAGTGGCAACTCTCTTGGATATCTATAAGATTCCACAGGTAACCTGAACATTCTTGCATGCCAAGATCATTCTACTTTTAGTGTCCCACTTTTACAATTGAGCCTTGTTTTTTAGTGTTACATACAGTCTATTCAAGTAAATAATGTAGATGTTCATTGACTGTGAATGACTGTTAAGTATTAAACTCCCACAGGTAGAATGGACATCCTTGCATGGAATGTGATGCTACTTATGACATGGTCCTTTCACAATGCAATTGTCAGCCTCTGCTTTGCTGTTGCTTCGGCTGCCATGAAATGGGGGGGAGGGCATGGTATTTGGGAGGGGTTACTAATTGTGCTGGAGGAAGGTTCTGGAGCTCAACTGCCTATCGGACTATGCATGCGTAGGAGTTCCCGCCAGGACTAACGGCACCGACATTCCATCTTCGTGATGCCTTTTGAAGTTATCTCACACCTGACACTTGGGAGAATTATGATTGGACTGTAACTGTGATGCCAAGGGGAGGGGTATGGATTATTCTATATATCAATCGCTTTCGCGCCTAAATAATCAGACTTCGCTTTGCTATGCCTTTAATCATTTATAATTAGTAAAAGTACACTTGATTTCTACTCATGGAGTCTCGTGGACTTCTTTCCTAATTATCTAATGGAGAGGTTCTGACAGCAATTTTGTTTTTCAGGGTTAAATATATTCAAATAGTAAATAGTATTTGGAGTCAAATAGTGAATAGTTCTGAACTAGAAATATAACTCTTCTCTGAAATTTGGCATCTTTGTGTTTCAGCCAAGTCTAGCCATTTTTCTTGAATTTAACTTAAGTTTTTTAGCCCAAAATAGGGCATCATCTGCAAACAAACGTTTTCACACATTCATGTCTTAATATTCTCCAGAAAGCATTTCATGTGTCTAAGGAAGATTAGCAGCATTCAATATAAAAATCAACCCAATAGCAGTTATGCACCAGAACCCATTACATTACTGAAGGGTAAAGTACCTGGCTCAACACTACAGTGTGCACACATCTGTAATTTTTTTAAAATTTTGAATAAATACAAACAGACAAAACACACACACACAAAACCCACAAAACTATCTTCCATTACAAATTGTAGAAAGTGTGTTGATTGGCTACAAAAACTTTTGTGCAGCCCTTCCACAGTCATCACCTACAATTCATATCAAATCATACATTTTAAATGAAGTATATTTATAGATATTACTATCATCAAACTTCAAACTTCATTTGACTATAATTGTTTTTATGTCCTTTTCTATAAAATATTCCAGATTTAAAGCAAAATCACATAATGACATTCCATTAGCTCTTCCCAATATCATCCAGTAACATTATATCTTTATCACATGTTCTAATTAAAAATTGGTTATATTTAGTAACAGAGTTTTTAAACATCCTTTTCCTCTTATCAAACATATATATATATATAACTGTATCCATTATCACTTCATTTTATACATAATGCTCTAAATTTAAGTATATTTGACTTTTTTTTTAATTATAAGTTTTCATTACATCAACCTGTGTCTTTCCAGTAATAATGCAGTCTTATGTCTCTTGGTACTTTCACAATGCAATTTTGTTTTTTAGAGTTAAATATATTCAAATAGTAAATAGTATTCGGAGTCAAATAGTGAATAGTTCCAAACTAGAAATATAACTCTTCTCTGAAATTTGGCATCTTTGTGTTTCAGACAAGTCTAGCCATTTTTCTTCTGTACCTTGGGGTCATAATGCCCAATTATTCAATGTTTTGAAAATTGTTGTATAAAGCTTGGTTTGCTGTCTCTGGATCTTGATTTGGTTTTTGTTTTAATATTTATAAATAGCAGTCTGATTAAGAATAACTTCATGAAGTGAATCCCAACTGGGTAACTAACGTAAAGTTTAATAGTTTAATGGTTTAATGTAAAATGTATATCACCTCCTAGTTGAAACCATCTCTGTTCTGAAATTGAAGAAATTTCATGACGTCTTTGACTGCCAATTGACCTTCACACATTTGTCCTGCATAATCAAATCAAGAGTTTATTCCAGTCTTAGCCTTTAAATTATATATTCCATATGAATGCTTTATATTTTGTAACTAAAAGTCTTTGGTTATGTTTATGATGCACTCAATTTATTTTGCTATCTTGGGCCTTATAGGGATGTCAAAAGTTTGTAATAAGTTCTTAGTGTCTGAAATGTTTCTGAGATATGGCAGAGCTGTTTTTCCCCCATGAGATGTGAAGATTGCACTGTGATTTTATATGTGGCTAGATATTTCTTTATGCAGTTACATTTTCTATTTTTATATAGTGAATGATTTTACAACAAAATGAATGTTCATGAAGTATAATATAAAAGGTCTGTAACAATTCCTGAAGTTTTGTTTTACCTTCAATAGTAGAAATCTAACATTTTAAAATTGTACATCAACATACAAATTACTTGTTCTTCTGTGCATTTAGTCAAAACTATTGGATTTTGCATGTGGAAAAGCAAGGATTATATAGTCTATTTTGATATTTGAAAATATGAAGCAGCAATTACCAAGAATCTACTCCTTGGTTTTAGATAAATTCATATCAGTAATTCCTCCAGATCTGGAGCATCACTGAATGCCATTCAGCAGACTTACAATATCTTCCACGCTATTAGACTTTCCAGAACCACTATCTCAATGGAATTCTCATATCAAGAAGGCAATGAATTCCTTTCCAGAATTCCCATCTCAGTCTGGCACTCAAGACTGTTTTCAAGGGTTGGTATAATGATTATTAATTCAGTCTTTGTTGATTGTTTTGAAAATCATATCTAGATACTGCTCTTATCTTCTTTTCCTTTTCCTCTCAGCTCATTTATGGCTCTGCTCCAATAATGAATGAGAAAACTCCAGGCCTTTCATTTTATCAGATGGTTCCTCCAGAAGAACTTCAGCATAAAGGGATTCTTTCACTACTGCTACATTTTAATTGGACATGGGTTGCGATCCTCATCATGTACAATGATCAGGGAGAAAAATTTGTAGAAACAATGGTTCCTCTGTTGTCCAAAAATGGGATTTGTGTTTCTTTCATTCAACAAGTCCCCAAAATTACTGATTTCAATAGCCTTGAAGGCATGCTTCAGCAGGCAGCAAAAATCTATGATCATGTCATGGGTGGTAATACCAATGTACTGCTTTACGATGGAGAATCCTTTGCTCTGAGCTATTTGTTATGGATACAGTATGTTCCTAATATAGAAGAGGTGAGAAGTAAACCAAAAGGTATTGTGTGGATAATGACAGCACAGGTGGAGTTCAGTTTAAATCCTTTTCAGCGTGCTTGGGATATCAAAATAATTGATGGTGCCCTTTCCTTGATAGTGCACTCCACTGCTCTACCAGAGTTCAGATCATTTGCTAGGAAGCAAAACCCCTTCACTGCAAAAGGAGATGGATTTATCAAACAGTTCTGGCAAGAAGCCTTTGACTGTGTATTCCCAAATGTTATGAGTGATGTGCCTGAGAATATTTGCAGTGATACAGAGGATTTGGAAAGCCTTCCTGGGACTCTTTTTGAAATGGACATCACTGGCCACAGTTACAGTGTCTACAATGCTGTTCATGCCATAGCTCATGCTTTACATGCTCTTACATCCTCTAGAAATACTGAGAGATCAATGGTGGGTAGAGTAGAAAGAAACATTCATCATCAAGACTTCTGGCAGGTAATAAATATCCTCATTAGGAAAAGTACTATGAGTAAGCATGATAGCAGCCTTGAATCTGTATTTAGACTATTTCCCATGTTGTAGAATTGGAAAAAAAATGCTTCAATAAAAATGTTGTGCTTCTTTAATAATTGATTTTTTTCTTATTTAACTATTAATTACTACATGCCTATTATCCATTGATTTCTTTTGTTTCTTCTCCATTATTAGATAACTTGTAACTTTTTTATTTTCAATTCCCCATGAACCTCACATGGAAATATATCTGTATATTTTTCTACATCTTTATTATCATAAAGAGAGAGATTTAATTTAGCTCTGGCTGTGGGCAAGGATGAAAGCCTTTGCTTTCACCAATACTGAGAAGTGGCATCGCATCATTGTGCTTCATGAAGAGGATTACTCCTGTGCAGAAATAGCCAAGAGAGTGAAATGCCATCGCACCTCAGTGAACAGAGTGGTTGAAAAATACCAAATAACTGATTCAGTTGATGACAGGCTCCACTCCGGAAGACCAAGAAAGACGACAAAATGGCAAGATCAGGCTTTGAAACACATTTCAATGGCTGACAGGAAGCTCACCTCACCTCAGATTAGAAGAATTTGGAGTGAAACATGGTGTAAAAGTGTGTACAAGCACAATGCATTGCAGACTGCTTGCCAGAGAGCTCAAAAGCTGCAGGATTTGAAGTAAACCTTGGCTCACAGATGCTCACTGTTCTCGTTGACGTCCGTGAGCCAAGAAGTATGCCAAGTGGACTAACGAATAGTGGGTAATCTTCAGTGACGAGAGCAATTTCTACTTGACTGGGAATCAATGCAATAAGTATGTCAGAAGACTGCCTGAATCTATTTGTGAAGCATCCATTGCACGTGATGATCTGGGGCTGTATCGCTGCTTCTGGTATTGGTCAGATACAAATCATGCAGGGAATCATGAATTCCAAGCAGTATGTTGAAGTCCTGGAAAAGACTATGTTTCCTTATGTTCAGCAACTTGTAAGGAAGAATTTTTACTTCCAGGATGACAACGCTCCCTGTCATCGAGCCAAGTCCTTCCAGCAGTGGATGAAGAAGCCTGGCATTCAACTCCTGGATTGACCAGCTCAGAGCCTGGATTTGAACCCAATTGAAAACTTGTGGGCCAAGATTAGTTAAAAATAAGCAAGAAGCATCTGAAGACCAAGCAGGAGCTGATTGAATCCATTATTGCAGCCTGGTACCACATTGTCACCAAAGATCACATGCAAAGGCTTATGCAGTCTATGCCAAAACAATGCCGCCTGGTTACAAGCAATAAGGACTGGCGAATTTCATATTAGTAACCATGTTTGGTTACATAAACAGTCCTTTTCAGGGCCACAAACAATAAAAATGTTAACAAAACACTAGCATCGGCCTTAGTAGTTGCAAAATGTATGCCACTAGATATGCATCAGTTAATCTGTTTTCATAGTCATTGTAAGCATGCATTGTAAGAATGCAAGAAAATTCACAATCCCCATCCAAACAGCACCAAATTGCAAAATGCTTATGCTTTTCACATAAAAACCACCAGTGTTTATTTAAATATAACAATATTTACATAGCAGTTAGCATAAAATATCATAAAATCAATGGCCTATCCAAAAAAAATGTCATAAACCATAAACTGTAAACTGTAAAGCGTGCAGGAATTTTTCGCAAGCTGTATGTCCTTCTATTTAGGATTTCTGCACATGACCAGACAAATGATACTGTGGTGATGCTGACCAGGTATCTAGGGATCTAAGAATCTGGATGGAGAGTACTGAGAAACTTTAGGTTTGACCCTTTAAGACTAGCTTCTAGTTTCCTTCCAGATGCAATTCAAAGTGTTGATCAACAGTTTTAAAGCCCTGTGGGGTAAAGGGCCAGGTTATCTGAAGGGCCACCCTTTCCCTAAGTACATCTATTCATCCTACCAGGTCACATAGGGTAGGAACACTCCTACTGTAGTTCCTGCCCCTAAATATTACCATCTTATGGAAACTAGAAAGCATGTCTTTTCCATGGCAGTCCCTGTCCTTTGGAACATTCTCTGCCCTGACATTTGAAAGGTCTCTGTCCTACTTGCCTTGTTTTAAATAAACAAATTATTTTAATTTATATCTTTGACTGCATCTTCTCTTTAATTGCAATACAATGAGAAGGAAGTAAAACGTGACTAAATATCTACATTTCAGTTCTCTATCAGCATGGAGTCTGTAATCCAAAATTCTTGCGTTTTTATTTTCAATTTAGTTCCAATATTTTTTGAGAAGTGTGGCTTTTAACAATAATGCCGGGGAACAGATCTCCTTTGATCAGAATGGGATTGTAGCAGCTGGCTTTGATATTATCAATATGATACCTTTCCCGAACAAGTCATTTCTTCGTGTGAAAGTTGGAAATGTGGACCATTCAGCCAATCCAGATAAAATATTAACCATCAATGATGAGATGATAACATGGCACAGCTGGTTTAACCAGGTAGAGTTTAATTATTGTCCTTATTTCTGAATCAACAGGCTTTCTCTAATTTATGAAGTTTTATCATATTGGACAAAAGGAATTTTTTATATAGAGTTAGTTCCACATAAGCAACTTCTAAACCCATATTGCATTATGAATAAAATTGACCATTAACTTTTCTAGGTGAAAGTTAGTGAGGCATCGTGTTTTCATGATATAATAATATTGTAATGTAATGTAATTATGACAGTATTATTATATAATAATATTATAAGAATTTATGAGTGCATTTGTTTAATCTAAACACAAGTATATTTAACTTAGCTTTATATTGGTGTTTTTGCAATATAAAAGTCTTTTCTGAACCATTATTTCTACCCCTAAACTGGAAAAATGCCCATGCCATGTTTGCATCATTTCAAATATGGACACTAGTCCAAAAGCCTCCAGATATATAAGGTTTGTCTTTAATCACCAGGTGAAACCTGTTTCTGCCTGCAGTGAGAGCTGTTATCCTGGGTTCAGCAAAAAAGTGAAAGAGGGGGAGCCATTTTGCTGTTATGACTGCATCCCATGCCCGGAAGGGAGGGTTTCAACCAAGAATGGTAAGATATATTCATCTACTCCTCATTTTTTTCTATCCATAAAACAATTAATTACATGTTGATTAAAGTCAAGATGGTGTTCACTCTAAAATGTGGGGAAGTTTTCTCAACCTGAAAATTAATCATTTATTCTCTCTGGAAGAGTCAAATATAAATTGACCATTAGATGATGATGATGATGATGATGATGATGATGATGATGATGGTGGTGGTGGTGGTGGTGGTGGTGGTGGTGGTGGTGGTGGTGGTGGTGGATAAATTGGACAACTATTTGTCTGAAATAATATAAAGTTTCCTGCCTGAGCAATGCATTGGATAGAAGACTTCCAAGGTCCCTTCAATTCTGTTATTCTATTCTAAATTACATTAAATGATCTCCATTCACACCCTGAGGGCTATCATCCAATTATTTATGAACCATCTCTGTAAGTTCTATACACAAGCATCACTGAACAATATTTACATCACTTTTTTTGTTTACCATAAATATATAAACTTTTCTAAACCAATGGTTTTCATCACATTAAATAACTTTGGTGGCTACAGACCACGGCCATGGACCCCCCATGATTTAACTCAAGATTTGTATCATAACATTTTTTTCAAATCTTCAAGGATCCCCTGTGACCACTGGTCTAGATAATTTTCATTTACATGCGTCAGATCCCATCTTCAAAACAATGATATCTAATGGAATCCAGAAGTTTCTCTACCCCAGTTTCTGCCTTCTTGAAATACTATCTCTCTAGTAGTTTGAGTAGCCTTAACCTTACTGTTTTTAAAACAAGCTTGGTAACAAGCTAGACTCTGTGTTAGGGAAGTAGAAGCTTTCTGGTTGAAATTACATTAATGTTTCATAGGTTAACACCAACTTTTACTAGACTGATTTTCTATTTTTCAGTTGTATGCCCTCCAGAATCATAAAAAATGGCCTTTTAGATTTCATAGACAAAGAAATGTTTCTCCTGACATACATATCTTCTATTTCTATAAAACAGCATGGGCAAAAGTGTCTGTGTGTGTGTATGTGTGTGTTTGTGTGCATGTTCATGCACGCTTATATATAGACTTTCTTTCTTTTAACATTCTCCCAACATTTATATATCTTGACTTTTCACCATCAATATTATCTTTTTTAGCCAATATTCTTTCAATTATCTATTTGCTCTGATCTTTTGCCATTTATGGGTCACTTGCAAAAATTTGTATTAATTTTCAAGTCTATATTCTTTGTTGCCTGATGGCAAAAATTAAGCAGAACTTAAGTTTTTTAGCCCAAAACATGGTATCATCTGCAAACAAACATTTTCACACATTCATGTCTTAATATTCTCCAGAAAGCATTTCATGTGTCTAAGAAAGATTAGCAGCATTGTATAAACAACCCATGCTCTTCTCACTATCACTCTCTGTAAACAAGCTGAGGAACCTTGAAATGCAAAATCAAATGACCAAAGAAAAAAAAGAATAGAAAATATTTCCAAGCTTTCCAAGCCTCCAGCCTTCAAGTGGCAGTGTTACTTCCTTTTCCTCTGTTATTACAGCCCTCTTTGTATTCCTTTTATATTTGCTTTATATTCCAGGCTGAAAGAAAACTAAATTGTTAAATGGAGCAAAAAAAAAAACCATCCAATCCAGCATTATAAAAATAAGAAAAAATAATAATCCATAGGTATAAAAAAATATAAAAAGTAGTAGAAGAAAAACTAATCCATTCAATTTAAAGACTAGGAAACATTTGCAAAAGTTCCATCCATAAAAGAATTTTTTTTTAAATGAAGGATGACACACTGTCTAATGTACATTAATTTCACTGCTTGTTCTCTTCTGTTTTCAAATTTAGCTTTAATTTTTTTGTGGGTAGTCTCTTTTATTATAATAAGATTTCCTCACCAGATGGACACACTTTCTCTTTCTGTTTTCCTCTCATTCCGGAGCTGTCCCAACTTCAGCAGCTTCAATGGCTGTGCTTCTGTCGCCAGCAAAAAAAGATTCTCTTGGATCAATCAGGGACTTTGCAGTGTCCCTGAGATCAGCAGGACATACTCTTCACATCTGTACTTTTAGGGATGTCCCCAGGGAGTGGGCGGCATACAAATCTTATTAAAGTTGCAAAGTTGCAAAGTTCTAGGTTAGAAGCTATCCAAATATTCAAAGTTCCTAATATGGGTTTCTTATGTTACCCTTAGCCCTCTTATCCACCTGGAATTAGGCTCTATCTCTTTAGAAGTTTTTCAGATATTAGTTAAAGGGATTTCTTTAGGAAACGTACTTGTTGGCATTACCTTGATTAAAAATTATCTGTATGATAATATATACTATAGCAATAATGCAAATGTAGAAATGCAGACCATACATGAGGATAACATATCAATCTTTTTTTTCCAGATAGAAATGAGTGTTCTAAATGCAAAGACAAATTCTATCCAAACAAGAAACATGATTTTTGTATTCCAAAAACTATTAGTTTCTTGACTTATGAAGAACCATTAGGAATCAGTTTAGCCTGCCTTGCTTTTTCTTTTTCTTTTTCTACTGTTTTTGTGCTTGGAGTATTTATGAGACACCACAACACTCCCATCGTCATAGCCAACAACCGGGATCTCTCCTATACACTCCTCATTGCCCTCCTGCTCTGCTTCCTTTCGGCACTGCTCTTCATTGGCCAACCAGGAAGATTTACCTGTCTACTCCGACAAGCTATTTTTGGTATAGTCTTTTCAGTGGCTGTTTCTTCTGTCTTGGCAAAAACCATCACGGTGGTTCTGGCTTTTATGGCCACCAAACCAGGATCCAAGATGAGTAAGTGGGTGGGGAAAAAAATATCTAATTCCATCATTGTTTCCTGCTCCCTGATTCAAACAAGCATCTGTATTTTGTGGCTGGCAAGAGCTCCCCCCTTCCCAGATGTTGATATGATCACGGTTATTGAAGAAATTATCCTGCAATGTAATGAAGGCTCTGTGACCATGTTTTATTGTGTTCTTGGCTACATGGCTTTCCTGGCTCTTATCAGTTTCATCACAGCTTTTCTTGCCAGGAAATTACCTGACAGTTTCAATGAAGCCAAGTTCATCACCTTCAGCATGTTGGTCTTTTGTAGTGTTTGGCTGACCTTTGTCCCAGCGTACTTGAGTTCCAAAGGGAAATACATGGTGGCTGTGGAGATCTTTTCCATCTATGCTTCAGGTGCTGGGCTGCTGGGCTGCATCTTTTTCCCCAAATGTTATATCATTGTGTTTAGGCCAGACTTGAACAACAAGGAACAAATAATGAGAAAAAAAGGGTGATTAATAACCACTCTCTGTCATCCTCAATCAAAAGTTTTTAATCTAGATTTCTAAACAATATAGAATATTCATAGAAATATCCATCTGCAATCCTGATTTATATAATTTTTCGAAGATTTAACTAAGGGGAAAGTATGTACCCTGATTCTTTGTTTCAGTTGTTGAGACATTAACTTGTCTTTTAAGCATCTTTTCTGAAGCACATTCAGCTGTATAATCTATGTATAGTAGCTTCAATCTTGAACATTGGCCATTGTAGTCTAAGATATTTTTTTTGTTAACCTTTGGGCTGTTAACTGTTAAAGACATTTTGGTTAGCAGATCTCCAGGGGAAATATGGTGAGTTAAAGATGAACAACGACCACAGCAAAAACCAAGAGACTTATGGTTATTCAGTTTCTTGGAATCTTTTCAGATAAAGAGAGGAAGGGTGAATGCCTACATGTGCTACAGATAACTGTTCCTTACAAGTAGACCACAGGACCTGGCTGCTTAGGGATCCCAACACCCATAAAGACTGCTTGAAATTACAGCAGGGTAAAAATACAGCTCTGCAAACAATCCTCACATTTAAGCATTCCTACAGCCACATGAATGCCCGTTAGGCACATGAATGCCAGTCACAACTAGCTTACAACAAGCAGAGTTTGTTGTAAACCAGTAGCAAAATTCTAAGTCACAAGCATTTTATTTTTCCCACTTAGCATCTGTGTCACTCCGTTTAACAATAGAAGGGAAAGTAAGATCATATGTCTGCTGTAGTCACATGATTTTCCACTTGGTGGTAAAGTTTCCTATCCCAATTGAATGACTAAATGGGAATTACTTGTATATTCAAAGGCTTCAGGGCAGGGGTATCAAACTCAATTTAATTGAGAACCATATAAGGGTTGTGTTTGATCTCAGGGGGGTGGGGCAAAGGTGGACGTGGCCAGTGTGGGCATGAACAGCTCAACCTCACTCGTGTCTGGCGTTCCTGTGGTAGCCCAATGCTCATCTAGCAAAAAGGACTCCCAAGCTCCATTTTTGACTGCAACGGCTTCCTGCAACCTTGTGACAGTGAAAACGGAGCTTGGGAAGGGCCCTTATATAAAACTTTTCCTTTAGATGAAAAATTTTATGTGAAAACATTTGTTTTCTTATATAAAATCAAAGTTCCATGACTTTTTCCAGTTGTTTGTCCATTCGTGTGTCCCCACACAAAAAAACGGCTCTTGTTTTAGATGTAGTTTAATCTCTAAACTTCTCTGAATTAATATGTTTTTCTGTCCAAAATTGTTTGGGCTACTTACACATCCATCAAATATAACATTTCTATTATAAGCTGTCCAGAGTTAAATAAATAAAAAACTAAACAAATTCTGCTGCTTAAGTACTTGGTCAATGCCTGGAGGCTATAAGAGCCTGAATGGGGGGGAGGGGTGACAGCAGCCTCTTGCTATTTAATGCAAGATACATTATCTTATCCAGAGAATACACTAAGGGCCAATATACTATAGTTCTTAGTTACTCATATAAAATATATATGTTCTGTACACATAGAAAAGATAAATTAAAACATTTTTTCATAATTTATTAGCAGATATTTCTTTCATTCCATTTGTCAAGTAATATATAAATGATATATTAATAAAACAAATGTCAAATATTATGAAACACAACTTGTGTGTCAATAAAATTTAGCAGGATTTTTTTATAATCTATAATTATATATTTATAATAATATATTAACTTTATGACTATGCATGACGGTTAGGTACATAATATGTATGAGAAAAACATCACATCATTTGTTTTCTTTTTTTAGACAGAAATAAATGTTCGAGATGCAAAGACAAATACTACCCAAACAAAAAACATAATTTTTGTATTCCTAAAAGTATCAGTTTCTTGAGATACAAAGAACCCTTAGGGATCAGTCTGGCCTGTCTCTCACTTTCTTTTTCTATGATTAATGTTTTTTGTGCTTGGAGCATTTATAAGGCACCATAATGCTCCCATTGTGGTAGCCAACAACTGGGATATGACTTACACTCTCCTCATCGCCCTCCTGCTCTGCTTCCTTTCAGCACTGCTATTCATTGGACAACTAGGAAAGTTTACCTGTCTCCTAAGACAAACAACTTTTGGAATGGTCTTCTCAGTGGCTGTTACTTCTATCTTGGCAAAGACCATCACAGTGGTTCTGGCTTTTATGGCCACCAAACCAGGATCCAGAATGAGAAAATGGGTTGGGAAAAATTAACTACTTCCATTGTTATTTCCTGCTCCCTGATTCTAGCAGACATTTGCACTCTGTAGTTGACAGTCACTCCCCCCTTTTCAGATATTGATATGATCTCAGTGACTGAAGAAATTATCCTGCAATGTAATGAAGGCTCTGTGACCATGTTTTATTGTGTCCTTGGCTATATGAGTCTCATGGCTCTTACCAGTTTCATCAGAGCTTTTCTTGCCAATAAATTGCCTGACAGTTTCAATGAAGCCAAGTTCATCACCTTTAGCATGTTGATCTTTGGTAGTGTTTGGTTGTCCTTTGTCCCAGCATACCTGAGCTTCAAATTGTGTGGTTGTTGAGTGTTTTTTAAATTGTTGTAGTTGTTTGTCTGTTGTCTTTTTTCCTCCTGTTTGTATACCCCCCCTCCCTACTTGCTTTGTGAGCCGCCCTGAGTCCCTCTGGGAATAGGGCGGCATAGAAATGCAATAAATCAAATCAATCAAAGGGACATACATGGTAGCTGTGGAGATCTTTTCTTCCACAAGTCTTTTTTATTTCCATTTCATTCTATACAATCACATGTTTACTGTGCATAACCGAGGCATATAACATTGGGTAATAAACACAGCCCTCACTTTTATAGAAAATGCCCCCTACAATACAAACCCAATATACCGCCTTAGCCCACCATACACCCTCTTTCAACCCCCTCCAACTTTCATTCTTCCTTCTCTCATACCCCTCTACACCTACTTCCCCTCCCCCTCTATCTAACCCTAACCCTATCACTCCCTCTCTTTCCCTCCCTTCCTTCTCCTCCTCCTCTCTCTCACCCTCTCCACCGTCCTTCTTCTTTCACTCAGCTCCTCCCTTCGGTATACTTCTATTACCTTCCAATATATTCAGTTTGTTCTGTTTTGACACTAGCATTAAAAAGCCACAATATACAAGTGCAATCATGCTTTAAAATTTAACACATATTATATTTCCCCCTCCCCCTAGATCCCCACCTCCCTTCCCTCCCCCCGACTTCCCAGAGCCCATACATGGTATAACTTTTTGACAATCACAGTCTAAAATATCTCTACATTGAACTCAGCTTCTTGCTGTTACCCAAATTTTTAACAGTTTAAGTTGTTATTGATTTTAAGCATAAGCTATCTGGAGTTTCTTAGTCCCGTATTTGCTTTGTATATAATCAATCCATTTTTTCCAGTCTCGTTTATATCTCTCGTTTGAATGTTCTTTAAGATATGCTGAAATTTTTGCCATTTCGGCTAAGTTTATAACCTTCAAAGTCCATTCTTGAATTGTAGGCAGGTCTTTCTTCTTCCAGTATTGCGCCACCAAGAGTCTTGCTGCCATTATTAAATACAGAACCAAATTAATCTCTACTGCTGCAAAGTCAATACATATACCTAGTAAAAACAGCTGGGGAGTGAATTTTATCCTTTTTTTGAAGATATTTTGCAGGATCCACCAAATTTTTATCCAAAATGCCTTAACATTACGACATGTCCACCATATATGAAAATACGTAGCATCAAAAGAACCACATCTCCAACATTTAGGCTGAACATTTGAATACATAGAAGCAAGCTTTTTGGGATCTAAGTGCCATCTATAAAAAATCTTATAAAAATTTTCTCTCAGATTTTGTGCTTGTGTAAATTTTACATTTCTTACCCATATTTTTTCCCATGTGTCCAGCATTATAGGTTCTTCAATATTCTGAGCCCATTTTATCATACAGTCTTTAACCATTTCCGTTTCTGAATCCATCTGTATTAATACATTATATATCCTCTTTATGTGCATTAAACTTTGATCTCTTATTTGTTTAAACAAGTTATCCTCAGCTTTTACAAAGCCTGTTTTTTGGTCTATTTTCCACCTGGCCTGTAATTGGCCATACTGAAACCACGTTTGAACTACCTTCTCTTTTTTAAGTAGCTCTAAGGATTTTAATTGCAACACCCCTCTTTCTATAATAAGGAGTTGTCTATAAGTGGTTCTATCGTGTTTTTGTTCTATATTCATATTTTCAATTGTATGTCTAGGAATTGCCCATATGGGCAATTTGTCATTTAGTTTATGTTGATATTTTTTCCAAACCCGCAATAAGGCATTTCTTAAAATATGATTTTTGAAATTCTTATCCAGTTTTTTGTTAAATAACAAGTAAGCATGCCAACCATATACCAAATCATGTCCCTCAATATTCAATATTCTGTCATTGGTTAAATGGATCCAATCACTAATTGCAGATAAGACCACTGCACCATAATATAATTTTAAGTTTGGTAATTTCAATCCTCCTCTTTCACGTACATCTTGCATTATTTTCATCTTTACCCTCGGCTTCTTTCCTGCCCATACAAATTTGTTGATACCCTTCTGCCATTCTAAAAGATTCACATCTCTTTTGAGTATTGGTAACATTTGAAACAAAAATAAAATTTTTGGTAAAATATTCATTTTCACTGCCGCTATCCTTCCCAGCAAAGATAAATGCAGTTTCTCCCACCTTTTCATCTCCGTTTGTATACTATGCCAGAGTGGTTCATAATTATGCTTGTATAATTTCCCATTTGAAGTTAAAATATTAACTCCAAGATATTTGACTTTTTTAACAACCTCACATCCTAACATCACTCCCAATTCTTCCTTCTGTTTGGTATTCATATTCATTGCTAATATTTTGGTTTTTCCTAAATTAATTTTAAATCCAGAGACTTGACCATATTGATTAATCATATTCATTAAGACCTTACTGGATTCCTGCGGTTGTTTCAATATTATAACCAAGTCGTCCGCAAAGGCTCGGACTCTGTATTCTTGCTGTCTGATCTTGATCCCTTTTAAAGCATCCAAGCCCCGTATCTTATTCAACAATACTTCCAAAGTTATAATAAACAATAGTGGGGACAAAGGACAACCCTGTCTTGTACCTTTTTCTATTTGAAAGGAATCTGTTAAACTTCCATTGACTATAATTTGGGCTTTTTGCTGCTGATATATTGCACCAATTGACCTTAAAAAGCCATCTCCTATCTGCATTTTTTGCAGTATCTTCAACAAAAATTGCCAATTGACTCGATCAAAGGCTTTCTCAGCATCCAAAAATATGAATGCGGCAGGGATTTGATTGTTCTTTCCCAAGTATTCTAAAGCATTAATAATTAACCTGACATTGCTCTTCATCTGTCTGCCCTGTATAAAACCTGTTTGGTCAGTATGTATCAGTTGTTGGATAACCACCATTAACCTATTTGCTAATATTTTAGTAAAAATTTTATAATCTACATTAAGTAATGAAATAGGTCTATAATTTTTCGGCTGAGTAAGATCTTGGTCTTCTTTGGGTATCAACGATATGAACGCTGTCTTCCATGAAGGGGGCACTTTACCTTCCGATTGAATTTTATTAAATAATTCTCTAAGAGGTTCTACCATTTCTAACTGTAAGTTTTTATAATAAACAGCTGTTAAGCCATCTGTACCTGGTGCTTTCCCTAGCTTTAATTGTTTGATTACCTGCAGGATTTCCCCAGAGGTTATTTGTTGGTTCAACCTATACCTATGTTCTTCGCTAACTAGGGGGATTTTCTCTTTATCTAAGTATTTATTTATGTCTAAGTCCCTAATTTTGTCCCCTTTATACAACTCTGTAAAAAATTCTCGAAATCCTTTTTGGATCTCTTCCTGTTGAAACACTTCCTTCCCTCTGTAACACAATTTGGATACATTTCGAGTTTTCCTTTTTTTCCTGATCTGATAAGCCAACCACCTACCGGGTTTATTTGCATTGCAGAAAGTATTATGTTTGGCATATAATAAACTGGTGGCTACCTGGTCAGAGATCAGCATATCAAATTGAGATTTTAATATGGAAATTGCTTCTTTAGTCTTTGTATCACCCGGGTTCAGCATTAATTCCTGCTCTTTCCCTTTAATTTCCTCTTCCAATTCTTTACATTTTTGCCCTTGTTTATGTCTATGTATTTTGTTTATATTTATCAATACTCCTCTCATATAGGCTTTGCTTGCATCCCATACATATTCCATAGGTGTACCCTTATTCATGTTAAAAACAAAGTATTCAGATAACAATTTTTTACAATCATTAACATACTTTTCATATCTGAATAAATTTTCATTCAGCCTCCAAGACCTTCTTGCCTGAACTACCCTTCCCAGCTCCATCCAAACTGGGTTATGATCCGAAAGGACTCTGGCCGTAATCTTTGTCCTCTTCACCCTAGAAAGTAAATCAATAGTAATTAATATAAAATCGATCCTTGAAAAAGATTGATGTCTGTCGGAAAAGAAGGTAAAGTCATATTCTTCTGCATGCCTTTCACACCAAACGTCTCACAGTTCGAAGTCGTCCATCATGTCAAAAAAGGATTTGGGTAATTAAGCTCGGAATTTAGTATTCGGGCGAGATGTCTTCTTATCTCTTTTGGTGTCAATCACGCCATTCCAATCACCCAATAGTATGCATGACTTAAAGTCCCACTGTACTAATTTAGCATGGAGATTTCTATAAAATCCATCTTGTTGTTGATTAGGAGCATAAATTCCCAAAAGCAATGTCTTTTTCCCTTCTAAGATTAAATCTAATACGATATATCTTCCAAAGGGATCTGCTTCGATTAGCTCGGCTTTAATGTCTTTCCTTAAATATACTACTATACCATTTTTTTTTCCGTAGCAGAGGTCACAAAGTGTTGACCAAGTTTGGGATTGAACAAATATTTTTGATCAGTTGTTTTGATATGAGTTTCCTGCAAACAAATTATGTCGTTCTTAGACTGTTTAAGATAATGAAATATTTTCTTTCTCTTCTGTGGAGAATTCAGTCCATTAACATTCCATGTCAAAATCTTAGTTGTCATTTTTGGTTGCCTGAAGCTTTTTTAGAGCCTCCCGCATGGCCTGTCTCACCTTTGGTCTGGCTCCTCCCACAGCTTCTGAGCTTGTTGCTGTAGCTCCTTGATCAATGGCCGATGATTGTGGAGATTGTTGCGTTGTGATTTGTTTTTCTGTTTGTCTGGTGGTCATATGGTTAGATCTTTGTTCCTTAACCCCTTGCCCTTCCGGGAGGGGGAGATGATACATTTTGTCTGGTAATTGTGTAGTTTGCTGTTTCTCTTGTCCTGCTCGTGGTTTTTCTCCATATCCCGATGGTTCAAGGTGCCCCACTTTCAGAATCTTATGATAGAAATCTCAAACTTTACATACAGAGTTGATTCAACTTCAATTCAACTTCAACTCAACTTCAACTCAACTCAACAAAGCTGTGGAGATCTTTTCCATCCTAGCCTCCAGTGCTGTGCTTCTGGTTTGCATCCCCTCCCCCCGCAAAAAAAATTATATGATTGTGTTTAGGCCACACCTGAACAAAAGGGCACAACTAATGAGAAGAAAAGAGTAATTAATCTCTTTCTTTTTAGATCAAACATTTTTAATCTAGATTTTTGCATTTCTAGTAGAATATTCATGAAAATGTCCCTCTCAGAAAGTGATTTTATTTAATTGTTCTGCATTTTTCAAACATTCTAATATATCTTACCTTTTCTCATCAGTTCTTGGCATTCTCTTTTTCAGCATATTTGCTGAAGCTCATTCATTTTTCTTTCATTATTGCTTCCTTCATGATGAGAAGAATCTCAATGTCTAGTATAGGTTACCATCTTTCTGGAATTTGTCAGAGACATTTTGGTGAAGAAGAAACATGAGTAAGTAAACCTTGAATGAGGCTAGTCAATAAATGCTCTAATATTTTCAGAGGTCAGTTAGTGACTGGAAGAAGACACCTCAGTTTATTGGGTTTAATTAAACAGAACTGAAATCATCCAAGATTTAAAGAAGTATCTGTTACACTAGACAACATTTTTTCAAAGGTTTTGTTTTCTAAAAAAAATCCTATGGTGATTATTACAAATATACTTTCAGAATTACTCTATCATGTATGAATCTTGAAAAACATTAAGTTTTAATTATTGTGTTGTATTAAATTGCACAATGTTTCCAACATTGACAATGAGTTCAACATGATTAAAAGTATTTTCTTGCTTATGTGCATGTGTACTTTTTGTCCATTAATAATCAGCCAGCATTGAGGGAATTCAGTTATCCTAGTACCATTTTTCCATTATGGCAATGTCCAGGTGAAACCTGTTCATCATTGACTGTACCTAGAATTTTGGGAAAGAAGTCCAAGTGTGGACTTCTTAAAGAAAATTAATCTTTAGTAACATATTGCAGTTCATTATCTTGTATGCTTAAGAGGTTTGTCAACCAACTGTATATAGCAGTGATTGTGAACCTTTTTTGGCTGCCGTGCCAAAAGCGGGGGGAACAGAGGGGTGGCATGTGCCAGTGTGTCATACCCATAATGCTATGCACACATGCCCACCAGCATGCATGCATGCTTGTGATCAGCGACCTCCCCCTTCCACTTTTGCCTTTTTCCCCTCTGTTTTTTCGCCTTCCCCAGGCTCCAGAGGCTTTCTAGGAGCCTGGGGAGGGGAAAAACAGCCTCCCCCCTGCGATACCCTCCAGAAGCCTTAGGAGCTTCCCTGAAGCCTCCAGAGGGCAAAATCAGACCTACAGGGAACCCAGAAGTTCGGGAATGGTGACTTCTGGTTTGTCCCTAGGCCCGACTTTTGACCTCTGGAACCTTCAGGGGATTTCTATAAAGGCTCCGGAGGGCGAAAAATGGCCTTAGGTGGAATTCGGAAGTCACTTCCAGTTTGCTCATAGGGTCAGTTTCTGCCTTCCAGAGCCTTCAGGGAAGCCTCCTGAAGGCCTCTGAGGGCTCCAGAGGTCAAAAATCCACCCTATGGACAAACCGGAAGTCACCATTCCTCAACTTCTGTATTCCCTGTAGAGCTGGTTTTTGCCCTCCCTGAAGGCTTCGGAAGGCCCTCCCTGAAGGCTTTGGAGAGCAAAAACCAGCCCTACAAGCAAACTGGAAGTGACATCAGGTGTATGAAGGGACACTCAGGCTTCAGAGTAACAAACAGCTCTTTGTTAGCACAATTCAACTATGTACAATCCAGCGAAGGTTGAGTCTGACAGCAGCCCTTTTATAGGGAGCTATCAGACCCTTCGACCAATCAGATTGAATCTCTGTTCCTGCCTGAAGAGAGCACCTTGGCGAAAACCATTAGTACTGTTTCTGATATCTAACACCCCTTCCCTCTTAGATTGGATCAACCGACTTGTGCCATAGTCACACAGGTAGAAGGGCTTTCTAGTGGCTCACCCAGACGTGAGCAGTTCAGTTGGTGGGTGTACTTCAGTCAGGTCAGATGGACCTGTTGTCTCCTCATCTTTGCCTGGTGGAAGTTCCTGGAACTTCTCACAAGCCGCGGCTGGAGTTTCTGGACCTGGTTCACTTGGAACTCGCTGTGGGCCTGCAACAATTTCAGATAAGTGCCCCAGTACCTTCGGGATTGAGTTATCTGTGGAAGGAGTGAATTTGTGCTCCTTTTGAGTAGGGCTTTGGATAACTCATGCAGGAGTTACCTCTGGTTGCCTAAGATTGGACTTGGAGATGCAGCCACAGAGTTGGTCAATGTGCTGTCTCCAATTTTGACCGTCCTCGGGCTCTAATAGGTAAGAGCGAGATCCGGTGATGCCTATTACTGTGGCAGGAATCCAAAGAGACTGGATTACTGTAACACGCTCTACATGGGGCTGTCCTTGAAGAGTGTTCGAAGACTCCAGTTAGTCCAGAATGCAGCCACGCAAGTGATTGTGGGCATACCTAGGTACACCCATGTCACACCTATCCTCTGGGAGCTGCACTGGCTACCCATTGGTCTCCGGACACACTTCAAAGTGCTAGTCATTACTTTTAAAGCCCTACATGATATCGGACCTGGTTACTTGAGAGACCGCCTCCTGCCAATTACCTCCCTGAGGCCTATAAGATCCCACAGATTAGGCCTCCTCCGGATTCCATCTGCCAGTCAATGTCGGCTGGCGACCCCCCGCGGGAGGTCCTTCTCTGTTGCTGCTCCGGCCCTATGAAATGATCTCCCCGTGGAGATCCGGACCCTTACTACCCTTCCGGCCTTCTGCAAAGCGACCAAGACCTGGCTGTTCCGTCAGACCAGGGGCTGTTGAATTTGTCCAGCCCCATCCTAACTTGTGAATGTTGTGGATCTTTTAATGTTGTCTTGTTTTAGTATGTCCTTCCCTTCCCCTTTTTTACTTGTAAGCCGCCCTGAGTCTCTCTGAGAGTGGGCGGCAAACAAATTAAATAAATAAATAAATAAATAAATAAATAAATACATACATACATACATACATACATACATACATACATAGTTCCCCCAGCATAGTTGTGGGCATAAACGTGATCCCCTATGCTAAAGTTTCTTATTTTGCCGATCAAATCTGGGGGCGATGCAGCAGAGTAGTTTGGGTGTAGCCGGTCTAAGTGGGACCTTAGTCAGTGACCCATTAGAAGCTCAGAAGGGCTTCTACCATTGGTAGCACTTGGCGTAATGTGCTGTATGAGGAGGAATTGATCAACCCATGTTTGCCAATCTCCCGGGCCCATCCTGGATAGGGCTTCTTTTGCAGATCTCACCATTCTCTCCGCCTGACCATTGGTAGCCGGATGGAATGGAGCGACCAGGGCATGTTTGATTCCCTCTTCTGTTAAATAGATCTCGAATTGCATGGGCTTAAATTGGGGCCCATTGTCAGAGACTAAGACATTGGGCAGGCTGTGAGTGGAGCAAAGTCTCCGTAGTGCCTTGATGACCACTTCTGCCGTGGTGGAGGTCATGAGGAATACTTCTAGCCATTTCGAGTAGGTGTCCACAACTACCATAAAGGTCTGGCCATGAACTGGGCCAGAAAATCTATGTGCACCCTAGACCATGGTGCTTGAGGTCGCTCCCACTCCTTCGCAGGCGCCTCTGGGGGAGCTGGTCTGGACTCCTGGCATGGTGTGCAGGTAGCTACCCATTCTTCTATCTCCCTGCCCATGTTAGGCCACCACACGTAACTCCTGGCCAAAGATTTCATCCTGACAATTCCAGGATGCCCTATGTGTAAAGCCTCTAATACTGCAATGCGCAGTTTGGGTGGAACAATGACACACACCCCCCAGTAAAAAACCATTTATTACAGACAATTCATCACGTTTGCAGTAAAACATTTTAAATTCAGACCCCATAGGTCCCTTTGGCCAGCTCCTCCACACCCAGCTTAAAACCTGTCAGAATGTAGAGTCTTTTGCTGAGTGACAGATGACATCACAAGACAACACAGGACCAGCCTCAAGACAGTCAATGAGGAGGACAGGCATCTCGTGGGTAGGGTCTGGAAGCAGTTTAGGCAGTGGGCAACAACTCAAGGCATTGGCATGCCCCAAGGTAGAGCCAGGTTGATGGACAAGGTGATAACTGTAGGCGGCGAGGAAGATTGTCCATCTGGTCATTCATGGCGACAAAGAAGCAGAAGTAGGCCAGTCCCCAGCCAGCAAGCCCAGCAGTGGTTTGTGGTCTGTAATGAGTTCAAAGTCACGGCCGTAGATGTACTCATGGAACCGGTTCATGCCGGCAACTGCAGCCAGAGCCTCACGGTCCAGTTGGCTGTAGTTCTGCTCAGCCGCAGACAATGTTAGTGAGTAGTAGGTGATGGGTACCTTGATTCCATTGGGTATGCGGTGGCTGAGGATGGCTCCGATGCCAAACAGGGAAGCGTTGCACATTAGGACAAGTGGCAGGGTCTGGCTGTATTGGACCAAAAATGTGTGCACTGACAGCAGTTTCTTCACTGCGGCAAATGCGGCTGCTTCAGCTCTGCCCCAGGACCACTTGGTGTGTTTGCTGAGAAGCTGATGCAAAGGCTCAGCAACTGTGGCTTTCTGTTTGAGAAAGTCGATGTAAAAGTTAAGGAGCCCAAGGAACGCATGCAGTTCGGTCTGATTGCGAAGTGTAGGGGCGTCCTGGATTGCCTTGATTTTTTTGTTGATTGGGTGAATTCCATGGCTGTTTTTCACCCACCGGAGTCATCTGGGAAGCTTCCTGAAGGTTCTGGAGGGCAAAAAAAATGGTCCTATGAACAAACTGAAAGTCCGATTTGACCATAGGACCAGTTTTTCGCACAGAGTGTGAAAAATGGTCTTAAAAGAAGGCTGAAATCAGCTGGCCAGAGCATGCATGCATTCTAACCATCTGACAGGGCATTGCCTTGCGTGCCCTGACAAATGGCTCCGCGTGCCACCTGTGGCATGCGTGCCATAGGCTCGCCATCACGGGTATATTATTTGGTCTTTTGTGGTGTCAAGAAACAACAGCAGCATCCTTGAATGGTTTCCATGTATTTTTTTCTGTCTCCAGTAACAAATCTTTGAACTACTTGTCATTGATGATATATCTCATTTGTGGACCAATCAAGTGCCTTCCTTAATCTTAGTATTGCAGCAGATTTGAGGTTTGCAATCTATCCCTTCTACAGGTATTTGGCTTGTTGATGCCCTAGAGTCTCCTGAGCTACTAGGTGTGGTTCCCCTTGAGTATTGTCGTGATAAGGATCATGGTGTTCCTGGCAATATTACTTCTAGTGGAGGCATGTAAGGCGGTGGTTGGGGCAATTCTTCTGGGGCACTAGCTAGGACTGGTGGTTTCTGCTTGGGACTTTTGGGGAGTGTAACCCGAACAGCCATAAGCACACACTGTTGGTTTTGGCATTTCTTTAACCAAGCTGGAGGTCTCCTCAACAGATTATACCACATGTCAATATATGGGCTTGATCCGGATGTCCTAAATCAGGATCAAACACCAACCTATGGACATTTAAAGCTATGTTGGGATCAAAAGTACCTTTGTCAGGCCATCCAAAAGCAAAAGTGGGCCATTCAGATTCACAAAATTTCCTAAGCTCATGCCTGCTCCACTTAATGCCATAGTCCTGAGTCATATACCCTTCCTTAAAATGGTTTAACATACATTGTAAGGGGGTCAAGGGAACACTGCTACCCCCACCCATGGTCCTCCCAGGGTACCAGACAACAAAGATTTAACAATCACCTCACACAGGCTCTGACCCAGGGTACCGGGTAAACACAGCTACCGTAGGGAAATGCAGTAGCCCCCCCTCAATCACACACACTCATGCACTAGACAATCCACCCCCAAAACCTTCCACCTAGCGAGGGAGATCAGGCCTCACCTCTGGCTCAACAAGGAGTCCAGGCCTAAATAGGGTTTTCCCACAGTACTTGCCTCTTGTACTTGGCTTCCCTCCTGCGATGCTGGCCAGCCTTTCAGACACCTGGTCTCTGGTCCTTCTCTGGTGGTTCTTGGAATCGCCAACCGCCACTGCCGGAGCCCTCTGTCACTGGGAAGTCCCTCGGATCAAGGGTCCGTTGGCGCCAGGGAGGTTTCCCCTGACCAGATGAGCCCCGACACTGGGGTGGGGCGTCCCAGAGGGTTTGTAAAAACCCCTTGGCTCCTGGCTGGCTCACCAGAAATGTTGCAGCAGATTTGAGGTTTGCAATCTACTTACGAAAGACTAGGAGCCAAGACCACAAAGGTTCCAAGAGAAGACAGGTTTATTGGACGCGTCCAGAGTTCAAGTGTGATTGACACCAAGACTGAACTGCCGGGGCTATCCCCTGGCAGAGATTTTATACTTTTTAATTAAACATTACAAATCAAGAGGCGTTACAATAGGCGGATACATTTTAGGGTCAAGACCCTGCTGAGATCAGTAAAATACATTTTTGGAAAAATTACAAATACATGATTCTCATAAAGTTCCAAGTTACAATAGGGAAGTGAATCTTGGTTACTCATGAAGCAAACAGGTTATATTGCTAAAATATTGCTAAAATATCGCTGATTGAAGGTTAAAATATTGCTGATTTTAAAGCACGCACAAGGCTGTCATGATTATTTTTGGTTTGTTCCTTACACTCATGCTTCCTGTTTCACTCTTGTGCAAAGCTTGCATTTACGTTCCCTTAATTTTTGCAATACGAAAAAGAGGAAGTTTTTAGGCAGTAGTTCAAAAGTGAGCTTTGATTTTGATATTTAGCGTTTTAAAGGTTATAATATTTAGCCTGTTAGAATCACCTAACCTGGTCAACCATTGGTGGGTTTACCTCTGTACCCCCTCCTGCATCATTAGCATCAGTTATTCTTGAAAACATCTGTCTCAAATACATCCTTGGTTGTATAAATAGAGGCATAGAATCAAAATCACATGAAGGATTAGTACCACCTATAAATCTTTAATAAGACCACACCTGGAATACTGCACTCAGTTTTGGTCACCACATTATAAAAATGATTTTGAGACTTTGAAAGAGCAACTACAATTATTAAAGCCTTGAGACAAAAACATATGAAGAATTGTTGCAGGAATTGGGTATGGCCAGTCTAAAAAAAAGAAGGAATAGGGGTGACATGCTAGCAGTATTCCAATATTTGGGGGCTGCCAAAGAAGAGGGGCTCTGCTTATTTTTCAAAGGACCAGAAGGAAAGGTAAGAAGCAATGGATGGAAACTAATCAAGGAGACATGGAACTTGTAGTTAACTAGAAACTGCCTAAAGACAATTAACCAGTGGGACAGCTTGCCTTCAGAAGTTGTATGAGGATTCATCACTGGAGGTTTTTAAAAAAGACTGGATCTACCTTATTCATTGCTTTCAAAAAAATTTTATCAGTCTGATATATCATACCAGTTTTATGTGAAGTGGAAACAAAAATATCAGGAAAATATTTTATTTTTACTGTAGAAGGGGGCAAACATAAAGAGGCCTATCTGAATACACTTGGATATCTAATTCCATTGGATCCTTCCCTATTTCTCTCTCTGTTCACCTCTGAAAGAGATTAAGCAGTCACTCGGACTCCATTCCTTTTATTCCTGTTTAAGCAGAAATGCTTCCTACTTATATTGCAATAAATCATTTGGTGGTGCTCCCCTTTTCTATTCAAGTCTGGCCATATTAAATTGACCATCCAAGGTGATGCATAATATCAGTAAGTTAGCTACAATATACCACCTCAAATAAACTGTTAAAAATATCAAGCATATCTCTTGGCATCATCACTTTGTTCACAAATACAATCAATCTTTTCTTAAAATATCAATGTGATATTCAATCACTCAGATATTCCCATTCATGATTCTTGCCCAATACCCATAAAGATAGGAATATTAGAAAAGTTAGCTCCAAAAAAAATTTCTTTAGGTCTTCTCTAGGGGACTGAACTTTGGCTTAATAATTATCTTCTTGTTTGTGCATCTAAATTGCTATTATTAAATCTGCTATTCTCAAAATACCAATGAATTTCAATGCCCATTACAAAGACTAGGAAAAAAGATGCAGCATGTTCCTTCTCTCTTTCTCTTAAAATGTCAGGATCATTTCAAGCTGAAGAGAAACATAGTAAGCTTATGAGTGAAAAAGGATTCCCCACATCTGTTCTTGGTTAAATCAAGATTCAGACACAAGGAAGCCGGATGTGTTAATGGAAAAATTGCTAATGGTTTTATCCTAAGGAATGAGAGAAGTTCTTTGAGATTTGCCCTTGTAATGGGGATGGAAAATTTATTGATCTTAATGCTACTGTTGAGTCCCCATGTGGCGTGCATAACTCACAGGTGCAGTATCTTTCATCCATATCCTCCACATCACAAGTACCATCATCCAGGAGACCTTACGGTTGGTGGAATTTCATCTCAACTTGGTTCAGTCTCTGAAAAAACCACCTTTGAAGGTTATCCCCCAGCAGCATTGCCTGGACAGTTTCTGTAAGGAACGTAATTATTTATTTATATTATTCCTGCATTTATGACTGACAAACAAAAATAATTATAGAATTTCCATCAGAAAATAATAGATGAGGTGAAATTAAAGAAATGCTAAGAATAGCATTTTTTAATCCCCCAAACAACATATACTGTGGAAAAGAATTAATTAATTAATTAATTAATTAATTAATTAATTAATTAGACTTATATACCTCTTCATAGGGCTTTCAACCCTCTCTAAGCGGTTTACAAATTTTTTAGCAAATTGAGTCAGCAACTTGCCCCCACAGTCTGGGTCCTCATTTCACCCACCTCAGAAGGATGGAAGACTGAGTCGACCTTGAGCCGGTGAGATTTGAACCACTGAACTGCAGATGACAGTCAGCTAAAGTGGCCTGCAGTACTGCACCCTAACCACTGCGCCACCTCGGTTTGCTTTAAAAGCAAACTTCCTAAGACTTCCTAAGAGTATCTACCAGTATGATTCTCAGCCATTGCCATATTGCCCAGGTGATACAGTGGGGAGAAAGCTTGGGAACGCTGATTACACCTCTTATTCATTTTTCTGTATAGTCCTCCTAAATAAAATGTATTAAGTTGCCTTGTATCTAATAAAACAATGGCCTCCTTCAAACACACAATAATTTCTTCTACTCCAACTAACAATACAGGAGTGTCTACAAGCCTGGCTCTGTGTCAGAAGACTGTCTACCTTTTTGAAAGCCACATGTATATATATGGCCAAATATGGTTTTATCCTAAGGAATGAGAGAAGTTCTTTGAGATTTGCCCTTGTAATGGGGATGGAAAATTTATTGATCTTAATGCTACTGTTGAGTCCCCATGTGGCGTGCATAACTCACAGGTGCAGTATCTTTCATCCATATCCTCCACATCACAAGTACCATCATCCAGGAGACCTTACGGTTGGTGGAATTTCATCTCAACTTGGTTCAGTCTCTGAAAAAACCACCTTTGAAGGTTATCCCCCAGCAGCATTGCCTGGACAGTTTCTGTAAGGAACATAATTATTTATTTATATTTTTCCTGCATTTATGACTGACAAAAAAAAAAATAATTATAGAATTTCCATCAGAAAATAATAGATGAGGTGAAATTAAAGAGATGCTAAGAATAGCATTTTTTAATCCCCCAAACAACATATACTGTGGAAAAGAATGAAGTTTTAAAAGCAAACTTCCTAAGACTGAGTATCTACCGGTATGATTCTCAGCCATTGCCATATTGCCCAGGTGATACAGTGGGGAGAAAGCTTGGGAACGCTGATTACACCTCTTATTCGTTTTTCTGTATAGTCCTCCTAAATAAAATGTATTAAGTTGCCTTGTATCTAATAAAACAATGGCCTCCTTCAAACACACAATAAATTCTTCTACTCCAACTAACAATACAGGAGTGTCTACAAGCCTGGCTCTGTGTCAGAAGACTGTCTACCTTTTTGAAAGCCACATGTATGTATGTATGTATGTATGTATGTATGTATGTATGTATGTATGTATGTATAGATAGATAGATAGATAGATAGATAGATAGATAGATAGATAGATAGATAGATAGATAGATAGATTCCAGACATTCCCTGTTTTTATATCTGCAATTGTTTGCACAGATTTCTTGCAGAAATAAATATTGAATTCTTTACGCCTATACAATTGCACTTGTCTACAGATTTATTCTACATCCTCGTAGCTGAGTTTTGCCATGTTAGAAGTATAGGATTACTTGTTATAGAAGGGGCTGGCATGTTAGACTATGTTAGAATGTACAAACCTCTAGGATCCCCTTCTGATGTGCAATGCAACTCTCATTGTAGTGGAATTCCTAAGAATTACCAGCAAATCCTGACTTTGGCGTTTGCAATAAAGGAGATCAATGAAAACCCACAAATCTTACCCAATCTCACCCTGGGCTTCCATATTTATGACAGCTATTGCAATGCTCGAAAGACTTATCAGGCCATCATGCTGCTCCTATCAGCAACTGAGACACTGGTCCCCAACTATGTATGTAACATCCAGAATAAAGTCATAGCTGTTATTGGAGGACTGGATGCTGAAACCTCCCTTCAAGTGGCAACTCTCTTGGATATCTATAAGATTCCACAGGTAATCTGAACATTCTTGCATGCCAAGATCATTCTACTTTTAGTGTCCCACTTTTACAATTGAGCCTTGTTTTTTAGTGTTACATACAGTCTATTCAAGTAAATAATGTAGATGTTCATTGACTGTGAATGGCTGTTAAGTATTAAACTCCCACAGGTAGAATGGACATCCTTGCATGGAATGTGATGCTACTTATGACATGGTCCTTTCACAATGCAATTGTCAGCCTCTGCTTTGCTGTTGCTTCGGCTGCCATGAAACGGGGAGGGAGGGCATGGTATTTGGGAGGGGTTACTAATTGTGCTGGAGGAAGGTTCTGGAGCTCAACTGCCTGTCGGACTACGCATGCGTAGGAGATTCCCGCCAGGACTAACGGCACCGACATTCCATCTTCGTGATGCCTTTTGAAGTTATCTCACACCTGACACTTGGGAGAATTATGATTGGACTGTAACTGTGATGCCAAGGGGAGGGGTATG
This sequence comes from Thamnophis sirtalis, assembly GCF_051295495.1. NCBI lineage: Eukaryota > Metazoa > Chordata > Lepidosauria > Squamata > Natricidae > Thamnophis > Thamnophis sirtalis. The sequence continues at coordinate 114,048,291 of NW_028261384.1, forward strand.
GATTATTCTATATATCAATCGCTTTCGCGCCTAAATAATCAGACTTCGCTTCGCTATGCCTTTAATCATTTATAATTAGTAAAAGTACACTTGATTTCTACTCATGGAGTCTCGTGGTCTTCTTTCCTAATTATCTAATGGAGAGGTTCTGACAGCAATTTTGTTTTTCAGGGTTAAATATATTCAAATAGTAAGTAGTATTTGGAGTCAAATAGTGAATAGTTCTGAACTAGAAATATAACTCTTCTCTGAAATTTGGCATCTTTGTGTTTCAGCCAAGTCTAGCCATTTTTCTTGAATTTAACTTAAGTTTTTTAGCCCAAAACAGGGCATCATCTGCAAACAAACGTTTTCACACATTCATGTCTTAATATTCTCCAGAAAGCATTTCATGTGTCTAAGGAAGATTAGAAGCATTCAATATAAAAATCAACCCAATAGCAGTTATGCACCAGAACCCATTACATTACTGAAGGGTAAAGTACCTGGCTCAACACTACAGTGTGCCCACATCTGTAATTTTTTTAATTTTTTGAATAAATACAAACAGACAAAACACACACACACAAAACCCACAAAACTATCTTCCATTACAAATTGTAGAAAGTGTGTTGATTGGCTACAAAAACTTTTGTGCAGCCCTTCCACAGTCATCACCTACAATTCATATCAAATCATACATTTTAAATGAAGTATATTTATAGATATTACTATCATCAAACTTCAAACTTCATTTGACTATAAATGTTTTTATGTCCTTTTCTATAAAATATTCCAGATTTAAAGCAAAATCACATAATGACATTCCATTAGCTCTTCCCAATATCATCCAGTAACATTATATCTTTATCACGTTCTAATTAAAAATTGGTTATATTTAATAACAGAGTTTTTAAACATCCTTTTCCTCTTATCAAACATATATATATAACTGTATCCATTATCACTTCATTTTATACATAATGCTCTAAATTTAAGTAAATTTGACTTATTTTTTTTATTATAAGTTTTCATTACATCAACCTGTGTCTTTCCAGTAATAATGCAGTCTTATGTCTCTTGGTACTTTCACAATGCAATTCTGTTTTTTAGAGTTAAATATATTCAAATAGTAAATAGTATTCGGAGTCAAATAGTGAATAGTTCCAAACTAGAAATATAACTCTTGTCTGGAATTTGGCATCTTTGTGTTTGAGACAAGTCTAGCCATTTTTCTTCTGTACCTTGGGGTCATAATGCCCAATTATTCAATGTTTTGAAAATTGTTGTATAAAGCTTGGTTTGCTGTCTCTGGATCTTGATTTGGTTTTTGTTTTAATATTTATAAATTGCAGTCTGATTAAGAATAACTTCATGAAGTGAATCCCAACTGGGTAACTAACGTAAAGTTTAATAGTTTAATGGTTTAATGTAAAATGTATATCACCTCCCAGTTGAAACCATCTCTGTTCTGAAATTGAAGAAATTTCATGACGTCTTTGACTGCCAATTGACCTTCACACATTTGTCCTGCATAATCAAATCAAGAGTTTATTCCAGTCTTAGCCTTTAAATTATATATTCCATATGAATGCTTTATATTTTGTAACTAAAAGTCTTTGGTTATGTTTATGATGCACTCAATTTATTTTGCTATCTTGGGCCTTATAGGGATGTCAAAAGTTTGTAATAAGTTCTTAGTGTCTGAAATGTTTCTGAGATATGGCAGAGCTGTTTTTCCCCCATGAGATGTGAAGATTGCACTGTGATTTTATATGTGGCTAGATATTTCTTTATACAGTTACATTTTCTATTTTTATATAGTGAATGATTTTACAACAAAATGAATGTTTATGAAGTATAATATAAAAGGTCTGTAACAATTCCTGAAGTTTTGTTTTACCTTCAATAGTAGAAATCTAACATTTTAAAATTGTACATCAACATACAAATTACTTGTTCTTCTGTGCATTTAGTCAAAACTATTGGATTTTGCATGTGGAAAAGCAAGGATTATATAGTCTATTTTGATATTTGAAAATATGAAGCAGCAATTACCAAGAATCTACTCCTTGGTTTTAGATAAATTCATATCAGTAATTCCTCCAGATCTGGAGCATCACTGAATGCCATTCAGCAGACTTACAATATCTTCCACGCTATTAGACTTTCCAGAACCACTATCTCAATGGAATTCTCATTTCAAGAAGGCAATGAATTCCTTTCCAGAATTCCCATCTCAGTCTGGCACTCAAGACTGTTTTCAAGGGTTGGTATAATGATTATTAATTCAATATATGTTGATTGTTTTGAACACTTGAAAATCATATCTAGATACTGCTCTTATCTTCTTTTCCTTTTCCTCTCAGCTCATTTATGGCTCTGCTCCAATAATGAATGATAAAACTCCAGGCCTTTCATTTTATCAGATGGTTCCTCCAGAAGAACTTCAGCATAAAGGGATTCTTTCACTACTGCTACATTTTAATTGGACATGGGTTGCGATCCTCATCATGTACAATGATCAGGGAGAAAAATTTGTAGAAACAATGGTTCCTCTGTTGTCCAAAAATGGGATTTGTGTTTCTTTCATTCAACAAGTCCCCAAAATTACTGATTTCAATAGCCTTGAAGGCATGCTTCAGCAGGCAGCAAAAATCTATGATCATGTCATGGGTGGTAATACCAATGTACTGTTTTACCATGGAGAATCCTTTGCTCTGAGCTATTTGTTATGGATACAGTATGTTCCTAATATAGAAGAGGTGAGAAGTAAACCAAAAGGTATTGTGTGGATAATGACAGCACAGGTGGAGTTCAGTTTAAATCCTTTTCAGCGTGCTTGGGATATCAAAATAATTGATGGTGCCCTTTCCTTGATAGTGCACTCCACTGCTCTACCAGAGTTCAGATCATTTGCTAGGAAGCAAAACCCCTTCACTGCAAAGGGAGATGGATTTATCAGACAGTTCTGGCAAGAAGCCTTTGACTGTGTATTCCCAAATGTTATGAGTGATGTGCCTGAGAATATTTGCAGTGATACAGAGGATTTGGAAAGCCTTCCTGGGACTCTTTTTGAAATGGACATCACTGGCCACAGTTACAGTGTCTACAATGCTGTTCATGCCATAGCTCATGCTTTACATGCTCTTACATCCTCTAGAAATACTGAGAGATCAATGGTGGGTAGAGTAAAAAGAAACATTCATCATCAAGACTTCTGGCAGGTAATAAATATCCTCATTAGGAAAAGTACTATGAGTAAGCATGATAGCAGCCTTGAATCTGTATTTAGACTATTTCCCATGTTGTAGAATTGGGGAAAAAAATGCTTCAATAAAAATGTTGTGCTTCTTTAATAATTGATTTTTTTCTTATTTAACTATTAATTACTACATGCCTATTATCCATTGATTTCTTTTGTTTCTTCTCCATTATTAGATAACTTGTAACTTTTTAAATTTTCGATTCCCCATGAACCTCACATGGAAATATATCTGTATATTTTTCTACATTTTTATTATCATAAAGAGAGAGATTTAATTTAGCTCTGGCTGTGGGCAAGGATGAAAGCCTTTGCTTTCACCAATACTGAGAAGTGGCATCGCATCATTGTGCTTCATGAAGAGGATTACTCCTGTGCAGAAATAGCCAAGAGAGTGAAATGCCATCGCACCTCAGTGAACAGAGTGGTTGAAAAATACCAAATAACTGATTCAGTTGATGACAGGCTCCACTCCGGAAGACCAAGAAAGATGACAAAACGGCAAGATTGGGCTCTGAAACACATTTCAATGGCTGACAGGAAGCTCACCTCACCTCAGATTAGAAGAATTTGGGGTGAAACATGGTGTAAAAGTGTGTACAAGCACAATGCATTGCAGACTGCTTGCCAGAGAGCTCAAAAGCTGCAGGATTTGAAGTAAACCTTTGCTCACAGACGCTCACTGCTCTCGTTGACGTCCGTGAGCCAAGAAGTATGCCAAGTGGACTAACGAATAGTGGGCCAAGGTAATCTTCAGTGACGAGAGCAATTTCTACTTGACTGGGAATCAATGCAATAAGTATGTCAGAAGACTGCCTGAATCTATTTGTGAAGCATCCATTGCACGTGATGATCTGGGGCTGTATCGCTGCTTCTGGTATTGGTCAGATACAAATCATGCAGGGAATCATGAATTCCAAGCAGTATGTTGAAGTCCTGGAAAAGACTATGTTTCCTTATGTTCAGCAACTTGTAAGGAAGAATTTTTACTTCCAGGATGACAACACTCCCTGTCATCGAGCCAAGTCCTTCCAGCAGTGGATGAAGAAGCCTGGCGTTCAACTCCTGGATTGACCAGCTCAGAGCCTGGATTTGAACCCAATTGAAAACTTGTGGGCCAAGATTAGTTAAAAATAAGCAAGAAGCATCTGAAGACCAAGCAGGAGCTGATTGAATCCATTATTGCAGCCTGGTACCACATTGTCACCAAAGATCACATGCAAAGGCTTATGCAGTCTATGCCAAAACAATGCCGCCTGGTTACAAGCAATAAGGACTGGCGAATTTCATATTAGTAACCATGTTTGGTTACATAAACGGTCCTTTTCAGGGCCACAAACAATAAAAATGTTAACAAAACACTAGCATCGGCCTTAGTAGTTGCAAAATGTATGCCACTAGATATGCATCAGTTAATCTGTTTTCATAGTCATTGTAAGCATGCATTGTAAGAATGCAAGAAAATTCACAACCCCCATCCAAACAGCACCAAATTGCAAAATGCTTATGTTTTTCACATAAAAACCACCAGTGTTTATTTAAATATAACAATATTTACATAGCAGTTAGCATAAAATATCATAAAATCAATGGCCTATCCAAAAAAATGTCATAAACCATAAACTGTAAACTGTAAAGCGTGCAGGACTTTTTCACAAGCTGTATGTGCTTCTATTTAGGATTTCTACACATGACCAGACAAATGATACTGTGGTGATGCTGACCAGGTATCTAGGGATCTAAGAATCTGGATGGAGAGTACTGAGAAACTTTAGGTTTGACCCTTTAAGACTAGCTTCTAGTTTCCTTCCAGATGCAATTCAAAGTGTTGATCAACAGTTTTAAAGCCCTGTGGGGTACAGGGCCAGGTTATCTGAAGGGCCACCCATTCCCTAAGTACATCTATTCATCCTACCAGGTCACATTGGGTAGGAACACTCCTACTGTAGTTCCTGCCCCTAAATATTACCATCTTATGGAAACTAGAAAGCATGTCTTTTCCATGGCAGTCCCTGTCCTTTGGAACATTCTCTGCCCTGACATTTGAAAGGTCTCTGTCCTACTTGCCTTGTTTTAAATAAACAAATTATTTTAATTTATATCTTTGACTGCATCTTCTCTTTAATTGCAATACAATGAGAAGGAAGTAAAACGTGACTAAATATCTACATTTCAGTTCTCTATCAGCATGGAGTCTGTAATCCAAAATTCTTGCATTTTTATTTTCAATTTAGTTCCAATATTTTTTGAGAAGTGTGGCTTTTAACAATAATGCCGGGGAACAGATCTCCTTTGATCAGAATGGGATTGTAGCAGCTGGCTTTGATATTATCAATATGATACCTTTCCCGAACAAGTCATTTCTTCGTGTGAAAGTTGGAAATGTGGACCATTCAGCCACTCCAGATAAAATATTAACCATCAATGATGAGATGATAACATGGCACAGCTGGTTTAACCAGGTAGAGTTTAATTATTGTCCTTATTTCTGAATCAACAGGCTTTCTCTAATTTATGAAGTTTTATCATATTGGACAAAATGAATTTTTTATATAGAGTTAGTTCCACATAAGCAACTTCTAGACCCATATTGCATTATGAATAAAATTGACCATTAACTTTTCTAGTTGAAAGTTAGTGAGGCATCATGTTTTCATGATATAATAATATTGTAATGTAATGTAATTATGACAGTATTATTATATAATAATATTATAAGAATTTATGAGTGCATTTGTTTAATCTAAACACAAGTATATTTAACTGAGCTTTATATTGGTGTTTTTGCAATATAAAAGTCTTTTCTGAACCATTATTTCTACCCCTAAACTGGAAAAATGCCCATGCCATGTTTGCATCATTTCAAATATGGACACTAGTCCAAAAGCTTCCAGATATATAAGGTTTGTCTTTAATCACCAGGTGAAACCTGTTTCTGCCTGCAGTGAGAGCTGTTATCCTGGGTTCAGCAAAAAAGTGAAAGAGGGGGAGCCATTTTGCTGTTATGACTGCATCCCATGCCCGGAAGGGAGGGTTTCAACCAAGAATGGTAAGAGATATTCATCTACTCCTCATTTTTTTCTATCCATAAAACAATTAATTACATGTTGATTAAAGTCAAGATGGTGTTCACTCTAAAATGTGGGGAAGTTTTCTGAACCTGAAAATTAATCATTTATTCTCTCTGGAAGAGTCAAATATAAATTGACCATTAGATGATGATGATGATGATGATGATGATGATGATGATGATGATGATGATGATGATGATGATGATGATGGATAAAATGGACAACTATTTGTCTGACATGATATAAAGTTTCCTGCCTGAGCAGTGCATTGGATAGAAGACTTCCAAGGTCCATTCAATTCTGTTATTCTATTCTAAATTACATTAAATGATCTCCATTCACACCCTGAGGGCTATCATCCAATTATTTATGAACCATCTCTGTAAGTCCTATACACAAGCATCACTGAACAATATTTACATCACTTTTTTTGTTTACCATAAATATATAAACTTTTCTAAACCAATGGTTTTCATCACATTAAATAACTTTGGTGGCTACAGACCATGGCCACGGACACCCCATGATTTAACTCAAGATTTGTATCATAACATTTTTTTCAAATCTTCAAGGACCCCCTGTGACCACTGGTCTAGATAATTTTCATTTACATGCGTCAGATCCCATCTTCAAAACAATGATATCTAATGGAATCCAGAAGTTTCTCTACCCCAGTTTCTGCCTTCTTGAAATACTATCTCTCTAGTAGTTTGAGTAGCCTTAACCTTGCTGTTTTTAAAACAAGCTTGGTAACAAGCTAGACTCTGTGTTAGGGAAGTAGAAGCTTTCTGGTTGAAATTACATTAATGTTTCATAGGTTAACACCACCTTTTACTAGACTGATTTTCTATTTTTCAATTGTATGCCCTCCAGAATCAGAAAAAATGGCCTTTTAGATTTCATAGACAAAGAAATGTTTCTCCTGACATACATATCTTCTATTTCTATAAAACAGCATGGGCAAAAGTGTGTGTGTGTGTGTGTGTATATGTGTGTGTGTTTGTGTGCATGTTCATGCACACTTATATATAGACTTTCTTTCTTTTAACATCTCCCAACATTTATATATCTTGACTTTTCACCATCAATATTATCTTTTTTAGCCAATATTCTTTCAATTATCTATTTGCTCTGATCTTTTGCCATTTATGGATCACTTGCAAAAATTTGTATTACTTTTCAAATCTATATTCTTTGTTGCCTGATAGCAAAAATTAAGCAGAACTTAAGTTTTTTAGCCCAAAACATGGTATCATCTGCAAACAAACATTTTCACACATTCATGTCTTAATATTCTCCAGAAAGCATTTCATGTATCTAAGAAAGATTAGCAGCATTGTATAAACAACCCATGCTCTTTTCACTATCACTCTCTGTAAACAAGCTGAGGAACCTTGAAATGCAAAATCAAATGACCAAAGAGAAAAAAGAATAGAAAATATTTCCAAGCTTTCCAAGCCTCCAGCCTTCAAGTGGCAGTGTTACTTCCTTTTCCTCTGTTATTACAGCCCTCTTTGTATTCCTTTTATATTTGCTTTATATTCCAGGCTGAAAGAAAACTAAATTGTTAAATGGAGCAAAAAAAAAACCCATCCAATCCAGCATTATAAAAATAAGAACAAAAATTAATCCATAGGTATAAAAAATATTAAAAAGTAGTAGAAGAAAAACTAATCCATTCAATTTAAAGAATAGGAAACATTTGCAAAAATTCCATCCATAAAAGAATTTTTTTTAAACGAAGGATGACACACTGTCTAATGTAGATTAATTTCACTGCTTGTTCTCTTCTGTTTTCAAATTTAGCTTTAATTTTTTTGTGGGTAATCTCTTTTATTATAATAAGATTTCCTCACCAGATGGACACACTTTCTCTTTCTGTTTTCCTCTCATTCTGGAGCTGTCCCAACTTCAGCATCTTCAATGGCTGCGCTTCTGTCACCAGCAAAAAAAGATTGTCTTGGCTCAATCAGGGACTTTGCAGTGTCCCTGAGATCAGCAGGACATACTCTTCACATCTGTACTTTTAGGGATGTCCCCAGGGAGTGGGCGGCATACAAATCTTATTAAAGTTGCAAAGTTGCAAAGTTCTAGGTTAGAAGCTATCCAAATATTCAAAGTTCCTAATATGGGTTTCTTATGTTACCCTTAGCCCTCTTATCCACCTGGAATTAGGCTCTATCCTTTAGAAGTTCTTCAGATATTAGTTAAAGGGATTTCTTTAGGAAACGTACTTGTTGACATTACCTTGATTAAAAATTATCTGTATGATAATATATGCTATAGCAGTAATGCAAATGTAGAAATGCAGACCATACATGAGGATAACATATCAATCTTTTTTTTCAGATAGAAATGAGTGTTCTAAATGCAAAGACAAATTCTATCCAAACAAGAAACATGATTTTTGTATTCCAAAAACTATTAGTTTCTTGACTTATGAAGAACCATTAGGAATCAGTTTAGCCTGCCTTGCTTTTTCTTTTTCTTTTTCTACTGTTTTTGTGCTTGGAGTATTTATGAGACACCACAACACTCCCATCGTCATAGCCAACAACCGGGATCTCTCCTATACACTCCTCATTGCCCTCCTGCTCTGCTTCCTTTCGGCACTGCTCTTCATTGGCCAACCAGGAAGATTTACCTGTCTACTCCGACAAGCTATTTTTGGTATAGTCTTTTCAGTGGCTGTTTCTTCTGTCTTGGCAAAAACCATCACGGTGGTTCTGGCTTTTATGGCCACCAAACCAGGATCCAAGATGAGTAAGTGGGTGGGGAAAAAAATATCTAATTCCATCATTGTTTCCTGCTCCCTGATTCAAACAAGCATCTGTATTTTGTGGCTGGCAAGAGCTCCCCCCTTCCCAGATGTTGATATGATCACGGTTATTGAAGAAATTATCCTGCAATGTAATGAAGGCTCTGTGACCATGTTTTATTGTGTTCTTGGCTACATGGCTTTCCTGGCTCTTATCAGTTTCATCACAGCTTTTCTTGCCAGGAAATTACCTGACAGTTTCAATGAAGCCAAGTTCATCACCTTCAGCATGTTGGTCTTTTGTAGTGTTTGGCTGACCTTTGTCCCAGCGTACTTGAGTTCCAAAGGGAAATACATGGTGGCTGTGGAGATCTTTTCCATCTATGCTTCAGGTGCTGGGCTGCTGGGCTGCATCTTTTTCCCCAAATGTTATATCATTGTGTTTAGGCCAGACTTGAACAACAAGGAACAAATAATGAGAAAAAAAGGGTGATTAATAACCACTCTCTGTCATCCTCAATCAAAAGTTTTTAATCTAGATTTATAAACAATATAGAATATTCATGGAAATATCTATCTGAGATCCTGATTTAAATAATTTTTAAGATTTAACTAAGGGGAAAGTATGTACCCTGATTCTTTGTTTCAGTTGTTGAGACATTAACTTGTCTTTTAAGCATCTTTTCTGAAGCACATTCAGCTATATAATCTATGTATAGTAGCTTCAATCTTGAACATTGGCCATTGTAGTCTAAGATTTTTTTTTCTTAACCTTTGGGCTGTTAACTGTTAAAGACATTTGGGTTAGCAGATCTCCAGGGGAAATATGGTGAGTTAAAGATGAACAACGACCACAGCAAAAACCAAGAGACTTATGGTTATTCAGTTCCTTGGAATCTTTTCAAATAAAGAGAGGAAGGGTGAATGCCTACATGTGCTACAGATAACTGTTCCTCACAAGTAGATCACAGGACCTGGCTGCTTAGGGATCCCAACACCCACAAAGACTGCTTAAAATTACAGCAGGGTAAAAATACAGCTCTGCAAACAATCCTCACATTTAAGCATTCCTACAGCCTCATGAATGCCCGTTAGGCACATGAATGCCAGTCACAACTAGCTTACAACAAGCAGAGTTTGTTGTAAACCAGTAGCAAAATTCTAAGTCACAAGCATTTTATTTTTCCCACTTAGCATCTGTGTCACTCCATTTAACAATAGAAGGGAAAGTAAGATCATATGTCTGCTGAAGTCACATGATTTTCCACTTAGTGGTAAAGTTTCCTATCCCAATTGAATGACTAAATGGGAATTACTTGTATATTCAAAGGCTTCAGGGCAGGGGTATCAAACTCAATTTAATTGAGAACCATATAAGGGTTGTGTTTGATCTCAGGGGGGTGGGGCAAAGGTGGACGTGGCCAGTGTGGGCATGAACAGCTCAACCTCACTCGTGTCTGGCGTTCCTGTGGTAGCCCAATGCTCATCTAGCAAAAAGGACTCCCAAGCTCCATTTTTGACTGCAACGGCTTCCTGCAATCTTGTGACAGTGAAAACGGAGCTTGGGAAGGGCCCTTGTATAAAACTTTTCCTTTAGATGAAAAATTTTATGTGAAAACATTTGTTTTCTTATATAAAATCAAAGTTCCATGACTTTTCCAGTTGTTTGTCCATTCATGTGTCCCCCCACAAAAAACGGCTCTTGTTTTAGATGTAGTTTAATCTCTAAACTTCTCTGAATTAATATGTTTTTCTGTCCAAAATTGTTTGGGCTACTTACACATCCATCAAATATAACATTTCTATTATAAGCTGTCCAGAGTTTAATAAATAAAAAACTAAACAAATTCTGCTGCTTAAGTACTTGGTCAATGCCTGGAGGCTATAAGAGCCTGAATTGGGGGGGAGGGGTGACAGCAGCCTCTCATTTTGTTGAATGTTTAGAGAAATATCCTGCTCAGGAGAAATATAAAGAATCTTGATGATATTCATTTGATTTTTTTTCCTCCCAAATATATTCCATTGGAAATTGATTTTCCATTTTTAGAGAAAGAAATCCAATGGTATATAGGTTATATACATAACCTATACCTATACATTATATGTTATAATGTTTATATACAAGTTTAAATTTTGAAACTCAGAATAACCAAACAACAACTAGTTATCCCAAATAAATGAGAATTATTCAGATCTGTATAGGAAGAGAAAAAGAATAAAACCTGAATGCTAACCCAGGATAGAAAATAGAAACTACCTAGCGTGGTACTCCAGCTCTATGTAAAATGAACCGATTTGCTCAATCTACCACCAGACACTGCCATTATCATCACTATCACTAGGCACCATCTTTCACCATACTCATTTTCTGTTTTTCAGTTGTATGCCCTCCAGAGTCATAATAAATGGCCTTATAGATTTCTTTTCAGACTTTTTGTTCTATCATTCATCCCCACATGAAAGAGTAGAACGTGATAATAATATGTGGACTGGATTATTTTGGTAAGCCTCTTTGTTATAACTTTGACCGCTCCTGGGAGACAACATATCAGAGAACATATTAGAAACAACAATGGAACAAGGGATGTTCCTAGGTTAGAAGGTGTCCAACTCAAATTTTCCAATATGATAATATGGGTTCCGTATTCTAACACTCTTATCTACCTAGAATGGGGCTCTATCTCCCTAGGAACCCTTCTGAGGTTCGGTTGTTCAGGTCCCGATTGATGGAAGACTTTTTGTCATGAAGACAAAAAGAGTTAGACTGGCTTACTGAGACATCCATGCATCCCATTTTTGACCTTCTCAGCCTTCAGAAGATGGGTGCGGAAATATGGGTAGAGCAGCATTGTGGTCCAGTGCAGGCCAGATTAATGGCTTCGGCAGGCCATATTTGAGGACTTCTGGACTACACCCTTTAACTACACTCTTTTTGAATAATTATTTAATTCCAATGGGGAAAAGCAATTATTTAGCTACCTGACCCATGCCATACAGTACTATATTATTGAACAGATTTAACTCAAATGTACAGATGCTATTTAATGCAAGATACATTATCTTATCCAGAGAATACACTAAGGGCCAATATACTATAGTTCTTAGTTACTCATATAAAATATATATGTTCTGTACACATAGAAAAGATAAATTAAAACATTTTTTCATAATTTATTAGCAGATATTTCTTTCATTCCATTTGTCAAGTAATATATAAATGATATATTAATAAAACAAATGTCAAATATTATGAAACACAACTTGTGTGCCAATAAAATTTAGCAGGATTTTTTAATAATCTATAATTATATATTTATAATAATATATTAACTTTATGATTATGCATGATGGTTAGGTACATAATATGTATGAGAAAAACATCACATCATTTGTTTTCTTTTTTAGACAGAAATAAATGTTCGAGATGCAAAGACAAATACTACCCAAACAAAAAACACAATTTTTGTATTCCTAAAAGTATCAGTTTCTTGAGATACAAAGAACCCTTAGGGATCAGTCTGGCCTGTCTCTCACTTTCTTTTTCTATGATTAATGTTTTTTGTGCTTGGAGCATTTATAAGGCACCATAACGCTCCCATTGTGGTAGCCAACAACTGGGATATGACTTATCCTCTCCTCATCGCCCTCCTGCTCTGCTTCCTTTCAGCACTGCTATTCATTGGACAACTAGGAAAGTTTACCTGTCTCCTAAGACAAACAACTTTTGGAATGGTCTTCTCAGTGGCTGTTACTTCTATCTTGGCAAAGACCATCACAGTGGTTCTGGCTTTTATGGCCACCAAACCAGGATCCAGAATGAGAAAATGGGTTGGGAAAAAATTAACTACTTCCATTGTTATTTCCTGCTCCCTGATTCTAGCAGACATTTGCACTCTGTAGTTGACAGTCACTCCCCCCTTTCCAGATATTGATATGATCTCAGTGACTGAAGAAATTATCCTGCAATGTAATGAAGGCTCTGTGACCATGTTTTATTGTGTCCTTGGCTATATGAGTCTCATGGCTCTTACCAGTTTCATCAGAGCTTTTCTTGCCAATAAATTGCCTGACAGTTTCAATGAAGCCAAGTTCATCACCTTTAGCATGTTGATCTTTGGTAGTGTTTGGTTGTCCTTTGTCCCAGCATACCTGAGCTTCAAATTGTGTGGTTGTTGAGTGTTTTTTAAATTGTTGTAGTTGTTTGTCTGTTGTCTTTTTTCCTCCTGTTTGTATTCCCCCCCTCCTACTTGGTTTGTGAGCCGCCCTGAGTCCCTCTGGGAATAGGGCAGCATAGAAATGCAATAAATCAAATCAATCAAAGGGACATACATGGTAGCTGTGGAGATCTTTTCCATCCTAGCCTCCAGTGCTGTGCTTCTGGTTTGCATCCCCTCCCCCCGCAAAAAAAATTATATGATTGGGTTTAGGCCACACCTGAACAAAAGGGCACAACTAATGAGAAGAAAAGAGTAATTAATCTCTTTCTTTTTAGATCAAACATTTTTAATCTAGATTTTTGCATTTCTAGTAGAATATTCATGAAAATGTCCCTCTCAGAAAGTGATTTTATTTAATTGTTCTGCATTTTTCAAACATTCTAATGTATCTTACCTTTTCTCATCAGTTCTTGGCATTCTCTTTTTCAGCATATTTGCTGAAGCTCATTCACTTTTCTTTCATTATTGCTTCCTTCATGATGAGAAGGAATCTCAATGTCTAGTATAGGATACCACCTTTCTGGAATTTGTCAGAGACATTTTGGTGAAGAAGAAACATGAGTAAGTAAACCTTGAATGAGGCTAGTCAATAAATGCTCTAATATTTTCAGAGGTCAGTTAGTGACTGGAAGAAGACACCTCAGTTTATTGGGTTTAATTAAACAGAACAGAAATCATCCAAGATTTAAAGAAGTATCTGTTACACTAGATAACATTTTTTCAAAGGTTTTGCTTTCTAAAATGGTGATTATTACAAATATACTTTCAGAATAACTATGTCATGTATGAATCTTGAAAAACATTAAGTTTTAATTATTGTGTTGTATTAAATTGCACAATGTTTCCAGCATTGACAATGAGTTCAACATGATTAAAAGTATTTTCTTGCTTATGTGCATGTGTATTTTGTGTCCATTAATAATCAGCCAGCATTGAGGGAATTCAGTTATCCTAGTACCATTTTTCCATTATGGCAATGTCCAGGTGAAACCTGTTCATCATTGACTGTACCTAGAATTTTGGGAAAGAAGTCCAAGTGTGGACTTCTTAAAGAAAATTAATCTTTAGTAACATATTGCAGTTCATTATCTTGTATGCTTAAGAGGTTTGTCAACCAACTGTATATAGCAGTGATTGTGAACCTTTTTTGGCTGCCACGCCAAAAGCAGGGGGAACAGAGGGGGGGCATGTGCCAGTGTGTCATACCCATAATGCTATGCACACATGCCCACCAGCATGCATGCATGCTTGTGATCAGCGACCTCCCCCTTCCACTTTTGCCTTTTTCCCCCTCTGTTTTTTCGCCTTCCCCAGGCTCCAGAGGCTTTCTAGGAGCCTGGGGAGGGAAAAAACAGCCTCCCCCCCCCCCGATACCCTCCGGAAGCCTTAGGAGCTTCCCTGAAGCCTCCAGAGGGCAAAATCAGACCTACAGGGAACCCAGAGGTTCGGGAATGGTGACTTCTGGTTTGTCCCTAGGGCCGACTTTTGACCTCTGGAACCTTCAGGGGATTTCTCTAAAGGCTCCGGAGGGCGAAAAATGGCCCTAGGTGGAATTCGGAAGTCACTTCCAGTTTGCTCATAGGGTCAGTTTTTGCCTTCCAGAGCCTTCAGGGAAGAGGTCAAAAATCAGCCCTATGGACAAACCGGAAGTCACCATTCCTGAACTTCTGTATTCCCTGTAGAGCTGGTTTTTGCCCTCCCTGAAGGCTTCGGAACGCCCTCCCTGAAGGCTTCAGAGAGCAAAAACCAGCCCTACAAGCAAACTGGAAGTGACATCAGGTGTATGAAGGGACACTCAGGCTTCAGAGTAACAAACAGCTCTTTGTTAGCACAATTCAACTATGTACAATCCAGCGAAGGTTGAGTCTGACAGCAGCCCTTTTATAGGGAGCTATCAGACCCTTCGACCAATCAGATTGAATCTCTGTTCCTGCCTGAAGAGAGCACCTTGGCGAAAACCATTAGTACTATTTCTGATATCTAACACCCCTTCCATCTTAGATTGGATCAACCGACTTGTGCCATAGTCACGCAGGTAGGAGGGCTTTCTAGTGGCTCACCCAGACATGCACAGTTCAGTTGGTGGGTGTACTTCAGTCAGGTCAGATGAACCTGTTGTCTCCTCGTCTTTGCCTGGTGGAAGCTCCTGGAACTTCTCACAAGCCGCGGCTGGAGTTTCTGGAGCTGGTTCACTTGGAACTCGCTGTGGGCCTGCAACAATTTCAGATAAGTGCCCCGGTACCTTCGGGATTGAGTTATCTGTGGAAGGAGTGAATTCGTGCTCCTTTTGGGTAGGGCTTTGGATAACTCATGCAGGAGTTACCTCTGGTTGCCTAAGATTGGACTTGAAGATGCAGCCACAGAGTTGGTCGATGTGCTGTCTCCAATTTTGACCGTACTCGGGGTCTAATAGGTAAGAGCGAGATCCGGTGATGCCTATTACTGTGGCAGGAATCCAAAGAGACTGGATTACTATAACACGCTCTACATGGGGCTGCCCTTGAAGAGTGTTCGAAGACTCCAGTTAGTCCAGAATGCAGCCGCGCAAGCAATTGTCGGCGTACCTAGGTACACCCACGTCACACCTATCCTCTGGGAGCTGCACTGGCTACCCATTGGTCTCCAGACACACTTCAAAGTGCTAGTCGTTACTTTTAAAGCCCTACATGGTATCGTACCTGGTTACTTGAGAGACCGCCTCCTGCCAATTACCTCCCTGGGGCCTATAAGATCCCACAGATTAGGCCTATAAGATCCCACAGAATCCTCCGGATTCCATCTGCCGGTCAATGTCGGCTGGTGACTCCCCGGGGGAGGTCCTTCTCTGTTGCTGCTCCGGCCCTATATAATGATCTCTCCATGGAGATCCGGACCCTTACTACCCTTCCGGCCTTCCGCAAAGCGACCAAGACCTGGCTGTTCCGGCAGGCCTGGGCTGTTGAATTTGTGCAGCCCCATGCTAAGTTGTGAATGTTGTGGATCTTTTAATGTTGTCTTGTTTTTGTATGTCCTTCCCTTCCCCTTTTTTATTTATAAGCCACCCTGAGTCTCTCTGAGAGTGGGCGGCATACAAATTAATTAATTAATTAATTAATTAATTACATACATACATACATACATACATACATACATACATACATAAAGAGTTCCCCCAGCATAGTTGTGGGCATAAACTTGATCCCCTATGCTAAAGTTTCTTATTTTGCCGATCAAATCTGGGGGCGATTCAGGAGAATAGTTTGGGTGTAGCCGGTCTAAGTGGGACCTTAGTCAGTGACCCATTAGAAGCTCGGAAGGGCTTCTACCATTGGTAGCACTTGGCGTAATGTGCTGTATGAGGAGGAATTGATCAACCCATGTTTGCCAATCTTTCGGGCCCATCCTGGATAGGGCTTCTTTTGCAGATCTCACCATTCTCTCCGCCTGACCATTGGAAGCCGGATGGAATGGAGCAACCAGGGCATGTTTGATTCCCTCTTCTGTTAAATAGATCTCGAATTGCATGGGCTTAAATTGGGGCCCATTGTCAGAGACTAAGACATTGGACAGGCCGTGAGTGGAGCAAAGTCTCCGTAGTGCCTTGATGACCACTTCTGCCGTGGTGGAGGTCATGAGGAATACTTCTAGCCATTTCGAGTAGGTGTCCACAACTACCATAAAGGTCTGGCCATGAACTGCGCCAGAAAATATATGTGCACCCTAGACCATGGTGCTTGAGGTCGCTCCCACTCCTTCGCAGGCGCCTCTGGGGGAGCTGGTCTGGACTCCTGGCATGGTGTGCAGGTAGCTACCCATTCTTCTATCTCCCTGCCCATGTTAGGCCACCACACGTAACTCCTGGCCAAAGATTTCATCCTGACAATTCCAGGATGCCCTATGTGTAAAGCCTCTAATACTGCAATGCGCAGTTTGGGTGGAACAATGACACACACACCCCAGTAAAAAACCATTTATTACAGACAATTCATCACATTTGCAGTAAAACATTTTAAGTTCAGACCCCATAGGTCCCTTTGGCCAGCTCCTCCACACCCAGCTTAAAACCTGTCAGAATGTAGAGTCTTTTGCTGAGTGACAGATGACGTCACGAGACAAGACAGGACCAGCCTCAAGACAGTCAATGAGGAGGACAGGCATCTCGGGGGTAGAGTCTGCAAGCAGTTTAGGCAGTGGGCATCAACTCAAGGCATTGGCATGCCCCAAGGTAGAGCCAGGTTGATGGACAAGGTGATAACTGTAGGCCGCGAGGAAGATTGTCCATCTGGTCATTCATGGCGACAAAGAAGCAGAAGTAGGCCAGTCCCCAGCCAGCAAGCCCAGCAGTGGTTTGTGGTCTGTAATGAGTTCAAAGTCACAGCCGTAGATGTACTCATGGAACCGGTTCATGCCGGCAACTGCAGCCAGAGCCTCATGGTCCAGTTGGCTGTAGTTCCGCTCAGCAGCAGACAATGTTCGTGAGTAGTAGGTGATGGGTACCTTGATTCCATTGGGTATGCGGTGGCTGAGGATGGCTCCAACGCCAAACAGGGAAGCGTTGCACGTTAGGACAAGTGGCAGGGTCTGGCTGTATTGGACCAAAAATGTGTGCGCTGACAGCAGTTTCTTCACTGCGGCAAATGCGGCTGCTTCAGCTCTGTGGCTTTCTGTTTGAGAAAGTCGATGTAAAAGTTAAGGAGCCCAAGGAACGCATGCAGTTCTGTCTGATTGTGAAGTGTACGGGCGTCCTGGATTGCCTTGATTTTTTTTGTTGATTGGGTGAATTCCATGGCTGTTTTTCGCCCACCGGAGTCATCTGGGAAGCTTCCTGAAGGTTCTGGAGGGCAAAAAAAACGGTCCTATGAGCAAACTGAAAGTCCGATTTGACCATAGAACCAGTTTTTCGCACAGAGTGTGAAAAATGGCCTTAAAAGAAGGCTGAAACCAGCTGGCCAGAGCATGCATGCATTCTGGCCATCTGACAGGGCATTGCCTTGCATGCCCTGACAAATTGCTCTGCGTGCCACCTGTGGCATGCGTGCCATAGGCTCGCCATCACAGGTATATTATTTGGTGTTTTGTGGTGTCAAGAAACAACAGCAGCATCCTTGAATGGTTTCCATGTATTTTTTTCTGTCTCCAGTAACAAATCTTTGAACTACTTGTCATTGATTATATATCTCATTTGTGGACCAATCAAGTGCCTTCCTTAATCTTAGCATCAGTTATTCTTGAAAACATCTGTCTCAAATACATCCTTGGTTATATAAATAGAGGCATAGAATCAAAATCGCATGAAGGATTAGTACCACTTATAAATCTCTAATAAGATCACACCTGGAATACTGCACCCAGTTTTGGTCACCACATTATAAAAATGATGTTGAGACTTTGGAAGAGCAACTACAATTATTAAAGGCCTTGAGACAAAAACATATGAAGAATGGTTGCTGGAATTGGCCAGTCTAAAGAAAAGAAGGAATAGGGGTGACATGCTAGCAGTATTCCAATATTTGGGGGTTGCCACAAAGAAGAGGGGCTCTGCTTATTTTTCAAAGGACCAGAAGGAAAGGTAAGAAGCAATGGATGGAAACTAATCAAGGAGACATGGAACTTGTAGTTAACTAGAAACTGCCTAAGGACAATTAACCAGTGGGACAGCTTGCCTACAGAAGTTGTATGAGGATTCATCACTGGAGGTTTTTTAAAAAGACTGGATCTACCTTATTCATTGCTTTCAAAAAATGTTTATCAGTCTGATATATCATACCAGTTTTATGTGAAGTGGAAACAAAAATATCAGGAAAATATTTTATTTTTACTGTAGAAGGCGGCAAATGTTCAACATAAAGAGACCTATCTGAATACACTTGGATATCTAATTCCATTGGATCGTTCCCTATTTCTCTCTCTGTTCACCTCTGAAGAAGATTAAGCAGTCACTCGGACTCCATTCCTTTTATTCCTGTTTAAGCAGAAATGCTTCCTACTTATATTGCAATAAATCATTTGGTGGTGCTCCCCTTTTCTATTCAAGTCTGGCCATATTAAATTGACCATCCAAGGTGATGCATATTATCAGTAAGTTAGCTGCAATATACCACCTCAAATAAACTGTTAAAAATATCAAGCATATTGCTTGGCATCATCACTTTGTCCACAAATACAATCAATCTTTTCTTAAAATATCAATGTGATATTCAATCACTCAGATATTCCCATTCATGATTCTTGCCCAATGCCCATAAGAATAGGAATATTAGAAAAGTTAGCTCCAAAAAAAGAATTTCTTTAGGTCTTCTCTAGGGGACTGAACTTTGGCTTAATAATTATCTTCTTGTTTGTGCATCTAAATTGCTATTATTAAATCTGCTATTCTCAAAATACCAATGAATGTCAATGCCCATTACAAAGACTAAGAAAAAAGATGCAGCATGTTCCTTCTCTCTTTCTCTTAAAATGTCAGGATCATTTCAAGCTGAAGAGAAACATAGTAAGCTTATGAGGAAAAAAGGATTCCCCACGTCTGTTCATGGTTAAATCAAGATTCAGACACAAAGAATCCGGATGTGTTAATGGAAAAATTGCTAATGGTTTTATCCTAAGGAATGAGAGAAGTTCTTTGAGATTTGCCCTTGTAATGGGGATGGAAAATTTATTGATCTTAATGCTACTGTTGAGTCCCCATGTGGCGTGCATAACTCACAGGTGCAGCATCTTTCATCCATATCCTCCACATCACAAGTACCATCATCCAGGAGATCTTACAGTTGGTGGAATTTCATCTCAACTTGGTTCAGTCTCTGAAAAAATCACCTTTGAAGGTTATCCCCCAGCAGCATTGCCTGGACAGTTTCTGTAAGGAACGTAATTATTTATTTATATTATTCCTGCATTTATGACTGACAAACAAAAATAATTATAAAATTTCCATCAGAAAATAATAGATGAGGTGAAATTAAAGAGATGCTAAGAATAGCATTTTTTAATCCCCCAAACAACATATACTGTGGAAAAGAATGAAGTTTTAAAAGCAAACTTCCAAAGACTGAGTATCTACCGGTATGATTCTCAGCCATTGCCATATTGCCCAGGTGATACAGTGGGGAGAAAGCTTGGGAACCCTGATTACACCTCTTATTCGTTTTTCTGTATAGTCCTCCTAAATAAAATGTATTAAGTTGCCTTGTATCTAATAAAACAATGGCCTCCTTCAAACACACAGTAAATTCTTCAACTCCAACTAACAATACAGGAGTGTCTACAAGCCTGGCTCTGTGTCAGAAGACTGTCTACCTTTTTGAAAGCCGTATGTATGTATGTATGTATGTATGTATGTATGTATGTATGTATGTATGTATGTATAGATAGATAGATAGATAGATAGATAGATAGATAGATAGATAGATAGATTGATTCCAGACATTCCCTTTTTTTATATCTGCAATTGTTTGCACAGATTTCTTGCAGAAATAAATATTGAATTCTTTACGCCTATACAATTGCACTTGTCTACAGATTTATTCTACATCCTCGTAGCTGATTTTTGCCATGTTAGGAGGATAGGATTACTTGTTATAGAACGGGCTGGCATGTTAGACTATGTTAGAATGTACAAACCTCTAGGATCCCCTTCTGATGTGCAATGCAACTCTCATTGTAGTGGAATTCCTAAGAATTATCAGCAAATCCTGACTTTGGTGTTTGCAATAAAGGAGATCAATGAAAACCCACAAATCTTACCCAATCTCACCCTGGGCTTCCAAATTTATGACAGCTATTGCAATGCTCAAAAGACTTATCAGGCCATCATGCTGCTTCTATCAGCAACTGAAACACTGGTCCCCAACTATGTATGTAACATCCAGAATAAAGTCATAGCTGTTATTGGAGGACTGGATGCTGAAACCTCCCTTCAAGTGGCAACTCTCTTGGATATCTATAAGATTCCACAGGTAACCTGAACATTCTTGCATGCCAAGATCATTCTACTTTTAGTGTCCCACTTTTACAATTGAGCCTTGTTTTTTAGTGTTACATACAGTCTATTCAAGTAAATAATGTAGATGTTCATTGACTGTGAATGACTGTTAAGTATTAAACTCCCACAGGTAGAATGGACATCCTTGCATGGAATGTGATGCTACTTATGACATGCTCTACATGGGGCAGCCCTTGAAGAGTATTCGGAGACTTCAACTCGTCCAGAATGCAGCCGCACAAGCGATCGTGGGTGCACCTCGGTACACCCACGTTACACCTATCCTCCACGAGCTGCACTGGCTACCGATCAGTCTCCGGATACGCTTCAAAGTGCTAGTCGTAACTTATAAAGCCCTTCATGGTATTGGACCTGGGTACTTGAGAGACCGCCTGCTGCCAATTACCTCCCAAAGACCCATTAGATCACATAGGGTCGGCCTCCAATGCCATCTGGCTACTACCCGGGGGAGGGCCCTCTCTGTGGCAGCTCCGGCCCTTTGGAACAAACTCCCCACAGAGATTCGGACCCTCACCTCTCTCCAGGCCTTCCGGAAAGCCGTCAAAACCTGGCTGTGCCGGCAGGCCTGGGGTTGACGAGTTCCCCTCCCCTCTCAACCTGTGTGGCTGTGTGATTCTTGGCTATTTTAACTACTTGTATTGTGTTCTATGTTCCCTTTCCCCCCTTTGAGTTGTTCGCCGCCCTGAGTCCCTCCTGGAAAAGGGCGGCATATAAATAAAACAAATCTCAATCTCACATGATACTTTCACAGTGCAGCTTTGTTTTTCAGAGTTGAATATATTCAAATAGTAAATACTATTTAGAGTCAAATAGTGAATAGTTCTGAACTAGAAAAATGACTCTCCCCTGAAATTTGGCATCTTTGTGTTTCAGACAAGTCTAGCCATTTTTCTTCTGTACCTTGGGGTCATAATGCCCAATTATTCAATGTTTTGAAAATTATTGTATAAAGCTTGCTTTGCTGTCTCTGGATCGGGATTTGGTTTTTGTTTTAATACTTATAAATTGCAGTCTGATTAAGAATAACTTAATGAAGTGGATCCCAACTGGGTAACTAAACTGTTAAACAAAAGTGGTATGCAATTTTTTTTGGTTCAATGATTTTTTCAAAACCTAATCATCTTAGAAAGCTACATGAATAATGCCCTAAATAAGTGATTCATTTAACTAGATCCATTGTATTTCATAAGCTATACAATTTATTTCTACATGGCTATTGACAGCTAATTTGGCATGCAGGTAATCTGAAAATCACTAAATTCTTCTAGAAGCTTTCTTACTTTCTTAAACCTGGTTTAATATAAAATGTGTATCACTTTCCAGTTGACACCATCTCTGTTCTGAAATTGAAGAAATTTCATGATGTCTTTGACTGCCAATTGACCTTCATTGATATGTTTCTATAAATCTTGCACACCTTTGTCCTGCATAATCAAATCAAGAGTTTATTCCAGTCATAAACCAGCCTTTAAATTATATATTCCAAATGAATGCTTTAGCATAAGTCTTTGGTTATGTTTATGATGCACAGAATATATTTTGCTATCTTGGGCTTTATAGGGATGTTATTATGTTTATAATAAGTTCTTAGTGTCTGAAATGTTTTTGAAATATGGCAGAGCTGTTGTTTTTCCATGGGCTGTGATTGTATATGTGGCTAGACATTTCTTTATACAATTACATTTTCTATTCTTATATAGTGAAAGATTTTGCAACAAAATGAATTTTCATGAAGTTAGCTAATATCAAAGATCTGTAACTGAAGCTTTGTTTTAACTTCTAGAAATTTAACCTTTTTAAATGTTGCATCAACATACAAATCACTTGTTCTTCTGTGCATTTAGTCAAAACTATTGGATTTTGCATGTAGGCAAACAAGGATTATATATCCTATTTTGATATTTGAAAATATGAAGCAGCAATTACCAAGATTCTACTCCTTGGTTTTAGATAAATTCATATCAGTAATTCCTCCAGATCTGGACCATCACTGAATGCCATTCAGCAGACTTATAATATCTTCCATGCTATTAGACTTTCCAGAACCACTATCTCAATGGAATTCTCATTTCAAGAAGGCAATGAATTCCTTTCCAGAATTCCCATCTCAGTCTGGCACTCAAGACTGTTTTCAAGGGTTGGTATAATGATTATTAATTCAATATATATTGATTGTTTTGAACACTCGAAAATCATATCTAGATACTGCTCTTATCTTCTTTTCCTGTTTCTCTCAGCTCATTTATGGCTCTGCTCCAATAATGAATGATAAAACTCCAGGCCTTTCATTTTATCAGATGGTTCCTCCAGAAGAACTTCAGCATAAAGGGATTCTTTCACTACTGCTACATTTTAATTGGACATGGATTGCGATCCTCGTCATGGACAATGACCAGGGGGAAAAATTTGTAGAAACAATGGTTCCTCTGTTGTCCAAAAATGAGATTTGTGTTTCTTTCATTCAACAACTCCCCAGAATTACTGATTTCAGTAGCATTGATGTCATGATTCAGCAGGTAGCAAAAATCTATGATCGTATCATGGGTGGTGATACCAATGTACTGGTTTACGATGGAAAATCCTTTGCTCTGAGCTATTTGTTATGGATACAGTATGTTCCTAATATAGAAGAGGTGAGAAGTAAACCAAAAGGTATTGTGTGGATAATAACAGCACAGGTGGAGTTCAGTTTAAACCCTTTTCAGCGTGCTTGGGATATCAAAATAATTGATGGTGTCCTTTCCTTGAGAGTGCATTCCAATCCTCTACTAGAGTTCAGATCATTTGCTGGGAAGCAAAACCCCTTCACCACAAAAAGAGATGGATTTATCAGACAGTTCTGGCAAGAAGCCTTTGACTGTGTGTTCCCAAATGTTATGAGTGATGTGCCTGAGAATATTTGCAGTGGTACAGAGGATTTGGAAAGCCTTCCTGGGACTCTTTTTGAAATGGACATCACTGGCCACAGTTACAGTGTCTACAATGCTGTTTATGCCATAGCTCATGCTTTACATGCTCTTATATCCTCTAGAAATACTGAGAGATTAATGGTGGGTAGAGTAGAAAGCAATATTCATCATCAAGACTTCTGGCAGGTAATAAATATCCTCATTAGGAAAAGTACTGTGACCAAGCATGATAGCAGCCTTGAATCTGTGTTTAGACTATTTCCCATGTTGTAGAATTGAAAATAAAATGCTTCAATAAGAATATCATGCTTCTTTAATTATTGATTTTCTCTGTCTTAATTATTCATTACTACCTGCCTACTATCCATTGATTTTATTGTGTCTCCTCCAATATTAGACAACTTTTAACATAGAAAGTTTATTTTGCATCCCCCATGAATCTCACATGGAAATATCTGTTTTTCTATATCTTTATAAGATATAATTTGTTTTTTTTCCTATTCTTTCCATTAAACAAAAGATTGTGGAAAAGGTGCAAAACAATTCACTTAACTTTATGATCTTGATGATCTATGTGCTCCTATTCAGAATTTCCACCCATAACCAGACAAATAATACTGTGGTGATGCTGACCAGGTATCTAGGGATCTAAGAATCTGGATGGAGAGTACTGAGAGACTTTAGGTTTGACCATTTAAGACTAGCTTCTAGTTTCCTTCCAAATGCAATTCAAAGTATTGGTCATCAGTTTTAAAGCCCTGTGTGGTACAGGGCCAGGTTATCTGAAGGGCCACCCTTTCCCTGAGTACATCTATTCATCCTACCAGGTCACATAAGGTAGGAACACTCCTACTGCAGTTCCTGCCCCTAAATATTACCATCTTATGGAAGCTAGGAAGCATGTCTTTTCCATGGCAGTCCCTGTCCTTTGGAACATTCTCTGCCATGACATTTGAAAGGTCTCTGTCCTACTTGCCTTGTTTTGAATAAACAAATTATTTTAATTTATACCTTTGACTGCATCTTCTCTTTAATTGCAATACAATGAGAAGGAAGTAAAACATGACTAAATATCTACATTTCAGTTCTCTATCAGCATGGAGTCTGTAATCCAAAATTCTTGCGTTTTTATTTTCAATTTAGTTCCAATATTTTTTGAGAAGTGTGACTTTTAACAATAATGCCGGGGAACAGATCTCCTTTGATCAGAATGGAATTGTAGCAGCTGGCTTTGATATTATCAATATGATAGCTTTCCCAAACAAGTCATTTCTTAATGTGAAAGTTGGAAATGTGGACCATTTAGCTACTCCAGATAAAATATTAACCATCAATGATGAGATGATAACATGGCACCATTGGTTTAACCAGGTAGGATTTAATTATTGTCCTTGTTTCTGAATCAATAGGCTTTCTCTAATTTGATGTGTAATTTTATTATATTAGACAAAAGGAAATTCTTACATAAAGTTAGTTCCACATAAGCAACTTCTAAACGTTATTGCATTATGTGCAAAACTGAACCATTTATTTTTTTAGGTGAAAGTTAGTGAGGCATCATGTTTTCATGATATAATAATATTGTAATGTAATGTAATTATGACAGTATTATTATATAATAATATTATAAGAATTTATAAGTGCATTTGTTTAATCTAAACACAAGTATATTTAACTGAGCTTTATATTGGTGTTTTTGCAATATAAAAGTCTTTTCTGAACCATTATTTTTACCCCTAAACTGGAAAAATGCCATATTTGCATCATTTCAAATATGGGCACTATTCCAAAAACCTCCAGATATATAAGTTTTGTCTTTAATCACCAGGTGATACCTGTTTCTGTCTGCAGTGAGAGCTGTTATCCTGGGTTCAGCAAAAAAGTGAAAGAGGGGGAGCCATTTTGTTGTTATGACTGCATCCCATGCCCGGAAGGGAGGGTTTCAACCAAGAATGGTAAGAGATATTCATCTACTCCTCATTTTTTTCTATCCATAAAACAATTAATTACATGTTGATTAAAGTCAAGATGGTGTTCATACTAAAATGTGGGGAAATTTTCTGAACCTGAAAATTAATCACTTATTCTCTCTGGAAGAGTCAAATATAAATTGACCATTAGATGATGATGATGACCACGATGATGATGACGATGATGACGATGATGATGATGATGATGATGATGATGATGATGATGATGATGATGATAATGATGATGATGATGATGGATAAATTGGACAACCATTTGTCTGAAATGGTATCGAGTTTCCTATCTGAGCAGTGGGTTGGATAGAAGACCTCCAAGGTCCCTTCAACTCAATTATTCTATTCTAAATTATATTAACAAATCTCCATTCACACCCTGTGTTAGGGAAGTAGAAGCCTTCTGGGTGAAATTATATTAATGTTTCATAGGCTAACACCATCTTCTACTAGACTGATTTTCTGTTTTTCAGTTGCATGCCCTCCAGAATCATAAAAAATGTCCTTTTAGATTTCATAGACAAAGAAATGTTTCTCCTGACATACATATCTTCTATTTCTATAAAACAGTATGGGCAAAAGTGTGTGTGTGTGTGTGTGTGTGTGTGTGTGTGTGTGTGTGTGTGTGTGTTTGTGTGTGTGTACACATGTATGCGCTTATATAGACTTATTTTTTTTAGCAAATATTCTTTCAATTATCTATCTGCTCTGATCTTTTGCCATTTATGGATCACTTGCAAAAATTTGTATTAATTTTCAAATCTACATTCCTGATAGCAAAAATTCAGCAGAACTTACATTTTTTAGCCAAAACATGGCATCATTTGCAAACAAAAGTTTTCACACATTCATTTCTTAATATTCTCCAGAAAGCATTTCAAGTGTCTAA
Source organism: Thamnophis sirtalis (assembly GCF_051295495.1). Classification (NCBI taxonomy): domain Eukaryota; kingdom Metazoa; phylum Chordata; class Lepidosauria; order Squamata; family Natricidae; genus Thamnophis; species Thamnophis sirtalis. Next base: position 114,075,339 of record NW_028261384.1, read on the forward strand.
GGAAGATTAGCAGCATTCAATATAAAAATCAACACAATAGCAGTTACGCACCAGAACCCATCAAATTATTCAAGGGTAAAGTACTTGTCTCAGCACTATAGTGTACTCACATCTGTACTTACCATATTTTTCATAGTATAAGAAATAATTATTATTATTATTAATAATAATAATATTTTTACCTCAAAAAAGAGTCTGAAAATCTGGGTAAGTCATACACTGAATACAGCATTTTTTGTTTCCCGAACCCCACCCCCTTCACCAAAATGGTCATGTGTAGCTTGTAGGAAGCTTTTAGAGAGCTCCTGGGATCTGGGGAGGGCAGAAATGAGCAAAAAAACAGCCCATTTTTTGCTCAATTTTAGCCCCCCCCCCCAGTCCCCAGGAACACTCTATATGCTTCCTAAAGGCTATTCATGCCCCTTTTAAGGAAAAACGGGCCATTTTTGTCTGGCCCCACCCCCAGGAGCACTTTGCAAGCTCCCTAAAAGGCTATTCATGCCTGGGGAGGACAGGCCATTTTTGGGAGGATTGCAGAGTGCAAAAACATTTTTTTTAATTTTCCTCTTCAAAAACTTGCTGTGTCTTATACTCCAGCGCATCTTAAACTCCAAAAAATACGGTATAAGGCTGTTCCTAGGTTAGAAGCTATCCAATCCAAATGTTCAAAGTTCCTAATATGGGTTCCTTATGTTGCTCTTAATTCTCTTATCCACCTGGAATTAGGCTCTATCTCTTTAGAAGCCTATCTGAAGATTTGTCACTTCAGATATTAGTTGAGGGAATTTATTTAGGGAACATATTTGTCCACATTACCTTAATTAAAAATTATGTGTATGATAATAATATAAACTGTAACAATAATGCAAATGCAGAACATAAATGAGGATAACATATCAATCCTTTTTTTTTAGATGCAAGTGAATGTTCTAGTTGCCAAGACAAATTCTATCCAAACAAGAAACATGATTTTTGTATTCCAAAAACAATTAGTTTCTTGACTTATGAAGAACCATTAGGAATCGGTTTAGCCTGTCTTGCTTTTTCTTTTTCTTTGTCTACTGTTCTTGTGCTTGGAGTATTTATGAGATACCACAACACTCCCATCGTCATAGCCAACAACCGGGATCTCTCCTATACACTCCTCATTGCCCTCCTGCTCTGCTTCCTTTCGGCACTGCTCTTCATTGGCCAACCAGGAAGATTTACCTGTCTACTCCGACAAGCTATTTTTGGTATAGTCTTTTCAGTGGCTGTTTCTTCTGTCTTGGCAAAAACCATCACGGTGGTTCTGGCTTTTATGGCCACCAAACCAGGATCCAAGATGAGTAAGTGGGTGGGGAAAAAAATATCTAATTCCATCATTGTTTCCTGCTCCCTGATTCAAACAAGCATCTGTATTTTGTGGCTGGCAAGAGCTCCCCCCTTCCCAGATGTTGATATGATCACGGTTATTGAAGAAATTATCCTGCAATGTAATGAAGGCTCTGTGACCATGTTTTATTGTGTCCTTGGCTACATGGCTTTCCTGGCTCTTATCAGTTTCATCACAGCTTTTCTTGCCAGGAAATTACCTGACAGTTTCAATGAAGCCAAGTTCATCACCTTCAGCATGTTGGTCTTTTGTAGTGTTTGGCTGACCTTTGTCCCAGTGTACCTGAGTTCCAAAGGGAAATACATGGTGGCTGTGGAGATCTTTTCCATCTATGCTTCAGGTGCTGGGCTACTGGGCTGCATCTTTTTCCCCAAATGTTATATCATTGTGTTTAGGCCAGACTTGAACAACAAGGAGCAAATAATGAGAAAAAAGGGTGATTAATAATCACTCTCTGTCATCCTCAGTCAAAAGTTTTTAATCTAGATTTTTGCATTTCTAAACAATATAGAATATTCATAGCAATATCCATCTGAGATCATGATTCTATAACTTTGTTCCATTTTCCAAACATTCTAAGATTTAACTAAGGGAAAAGTATGTATCTTAATTTTTTGTTTCAGTTGTTGAGACATTGACCTCTCTTTTAAGTATCTTAAAAAGAGCACATCTTTCTGAAGCACATTCAGCTAGATAATCTATGTATAGCAGCTTCAGTCTTGAACATTGGCCACTGTAGTCTAAGAGTTTTTTGTTAACCTTTGGGCTGTTAACTGTTAAAGACATTTGGGTTAGCAGATCTCCAGGGGAAATATGGTGAGTTAAAGATGAACAACGACCACAGCAAAAACCAAGAGACTTATGGTTATTCAGTTCCTTGGAATCTTTTCAGATAAAAGGAAGGGTGAATGCCTACATGTGCTACAGATAACTGTTCCTCACAAGTAGATCATAGGACCTGGCTGCTTAGGGATCCCAACACCCACAAAGACCCATGTACCACAGCCACAAGTGCTGCCAGCACTGAGCCCTCCCCTCATTAAATTTGACCAATTGCAGTTTAGTTAAGGGTAGCTTTCAGTGCTGAATTCAAATTAGAAGTATGTTATAGAACCTGCTGAGCTAAATTAAAATAGATGAGTACTGTATGCATCCTTTCTACATATTTTCTTTTGTACACATCAACTGACTCTAAACTGGTTTAAGAGACTTCTTAAGAATGAGTCGCTGACAATAGCTGCCATGGCATTCAACCCTGTGTATAAGCTACTATTTCTTATGATTGGATAATTCCATACTACTGAGCCCTCTTTACGTTTCCAAGAAATCTGTGCTCTTCTTGTGTATACGTGTTCCTGGTTATATTGATTTTGTATATACTGCTTGAAATCACAGCAGGGTAAAAATTCAGTTCTGCAAACAATCTTCACATTTAAGCATTCCTTACAGCCACATGAATGCCAGTTAAGCACATGAATGCCAGTCACAACTAGCTTACAACAAGCAGAATTTGTTGTAAACCAGCAGCAAAATTCTAAGTCACAAGCATTTTATTTTTCCCACTTAGCGTCTGTGTCCCTCTGCTTAACAATAGAAGGGAAAGTAAGATCATATGTCTGCTTTACTCACATGATTTTCCACTTGGTGACAAAGTTTCCTATCCCGATTGAATGGCTAAATGGAATTACATGTATATTCAAAGGATTTAGGGCAGGGGTCTCAAACTCAATTTCATTGAGGACCTTATCAGGGTTGTGTTTGATCTCAGGGGGCTGGGGCAAAGGTGGACGTGGCCAGTTTGGGCATGAACAGCTCAACCTCACTCATGTCTGGCATGCCTGTGGTAGTCCAATGCTCATCTAGCAAAAAGGACTCCCAAGCTCCATTTTTGGCTGCAACGGCTTCCTGCAACCTTGTGACAGTGAAAACGGAGCTCGGGAAGGGCCCTTATATAAAAGGTTTCCTTTAGATGAAAACTTTTGTATCAAAATATTTGTTTTCTTATATAAAATCAAAGTTCCATGATTTTTCCAGTTGTTTGTCCATTCGTATCCCTCCCTCCCTCCCCCGCCAAAAGGCTCTTGTTTTAGATGTAGTTTAATCTCTAAACTTCTCTGAATTAATATGTTTTCATATCCAAAATTGTTTGGAATTTTTACACATCCATCAGATATAACATGTCCGTATATGTTGTTCACACATTCAACGAAGATTCAAAGCATCTTTATAAATTGCTTTAGTATCAAATAAAATGGATCTTTAAATAAATTTCTTTTTAAAGATAGAATAAAATATACATTTGAGCCACATATTTTATTATTTATTTATTTTTTAAATCTTTATGCCACCCATCTCCTCGATAAAGCAATTCTGAACAGGTTACAAATCATAAAATAATTAATTAAAATAATTAAAAATGTAAGGTTATGCAAATTATTTTTTAAAAAAAAACTATGCCAAAAACAGGAACCAAAGCACAGATGGTACAGGGATAGATCTTATCCCCTCAACCCCTTCCAATGGTCAGAGTTTCCCTTACAGGCCCTAGCCAACTGGCAAAACCAAATTTTTGGTCTTCTGGAAGTCCAAAAGAATAATATAAAATTCCAGCCACTTTCTTGGCTCCAAAGCCTGATCTCCAGAACCAAAACCTGGTTAGATATAGAGGGAGATATCTTATCTTGGAAACATGCCCTTCTGGGTTTTGACTGTGAGAATATCCTCAACTCCACTGCCAATATGGGGATGTATATATGCTGGACTGCATTGACTCGAGAGTGGGATGGAGCGAAATGATTTACAATTGTTAACCTTTCTCTGTGGGCAGCACCAGTTTGTGTTATGGAGGGGGGAGTACATCCTTAGATCCATTGGGGGAATCCTTAGGTCTCTCTAGTAAGACTGGCCTCCTATTTATCATCTATTTGAAACTACTGGCTGATAGAATGGGCTTTTGCTTCATTAACCTGTTAAAGGTATCAAACTGAGTCCTGCTCTTTGGAACATCTTGTCCCCTGGGTGAAATCTACTCTCACCCTCCTGACCTTCTGTAAGGGCCTGAGGATCTGGCTTGAGACCCCAATGGGAAAGTATCATGCTGTAGGATGTTGCTGGACCATTGGCAGATCCTACCTGCCATAATGTATGTGTCTATGTGTGCAAATATACACATACACACCACACACACACACACACAAACACACACACACACACACACACTTTTGTTTTATTTTTTAAACTTGCACCTCTATAACTGTCTGGTTTGGCTCTGCAACCAAACAAGACAGACAGAGACTTCAAGGGATAATCAGAACTACAAAAAAAATGCTATCAACCTGCCTTCCATTGTGGACCTGTATACTGCATGAGTCAAAAAGAGGGCTATGAAAATATTTACAGACCCCTCTCATCCTGGACATAAATTGTTTCAACTTCTACGCTCAAAATGACATTATAGGGCACTGCACACCAGAACAACTAAACACAAGGACAGTTTTTCCCCCAAATGCCATTACCCTGCTAAACAACTAATTCCCACAACATTGTCAAACTATTTACTAATACTATATTACTATTATTCTTCTCATCCTTCCTAGTACCTATCTCTTTCCACTTACGATTATAAACATGTTGCTTGTATCTTTACAATTTATATTGTTTTATTTGTTTTCTAGTAGGATTTGATTGCTTATTAGTAACATATGACTATCACTATCTTATGATTTTTGCTGAATGTATTCTATTTTATTTGTGTACACTGACAGCATATGCATCAAAGACAAGTTCCTTGTGTGTTCACACTTGGCCAATAAAGAATTCTGTTCTGTTCTGTTCTGTTCTGTTCTACTCTATTCTATTCTATTCTATGCTGCCCAGAGTTAAATAAATGAAACATTAAGCAAATGATGCTGCTTAGATACTTGGTCAATGCTTGGAAGCTATAAGAGCCTTAATTGGGGAGGGGGGACAACTGCAACTCACCCCTTGCAAAATACAGTATCTGTGCTTTTATGTCACACTTGGGGTCAGGAAATGTGACATTTCTGAACCTGGACAGGCTTTTAGTGCACTCATGTCCTAACAAATACCTGAACAGACAAGTTAAAAATATTCCACTGGAAAGAAGGTCTAATGGGATGGGGTGAGAAGGAACTCTGTTTACATTTCACTGACAAAAATTGAGTGAAAAGCTGTAAAAATGTGTACTTGGGCCTCCCTGTATATGAAACTTTTATCAGCATTAGAAAGACTGACAATCTCTATGGTATTCTTTCCCCATTCTCTCCACTCTGATGCATTGCAATGATGCATATGAATCCCCACAATACCCATAGAATTCAGATTCTTCCTGAGGTTTACAAAGTCCATTCTGATCTATTTATAGATATTTTATACACAGTAACGTGTCCTCAACTGTACTAGCTGAAAAGGTCATTGTCAATAGATTAAAAAAGATTAGTTTTTAGTGAATGTCCTTGGTAAATCCTTGTTCGCTTGCCATAATTGCATGCCAGTGAATGAAATTTAAAGTAATTGGGTTTTTTAATGGCTAAAAATCAAAGTTATCAAGCTGATAGCCCATATTTCATGTTTAAAGTAGTCACTACATCAGGAAAATAATTTCTGATGGTAGAATTTAAGGCAAATCTTTAGCTTAAAGGGTTCTATCAGAACACTCAAAATGTTACTTTCTTGGGTCTGTCTGCATCTCCACAAATATTTGGAGCTCAGTTTTGAAAAAAATTAAGCAATCATTTGGACTGAATGGTTTAGAAATCTGTGCCTTCTATTCATTTTTAAGCAGACATTACTCATATTTATACTATTATACATAATAGGTGGTCCCCTATTTATGTAAAGTTTAGGTTTAGTCATGCTAACTTCTTTGATATTCCAAGACTTACCCATATCAGCAACCCAACTTCAAATACCACATCAAAAAACTCATAAATGCCTTACCCACAAATTGTGGCATCATCATTTTGTTCACAATCACCGTCAAACAATAAGTCAACTTTGAAAACATGATTTCTTCAGATCTCCTCTAAAGAACTGAACTCAGACTTAATAGTTACCTTCTGGTTCATTCACTTAAATTACTCTTATTAATTCTGTGGTTTCTTAAAATCCCACTGAATCTCAGTGCCCATTAGAAAGAATAATAAAAAGACAAATGTAGGCTATTCCTACTCTTTCTCTTAAATTATTAATACCATTTAGAGCTGCAAAAAAATTTTGGCAGGGTTGTTAAGGATTCCCAAGTCTGATCTAGTATCTAACAGGAATAAAACTTAGGATGTGTTAATTTCAAAAACACTAATGGCTTTATTCTAGTAATAAGAAGGGTTCTTTGAGATTTGGAAATGTAATAAGGGGTTTCTTTGACCTTTTGCCCTTGAAATGGAGAGAGAAATTTTATTGGTCTTTATGCTAGTGCTAAGTCCTCGTGTGGTGTACATGACTCATAGATGCAGCATCTTTCATTCATATCTTCCGTATCACAAGTATCCTAATCCAGGAGACATAATGGTTGGTGGAATTTCATCTGAAGTTGGTCCAGTCTTTGAAAGAGTCACCTTTGAAGTTCACCTCCCACCAGTATTGCCTGGGCAGTTTGTGTAAGGAATATAGTTATTGTTTGTTCATGTTGTCCTGTCTTTTTGATTGCTAAAATAATATTTCCATCTAAAAATAATAGCTGATTGTCTAGGTGAAATTAAGGAGATGCTAAGAACAGAATTCTTTTATCACTCAGGCAACATATAATGTGGGGAAAAACCAAAATAGATAAAGCAAACTTCTTTACAACTGAGTATCTACAGGTGGACTTCTACTTCTAGTGATTTCTACACAGCCTGGGCAATACTGTGGGACATGGAATGCTGATTTAGAGCACTTTTGCATTTTTCTATATATACATTAAGTTGCTTTATATCTAATAAAAACACAACTTCTTCAAACACACTTCAGGAATTTCTAACAATACAGGGGTGTCTTCAAGCTTGACTCTTTGCCAGATGACTTTCCTTTTGAAAACCACATTATACGTGTGGATTTCAGACATTCCCTGTGTTTTAGGTCTTAAATTATTTCCACAGTTTTCCTGCCAAAATGTATGTGTTTTGACAATGAATGTTGAATTCCTTATCATATATCCCTGATACTTATCTGCCTATTGATTCTACAGCCCAATAGCTGTTAGTTTTCTGTATTCAAAACATAGGATTAATTGATCGGACTGGCCTGTTATACTGTAACTATTGATTAGAATGAAAATGCTGGTAGAATATCATTCTGATGTGTAATGCAATTCTCATTGTAGTGGAGTTCCTAAGAATTACCAACACATCCTGGCGTTGGCATTTGCAGTAAAGGATATCAATGAAAACACACAAATCTTACTTCGGCATGCCTTTAAGTGCCGGCTTGCCTTCCGGGTGTCCTGGCTCCATCTGAGATGCTTCTCGCCGCCATCGCGTTCCACCGCCTTGCCCTCCCGCCTCCTCCGACAAACAATCCTGCTGCCCCAGCCTGCAGCCCACCCACCCCCGCCCGACCTGCTCTCTGCCTGGACTCACCGCTCTCCTCCTCCCCACTCAATGCTGGGCTTTAAAGGGGTCTCCCCTCCCCCAGCCAGCCAGCCCACCCAGCCAATTCCTCCCACCACCACCGTGTCCAACAGGCCAGGTGTCTCGTGTTTATGGCGGACATAAATGCGAGACGCCTGGCCTGTTGAAACACAGTGGTGAGAACGTCCCTGCCGCTTCCATGCTCCGCCGCCTCGCCCCCCTGCCTCCTCCGACCCCACCGCTGTGAAGAAAGAAAAAAACACACACACAAACCTCACAATAAAAAATTAAATTTTTTATTAAATTACAAATTACAAATTAAATTACAATAAATTTGAATCCCCCCCTCCCTCCGTCCGATCCACTTTTTCCAGCTGTGGAAACTCTCTCAACTCTCCTCTTGTCCGCCCAACATAAGCGTGCTCAACGTAAGCGTGCTCTTAAGGCATGATTCGCTGCTCCCCGATCAGGAGGCGGGAGAATCAGTGCCTCTTTTGCATATGAAAGTTTTCGCTTGTTAACTCCTCCTTAACTTTTAAAAGGCGAACAATTCCTTAGGCAAAAGGGGCCCCGAGTTCTCTGGCCTCCTCCCATAGTTAACACTGAGAGCAGACACCAAGCCACTGTGACTTTGAATCTGGTAGCAACTACCCTGGCTTTAATTATTTAAAAAATATTATTTAAAATTCTTCCTTTCCCCCAGGAGACTGGTGAGGCCCCGCCTTCCCTGCCTCTAGTGACTGCATGTCCCTGGTAATGGGAGCTAATGTAACATGCTATTACACAGCTATGCGTTTATATGTTTATAAATTATATGTTTACTGCTATGAAAATGTTATCTAGATATTTCTGTTATGTCCTTTTTCTATTTTTCTCTAGCTCATTTATGGTTCTGCTCCAATAATGAATGATAAAACCCCTGGCCTTTCCTTTTATCAGATGATTCCTCTAGAAGAACTTCAGCATAACGGAATTGTCTCTCTGCTCCTGCATTTTAACTGGACATAGATAGGGATCCTTATTATGGATATTGATAAGGGAGGACAATTTGTAGAAAGTATAATTCCTCTTTTTTCCAAATTTAAGTGTTTGTGTTTCTTTCATTGAAAAATTTCACAAACTGATTTCAGTAGACTTGATAGCATGCTTCACCAGGGGTCAAAAATCTATGATCATGTCATGGGTGGTAAAGTTAATGCACTGGTGTTCAATGGAGAATCCTTTGTAATGGGCTATTTGTTATGGCTGCAGTATATTCCTAACATAGAAGAGGTGAGAAGTTAACCAAAAGGCAATGTTTGGATAATGACAGCACAGATGGAGTTCAGTTTAATCTCTTTCCAGTGAATTTAGGATATCAAAATAATCGATGGTGGCCTTTCCTTCACAGTACATTCTACTGCTCTACCAAAGTTCAGATTATTTTCTGGGGAACAAAATCCCTTCAGTGTAAAGAAATATGGATTTATCAGACAGTTCTGGCAAGAAGACTTTGACTGTGTATTCCCAAATTTTGTTATGAGTGATGTGCCTGAGAATATTTGCAGTGGTACAGAGAATTTGGTAAATCTTCCTGGACCCTTTTTTAAAATGGACATGATTGGCCACAGCTACAGCATCTACAATGCTATTTTTGCCATAGCTCATGTATTACATGCTATGTCCTGCTCTAGAAATACTGAGAGATGAATTTTTGATAGAATAGGAAGGAAGATTCATAGTGAAGATTTCTAGCCGGTAATATTCTTATTAGTAAAAATACTATGAAAATTTGATCTCAACTGGGAGAGATATATTTTGAGTATATTCCTGTATCCTAGAATGGGAAAAAAATCATGCTTCAGTCAGAATGCTATGGTTCTTTAATTATTGATAATCTTTACCTTAATTATTATTACATTACAATAGTCCTTTGATTTTTGCATATATATATATATATATATATATATATATATATATATATATATATATATATATATATATATATATATATATATATATATATATATATATATATATATATATATATATATATATATATATATATATGTTGTATTTGTGCTGATAAATAAATAAAGGGAGACTAATATAAATCTATTTCAAGCTATTTAGCTCTCATCAGCTAGCCATACCCTTACTGGGATTCGAACCTGGGCTGTATTACATATTAGGCAGATGTGTTAACCACTAAGCCACAAGGTTCTCCTCCTTTATCAGCTGAGCCAGGGAAATAGGTATGTATTTAGTATTTGGGCATACCGGGGGTTGTGACACTAAATACATACATACATACATACATACATACATACATACATACATACACTTAGTGTCACAACCCCTGGACAACTTCCTCACATATTTCAACAGCCTACACCCCAAAATACAATTCACTATGGAAATAGAAGCAAATAACCAATTTCCCTTTCTGGACATCCTAATCTACAAAAAACCCAATGGCTCCCTAGGACACATCATCTACTTGGGAAAAAAAAAACACCGACCGCTACTAAAATGCAATCCCATTACCACCCTGCACAGATCAACTCTGTAGCCAAGACGCTAATCTCCAGAACTAAATGCCTAGCTGACAAAGACCACCTGAAAACTGAATTACACACTCTCACAAATGTATTAATCTCCAACAGATTCCAAAGAAAAACAATTGCCAACCTAATCCAAAGGGAGACTGCCCCCCAAAACCGAGACACAGAACAGGACAACAGCATCACTCTCCTCCCTTACATCAAAGGCACTACAAATAAAATCAGCAAAATTCTCCACAAGCACAATATCAAGACAGGCTTCAGCACTGAGCAAAAAATAGCCAGCATCTTAAGAAACCCCAAAGACACGATCCAGCTAGAAAACCAAGGAGTCTACGAAAGAAATGTAAATGCCAATTGTTCTCTTGGCTACAACTCTGCATCATCTAGCACTACAGGTGGGTCAGAATTATCTCCTGTATAGTTCATCCCCTACTCCTACATTCTCAGTACTAGAGAAAACTGCACTTGCAACTATGGCAACCACAATATAGTACATTGTCTACTATAGCCTAGGAGCTCTGTGTTAGCCTTTAAACCAAGGCTGTCAAACTCCTGGCCCATGGGCCAGATGCCGGTTTAGTGAAGGAGGGAAAGCCCCAATACATCACATGATGCTACCGTGACATGAGTTTGACACACCTGTTTTAGACTGTTAACTGCTTAATTATCCAATTTACATAAACTTTGCCAGTGGTGAGATACAAATTTTTTTACTACCAGTTCTGTGGGCATGGTGTGGCTTGGTGGACATGACTTGGTGGGCATGGTAGGGGAAGGATACTGTAAAATCTCCATTCCCACCCTACAGATTGGCAAGGCTACTCTGAAAGGGGCAGCCCTGCTCCTCCTAATGAGTACCAGCAATATTTGATGATGGGGTATTTCTATTAACTCTAAATGGTTGTTTGCCCTGTTTTGGACAACTACAGATCTATCACCAACATTCCTTTTCTTTGAGAAGTTATGGAGAAAGTGATGGCCTTTCAGCTGCAAAGGTCCCTAGAAAAAGTAGATTTGAGCTTCTTGCAATCATGGTTTTTATGAGGCTACAGTAAAGGAACTATATCAACCTTAGAGAGATCAGGATCAGTGATCTTCTTAATCTCTCAGCTTTCATAAGAATACTATCCAAGTGCCCAGAATCTTGAAACTCCTTCTGAGCTTTTCAAAATCCAATCTGATATAGTTATAGACGTTTTCAACAGATTATTTTCCCTAAACTGTACTGGCAGGAAATTGTCTTTGTCAGGTAACAAGATTACTTATATTATTAAAGGTTTCTATTCCATTGGAACAGTTGCTTTTTTTCATTTTGAACATCTAAAAGGCTGACTTATAAAATAGATATCCCTTTTTTTTAAAAAAAAATTTGATTTGGACTGAATAATTTAAAACTCCATCCCATTTATTCCTCTTTAAACAGTAATGATTCCTATTTATACTGATATAAATCATTTAGTGGTGTCTCGTTTAAGTCAATTTCAGATCTGACTATGCTAACTTCTTTAATATTCCAAGGTTGGCCCATATTATTAGCATTTCAGTTTCAGAATATATTCTCAAACAAACACATAAAATCTCAAGCCCGATTTCTGGGCATAATTTCTTTACCCACCATCACCATCAAACAGTCACCAGAATATGAATGTGCCTTTTAGTCACTCAGATGTTCCCCATTCATGATTAATCCTAGTTCCTATCAGAGTAGGAGAGAAAAAACAACATAATTTCTGCAGGACTTGCCTAGAGGGAATTGAACTCCGATTTAATAAATCACCTTCTTGTTTGTGCATCTAAAGTACTATTTTTAATTCTTCTTTTTCTCAAAGACCCACTGAATCTCAGTGTTCATTAGAAAGATGAATAATAAAGATTAATGTATGGTGTTACTTCTCTCTCTTTCTCTTAAAATATCAATACCATTCAGAGCTAGAGAGACACATGTCAGGCTTAGGGATGTGTAAGAATCACTAAGTCTGATCCTAGATAAATTCGTTTTATACAATGTTATTCCAAACAATGCTAATGGTCTTGATATAAGAACAAACACAGCATCTTTGAAATCTGTTGTTATAATAGGGATGGCAACTCTATTGGTTGGCTGCTAGTGCTGCTCCCTCATGTGGGGTGCAAAACTCAAAGGTGTGGCATTTTTCATCCATATCCTCCATATCACAAATATGATCAACCAAGAGACGTTATGATGGGGGGGATTTATTCTGAAATTGCTCCAATCTCAGATGAAGTCACCTTTCAAGAACACCCCCCTCCAATATTACCTGAACAACATATATAAGGAATGGAATTGCTACTCTTGTTATATATTTTCATAAACTTCTGATTGCTGAAATAATCCATTATAGATGATTGACTGGGGTCAGTATAAGTGGATGATAAGAAAAGCATTCTTTTCTCAATCAGAGAACATTATCTATGGATTTATGGGGAATGGGAAAGCCCATCATTATGTTGATATTCTGTGTTAGGACACTTCTCAAATCAGAGCATTGCCACCTGAATGGACTTCCAAGTTTGCAATTCTCTACTTTTGCTGTGCTGCTTGGGGAATACTCCTTGGTGACATACGCATAGTTCAGTATCACACAGGAGGACTGATTTAAAGCTCTTTTACCTTTTTGTTGTTTGTCCTCTGTGTTTAAAATTCTCTGCACAACTATCCTTCCAAAATGTCTGACAATAAATATTACTGAAGCACATTCAACTGTAGATATGTTCTTATTAATTCAAATACAGAAGAAAATCACTTATAGCAGCATATATAAGGGATAAGTTGGTGAAACTAGCCTGTTAAATTCCCCTTGTGTATAACTATTGATGAGAATGTAAGAATTCACACCCTGGCTTTGCATTTGCAGTAAAGAAAATCAATGAAAACTCACAAATCCTACCCAATCTCCCCTTGGGCTTCCATATTTATAATAGTTGTAACAATGCTAGAAGGACTTATCAAGCCACCAAGCTAATTCTATCAGCAACTGAGAGACTAAGCCACAACTACCTATGTAACCTCCAGAGTAATCTTATAGGACTTTTTGGAGGACTGGGTGCCCAAATCTCCCTTCCTGTAGCAACTATCTTGGATATCTATAAGATTCTACAAGTAAGGCATCTTTTCAATATAAATTTCATGCTACATAGTTTTACAAGGCAACTTCATATTGGAATGTTAAACATATTCAAGTTGCATAGATGAAAAATTATTATCCTGAAATTTCTAGAGTCAGATATTCAGAAATGATCCATGCAGCTCGCAAAATCTTCCAGGACTCCTTTAAAAAGTAAGTAAACGTAAAGTAAAAGTAAAATAATTTCAAAAAAATAATTTCAAAAAGTAAAAGTAAAATAATTTCAAGAATCTATCATGTTCAGGTTTCCTGGACTGTCCCGCCTATTTAAAAAGCTTGTTGGAAAAACATTCTGGGAATAAAACTGGTTATTCTGATTAATGTTTACAGTGTTTATTGCATAGATAGGAGGGAATGCTAATAAGCAACAGGCATGAAACTAATAGCGAGAAAATCTCAAAATGTTTACCAGGGAAGAGACAAGTGGCAGAAGGAGAACAACATTATTGTTTCAGTACAGAGAATGCAGGAGGAATAGAAAGAAATTAAGTGAACCAGTAACCTATTCTACAAGTCAACGAGGGGAGATGAGAAAAAAAGGATATGGACTGTAAAAAGAAACCATTGCACAAGAAAACACCAATCAGATTTCAGAAAAGAAAAGGAGACTTACTCAGAAGTATTGAAGGAAAGTTGTAACTCTTCAGAGAAACTGAAAAGTTAAAAAGCGCACTAGTTCTCCAAGTCAACTTGGATCATTAAAAAGTTTTATTTCACTAGCTGATAAGCCAGCACTGTCCAGGTATTTATTTATCCCAACCCTCCTTCCATGAACATTGCCACAATTTATAATGTTGGATTTTCCCCCTTACCAGAGGAGCCCCCTTGTGGAATACTGTGAAGCTGTTACCAACTCCACAGCGTTGTACAGTAGAAGCGATTTACTGCAACTGAAAGAGAGTTGGAAGTCAATGCTTTGCTTTTCTTTTTCACTATCTTTCCTCACTTCCCTTCCCTCTTTCCCTTCCCTCCTCATTGTTCTTTTATTTCCTTTTGTATTTTATAATACTTAATAACTTAATAAAAATGTTTGTCAAATAAAAAGAATTTACTGCTTTGGTTTGGTGTTGCGATATACGTGCAGGTATGCATCTGCCATACTGTAACACGTATAGAACAGAAGCAATAATTAACCATATGATTAAATCAGTAAACTAAAAGCAATAATTGGCCATATGATTAGATCAGTAAGACAAACTGTCCAACTCCAAGCGTTGATTAAATCAGTACCCTTAACACTAAGCAGATCAGCAACCACAGACTTGTAACTAAGCGTTGATTAAATCAGGGGTTACAACTGTTTAACTCTCAAACATTAATTAAGCATTGGATGTTTGCATGATGATAAAAGGTTTATTGACTATGAGTGTTCTTCGAGTCTACATGAGAGTAAATGAGTTACCATATACTGTAAACTTGCACAATCGTGATTGGTCCCCATTGGCTATGTGAATCCACCCCTCCCTTGTGTATGATCAATAAAAGAAGCCCCCAGACTTCGTTCTGGGTCGGTTTCGTCCCGAAGGAAATTCGTGTCCGAGTCTTCTTTCCTCATTGGCTTCATGAACCACCCGCGGAGAAATCGCATCTGGTGACCCCGACGTGATGATCTGTGCTGCCCATCTCATCTCACCCCCGGCCGGGAAAAGCCTCGCACCCAGGGCCGGCCGTCAGCGAACGGAGCACCCTCCCATTTCGTGAGTATGAGGTCGGGCTTCTCGAAGGAACGCAACTTCGGGATATCTCTAAATTTTCTGGTGTAATTATTCAAGTGATGGGCAAGTCGCTTCCCGTTTTCCCCTTGAAAGCATTTAATTGACTTATTGATTTATGTCTAAAATCATTGACCAATCTACCTTGAAAAAGGGGTCTTTAGGTGAAAACCTGAGAGTTCTGTTTTTTCCCTTCTTATTTTCTCCTTGTTCTTGTGTAAATGTGTGCCTAAGTTTTTGTGCACCCTCAAGGTAAATGTACCTAAAGTGTCTTCAATCCAAAAGACAGGGATTTTAAAGTGTTCAAAGAAAGAAAAGAGTAAACTGGCAGAAATTGCCTTCGCTCAGTTTGTTCCCCCCCCCAAAAAAAAGGAGTACAGAGAAGTGTTTTTCTTTCTTCCTTCCTTCCCTTTGCCTTAAAGTAACAACCCAGGAAATGTTTTAAGTTCATTTACAGGAAAAGTTTCATCCTTGCTTCTATCGTGTGTTTAAATGATTTTACCTGTTTATTTCCTTCCTGAAGCATGTGAATCCAAACCCCACTTTGCATCTGTGATATCCCCATAATGTTACCAGTTTATCTGTTTAGTAACTGATGATTTTACCTTTTTTTTAATTCTGCCTGCAAGCTTTCTACCCTCCCCAAGCCCCTCCCTTACCCTTAATCCCCCAACAATGCCTTTTCTGTGGGGGAGGGAACCTTGTTTTCATGTTTTTCAGGCCTGGAAGATTTACTCTTCAGGTGAGTAAAGATTTTTTCTTTTGGGGGAGGAGGAGAGTGTAGCCTTGTGTGTGTATGTATAAGATGAAGGAAATTCCTACTAAAGGTTTGCCTTCACCCTGAGTAAAAACCCTCTGCACATTTATCTGGCCAACCTACTCGAAACCTGGCCCCTAGAAGACAGTTTTCATTTAGATTTTGTAACAAATTTGCTGATTTTCTGGCCACCATCAGATGAACTGAAGATAAATTCTACCTGAGTTTCTTCCCCAAAGCGATTAAAGCCTGACTGAATGGGAAGACCTAGGTAATTGGACTTGATTACTTTGATGTAATGTCTGTTAAAAAAAATTCTTAGGTGTGCATCTAATAACATGTAGAATTGAATTGAATTGATGTTTGATCAGCTAGCTAAATAAAGACATTTGAAGATTTAAAGTGACAGAACCTCCCCCAGGCCTGAAAGTGTTGTTTCATGGTATGTGTGCATGTGTGTGTGTAATCATTTTCAGACCTGGAGGGAAGTTGAAATTTCTTAATAATAGAAAATGGAGCTCATTGGCTTATGTACAGCTCCCTGAAATAATTGTAATGATTGCTTTGCATGAAGAATGAATGAAATGGGATATTTTTGTGTGTGAAATTAATTTACACAAGCAGTCTGATTGCAGTGCAAATGTACAGTAAGTTGCAAAGTTGTTTAATGGTATGTGTGTGTATGCTTGTGTGTTATAATTTCCAAATCTGAAGGGAATGTGAGATCCTCTAATAAATAAAATGAAGCTTGGTGGCTTGTGAAAAAGCTTCCTGAAATAATTATAATGATTGGTTGGCATGAGCAAGCATGAGCTCTGATTGCAGTATGAATGTATATGTCCCCGAAAGTGATAACTGAAGAGATCCAAAGACCTGTGATTGCCTGCGTGAAACACCCCCCCCCTTTTTTTCCCTCTGAGTCATTCTTTGGAGGGAAGCAGGAAAGGTGGGGAGAGAGTGTGTGTCTGCTCATTTTTACAATGAAGGTGTGTATGAATGCTTCTGTGCATTTCCCCCCCCCCCTTCTTTCCCTCATTCCTTTTGAAGGGGGGCTGAAGTTTTCTGCTCACTTTAACTATTTTTTTCCTCTCTCTTCTGAAAATTTGGAGTAAATGGGTGACTTACTCCTTCACCTTTACCTTTTACTGTTATCTTTTCATCTATAAAAGTTATGCAACTACATTTCCTTTTCTGCTCTGAATGCAATTTTGATTTTTTCTCTTTTCCTTCTGGAACTTTTTGAGGTTTAAAATGCTTAATTAAACCTATAAACAGAAATGATTTTGAGATATTTTGCTTACATTTGTAAATGTTCTAACATACTTGATGAGAATTTGCTTCCATCTGAATGGAATCTAATATTTTGGAGTGTTGCCTCAAAGTACCTCTTTTTTTAATTGCATTTTTTTTAAAAAAGCTATTTTTCTTCCCTTTCTCTTCTACACCTGAGTGCATTTTTTTAAAAAGCTTGTGAGTCAAGGTACTCTACCCTATGATATTTTGTTTGTTTGTTTGCAATACAAGTTGTTGTCTCTTTTGAAAATTTACTCATCTTACTGCAAAAGTGTTTCAATCATAGAAGCAGTGGGAATGTCCTGTTCCATGAAATTTACATCATTTACATTGTCTGCCTTCTGGAATAATGTTTGGATTTCCACATTTGGACAGAATGGGTGAGATTCCACAACATGGGACTAAAGATATGTCTGTATAGAACTGTATATTTGGCCTCTCTTTTTCTTCACCTAAGACACAAAGGACTGCTAACTCTTGAATTGGCTGCTGGTGATTGCATTCTGATAAAATCTGACATGAGGAGAAAAAATTTAGCCAAGCCTGGGACAGACTCTACCTAGCCTGACTGACCACTCTTATCAGCAAGCTAAGCCTAATGCCATCCAGCAGATATGAAAGAATAGACCCTGAGATGGAGAAGTAAAGACCAAAGGACTTTCTTCCATCCCCAGAAGTCAGCTGTAAAGACTATAGGGAAGGGTGAAAATTGATCCTAAAGTTTTCTTTCTTTGCCTTCTTCACAGAAATTCATTGTAAGGTTTCTTTCTTGTCTCATTGATATTGTAATCAGTTTTAATGTATTCCTGTAAGAATTGTATTTTGAGAAGGGCTAGCACAGCAATTCTGAACACCTTGGATTTATGTCTGGTGGGAGGGAAAGTTTGTCCAAAATGTCTGTATTTTCTGTATTGTAGAAGCAGCTACACACACACACACACACACACACACCAGGAGAGAGAGAGAGAAGAGCCTATTCAGAATTAGATTGAAACTATCTCCTCTACACACAGTTTTTGCACATTAGCTAAACTCAATTTGGCCTCACTAAAATAAAAGCCAGGGCAGGTTGAAGAACCATCCCTTTTAAAATTGGCAGCCTATACCTTAAAGGGAAAGCAAGGCTGTGAATTTCTGCTTGTTTAAAACCTGTCTGGAAGCTCATATAAAGTGATATCTGAAACTAATTGGCATGGAAAATTGGATACTGTAAATTTCTTTCCAGAAATTTGTACCCTCGTTGCTAGACCTTCATGGCTGAAAGCTAAACACATGTGCATTCCACTCACATGTTTTGAAGAAAAAACAAAAGGAAGGGGGAGTATGTGGGAAATTTAATTTTACAAATTGCTGTTTTCAAATTGATGAAACTGGCAAGGTAGTGGCCAATCTCAGTTGCAGAAATTGGTACACGTACCCGTGCAAAAATGGACAGGATTAATGGATGATGCAGGCTTTCTGGGAGGAATTTTTTGCAATTGGAAACAAGCCGCCTTCATGGCAGGCATGGCGCTCCTAGGGTTTCTCCTTTTACCCTGTTTAATCCCAGTGATCCGAATCATTCAATCCACAGTAGAAAGTATGACACAGGGCAAAAACATTAACACAGCAATCTTTGATTCGCAACACAAAGCCCTACTGACAGCATTCTCTGATGAAGACCCAGAGAAAAACGATACTCCCTTCCGACTCCTCAAAATTTAAAACAAAAGGAGGAGATGTTGCGATATACGTGCAGGTATGCATCTGCCATACTGTAACACGTATAGAACAGAAGCAATAATTAACCATATGATTAAATCAGTAAACTAAAAGCAATAATTGGCCATATGATTAGATCAGTAAGACAAACTGTCCAACTCCAAGCGTTGATTAAATCAGTACCCTTAACACTAAGCAGATCAGCAACCACAGACTTGTAACTAAGCGTTGATTAAATCAGGGGTTACAACTGTTTAACTCTCAAACATTAATTAAGCATTGGATGTTTGCATGATGATAAAAGGTTTATTGACTATGAGTGTTCTTCGAGTCTACATGAGAGTAAATGAGTTACCATATACTGTAAACTTGCACAATCGTGATTGGTCCCCATTGGCTATGTGAATCCACCCCTCCCTTGTGTATGATCAATAAAAGAAGCCCCCAGACTTCGTTCTGGGTCGGTTTCGTCCCGAAGGAAATTCGTGTCCGAGTCTTCTTTCCTCATTGGCTTCATGAACCACCCGCGGAGAAATCGCAGTTTGGATGAGGTCAGGTTCCATAATATTCAATTGAACATTCCTCCTCATCCATAGCAACACTGAAAGGCAACTCAACAAACCTTTCTTCTTGTTCTGCCTTCTAGAACTATAAAATATAGGTGCCTTTTAAAGATGATTCATTTTCTTCTACAGAAAGAGAAGTCTTCCCATAAAGTATCAGGACATTGGATCTCAACATAGCCTCTGACTGAAGAAGTATTTCCATCACCCTTGATGGAGTTGTAATATGACTTAGGATCATGAGGATCTAATCAAGATATATGATTGTTTTGGATAACTATGGAACTATCTCTAACATTCCTTTCCTTGAAAAAGTTGTGGACAAACTGATTGCCCACAACCACAAAAGCCCCTAGAGAAGCAGGTTAATTGAACATCTTGCAGTTAGAGTTATGAGATGATTCAGTAAAGGAACTACCTCACACTTGCACAGACCAGAATCAGAGGAGTACAACTTTCCCAGTCCATATTTATCTCTCTGTTTTCATGAGAATCCTTATTCAGTACTCAATACAATACAATAGCAGAGTTGGAGTGGACCTTGGAAGTCTTCTAGTCCAACCCCATGCCTAGGCAGGAAGCTCTATACGGTTTCAGACAAATGGCTATCCAACATCTTCTTAAAGACTTCCAGTGTTGGGGCATTCACAACTACTGAAGGCAAAATGTTCCACTGATTAATTGTTCTAACTGTTGGGAAATTTCTCCTCAGTTCTAAGTTGCTTCTCTCCTTGATCAGTTTCCACCCATTGCTTCTTGTTCTACCCTCAGATGCCTTGGAGAATAGTTTGACTTCCTCTGCTTTGTGGCAACCCCTGAGATATTGGAACACTGCTATCATGTCCTTCTTTTCATTAAACTAGACATACCCAGTTCCTGCAACCATTCTTCATATGTTTTAGTCTCCCCTAATCATCTTTGTTGCTCTTCTCTGCACTCTTTCTAGAGTCTCCACATCGTTTCTACATCGTGGTGACCAAAACTGAATGCAGTATTCCAAGTGTGACCTTACCAAGGCATTATAAAGTGGTATTAACACTTCACATGATCTTGATTCTATCCCTCTGTTTATGCAGCCTAGAACTGTGTTGTCTTTTTTGGCAGCTGCTGCACACTGCTGGCTCATATTTAAATCGTTGTCCACTAGAATTCCAAGATCCCTCTCATAGTTACTACTATTGAGCAAGGTACCACCTATACTGTACCTGTGCATTTCGTTTTTCTTGCCTAAATGTAGAACCTTACTCTTTTCACCATTGAATTTCATTTTATTAGATAATGCCCAATGTTCAGGTTTGTCAAGATCCTTCAGTATCTTAAGCCTGTCTTCTGGAGTGTTGGCTATTTCTGGCAGCTTGGTATCATCTGCAAATTTGATGAGTTCCCCATTTATTCCCTCATCCAAATCATTGATGAAGATTTTGAAGAGTACTGGGCCTAAAACAGAGCCTTGGGGTACTCCACTGCATACTTTCCTCCATGTAGATGCAGTTCCATTGAGGACTACATGTTGAGTGCGGTTGGTCAGCCAGTTACAAATCGATCTGGTGGTGATACTGTCAAACCCACATTCTTCTACTTTATCTAGTAGTAGGTTATGGTCTACCTTATCAAATGCCTTACTGAAGTCCAAGTAAACTATATCGATGGCATTCCTCTGGTCCACTAATTTTGTCGCTTTGTCAAAGAATGCAATAAGATTAGTCTGGCATGATCTGTTTTTGACAAACCCATGTTGGCTTTTGGCTATTACTTTGTTTACTTCTAGGTGTTCAGTAATTCATTGCTTGATTATCTTTTCCAGAATCTTTCCTAGTATTGAGGTCAGGCTGATAGGTCTGTAGTTTCCTGGATTTATTTTTTTTTCCTTTTTTGAAGATGGGAATCACCTCAGCTCTTTTCCAATCCTTTGGCAGTCACCCGGTGCTCCAGAATCTTGAACGTTATAGTTCAGTGGTTCTGAGATCTTAATGACTTCAGGTTTCTACTGAGCATCTCAAACTCCATTCTGATAGGGTGATAGCAATTTTACACAAAAGCATCTCTTCTAAATTGTATCGTAGTGCCATTAAATGTTCCTGGTAATTCCTGTTCACTTGCCAAGTTGGGGTGGGGAGGAGGATGAAGGGTTTTTTCCCACTTTTTGTCATTATGAATATTTAAAAGTAACTAACTTTTCATATATAAAGTAGTCTCACAGCAAGGACACCCAAAACTGATTATGCAAGAAAATGATCAAGTAGTCATCTGGACTGAATTGTTCATGACTCCATACATTTTATTCCCATGAAAGGAACAATGCTTTCTATTTTCACTAAAGTGACCCCACATTTACATAAAATGGAGTTCTGGCCATGCTGATTTCTTTGATCATCCAAAGTTGTCACCTATTATCAAAATGGCAGCTGCAAAACATATCTTCAAATTAGTTTACGAAGTTCTGAAGCAGATCTCTTGGCATCACCACTATCAAACTTTCCTTAAAATATTAATGACATTTTACCACTCAAATATTCCCATTCCTGATCCTTGCCAAATGTTGTACTTCCTATAATAATAGGAGAGAAAACGAAATAGTTATATACAAAAAAAATGGTTTCTTTGGGACTTCTCTACGGAACTGAATTCTGACTTAATAATTACCTTCTTGTTTGTATATCTAAATTGCTATTTTTCAATTCTGCTCCGGCTTGAAATACCACTAAATTTCAGGCTCCTTTAGGAAAAGAAAGACTGATGTAACATGTTGACCCTCCCCCCTTTCTCTTAAAATATCAATAATATTTAAAGTAAGAGAGAGATATGGCAGGCTTATGGATAGGTAAGGATAGCCAAGTCTAATCTTTGAAGAGCTTCAATTCATGGTAGACACTGTTGACTACTAATGATCATGATGTACAAATAATTAAAGCCTCTGTGAAATCTGTCCTTTTGATGTGGGTGGCAACTCTACTAGTCTGGCTGCTAGTGCTGCTCCCTCACATGGGGTGCAAAACTCACATATGCAGCATTCTTCATCTATATCCACCATCTCACAAGTCTCATCAGCCAGGAGATCTTATGGTTGGAGCCATTTCTTCTCAATTTGCTCCCATCTCGGATGAAGTCACCTTTGAAGAATACCCCCCACCAGTACTACAGCATTTGTAAGGAACAAATTACTGCTATTGTTTTATATTTTATACATTTCTAATGTCTGAAATAATGCATCATGTCACTGTCATCAAAGAATAATAGATGATTGACTGGAGTTAATATCAGTAGATGCTAACAAACATGCTCTTTTCTCAACCACGAGACATAATTTGTGGACTTATGGTGAATGGAGAAGCCCATCTATGTGGTGATGCTCAATGTTTAAATCACACTTCCCAAATCAGGGCATCGTCACATGGATGGGATTCCAATCTTCCATTATTCTCCACTATTGCCATCTGATTGGAGAGTACTTTGTGCTGACAAACACTCAGCTAAGCATTACACAGATTAAGGAATGTTGATTTAAAGTTCTTTTATTTTTTTTCTTCATTGTCTTCCTGAATAAGCAAGTTCATTGTTGCCTTATATCTAAACAATAACCCATCAAATTCTAATCCATAACACAGTCATGTCCCTGACTCAAAAGGAAAATTATTCAAAGAATGTCAAACAAAGGGCCTGACTCTTTGCCAAATATCTGACTATATTTCTTTTGGGAAGACAAAAAACATACATGATATATGTGGATTCCAGACATTCACTATGCCCTGTGTTTGAAATTCTTTGCACAAGTTTCCTTTTGAAATGTCTGTGTTATGCATATATTAATTCAGATACAGAAGGGACATCATTTATACTAACAGAGATATGAGACAACTTGGTGAAACTACCTACTGAATTTACTTATTTGTATAACTACTGATTAGAATATAAGAACTGGTAAAATATACTTCTGACATGCAACTCTCATTGTAGTGGTGTTTCAAACAATTACCAGCACATCCTGGCTTTGGCATTTGCAGTAAAGGAAATCAATGAAAACACGCAAATCCTATCCAATCTCACCCTTGGCTTCAATATTTATGATAGTTATAACAATGCTCAAAAAACTTATCACACCACTATGCTACTACTATCAGCAATTGAGAGACTGGTCTCCAACTATCTATGTAACATCCAGAATGTCATAAGTATTATTGGAGGACTGGATGCACAAATCTCCTTTTTTGTGGCTACTATTGTAGATATCTATAAGATTCCACAGGTAAGACATCCATATAAATTTCATGCTAGTTTTATTGTCCTATTTTCACAAGACAATTTAATATTGCAATTTTAAGTATACTCAAGTAGCACAGATGAAAAAAAACTTCTGAAAATTCTAGAATCAAATATTGAGAAAGTGATCCATTTGTTACACAACATTACATCATTTATATGGAACTAAATCCCTTGAACCTAGCAGAAAGTACTGTATATAACAAGACATATGAGTTTTCTTATTACTTCTCTAACTTCTGTAGGATTCCAAAATTCAATCCAAAATTGTTGGGTGGTTCTAAACAACCGCCTTTCTGGGACTAAAATGCTATATAATGTTTGTAGTTCAGTGACTTGTCCAAAACTCAGACTTTACTTTAAGCAAAATAAATAGCCTAAATCATGCATCAAATTTAGCAATAATATAGTTCATATTTATGGATGTAACATGTTTATAAACTTTGTAACTGGGATTTGTTAATCTAAATTTACCTTTAAGTATGTAGCATAAACTCAGCAATGAGATAAAAGTGAAATCAGTATGAGACATAACTCTCAAAAACTTATGATTCACTATTACCAAAGCAACCAATTTGCAAATTAATGTACATTGATATTAGCATGGTTTTCATTGATAAATTCTAAGATAAATTCAACCACCTATCTTGTTTACCTTAATCTAGATGAATCAAACCACTAAATATAGATATAATTTCACTAAACTCATACCATTACGAGAAACTATTGTTGCAGAAAAATGTATAACTATAAATTTTAATTATATATTAATAACCAACAATCCTCAATTACATATAAAATTTACAAAATAGTAACAACTGTTTGTGAACTGATTTCCAAATGTCCCTTCATATAGAAATTAAACAATGATATTACCCATCCCCTAGCAGCTACTGCTTCATTTAAATGAGGTCAGATTCTATAATATTCTATTAGAAATTCCTCCTGATTAATAGCAACACTGAAATGCAATTCAACAAACTTCCAACAACTTCCATGCCATTGTGACTTCTAGAATTACAAATTTCAGGAATAGAAATTCAAAGAATTTTTCAATATGGCAAGCAAAATTCTTTTAAAGCATTGGTAGAAGATGAATAATTAAATATATGTTGATTACTATGAACACTTAAACGTGTTATCTAGATGCTGCTCTTATCTTTTTTCTTCTGCTTCTCTCTAGCTCATTTATGGCTCTGCTCCAATAATGAATGATAAAACTCCAGGCCTTTCCTTTTATCAGATGGTTCCTCCAGACGAACTTCAGCATAATGGGATTGTCTCTCTGCTGCTGCATTTTAACTGGACATGGATTGGAATCCTTATTGTGGACAATGAGCACAGCGAAAAATTTCTAAAAACAGCTATTCCTCTTTTTTCCAAAAATGGTATTTGCATCTCTTTCATTGGACATTTTCTCAGAGTAACAGAGGTCATTAAGATTGATGGGGTGCTTCAACAGGGGGCAAAAATGTATGATCAAATTATGGATAGTAAGGCAAATGCAGTGGTGTATAATGGAGAATCTTTTGCAATGGGAAATTTGTTATGGCTTCAGTATATTCCAAATCTAGAAGAGGTGAAAAGTAAACCAAAAGGTATTGTTTGGATTATGACTGCACAGATGGAGTTCAGTTTAACCCCTCTTCAACGTACTTTTGATCTCAAAATAATAGATGGTGCCCTTTCCTTCAACATGCATTCCACTCCTTTACCAGAGTTCAAATCATTTGCTGAAAAACAAAATCCCTTTGGCACAAAGAAAGATGGATTTCTCAGACAGTTCTGGCAAGAAGCCTTTGACTGTGCATTCCCAGATCCAACTCTGACTAATGAGCATGAAAATATTTGCAATGGAAAAGAGAATTTAGGGAGCCTTCCTGGGACCTTTTTTGAAATGGAGATGACTGGCCACAGCTACAGTGTCTACAATGCCATTTATGCCATAGCTCATGCTTCACATGCTCTGTTCTCCTCTAGAAATACTGAGAGATCAATGGTGGCTAGAATAGGAAGGAAGATTCCTCATCAAGACTTCTGGCAGGTAATAGCCTCATTAGGCAGAATAATATGACTCTAAGGTTGATGGAAAACCTGAATCATTATTTGGATTGACTTCCCACACAGAGTTTCTGGTGCTTTTTGAGATTGGTTGTTTTCTGGCAGGGGTTTCATTATCCAGTTAGGTAACATCATCAATGCTAAAAGGAGTGGGATCTAACAGAAAGCTATTCCCCATGAATATTTGTTTTCCTGTGTCTTTTTTCCCCCAAAATTTTATACTTTATTAAATATACTTGCCCAAAACAAACTATTCATTTTCTTCACTGCGCAGTCTGGCATTTGTACTGGTAACATTGATAGCAAGTTGAGCTCCCCAATTATCATCCTGCTCTTTGATAAAACATTATGAGCAATTTCTGTGCAAAATGACTAGTTACTCATCTTTAGCACCTCCAGTTTATTGACATTATGAACAAGAAACTTCTGGAATCCCGAGGGCAGAATTTGTTCTGTTTTCTTATTGCTCCTATAGCCAATATTGGGCATCAACATCTGGCCTTTAAATCTTCTGCAAACTCTGTTGTCAATACTTCTTGGTTTGTGCCAGTTATGCTTGATTTTGACATAGCGATCAGATTGATGACCAATGATTTTCTTGGTCCTCTTTTTGAGGACCTATATCTTTTTAGCTAGCTTACTTGTGAACATCTTTAATTTGGTAAAGATTTTTTCCATTAAGCAATATATTGAGGGGGAGGTATCAATTCCTTTCATTTATTTCATTTTTCACCAAAAAATAATCTCCTCTTACTGATTATTTTAATTCATATCCTTGGTTTCAATTTTCTCTTTAATTGAAATACTGTCAGTACAAAAATGCATAGAATGCAAAATTCTGATTTTCTGATCTAAATATTATCACCAGGGGGACTAGCAATTTAGTCTCCCTAAAGTGTTACCTTTTCCTTTCAATTTAGCTCCACTACTTTCTGAGAAATGTTGCTTTTAACAATGGTGCTGAGGAACAGGTCTCCTTTGATCAGAATGGGATTGTAGCAGCTGGCTTTGATATTATCAACTTGATGACTTTCCCAAACAATTCGTTTCTTCATGTGAAAGTTGGAAATGTGGACCATTCAGCTCCTCCAGATAAAATATTAACCATCAACAATGAGATGATTACATGGCATAGCTGGTTTAACCAGGTAGGTTTAATTATTGTCCTTGATTCTGAATAAAGCAGGCTTTCTCTAATTTGATATGTAACTTCATCATATTGGAAAAAAGGACATTATTACATAAAGTTAGCTCCCTGTAACTAACCAGCAGCATATTGTCATATCTGAATATTTGTAAGCATGATCCATTAACAGTTTTTAAGTAAAAGTAGGGCATCATTACTTCATCATATAATATAGTTATATAATAAAATATTTAAGCAATATTTGTCTCAGCTCACCATAGGCCTATGCTAAACTTATTATTCAGTCCAGATTTTTCTTTCTTTTCTGATCTCATGATTTCACTTGTTTCTTTTAAAACATTTATTTTTAACATATTTAATTGAGATTTATATTATTGCTTTTACAATGTAAACCTCTTTCCCAAATTATTGTTTCTATTCCTAAACTGGAAAGATGCCCGTGCCATATTTGTATCACTTCAAATGTGGACACTTGACCAAAAGCATCCATGTGCATAAGTTTCATCTTTAATTACCAGGTGATACCTGTTTCTGTCTGCAGTGAGAGCTGTTATCCTGGTTATAACAAAAAAGTGAAGGAGGGAGAGCCATTTTGCTGTTATGACTGCCTCCCATGCCCAGTGGGGAGAGTTTCAACTGAGAATGGTAAGAGATATTCATCTACTAATTAACATATTTTCATTAAATTCAACATGGTGTGGGATGAATAATTTCTGCTTTCTGGAATATTCTGGCATAAATTTATCCTTACTTTTGATAGTAATGATAAAGAAATTAAGTTATCAGATCTTTGTTGACACCTGTAAGAGATTTCATGTTGCAAAGAAGGATGAAGAAGAATGAAACAAGGCAGGGAGTGTGGAGCCACTTTCCATTGGATTTGAAAGAATTAAAAGAAAAATATTTTAAAAGTTTCCTTTTGTTTTGACTTACATATGGAATTTTTCAGAAGTAACTTGTACCATGAAGTGTTTTATAATCAAACAACAGCTGTTTATCACAAATAAATGAGAATTATTCATACCTATGTAGGAAGAGTGAAAGAATAAGACCTAACATTTTTAAACTGGTGAGAGCTCAGGAGAGAAAACACAAAGTATTTCATATGGTTCCCAAGCTCTATGTAACTTAAATTTATTTAAGTAAAAACAATGTTATTTTAAAATGTATTAAAATAAATATACAATATATAGCTAATCTATTAAAGCCCCTATTTTAGGTGATATAGTCTATCTTAGCCACCTTTATCATTTATTGTTTACTTGGTATCAGTAATATGTTTTCTTTTGGTATTTGTTGGCTTTGACATTTCTTCTTTCTTTTATGTCACCAAGACTGTCATAGCTTCAGAAGAGTAGCCATCATTAAATAAAGAAATATAAATATTGGCAAATGGGTCAGAGCACATGAACATCTATCATTGCTTCAGATTATAAACTTTTAATATCCACAGACTATCTGGAGAAAGGAGAGAGGGAGGGAGGGAAAGATAGACAGACAGACGGATAGATAGGTAGGTAGGTAGATAAATAGATGGTAGGTAGGTAGATAGGTAGATAGATAATATTGTTAATTGAAACAAAGTAATTACTATTAAATGAAATAAAACTTGCATGCCAATTAAATTTAGCAGGAATCATGGTAATTATATAAAGATTATCAAGAGATTTTTTTTTTTGTAGAGATTTTATTAATATTTGTAGGCCGCCCTTTTCCCTGAGGGGACTCAGGGCGGCTCACATAAAATCAGGGAGGGGGAATACAAACATTAACATAGAGACATATAATAAAATAGTAAGCAACATACATTCATCATTCGGGAGGGGCGGCTATCCTTGTCCCCAGGCCTGACGGGCTAGCCAGTTCTTAAGGGCTGTGCGGAAGGCCTGGACGGTGGAGAGGGTACGAATCTCCACGGGGAGCTCGTTCCAAAGGGTCGGGGCTACTACTGAGAAGGCCCTCCTCCTTGTAGTTGCCAGCCGGCACTGGCTGGCCGATGGAATACGGAGGAGGCCTAATCTATGAGATCTTATTGGTCGCAGGGAGGTAATTGGCAGAAGGCGGTCTCTCAAGTATCCAGATCCACTACCATGCAGGGCTTTATGGGTGACTAATAACACCTTGAAGCGCATCCGGAGATCGACAGGTAGCCAGCGCAGCTCGCGGAGGATAGGTGTTATGTGGGTGAACCGAGGTGCACCCACAATCACTCGCGCGGCCGCGTTCTGTACTAGCTGAAGTCGCCGGATGCTCTTCAAGGGCAGCCCCATGTAGAGCACATTGCAGTATTCCAGCCTAGAGGTCACAAGGGCCCGAGTGACTGTTGTGAGAGCCTCCCGATTCAGGTAGGGTCGCAACTGGCGCACCAGGCGAACCTGGGCGAATGCCCCCCTGGTCACAGCCGTCAAGTGGTGGTCAAACGATAGCTGTGGATAGATTAGATAAATTAGATTAGATAAAAAATCTAATCTTTCTAACTTTATAATCATAAGTTAGATTTATTGCTGTAATATGATGAAAAGGCCATACTCAACAGATTTACACAACCTATATGAGAATAACATCATCTATTTTTTTCCAGATAGAAATGAATGTTCCAGATGTGAAGACAAATTCTATCCAAACAAGAAACGTGATTTTTGTATTCCCAAAACTATTACATTCCTGACTTATGGAGAACCATTAGGGATCACTTTAGCCTGTCTTGCTCTTGCTTTTTCTTTGTCTACTCTTCTTGTGCTTGGAGCGTTTATGAGGCACCACAATACTCCCATCGTTATAGCCAACAACCGGGACCTCTCCTATACACTCCTCATTGCTCTCCTGTTCTGCTTCCTTTCGGCACTGCTCTTCATTGGCCAGCCAGGAAGATTTACATGCCTCCTCCGACAAACAACTTTTGGTGTGGTCTTCTCAGTGGCTGTTTCTTCAATCTTGGCAAAGACCATCACAGTGGTTCTGGCTTTTATGGCCACCAAACCAGGATCCAGAATGAGAAAATGGGTGGGGAAAAAATTAACTAATTCCATTGTTGTTAGCTGTTCCCTGATCCAAGCAGGAATTTGTACTCTCTGGCTATCAATTAACCCTCCATTTGCAGATGTTGATATGTTTTCAATTACTGAAGAAATTATCCTGCAGTGTAATGAAGGCTCTGTGACCATGTTTTATTTTGTTCTTGGCTACATGGGTTTCCTGGCTCTTATCAGCTTCATCACAGCTTTTCTTGCCAGGAAATTACCTGACAGTTTCAATGAAGCTAAGTTTATCACCTTCAGCATGTTGGTCTTTTGCAGTGTTTGGTTGTCCTTTATCCCAGCATACTTGAGCTCCAAGGGAAAATACATGGTGGCTGTGGAGATCTTTTCTATCTTAGCTTCAGGTGCTGGACTTTTGGGTTGCATCTTTTCCCCCAAATATTATATCATTGTGTTTCGGCCAGACCTGAACAACAAGGAGCAACTAATGAGAAGAAAGGACTGATCAATATAATCACTCTTTTATTCTCTTTCAAAATTTAATATAGATGTTTCATTGCTATACAATATAGAATATTCATTGAAAAAGGTTTCAAAAGGTTTAATTTTAAATTCTACTCTATCATTTCTACTAATTCTGTAAGAATCAACTATAAAGTATAGTTAGCATGCCTAAAATATAATAAAGATATGCAATCTCATGGTGTTTCTCCTTGTCTCAGTGATAGCTAGACAGCTGTGCAATGCCTCAGCAGCAACACTATGTCTCCATTTCATAGGCAGTAATTTAAAGGAATTGGCATCTTGTTCTCAATTCAAAGAGGCTGCCAATCATTATCATTCAGATAGCTATAGCTCCACCATTGCTACAACCTCAAACAGTTATGCAAATGGGCCTCTTGTCTACAATTCAGCATCATCTGGTTGTACAGATAGATCAAAATCATCCACTTGTATAAAGCAAGCTGCACTAGCAACTAAGGGAGCTGCAATATGGGACATTAACTACTGTTCCTTAAGAGTTCAATATTAGCCTTTAGTTTAATCAATTGTACTGATTGGTTGCTAATCATATTTTTATTTCTGGGCTCCCCTAATTGTATATCTCCTTTAAAATCCATGTCATCTGATGCTATTTGTACTGTCACTGTAAAAGACCTTAATTCATTCCTGAAATGAGGAATGGTGAATAATACATTTTTTTGAAATAAGTTTCCATTCTCACATGAAGTTGGAAATTGACAGACATGAGTGGAATGTCAACTTTGATTACAATCATGGAAATCACTAAAAGAATAAGTAAAGCCAGGCAACAAAAATTAACACAACAAGGCATTTGTCAATAATTGATTGCCAAGCAGTGTCCCCCCTTCCATTCATGAGACATTTCACATATCTGGTGGAATTAGCAATATATTGGGTAGCAATCAAAATCAGCAAGCAACAGGGCCACCAAAGGGTTAACAGATAAAGAAATTGAAACTTTTTTATTAGCTATGTCCTAAATGGAGATAGGATGTCTAAGTTGGATAGAATGGCTAAAATACAACGAACAAAATCTATGTCTCTATGGAACTCATAAAATTGATGACATTGTCCAAGTGACACAAAAGTAGCCACAAGTGCCCCCTCCAGCTCTAAATGATAGATTACCACACTGCCCAGTCCAATTGCTGGGTGCTGGTAGAGTTCTCCCATTTTGTTATGTTGAAGGGGTTCATCACAACTTCCCCTGTTTAATTATTCTGATTTGTCCAAGATTCTATGATCACAAACAACCACAGACATACCAAACTAATCAAGGGCCTTACTGTGATGCTTCCCCAGATGCTTGGAGAACAAGGAAGGGCCAGCTCCAGGAACTTCAGAGGGAGGAAAGGAGGAGCATCAGGAAGATAACAAGTCCTCCAAGGCAGGAGTGGAAGGGATAGAGGAAGAAGTGAAGCTAGAAGCCTTGAAAGAGGCCTCAGAAGAACAAGCATCTGGATGGAGAGGAAAGGGGTGAAATGCAGTTAGAACAGGGTGTCAAATTCATATCATCACAGTGATGTCACATGACATATCATGACTTTTTTCCTTTGCTAAACTGGGCATGGTTGTGGCCAGTGTGTGATGCTGGGAATTTGATACCCCTGGGTTCAAGTTGAACAATCATAGCTGCAACTGGTCAACAGGTCTAAGGAGGAATTGCCTCCTTCAATGGATCTCAGAACATAGAGCTGAATGGAGGGAGGTGCAATGGAGGTCAATGAAGGTACACGCAAGGGGGCAACCTTGCCCCTCCTGATGAGTTTCATCAATGCATGCCTACGTAGCCTGACACATAGAGCAACACAATGTTGCTCCCATTTTCTCTGCCATGTGTGTGCTCCAACTCCATGACTCTGATTATCATGACTTTGTACATGTGCTTTATGTGACATCATGTTTGGATTTTGGACCTACGTCTTGGACTTTGGACCTCTACCTTAGCTTGGATTTACTATTATGGACTCTAATCTGTGTCTGGATTTTGGATTGTATGTGTAGATTTGTAAACTTGTGCCTTTAGCTGTGGACTTTGCAACTCTGTGCCTAGGCTGAACAGACATGGATACAGTAGCTGATGTGAGTGGAACCTGGAGAATACTAAAGAGGACTTGTAGTTCTTAATAAAGTCTTTAAAGATCCCCATGTGTGTGGACTGGAACAGGACACCTCACATGTCAGAGGACACACACAATATCTAATTTATCTCCACGTCCTATGTTAATGAACTTCACCCATTGGCATGCAGATCTGAAATCAGAATGGCCTCTCTAATTCACTGCTATCATTTGATTTGAGGTCAAGGAGATGAGATAAAGCAATCTAGATAAAGCAATCACTTGAAGATTTGTACAAGTGCATGTATGAGAAGACAGTGATAATAACACTAGCAAAAAGAAATATTTTGCACTCTTATTGCATTGACTGAATGCCACTCAGCTGTCTTTCTTAAGGTGATTGTCTCCTTAAGATAAGGATGTTATATATAGAGCCGAGGTGGCGCAGTGGTTAAATGCAGCACTGCAGGCTACTGCTAGATCAGCAGTTCAGCGGTTCAAATCTCACCGGCTCAGGGTTGACTCAGCCTTCCATCCTTCCGAGGTGGGTAAAATGAGGACCCAGATTGTTGGGGGCAATATGCTGACTCTCTGTAAACCGCTTAGAGAGGGCTGAAAGCCCTATGAAGCGGTATATAAGTCTACTGCTATTGCTATTGCTATTGCTATGTTCAAAAAAAATCACAATGCCAAGAAGAATTCTCAAAGATTTGATGGACAAAACCATTCAGTTTCATGAGAATCTCAACTTTAGACAGACAGCAGCAATGGAGATGATTGGAGTCTCATCTAATAAAATGAATTTAGAATATTTTGAGTCTTTGGAAGGAAATGGCTAGCAACCTCCTCAATTTTTTATTTATATATTGTTTAATTAAATGGATTCGTTTCTCTACCCAGCTCATAGATGCAACACATTAAAAAATAGAATATGAACAATTGAAAGCTATGATAAACAACCCCCAATGATGACAATAACATCTAATGCACCTAGACTCCTGACTACTATGCCCTTAAACACATGTAGATTGCCCATTCTTTATTAAAGATTGGCTGAATTGGGACTAATCTTAATGTGTGTGGAATTCTACAAGATGAGTACCATGACCAAAATTAGCTGTAGCTCTTTTGAGTTGGATTCCTGTTCCTTGTGCTTGATTAAGACTTTAAATGAAGTGGCAGGAGATTGAATCTGAACATTATCAATCTCTGACTGCTGGAGTATTTCTATTATCTCTAAATGAGGTGTAGTATCATTAAGAACCCTTCTTCTGATCTGATTGTTTTGGACAACTACAGATCTATCACCAACATTCCTTTTCTTTGAAAAGTTAGGAAGAAAGTGAGATTCAGATAATCTATTTCTAGAGACCTTTGCAGTTAACTTTAACTGCAATGGTCTCTAGAAGTAGATTATCTGAACTTCTTGCAATCATAGTTGAGACTAGGATCAGAGATCTCCTTAGTCTATCAGCTTTTATAAGAATACTAAGTGCCCAGAGACTTGAGATTGCTTCTGAACTCTTCAAAGTCCCTTCCGATAGAATTATATAAATTTTCTGCAGATTATTTCTTCTAAACTGTTCTTGCATTTTAACTGGACATGGATTGGGATCCTTATTATGGATAATGAACAGGGAGAAAAAATTATAGAAACAATGATTCCTCTTTTTTCCAAACATAGGGTTTGTGTTTCTTTCATTCAATGATTTCACAAATTTACTGATTTCAGTAGAATTGATGGCATGCTTCAACAGGGGACAAAAGTCTATGATTACGTCATGGGTGATGAAGCTAATGTATTGGTGTTCAATGGAGAATCCTTTACTATGGGCTATTTTCTATGGCTACAATATATTCCAAATATAGAATAGGTGAGAAGTAAACCAAAAGGTATTGTGTGTATAATGACTGCAAAGATGAAATTCAATTTAATCCCTTTTCATCGTGCTTGGGATATCAAAATAATTGATGGTGCACTTTCCTTCACGGTGCATTCCACTGCTCTACCAGAGTTCAGATCATTTGCTGAGGAACAAAATCCCTTAAGTGCAAAGGAAGATGGATTTATCAGACAGTTCTGGCAAGAAGCCTTTGACTGCGTACTCCCAGGTACAACTCTGAGTTATGAGCATGAGAATATTTGCAATGGAAAAGAGAATTTGGGGAGCCTTCCAGGACCTTTTTTGAAATGGAGATGACCGGCCACAGCTACGTGTCTACAATGCTATATATGCCATAGCTCATGGTTTACATTCTCTGTTTTCTTCTAGATATGCTAACAGGTCAGTGATGGATAGAATAGAAAGGAAAATTCATAATCAAGATTTCTGGCAGGTAATAGATCAAGAAGATCTTCATTCTTCTGGTTTTAATATATTATTATATATTATAATGTAGATGTAATATATTATAATGTAAGTGGTATATTTTGTGTATGTATATGCACTGTATATCATTTAATGAAAAGAAGGACTAGGAGTAAGATAATAGCAATATTCCAATATCTAAAGGGCTGCCACAAAAAAGACAGGGTTTCCTGCCTGATCAGTGGGTTGGACTAGAAGACCTCCAAGGACCTTTCCAGCTGTGTTATTCTGTATATTCTATCTATATCTCTACTTCCTTCCCTCCTGAATCCCCTGTGGAAATATATCTATGTATGATTGTATGATTATCTGACTCCAAAAGTCGGAAAATGTCCAATCATTTTTTTTGTAATAACTATGATTAAAAGTTACTGAGGGAAATGCACAGTAGTGGAATTCATTCTGTCCATCTCTTTTGAACCAACAGTATTTTGGTTTCTTCTACTAATCTTTTAACATGTGTCTCACTTCCTCTTTAATTTCATATGGATGACTTAATGACCCATTGGGTCATTCTTTTTTCATATTATATAACCTTGTGCCAGTTAATCTATCTTCACAACTCTCAAAAAATCCCCAGTGAAGAGTTCTCATCCTCCCTCTCCTCAGCTGATCCATTGAACTGCTTTCCATTTTGCTAGGGGAAAAGAAAGCTATGGGAACCAAAAATCATGAGGAAAATTACATCTCCATTCCCCAATTGAGCATATCCCCAGAGGCCCCTTCCCCTAGAGATAAAGAGGACTCATCCAGCAACAACAGGAAGTCCATAGCCAGCTGTATCTCACCAGCATTCCCACAGGAGTCATGGGTCTAAGCATTCTGTACATTAACCTATCTGAGTTACCTTGGTTCAATAATATTTGTTGCACACTTTCAAATTTTTCCCAGTTGAATGTTACAAACAAACAAACACAGGGTTTTAGTAATATGTAGATATAAGAAAAAGAAAATTGCTTAGAAGACAAGTTAAGTTAAACTGAATAGAAACTGATCAAATACTTTTGTTTGATGATTAGAGGCAATTTCACTCTGACAAACCCCTGTTAATTTTCAATTGTCCTGTAGAGAAATTGAAATTATGGATTGCTGATTTTTCTCGGCCTGTAATTATGTAAAGGCAAGTAATTTTCTTGCTTCTCCAAACCTCTACTGAATCTCAGTGAACAATATCAAAATTACAAAGAAAAATAAGGATGTTATTAATATAACCCACACAGTTTACAGTTAGAATGATTATGAAGGTGTACTTGTATGTTGCTCTTACTATGATTAATTGTGTTTTTCAGTCCTCTGAGAAATACAGATTTGACTGATATAAGCCTGCAGACAAAACTAAGAGTATTGCAGATGAAAATAGATGGATTTGTGTACTGAAAGAGGATTGTATTTGTATTGAGGATGTTAATTTTAGTGATTTTGATAGTGGGTTGTTTTCCAAATATGGTAGGCAGAGCTCACAATTTAAAATGCAATATCCATGATCTTCACCCTCCACTCCATAAATATCATAAGCAAGGAGATCTTATCATTGGTGGTGTACCTACTCTTTCTGGCTTGCTCCCAGTGTCAATAGGCTTCAGAAAACTACCTCCTGTGGCATTCTCTGAAGAAATTCTGTAAGGATTTAAAATTTTGAATATGTTTATTTGGCTTTCTTATGTCCTTGGAAGAATCCATTTTAGAGCTCCAAATAAAGACTAGAGCTGAAAAACATCCCATGCAAGATTTGTCCCTAAAAGTTATATTTGTCAGATTTGGCTATTTTGACTCAGGATGCAAATCATGTTTTTAGTATTGAAGTAATATTGAAAAGGAGGGTGGAATGAAACACTCAAGAAAATGTATTTCAGTCCATTTGTGTAACTTGTAACTGAATAGTCTTCAGTTTGTTTCTTTCAGTACTTCATTCTTTGACATCACAATCTTCCATTTTGTCTGCTCCACTCATCTTGTAACTCATTTTTTTGACTGCATTGAACAATTTGTATTATCAGCTGTTTCCATTATAAATAATGTCACACAAGCATTATTTTCTCTTCAGAGTCATAGGAGTGTTTCCTATGAACATAGCTCCTATGTACTGTCATACTGAAATATAATCCATTGATGTTCTTTGCGAAATCTATGAAATTAAGTCTACTTAATTTTCTGGACATTTTAGAATTTTTTAAAAGAATAAGATAGTTGGACGGGACCTTGAGGTCTTCTAGTCCACCCCTTGCTCAGGCAGGAAACCCTATGCTATTTCAGACAAAGGGTTGTCCATCCTCTTCCTTAAAATGCCCAGTGTTGTAGCATTCACAACTTCTGGAAACAAGACTTCTGGTGGATAATTTTGAGTTTATTGATGCCAGATAGCAAAGTTGCCAATAGTCTTTTTTTAAAACTGCCTATTTCTCCATTTATAGCTTCCTGGCTACTCATATTTTCTTACCTAAGTACACCTTGAAGTGAAGAGTTTCTTCATATCTTCCCTTGAGATAGAATGAAATTATAGGAAATCAAGAATAGGGAAGGTGCTCAGGAGATAAGATGTTCTGCACATTCATCCTGTTAGCCTAAAGCAAAATAAGAGCTTCCCACAGCCATGAGAAAATCTTCCTAATTTTCTTCTCCTTTGAAGAACAAAACATTTTCTAGCAACTACATTGGCATTTTTTTTAAAAACCACATAATTTTGTGAGAAAGAAATTGTATTTGATGAAAATATGTTATGGTTTTATATGGAATTATTACAAACAGCAAAGATCAATTATTCATGGGAACTGTTCTCCAGATCCTGAGACTAAGGCTGTACTTAAAGATCACTTACCTTGATCATGCATATGCATAACATGCCCTCTTTTGATTTTGAGGAGATGGTAGTTATAATTCTAATTTTGTTTCTTTTCTCATTGCCTCAGAAAAGATAACAACATTGTAATAATATCCAAATCTCACTGACAATCATAGAAACAAGCAATACAAACAATTTAATATATATGGTATGCATAGGATTTTCCTGTAAATGCTAGTCATCGTTCTGATATCAAATACAACTCCTGTTATAGGCTGATACCTAAGAATTACCAGCACATCCTGGCCTTGGTATTTGCAGTAAAGGAGATCAATGAAAACCCACAGATTTTATCCAATTTCACCTTGGGGTTCCATATCTATGACAGCTATGACAATGCCCAGAGGACTTATCAGGCCACCATGCTATTTCTATCATCAGAAGAGAGGTTGATTCCCAACTATACATGTGACAACCAACACAATCTGGTAGCAGTTATTGGGGGTCTTGATTCCACTGTGTCTCGTTATATAGCAACTATTTTGGATATCTATAAAATTCCACAGGTAAGATAATTATTCATTTTTTCATACCACTATTTTATAACATAACCATGTATATTTCCAAATTTGCTCATTTTATTTGTATTATATCAGAAGCAACAATGCACAATTAATTCTTAACTGATGTCAGAGTTCATGATATCAATAGAATCACAAAGAATATCTTTGAGGAATTTTTTTAAGCCTTCTGCTATTTACTATACACAGACACCTAACATCCCATTCTAACCTACCAGAGGCATAACACAAATCATTTAAGTGTTTTAAAGTCTTTATCCAATGGAATTTATAACCATTGGATTTTTTGGGCTGACAAGAATTCAACATATCATCCTATATTCTCTAGAACTTGCTTAAGAAATTCAACATTGTGGTCTTAATAATTCTTACCCAGTACTGCCTATATACTTTATTTTGGGACTTACAATATTTCAGCATCTGTACATAAACTTTATGTGCTCTATTTAATATCTACCTCAAACCCATGACAGTGAAAAGAATTCATTTTCCCACACTGGATATTCAAGATAATTAAACATTTAAATTTAAAATTGTGTCTATATTCTAGATGAAAGTTGTATCAGTAACTTTTTCTTCTCTACCAAATAATTTGGTGAAGCCCATTTACATTCCATTTTTTTCAGAAACAGGAAACGGTAATTCAGGTTTTCCCAAAGATGCTTTTTCAAGGCAGCTGGACATTATTGTTTTTCTTTGAAGATGTTTTGCTTTTTATTCAAGAACTTCAGCCACCTAAATTCCACTGAAAGTTAAAAAACAATATCCTGGTGTTTACTAGGAAAAAACTATTAATAACATCTCATGTTATGTACATTAATTTTAGGAAGAGTAGTGCAGAATTTCTGACATGACTGATTAGGATATATAGATTTATTGTTTTCTTTACCACTTGTTATTTCTCCTTAGCTCACCTATGGCTCTGCTCCAGTCATGAATGACAAAACTCCAGGCCTTTTCTTTTATCAGACCACTCCTCATGAATCTCTCCAATACCCAGGAATTCTCTCTTTGCTGCTGCATTTCAAGTGGTTTTGGGTTGGAGTCATTGCTATTGATAACGATAATGGAGAAAGATTTTTGCAAGCAATCTCACTGATTTTTTCTCAGAATGATATCTGCTTGGACTTCATAGAAAGGGTATTTATTTATTTCCTTCACATCAGTTACATGCTGCTACAGGGAACAAAAATATATTATAAACTGATGGGCAGCAGAGCTAATGTAGTAATAGTTCATGGAGAATCCTATTCTATGGCTCTTTATGGTTGGCTTCCATATTTTTATGAATCAGAGACAGAAAGGGTTAAAGGTAAAGTATGGATAGCAACAACTCAGCTAGAGTTTCTATCACTTGCTTTGCAAAGAAATTGGGAAGCAGAAGTGTTTCACGGGGCATTATCATTCAAAATTCACTCCAATGATATATCAGGATTCAGGTGGTTTCTTGAAAGCATAAGTCCTTTCAACTCAAAAGATGGCTTCATTGGTGCCTTTTGGCAACAAGTTTTCTCTTGTGCACTCCCAAACTCCATGGAAGAAGATGTGAGTATTTGCACTGGGAAAGAGAAGTTGGAGACCCTTCCTGGAGCATTTTTTGAAATGGCCATGACTACCCCCAGCTACAGCATCTACAATGCTGTTCAAGCAGTGGCACATGCTATCCATGACATGACATTCTCTAACATCAAATTCAGAGCAAAGAGGGATGCTCAAGGACAGAAGTTGCAAAGTCAAGAACACTGGCAGGTAATGTTCCAAAAGTCTTTATAAAACAGTGAACTGGAGTTTGGTTTTTTTTAGTTTACTTTATTGTCATTGCACCTCATACAATGAAATTAAA
The DNA here is from genome assembly GCF_051295495.1 of Thamnophis sirtalis. Lineage (NCBI taxonomy): Eukaryota > Metazoa > Chordata > Lepidosauria > Squamata > Natricidae > Thamnophis > Thamnophis sirtalis. The sequence goes on from NW_028261384.1 coordinate 114,115,601, forward strand.
TGCCATCTTCAGTGAACCTCATACATAAGAAAACTATAAAAATAAAACACAAACACACATCCTTCACATTCTATACAATTGAATTGAAAACCCTTGATACTGCATTAATATTGCACTATGCAGTAGAATTCAATATAGTTACTGCTCTGGGATAGAAGCTGTTTTTCAGTCTATTTGTCCTTGTTTTTATTGTCCTGTACCACCTGCCAGATGGTAATAGTTCAAAAAAAGGGTGCCCAGGATCAGATGGACCTTTAAGAATGTTCTGAACTTTCTTAAATCAGCAGGAGCTATAAAGCTGTTCCAAAGATGGGAGCAACCAATAATCCTCTAGGCAATGACAATAACCCTCCGAAGCTCTCCTATCTGCCAATGTGCAATTAGCAAACCATACACAGGTATAGTAAGTTAAAATACTCTCTATAGTACAACGGTAGAGAGACACCAGCAATTTTCAATTCAGTTGTTGTTTCCTGATAAGTCTCAGGTAGTATAATCTCTGCTGGGCCCTTTTGACCAGTGCTGCAATGTGAGCACCCCAGTTCAGGTCCTCTTTTATGATAACATCCAAAAACCTAAAACTGGCCACTTGCTCCTCTTGATCTTCATTGATAACCAAGGACTGGATGTCTGATCTATTCCTTCTGTAGTCCACTATAAGCTCTTTGGTCTTATTGATGTTAAGGACCAAGTTATTGTCTCCATGTCACAAAAACAGCCAGTTCACATCTTGATAGGCAGACTTATTTCCCGCAGAGATGAGTCCCACCACTGTTGTATTATCTGCAAATTTAATAATAGTATTACTGGCATGAGTGGGAATGCAGTCATGTACATAAAGAGTATAGAATGAGGGACACAACCTGCAATCCTGTGGTGTACCTGTGTTAAGAATAAGGGCCAATGAGGTATGATTACCTAATCTGACCCTCTGAGAGTGGCCAGACAGGAAATCCATAATCCAAAGGCAGATTGAATAAGAAAACCCAAAATCCATAAGTTTAGACACTAATCTATGTGGAAAAATTGTGTTAAATGCAGAACTAAAATCTACAAAAAGTATCCTCACATAGCCCCACCTGCTGTTCCAGATAAGTCACAGCAGCATGAAGAGTGATGGCTACAGCATCCTCTGTAGATCTATTTGTTCTGTATGCAAACTGATATTTATCAAATATATATCAAATATAACTATACTGTAGCTTGTATCCCATAAAACATGTGCATATAACTATCACGACTTTTTCATTATCTCATATTTGTTCACCATCTTCTCTACCAGTTAAATGAAACATCCTGTATTTCATTTGTTTCCTGCTCTCCTCTGGATATCGGTGGCCTTCATTTAGACAAAAAGTGGGGTTACTATCATTTATACCTCTATTAATTTTTAGAGAGCACTAGAAGCTCTGATGATTAAAATAAACAAAACCAAACAATAATAAAGAGAAAAAGAGAAAAGAATAAAGCAAAATAGCACAGAATTTACAAAATCAAAGGATTTCTGTTGTGCCATAGTTTGTAAGGCACTTCTGCTGGTTTTGGCTCCAAGTACTATGTTATAATATAAAAAAATGTTGGGCTATTGGTTACAGTATGTAGAGCTTCTATTGCTCTATCATTATGTTCTTGATGACCATGAACATTTCTATCTCATTGCACTCATGTCAGAAGCAAGAAGATGCTTCCTGTTTGAAGGATTAGCCAATGGCATCACTGTTTCCCAGGGAATACCCGGTTGAGGCTCCTTTGATGTCCATGGCAGTAGTGGAATCAATGGTGGGATTCAAAAAATGTTACTACCAGTTCTGTGGGTTGTGTGGGGCTTGGTGGTCAGGTCTTGGTGGGCATGGTAGGGAAAGGATGTTACAAAATCCTCATTCCTTTCCCACTCCTGGGGGAAGGATACTGTAAAATCTCCCTTCCCTTCCCACCCCACTCCAGGGGAAGGATACTGCAAAATCTCGATTTCCACCTCACTCCAGTGGAAGGATACTGTAAAATCCCCATTCCCACCCCACTAACCTGCTTTCCAGCTGTTCTCCTGTGAAGGGCAACAGAAGAAGACCAAGCTGATCAGCTGGCATTCAGGAAGCAGTGAATAGATGGGGGCAGAGCCAGCCAGAGGAGGTGTTTGTCGGTTCTCCGAACTACTCAATATTTCTGCTACCGGTTTGCCAGAACCGGTCAGAACTGCCTGAATACCAATTCTGAGTGGAACTCAGGACAAGAGCTCACCCTGCCCCATGGCAGCACTCAGGTTTCAAACAAGGATTTCTGAACCTCCAATCCAGTGTCCTAACCATATGAGTCACCATGCTTCTATTATTCCTATGATTCACTTGTGAGATCATTTCCAAAGCAAAGGACTGTACAATGAGTAACTATTAGGAATGGGCAGTCAATCTCAATTTGGAAGCAAAAAGGGGTTCAGACGTATGTGCAGTACTTATGGCAAACAAAAAATACTGCTGGCTTTTGTTGTATGGTAGACAACAGCTTTTTATTCATTCAGTCAGTCAGTCAATCAATTTCTATGGTCACCATCTCAGTCAATGATTCTGAGCAGCTTACAGTTAAAACAATATGTAATAGAATTAAAAAACATTAAAAGCCATTTTAATATCTTATTTTAAAACCAATAAAAACAGTAAAATCAATTTTAAAAACCATCCAAATTAAATATACTTAGAAGAAATATACTTGGCCAGTTAGCAATATAGCCAGGAAATGGGGTCCTTGACACATTCAATGCCCCAGGCTCAGGGACAGGGGTGGCTTCCAACAGTCACTACTGCTGGTTCACTCGTGGGTATGCCGCACATGTGTGCACAGTACAAAAAATGTTCTGGGCATGCGCAGAAGCAAAAAACAAGACACAGCACCTATGGCACTGCCTGGAGAACCAGTTCAGGGCATGGCAGGCCTGGTTTGTTGCCAGTTCCAGCAACCCAGGCCTCTAAACCACTAATGGTTCGACTGAACCAGTCCGAACTGGTAGGAACCCACCACTGTTCAGGGATATAGCCAAGGTTCATATGCTTCTCCCTCCCTAACAGCATCAAATGCCCATTATTTTGCTCCAACCATCAGAATGTAAAATTTCACTTTTTTCTTAAATGCCACATTTCTGTTTCTAATGTAGCTCCACCACTTTCTGAGATGTGTCTCATTCAACAATACTGCTGAAGATAGGATCACCTTCAACCAGAGAGGAGAGCTGGTGACTGGATTTGATATCTTCAACTGGATTATTTTTTCCAACCTCTCTTTACAGAGAGTGAAAGTTGGGAGTGTAGATCCCCTGGCACCTCCAGATCAAAGGTTCACCATTAATGATGATGCCATTATCTGGCACAGCTGGTTTAACCAGGTAGGAAACAACAGCAGATGGGTACAGTGCAGTGGTGGGATTCAAAAAAAATTACTAACAGTTCTGTGGGTGTGACTTGGTGGGCGTGATGTGGCTCGGTGGAGGTGGCTTAGTGGGTGTGGCTTGGTGGGCATGGCAGGGGAAGGATACTGTAAAATCTCCATTCCCTCACCACTCCAGGGAAAAGTTACTGCAAAATCCTCATTCCCTCCCAATTAGCTGGAACTCAGGAGGCAGAGAATAGATGGGGGTGGGGCCAGTCAGAGGTGGTATTTGCCGGGTCTCCAAACTTTAAAATTTCCACTACCAGTTCTCCAGAACTAGTCAGAACCTGCTGAATACCACCTCTAGTGTACAGTGATTAATACTGAATTCTAGAATGAATTCCACTGGAGAATTTCATATTTTTTTAAAAAAATTCTAAAAGTACATAGGAATGTGAGCATGCATATATATATATAGATGGATACAGATACAGTCCTCGACTTACGACCACAATTGAACCCAACATTTATATTGCTAAGTTAGTTTTGTCCTGTTTTACCTTTCTTGCCACAATTGTTAATTGAGTCACTGCAGTTGTTAAGTTAACAACATGATTGTTAAGCTTCCCCATTGACTTTGCTTGTCAGAAGGTTGTAAAAGGTGATCACGTGACACTGTAACCATCATAAATAAGTGTCATTTGCCAAGCATCTGAATTTTGATCACGTGACTATAGGGATGCTGCAACAGTCATTGTGAAAAATTGTCATAAGTCACTTTTTTACATGCCATTGTAGCTTTGAATTGTCACCAAATGGAAGGAAGGAAGGGAGGGAGGGAGGGAGGGAGGGAGGGAGGGAGATACTGACAGAGTGGGGGAAATCAAAGTAAGCAGGAACTAATGCCATTTAGAGATCCTTTGGGCCAGAAATGTTCATAACAAGCCAAAATGATGTCAAAGGGACAATATATGACATCATGAGTTTTCTTAGTAATGATAATATCCTAAGAGCCAAACTACTTCAAATTATTTTACATTATGTCTAATATTCTGCTGTCAAACAGCTCCCAAATGGAGATATCTTAATTCCACCTACCTAGCCCATATATTACACAGGTCTGAGACTAAAAAGCTGTTTGATTATTTTCATCTAATTTCCATGTATTTTGGTGTGCTGAAAACAAATAAAATATTGAAAAAACTCCTAGATGTCATGATTTGCCACAACATGCAAAATTGTCTTAAAATTTATCAATTATTTTTAATTTTTTGCATTTTTTTAGATTATGGGTTTTAACCAAATTTAAAGTCCAAATTACTATTAATTAATTCACATAAGTGCATTTAAGATATAAAATGCCAAAAAAACCTTAAAAGGTTTGTCCGAGTTATGTAAAAAAAATATAGCACTGTAAATCTGATGGTCAACAATATATACATAAGCTAAGCAAGTTTTAAGTCTGTGCTTCTAATGGTGGAAGGGGTTAATCTTTCCTGAAGAATCCAGTGGAAGGAAAACACAGGGCAGATAGCAGCATCTCCGGTCAGTGCAGGGGGTGTGGCCAGCACTGTGACGTCTCGTGTACAGACACAGAGCTGCTCTCTCCTGCATGCCACACTTGTGCATGAATCATCATCAGGTTCTTGGTTCTAGGCTGTTCACACTTTTTCATCGCAATTCATGTTAGTTCATCTTTCTTCAATCTTTATGTTATGGCTCCGCGAAAGTGTATTAATTTTCCAGAGAGTTTCTGTTTCATCTGAGGTGAATATACAGTGTTGAAGCAACAGCAGAATATTACAGACTTTGTGAAAAAAGTATACTTTGCATACTTTGGACTAAAAATTGGAGATCAAGATAAAGTTTGGTCACCTCATAAAGTGTGCAAATGGTGTGTTGAGGACCTCCGAAACTGATTCAAGCGTAAGAGAAAATATTTCCGTTATGGGATTCCTATGGTATGGAGAGAGCAAAAGTACCATAGTGATGACTGTTACTCTTGTTCATGCAATATGAAAGGGTTTAATTCCATATAGAAGCATTCCATTTCATACCCCAATCTTCACTCAGCAAATTCATCCCATCCCCCATGGCACAGATATACCAGTACCCAAGCCCCCTGCTACCTTGGAAGAGATACCTAGCTCCAATGAAGGTGAAGTCATACCTGAACCAGATGACAAATCAAGTTCTGACTTTGAAGATGATACAAGAACAAAATTGTTTTCTCAGAAGGAGATGAATGATTTGGTAAGAAACTTGAATCTTCCCAAAGATGCCACTGAGTTACTCGGATCAAGGCTGAAAAGCAGGAATTTATTGTTGCCAGGAGTGTCATCTTCATGGTTCAGACATCATGAAAAGGAGTTCATTCCTTACTTCGCCCAGGAAGACAAGTTGGTTTATTGTATCGATGTCAAAGGTCTGATGGGTCAATTTAAAATCCAATATGATTCAGAGCAATGGCGTCTTTTTATAGATTCTTCAAAAAGAAGTCTCAAAGCAGTTTTACTCCACAACAGTTTTTACACTTCCATACCTGTAGGTCATTCCGTAGACTTGAAGGAAACCTACGAGAACTTGGAATTGGTTCTTCATAAACTTAAATATGAAGATCATGGTTGGCAAGTGTGTGTGGACCATTGTTGGCAAGTGTGTGGGGTTGGCAAGTGTGCTCAGGCAACAAGCTGGATATACCAAATACCCTTGTTTTCTGTGTCTATGGGACAGTCAAGACCAACAAAATCACTGGACCAAGAAGAGCTGGCAGCCGAGGGTGCTAACAGTCGGTGAAAAAAATGTCCTCCGAGAAACTTTGGTACCTTCCCATAAAGTTCTTCTACCACTTCTCCACATGAAATTGGGATTGATGAAGCAATTCATAAAATCACTTCCAAGAGATGGAGAATGCTTCAAATACTTGGCCACCAAGTTTCCATGCCTGTCGGAGGCAAAATTGAAGGAAGGCGTGTTCGTCGGACCAGACATTAGAAGGCTTATAGTTGATCAAGAGTTTGTCAATACCATTACAGATCCTCAAAAAGAAGGGTGGATTGCATTTAAAGACTACAAAAAGATTGTCGGAAGAATGCTGAAAGCATTTCAAGCTTTAGGTTGCCTGATGAGCTTGAAAGTACATTTTCTCCAGTCCCACCTTGAGTACTTTCCTGAAAATTTGGGAGCTGTGAGTGAGGAACAAGGTAAACGATTCCACCAAGACATTAAAGAGATGGAAAGGAGATACCAGGGGAAATAGAGCATTATAATGATGGCAGACTACTGTTGGATGCCTCAGAAAGACATTCCAGATGCTACTCACAAGTGTAAATGCACCAAGAGTAGCCTCACAAGGAAGAAAAATCGAGTTTAGTGTATGTAGGTGAGCTCATTTCAGTTCAAAAAAGGATTTTCATGAAAATATTGTAATAAAATTTTAATTTTATAAGTCTATTTCCATTTATTTTGAGGTATTGCCTTATTTAACATAGTTACCTAAATTGTCAGGAAACGTGATGTCCTATGACAAAATGGAGGTCATTTTCAGATTCAGCGCACCAAAAAACATAAAGATTACGTGGAATAACCAAAACAGCTCTCGGAAAAAACTTTTTTTGCAGACCTGTGATTATTGAAACATGTTTTACCAGTTTAATAACATACAGAAAAACCCAGGAACTAATCTTTTCTGTCTTATTTTCAGTATGAATGTCCTTCTCTTTTATTTTAGACTCGGCCTTTATCACTATGTAGTGATCCCTGCCATCCTGGCTCTAGTAAAAAAGTGAGGGAATGGAAGCCATTTTGTTGTTATGACTGTGTCCTGTGTCCGAAAGGGAAAATTTCAGACAAAGAAGGTAAGAAATACTAGTTTGCAGATAGGAGATAGATGACTTCATTTTGAGAGTCAAGTTAGATTGCATGAAATGGTCAGATGTGCTCCAAGCTTATCTTGGATTTTATTTATATAGTTAGTCAGTTTCTCAAAAATGTATGAGATACAGTAGCAGGTATAAGTATAAACATGGACATGAACACAGGAAATTGGTATGAATAAATGGGGACAATAGGTCAGGGATGGTAGGCATGTTGGTGCACATCCCCTACAGACTTCTTAGGAAAGGGGTGAGACCCAGGGATGGGTTTCAACATTTTTTACTACTGGTTTGGTGGACGTGGCTAGGTTGGGGAGCATGTGACTGAGTGGGCATGGTCAATTTGACATCACTCATGCACACACCCACTCAGTCACAGCCCCTCCCCCTTAGCCATACCCACTGAACCGTGTGAAAAGTTCTATTTTGCCAGCTGGGAGGATGGCAACGAAGCCTCACTTTCCCTGCCACAATGGCTGCTTCTACCTCAGCACCCAATGGTCCGTGCCCTCCCCCAAGACTTAGGGAGGTGAATCAACTCAGCTGTCTGAGAGAAACACAGGTGATCCTTAGCTTACAACAGTTCATTTAGTGACCTTTCAAAGATACAAGGACACTGAAAAAAAGGCTTATAATTTTTCACAGTTACAATCTTTGTAGCATCCCCATGGTCATGTGATCAAAATTCAGATGCTTGGCAACTGGTTTGTATTTATGATGGTTGCAGTGTCCTGGGGTCATGGGATCCCCTTTTGAAACCTTCTTATAAGCAAAGTCAATGGGAAGCAAGATTCCCTTAACAACAGTATTACTAAATTAATGATTGCAATGATTCTCTTAACAACTATGACAAGAAAGGTTGTAAAATAAGGCAAAACTTACCAAATGTTTAATTTAGTAACATAAATTTGAGGTGATGATTGTAACTGGAGGACTACCTTTAATTAAGGCAGAGAATTATGACAACTACAGAAGTTAAACACTGTCTTGTCTTTTCTTTTTCAGATATGAATGAATGTAAAGCATGTTCAGACAAAGAATATGCAAATAAGAATCAAGATTTCTGTTACCCTAAGATTATAACTTTTCTGACTTACAAAGAACCTTTGGGAATCACTTTTACCTTCCTGGCTTTTTTCTTTTTTTCACTGACAGCTTTAGTGCTTGGCATATTTGTGACACATCATCACACTCCCATTGTCAGAGCCAACAACCAGAGTCTTACCTACACTCTTCTTATCTCCCTCATGCTCTGCTTCCTTTGCACATTGCTATTCATTGGCAAACCAGGAAAAGTGGTCTGTCTTCTCCAGCAAACAGCATTGGGCATCATTTTTTCAGTGGCTGTTTCTTGTGTGCTGGCCAAAACCATCACAGTCGTTCTGGCTTTCATGGCCACCAAACCAGGATCTAGGATGAGGAAGTGGGTGGGGAAAAGACTTGCCAGCTCCATTGTTCTTTCCTGCTTCCTTGTTCAAGCAGGCATTTGTGTTGGGTGGTTGACAATTTCTCCCCCATTTCCAAGCATGGATATGTATTCAGTGACTGGAGAAATTGTACTGCAATGTAGTGCAAGTTCTACGGTTATGTTTTACTCTGTATTGGGATATCTGGGCTTCCTGGCCATTATCAGTTTTGCTGTGGCTTTCCTTGCCAGGACATTACCAGACACTTTTAATGAAGCCAAGTTTATCACTTTTAGCATGTTGGTCTTTTGTAGTGTTTGGATCTCTTTTGTTCCAACCTACCTGAGTTCCAAGGGAAAATATACAGTTGCTGTGGAGATGTTTTCTATCTTAGCCTCTGGTGCTGGACTCCTAGGATGTATCTTTTTTCCAAAATGCTATATCATTGTGTTAAGGCCTAAATTGAACAAAGTGCAAATAATGAGAAAAAAATGTTGAAGCATTTAATCCTATCCCTTCTCAGAAGCCACCCTTCTTTTTAGTCTTGAACTGTCTCAGTGGTTTCTTAAAATATTCTCAAGTGGACACTTCTAGGACTTCCAGTATCTTCTCTAGTCGAAAAACTGAATAAAGGCTTGCCAAAAGAAAACAAAGACAGGAATTTTCTCCCTGATTATTTTCAGAAACTCTTAATAAATCTCATATGCTATTGTTCTTCTAATTTTTGGCATTGAGTTCTTCTAGCTGGATTATTGTGGACAAAGAAAGACCAATTGTTGAAAACATATATGCGATAGCACAATCTTATTTAAGGACAAGCAGCAAATATACCTTCTTTCACAAGAACAAACTTGGGTGTAACAAGTTCCTTTTATGCTACTCACTGTCCACAGTATAAAGAGAATGATCAATTGAACTATTAATTTAAAGTCATGGCATTTCTTTCAAACAGGATCTGTCTGAAATCACTGTATCAGAAAACTTCTGTAAGATAAATTGAACTGAATAATTGTTCTAAGGTAACCTGGAGATATTCTGCAGGTGGTAATAGATATAAATCTACATTTCCATGATTTTAGACCTACAGATGTATTATTAAGATTCTGACAAGTTTTAATGAGTGATTCAGTTTGACAGTTCCAATCCCTCTCCCTCTCCCTCTCTCTCTCCCTCCCTCCCTCCCTCCCTCCCTCCCTCCCTCCCTCTCTCTCTCTCTCTCTCTCTCTCTCTCTCTCTCTCTCTCTCTCTCTCTCTCTGAGGTAGAGATAGATATCCATATATGGAGAAAAATGGAGGTACTGAGTGACAGCCACACTAACACTGACATGAGCAGTCCACCAATAAGAGTTATAATCTCACCTTATGTAACAGATCTCTTTGAGTGAAGCAAGACTAATGTAATTTTGGGTTTTATTTATTGTCATTTTTAAAAGTATATATATATGTCCAGCTATGAGCCTTACCTTTCTCTTGTGTTAACATTCTACACTGGAGTAGCCCACACAGCTGGAATAAAAACACAGCTCTCAACACTCTATATATCTGTTGAAAGTCAAATGGCCATTTTCCAGAATATCATAACTTTAAGATATTCAAAGCCATATGAATTAACACAGCTCTCCCTCTCTTCCTATTACAGCATGTCAAATACTAAATAAATGCCGAGTACTGGGACAACAGTTTCACATCAAAATGTATTGAGTACCAAATTTGACAAGTTTTGAAGAAGTTGTGTACTGAGGTACCACTGTACAGGAATAATATTGGGAGACAGATGAAACAGCCACAGCCAGTGGAATGGTTAGATAAGAATCAATTTAGCCAAACCAGAAATGAGAGCAGGGCATATGTCTCAGAAGGGATTCCCTTATCTTCTTGGGCTGTAAAAGCAACAGGAGAGAAATGTACTTTCAGATTTGCAAGATTCTGCTAATGTAAACTTACAATAAAGTAGAATTAATTTATCTGGTCATGCTTCTTCTGGATGGCCTCGTAAGGCTGACAAGATGGGATTAAATGGTATTAATTTTCTTCAGTTTATCAGAGGAATAATCCAGTATTGAGAAACTAAGACAGAGAAAGATGGATCCTATTTAAAAAATGCTGTTCTAAGCATAGCATATTTATCTGCAGTTTCTTTGCCAGTGATTAATTTGATTTTTGCATTAAAAATGTCACTGACAAAATATTGAGAGTTATATTCCTCCATGGCCTTTGCTAATTATACCATTGTTTGTGCCACAATTCATGCAGAAAGAAGTCATTCAATGTTCCTTCATAATTTGTGTCACTTTTTTTATTCATATACCTTACCTAACTGTAAGCAATTCAACTGCTAGAGGGCAATGTTTATTTAAAAGTCTGAAGAGAATGCTATGCTTAATCTAGATAAATACTCAAGATTAAATAAAGAACGCATTTCCAATCACAATTGCCTAATTCAGCCAAGAGAAGCATGCAGTTCCAAATATAAAGGAAAAATATAAGATTTCTTCAAAATGTTTACAGTTCTAAAAGCTGGGAAGAAAACCAGATTCTTGAGTTCACACAATTCACCTTAAATAACCTCCCATTGACATCACTGGCAATAAAAGTGTAGCAATTGCAATATGCAGCTATTGGCACATAAACATACCGAGTTTCTTTTTTAAGGCAGAGTTGTAAAATACAAATTATTGTTTATTTAAAAAAAGAAAAGGTATAGAAGTCTATTTGCATAGCGGAAAAAATTGTTCGCAGAGAGAGGGGGGAGGGAGGGAGGGAGATATATATATATATATATATATATATATATATATATATATATATATGTATGTATGTATGTATGTATGTAGGTAGGTAGGTAGGTAGGTAGGTAGGTAGGTAGGTAGGTAGGTAGGTAGGTAGGTAGGTAGGTAGGTAGGTAGGTAGGTAGGTAGGTAGGTAGGTAGGTAGGTAAGTAGGTAGGTAGGTAGGTATGATAGATAGATAGATAGATAGATAGATAGATAGATAGATAGATAGATAGATAGATAGATAGATAGATAGATAGATAGATAGATAGATAGATAGATAAGCAGGCAGGCAGGCAGGCAGGCAGGCATATGTACAAACATGCATATACATGTAGATATAGATATACATACACACACAACCATACACAGAGAGAAAGAGAGAGAATATAAAGTGTGGTGACCTCATGACTTTGTAGGGGGAGTGTGTTTGTGTGTGTGTGTGTGTGTGTGTGTGTGTGTGTGTGTGTACACTATAGTATTTGGCAAATCAGTATCATATACTCTGTCCTGTACTGTCTAGGTGAGATGTGCAATATGAAGGAACCGAACAAATGCCTGAGGGAAGACCTTCAAATGACCAAGGGCCCCTTGATTCAGGTGGCCTCCTTAATAGTTTACATTTGTCGATGCTGGCTGACAAATTATCAACACTTCTACTTTAAATAGGAACCAGGAAGGAGGAACCACAGAATCCTTCAGTGAAACTTCCTGTTCAATGGGCAGAACTTTGTGGTCTGTCCCAAGAGCTGTTCAAATAAACTTGGCTCGAGCACAATTGTACGTGATCGAGACGTATAGATTGAGTCATGCCGAATTCTTCTTCATCATTCAGATAATAAATCATTTCATAAATGTAATAAATAAAATCCAATTGCATCAATCATAGTATGGTTTCTTTCATGATTTGGTATGAAGAGATAGCATTTTTACATGTGCCACCTATAGTTAAATCCCTTTCTCCTTATTCTACCTGCACAGATAGAACCTTAAAAGGCCCTTTGCATATGCTCAGTTTCAATTGTCTCATGTGAACAATTCATGGTTTAATCCTCTTTGCTTTGAAAGGAAGGTTTATCTGGTCCATAAAATTTATATGAATACCATTCTTTAGGAAATTGTGCAATCAGATATGAGTTGCTTTCAAAAATTGGAACATTTAGGAATTAGAAAATGCAAAGATCATTTGTTTAAACTTAAACTCTTTCTAGCCCAGCATGACATGCTTTTATTTATGCATTTAGTCAAATTGTCTTAAATGATGAAGTAACACTAGGCAATATGCCACAGATTACAACAATTAAAACAAGGCCAGAGAAAAGATAAACCATACCAAAATCCATATTATATTGGGAAGGAATATACCATAAATACTGAGAGAATAATATCTCAGTGAGACCCTGTTTGATGTAGTGGTTAAGGCTTCAGGCTAGAAACTGGGAGATTCTAGTACTGTCTTAGGCACAAAGTCAGCTGGATAATCTTGGACTAGTCACTTTCTGTCAGCAATGGCAATGCACTTCTGAAAAACCTTGCCGAGAAAACTTCAGGACTTGTCTGGGCAGTCTGCAAGATCTGACACGATTGAAGAGAAGAAGCAAAAAAATCTCAACATCAGTGTATTCAGGTTCACAAAACACCTTGTTCCTTTTTTGTAAGCCTTTCCTGAATGAGATCGGCCATGCAGTTATGGGGACAGATGCAATTCTGAACAGCAGGCAGACATACCATAAGTATACAGTATGTTTCCTAGATGGCTGAGTACTCCTAGTTGGCTGAATCAAGCCAACAGTCTGAGGACTCAGATTGTTGTTGGCAATATGCTCACTCTATAAACTGCTTAGAGAGGGCTATAAAGCACTGTGAAGAGTATATAAGTCTAAGTGCTACTGCTATTGCTATCTTTTCCATTGTCAACAATATTCTTGGCTTGGTGTCAATGTAGGCTTTGCATGAAATTTAAAAGGAGATAAGTCAAAGCCTTCCAACATTGTTGGAAGGCCCTTGGTCACCAGGCTTGACTTTATATAAAGTTAATATAAAGTTAATATTAACTTTATGTAAAGTTATAAAGTTAAACTTGGTTACAAAGGTCATTCCAAAAACCAACAAATAAAAAGTGATGTTGTGATTTAGTGGGACTAAGAAGTTTCAGATTCCCAATCCTTTGCAGGTTTCACTGAGTGTCTTGGGGTGAGTCACTCCCTTTCATCCAACCTACCTCATAAAGATATTATTATAAAACTAAAAGGAGGGGTAAACATCATGTGTGCATTTGAGCTCCTTAAACAAACCAGAATAGAAATGTAAGAAATTCAATTAATAGGTAAAACTGTTTGTTTCCCCTCAAAACTGGTTCCACTAACTATCCACTTTCTGATGTAAGGCTTTCTCTCATCCGGATGGTATGGAAATCTCAAAAAAAAATTGAAAATGACATTTCCCAGGATTCCACAGTTCTGAGCATAACAAGGCAGAAGACAAAGCAATAAAAGTGCCAGAGAAGATTCAATTGAGGTGTGGCCGCTTTGTACACAAAGTCACTGGTCCAACCCATGTCATTTTTTATTAAGTCTAGGACAGAGGTTTCCCTACAAAAGCAGCACTGCCAATTCATGCCAAAGTAGGTGAGTCACTCTCTAAAAGGCAAGTTTTAGCAATTTTCTTGAACCTGAGCTCTCTAAGTACAAGTTATAGTGGCAATGTCTAGCCTGTGAATTTTGGGAGAACTAAATTGTCAGATTGGAGAAGTCTCTGTCCAACTCCTTTTTTTCCACTCACTATCACTTTTATACAATCCAAAACTATCTTGATTTCTGGCTTTCTTGTTTTCTTTCTGCCGTGTCCTTGTCCTTCTTCCTCTATTTCCCTTTTTCCTTGACCCATTAGTAGATAAAATCAATGAAGCCAGGCAGGCATAGATACTTATTTCAATATTCATGAACTTTATTCAAGTAACAGAGAGCAAATGCTTCCCCATCTGTGTTGTTTTACTGCCTCCCAATGGCCAGGTCATTAAACAATAAGCCTATTTAAAATATTTTCAGTTAAAAGCCCACACTCAAGTTTAGCAATCTGCTGGTGTTCAAAGATGCCAGCTGAATTGTAGTTCAACCACAGTGAGTTTTGTTGCTACTTCCTTGACATTTGCATGCAGTAGTCACACAGTATAACTCTAAATAACTCTGCGAAATACTTCTTGCCAGAATTCATTGGTTAATTTCAAACAACCAAATAAACAACCCTTATGGTTATGTTGTTTGTACTTCAACATATTGTGAAAGTTCAGCCAACGTGTGAACCAGACATCACATGTGATCAGATGTTTTGTTAGGCTGGGTTTAGCATTTATCATGCTGTGTAATTTTAGCCATAACTGAATAAGAATTTGCTTATATCAGATAGAATAATACATCCAATTGAAATGCCCCTAATTTAGATGGACTCGGTGGTTTTAAAAGGAGATTGTTAGTTTTATTAATACTCATGGTGTGCTGTCAAACCACAGACAATATTTGTTAAATAATTGCTACTTAGAGGCAACAGTTGTTACAGGTAGGCATTATACAGGGAGTCCTGCCTGAACAGGAGGTTGGACTGGAAGACCTCCTAGGTCCCTTTCAACTCTGTCATTCTATTCTATTTTCCCGATTATTCTTTGTAAGCTTCCTCAAAACATTCAGTGGCCCATTGTGTGGCACAAAATGATGGATCAGATGAACTGCTGACCTGATTCAGCAGTCTTTGCTTGTGTTTTTCTACACGAGACTAAAGGCCATATTCAACTTGACAGGTCATCAACTGCAACAAAAAGAACAAAAAAATGAGATAAAACATTGATATTGTGGTGAATACATATACCTAAGAAGGGTATGACATTCTCTGAACCTGCTTTGAGGGTTGCAGACATTTTATTACTTTACAGATATTAGCATTAGTACTATATTATCTGCTACATGATATCAGTTTTGGCATGACTTCAAAATCCTGCATTGATAATATTAGCTAGTAGATATTGAGATGCCTGCAAGACGCAAAACCAGGTATGAGAACTCAATGTTTTTCATTTAAAAAGGTAAACTAATGTGTTCCAATGTAATGTTAAAGGGGAGGGGGGAATTCAATATTATGATTTTCTCCACACAGTCAGATTTTTTAGCTTATTGATTTCAATGGATGAAAAATAGAAGAAAAAAATCATTGGCACATGTAACAGTAAAAAAATGTATTCAAGGCATTTATTAGTTTGGGGGGCCACATAGAAAATGCACAAAGTAAGGAAGATGGCCATGAAGAAAAGATACAGAAACAGTTCCAAAGCCAATAGGTAAAAACATATATTTAAGTCCAGAGCAATGCAATAACGTATAGAAGCAACTCAAGCAGATGCCTTCCTAGTTCATGGCATTGAAGAAGCAGTAGCAATAAGAGTTAGACTTATATCTCACTTCATAATGCTTTACAAATGCCCCTAAGAAATTTACAAAGTCAGCATATTCCCCACCCCCAAAATCTGCTTCCTCATTTTACCGACCTCGGAAGGATGGAAAGCTGAATCAATCTTAAGCCAGTCAGAATCGAACTCCTGGCAGTGAGTAGAGTTAGCCTGCAATACTGTGTTCTAACCACTGAATCACCACAGCTCTCAAGTACACCCAATCAAACTTGCAAGATTCTGCTATTACAGCACATGGTCTGGTCTATGTAGTGAGGCTGACAGAGGGTTACAAAGGCGGGGTCCATTTTGAGGAGAGGCTTCTAGCATTATAAAACACAAAATGGATCACTTAAGCTATGCAGGTATTTAAAATACCTGCTGAGATTAAGGCATCCATGTGCTCCTAACCCCTGCAACAATACAAAATTGGGCCCATACTTTTGAGTCCATTCTGAGGAGGAGGGGTCTGGGGACCACATAATAATTCAAATGAGCTACTGATCCTTTTCCTACTGGCAAAGATAAGTAGGGAGGGAACCAGTGAGCCTTCTCATCCCTGGGTTGAGTCTTGAGATATTCTTAAGACTGGACAGCTTATGAAAAAAAATTCCCAGAATGGGATTCCTATCTTACAACACTGTATATACAATCCCATGTCCATCAGTAGCCTATATTGGGGTTTGAGGATTTTTCTAACCCTAAAGTCAAAGAATGGGGATGTGGTGGCTCAGTGGCTAAGACGCTAAGCTTGTCGATCAGAAAGGGTCAGTAGTTTGGTGGTTCAAATCCCTAGTGCCACGTAACAGAGTGAGCTCCCATTACTTGTCCCAGCTTCTGCCAACCTAGCAGTTTGAAAGCATGTTAAAATTCAAGTAGAAAAATAGGGACCACTTTGGTGGGAAGAGGTAACAGTGTTCTGTGAACCTTCGGCATTTAGTCATGCTGCCCACATAACCATGGAGATGTCTTCGGACAGTGCTGGCTCTTCGGCTTTGAAACAGAGATGAGCACCGCCACCTAGAATCAGGAACGACTAGCACATACGTGCGAGGGGAACCTTTACCTTTAAAGTCAAAGAAACACGTACATGAAGATGGAAGTGAGCATTAATCACAAATTGTTTTCTATCACTCAGCAAGTATTTGTTTCTGCATTTGTCATTCAGCCAAGACAAGGAAATTCAGGTTAGGAAATCAAGAATGAGAAAATAACAATAAATGACACAATTGGCACACCACAGGAAATGGAAAGCAATGAAATGACTAGCCAAAGATAATTAAGTGACAAAGAGAGGAAAATGGATGTACACGCACCCACACTGATTATATATATCCACATGCGGTCTGGAAAAAGCTGCAAAAAGATTATTCATAATGAAGGTAACAGGATTCTTTGTCTGGGTTATACACAAGGAAATAATGTATTATTCTTTATTGTCTCATTCTGGAAATTATTTCCTGTCTTTACACAATAGATGGCAGAAATTTACTAACAGGAATCTGAAACTGTTCTTGAGTTCATCCATTTCTTACTTTTCTAATTTGGTTTGACTCTGATCAAAATATATACAGTAGATGTTTATATGTGTTTCTCCAAGTACATCTTATTTCTAATATATACATTGGCTGTGAGTAATTTTGCCTTCAGTGTGTGTTCGGTACACTTCTTTGCATCAACATTCTGATATTTTTATATATGTCGCGCAAATACCAACACATTTATTATAATCATGTTTATTTAAGGAATACATTGGCTGAGATATATATTTGAAAGTATAAATGAGAGAGATCTGAATTAAAAATTCTTCGCAAGCAGTAATTTTGACATCTCAACAATAATTGGATGTAGGCAGTGTCCTTTAAACCTATAACTCGGTGTTTTTCTTGATAACGGTGAACATAATTACAAATTGGGAAGAAACTATTTATTTATTTGTTTATTTGTTTATTTATGAGATATCATATAGCAACAGATAAACTATTTTAACTAGGTGTCATTCTATTTTAAAATTCTTTTAAGAAACCACCCAGAAACAAATACTGTAAAGGGAAGTCCTGATTTGATGGCATATAAAAAATGCTAGTTTTTTAAAATGAATAAAAATGTTTTAAAATTTTTAATTTCGGTTTTAGATCAGGACAATAGAGAGAATTCCTAAAAATCATTGAGTGTTATTTTGTTCTTCCCTGTAATGCTAGAGTTGAATGGGTTTTTTTCCCCCCCTGAGTGAACAACAGATGAACCAAGTTGCTTACGTGTAATATCACTTAGTGTTTCAGTATAAGTTTCTGGCTTCAGTTGCTGTGGGGTTTTTTTCTTTTTTTTTTTTCTTTTAAAAAAAATCAGAACAAGACAGTGTGTGTGTGTGTGTGTGTGTGTGTGTGTGTGTGTGTGTGTGTGTGAAGGGGGGAGGGGAGTGATTCACAAAACAGTTGACATTACATTTGTTCCAGTTATGTACAAGTAAGTAGCTCTATTCCAGTAGTAGATGTTTCTTTCTTTCAATCATCCACCATTGCTTACTGGAGGAGAGTAACAAGAAAATTATTCTTAATACATTTCCACACCCAAATTCTTGTACACTCATCTCTATCCGTGTACCATTTCCGAGCTAAGTAAGTGGAAATAGTCTAAATATGAATGAGTAATCCAAAACTGAGTAATCTGGCTGGCATTATTGTTATTTTTTTTTTTTTTTCTTTCTGATAGAAAAACAAAAACTCAAACAAGATACTGAAAAGTTTCCTCAGGTGTTTTTGTATTATTTTTATCATTTATTACACAATCAAATGCATGTTTACTTTAAAATGCCCCATGACATCTTCTATGAATTACTGTACTTAGAATGTTTGACTGAATGAATGTTAAATATTAAAATAGCTGTTCTGCCCTAGCAAAATTCTTAACACTATTATGACAGTTACTTTGAGGTAAGAAACATTTCATTGTTTAGTGGAGATGTCTTTACATGGAGAGACAATGGACTTTTTGACAAAAATCTTTCCATGCTCTGGAATAGTAGATAATTAATAGCAAAATATATCAGCCTCACGTGTTAATAACGGGCCCCATCTTTCCTAGCTCAAACATATGGATCTGTTACATCCAGATTCTGAATATTCCCCCTGCTCCTTCCACCCTATCTTTTTTTAATATTTAACTTGTTAGTTTGGTTTATTAAAAACCAGTATGATCTGCCTTTTCAAATAAACATCAAGGCTGAGAGTTAAAATTATGTCTAATTGAAAAATCAGAAGTATCTTTTAGAACCCAATTGCAGGAAGTCTGGATAAAGACACATGCCTGTACTAAATCAACATTTGTTTTAGGACAAAACCTCATTCTTGTGGCTTCCAACCATACGGCTATCTATTATCAAAAATACAACAATTAAACAGCATGATATAGGGGGAGCTGAATGTTTTGAAAATGAATTGGATGATGTATCTTACAAGCCCTCTCTGCTATTTGTTAAAACAGCTCAATATTTTCCAAGTTTCTATTGAAGTATGCAACCTTGAAAGAAAAATGATGCTGCTGCTTTAAGAAATCCACTTGTTAAACCTGGTTCTATTGATCTTCCTCTGTCTCTTCCTCCCAGGACAGCTGCTTGCCCTTCTTCTCTCTGATCTACATAATCCTTATCTAAACCATGGTCTTTCCTCTTTGCTCCAATCCAAAACTTTCTGAAGTCCATCTGGCACCAGATTTGGAAGCAATGTGCAAAGATACACTGTACAGGACAATTGTGTTGTTTTAATGATAGAGATTCATTCAATATAGAAGGAAGATGCATTAGATGATGATCTACATACTACATACTAATGTTGGGTCCAAAATTCATATTGTCCATGACTGCTATAAAAACATAAAAGTTCTGCTGGATCTGTCATCAGCTTCTCTAGTCCTTACTTTACTGCCACAAAATGGCCAACTTGATTCATCTCAGAAACTCATAACTGGAAGATAATGGCCTCATTCTAATGCTACCTCTTAGGAACCAGAATTTAAGGCATACCACTATGGTCTAGGACACGAATGTCAAACTCAAGGCCCAGGGGCCGAATGCGACCCACAAGGTGCTTAGAACTGGCCCATAGGGCCAACGAAAGGACCAGCCTATGGTGCTTCTGCCTATAAGAACGGAGCTCCATTTTTGCTGGCAGGGGGCTGCAGGAGGCCGTTGCAGCTGAAAATGGAGTTCAGGAGCCCATTTTCACTGACACAGCATACGAGCCACCACAGGTGCCCCCAACACAAGTGAAGTCAATCTGGCCATGCCCATCCCAGCCACACCTACCCTGACCCCAAGGTCAAACACAACCCTGATGTGGCCCCCAATGAAATCGAGTTTGATACCCCTAGTCTAGGAAGTAATAAACAGCCATCAATATTAGCAGCAAATGATAATCTGATCCTCCATGAACTGATTGGTCCACTTTTCAAAACTTCTACATCAGTTGTTTTTGGCAGAACTGCTGACACCAATATATTGTGTGAAAATCTCATCATCTAAATTTCCTTATCTTTATTTTATTATTAACTTTTGCTCTGCCAAGAAGCCTACAATAATTGCAAAAAATAAAATAGAAACTATAAAGCATAGGAATAAAATCAGTGTCTGTTAGAATCAAACTCTGAAATAATGATTCAAGGAATGACATAAATTTATTGCATTATTTCTGCCATGCACGTGGATGTCCTTGGGAGAGGCAAGAGGAACTAATGACAAAATGTACATCACAGCATCACATTGCAAATTTCACTCCTTTGGTCTTGTGCCACAATGTTGTAAACAAGTACATAAGGGAGAAGCTTATAGCATGATATCATGTTATGTCTTTCTTCATTTTAACATCTCGGCTTGCCACAAACGCCCCTAATCATGCATAATTCCTACTTTTCCATCATGTCTCCCCCCCCTTTCCTCTTTCATGTTAACCTACCTCAACATTCTTGTAAAAAAATATTACAAATTATTTATTATATACTTTATTCATTAAACATGAAACTCATCCAACTGAACATTCAAAAATGCATTACAAATACCAGTGACTGGTGTTAATGGTTGATATGGTTTGCTGCCAGCATCCTAGGTATCAACCAAGTACCTTCTTAAAATATAAGATGTTCTGAGTAGCGCAGTTTTTTGCAGTTTTGCTGGTGTTATTGCAGGAAGCTGCAATTTGTTGATGTATCTTGTAAAATTCTTGGACATGGTGCCATGTGCCCCGATGACAATGGGTATCACTGTTACATGTTTCATCCATAGCTGTGTAGTTTCATTGGCCAGGTCACAATATTTCATTATTTTTTCTAGTTCTTTTTCTTCGACTCTGGCATCTCCAGGAACAGCGATATCAATAAACTGTACACTTTGGCTTTTTACAACCATGATATCTGGCGTGTTGTGCTCCAAATGATGATGATGATGATGATGATGATGATGATGATGATGATGATGATGATGATGATGATGATGATGATAATCTTTGGTGAGATTCACAGCCTTTGGGGCTGGTTGGTAGCTCAGCAGCTTGAGTCCTAACCAAGGACCTAGGAACTGTTAAGGTAACGTCGAAGGATATAAGCTGTTCCAATAAGGTTGCTTTTTTTTTAGAATCAGAATGTTCAAGTCTGATAAATTTAGAATTTCCAAATAGCAAGATAGCCCTTTAGGTATTGCTCCAAGGGCTCCAATTACAATCGGGACAATACACAATTTCTTTTTCCACAGTCGCTCAACTTCAATTGGCAAGTCTGGGTACTTTGTGATTTTTTTCTTGCTGTTTATCTTCAATTCATGCATCTCCGGGTATTGCAATGTCAATGAACCATACTTTTTTCTTTTCAACTATTGTTATGTCAGGTGTGTTGTGGGCCAAGTGCCTGTCAGTCTGAATTCTGAAGTCCCACAAGATCTTGACTTTCTCATTCTTTAAAACCTTCTCAACATGATGTTCCCAGTGGTTTTTGCTGTACTCAAATCCAAACTTTTGGCACAATTTCCAGTGAATGGTCTTAGCAACGCGGTCATAGCATTGTAGGTAGTCAGTTTGTGAAATGTTGCTGTACCCACTTATCAAGTGGTCAACTGTCTCGTCTTTCTCATTACAGAGGCGACATTTGCTGTTGGTGGAAACATGTTGAATTTTTGCCTTCATGCAGTTTGTGGCTAAGGCTTGTTCTTGAGCTGCCAAAATAAATCCTTCTGTTTCTTTTTTCAGTGCTCCTGATCTTAACCAGTTTGCTTTTGGTCAGCTTTGCCTTCAATACTTTTCAAGTATTGGCTATGCATAGCTTGGTTTTTCCAATTTTCAGCTTGCTTCTCAATTACTTCTTTCTTATATTCAGCTTTTCACTTAGTTGTCTTTAAAAGGCCTCCTTTATTTACTTCCTCAATCATTGGTTCTTCACTTCTCTGAATGTAATCATTCAGGCTGTTGTTGTTGTTGTTGTTGTTGTTGTTGTTGTTGTTATTATTATTATACAATTGTATCACAGCAGCCAGTTGTTTCACCGGATTTGGCATTGGTTACTAGTCGGGTCCCACCCAGGGGCCTAGGACGTCATAACGTATTTTCGTTGTTGTTGTTGTTATTATTATTATTATTATTATTATTATTATTATTATTATTATTATTATTATTATTATTATTATTATAACAGTTTATCATACAGTCAGCCTGACATCTGTTCACTGCATTTGGCATTTTTATTCTTATTATATTATATTCAAAACAATAAGAAATTACAATTGCCAGTTCTTTAGCTCATGTGGGCCTTCATGTGCAGATCCAAGCAGTATGGCCTTTTGTAACTAACAGAAGGAAATGTTGTCAATGAGCAGATTTTCTAAGTACTATTGAATATTTGGGGGAGGTGTGTCATTAACCAGTGGTACTACCATTGCAGGTTTTTGCCATAATCTTTCAGCTTGAATTTTCAGATCTTGATATTTTCTGAACTTCTCTCTTTATCTTCTATTGTATTATCTCTTGGCATTATCACATCAATCATCCACACATTTTCTTTTCAGCCATAGTTAAATCTAATATATGCAAAGATTTTATTGGTTTATATTTGAAAATCCACCATATTTTAATCCGCTCATTTTCATCTAGTTTTTCAACTACTGTTTCCCTGAAAATAAGACCTCCCTGGATAATAAGCCCAATCAGGCTTTTGAGTGCATGTGCTAACATAAGCCCTCCTCCAAAAATAAGCCCTCCCCAAAAATATTGCAATATAGCAGCAGTCATGAGGTGACATGCTCACCCACTCCTGCACCTCAAAAATAATAAGATCTCTGCGAAAATAAGGTCAAGTTCTTATTTCAAAAGAAAATAAAACCCTGTCTTATTTTGGGGGAAACACAGTATATGTTCCTACCAATTTTTCATCATTGTCACATAATAATGTTTATAGATATTCTACTGAATTATTTTGGCAAAGGCATTATATCAATTTGTATTATCTTTTTTGCATTAGGTAAGTATATGATATAATGTTTCTGTGCTTCTTTGCATAGACTGCACTTTGAATCATTTGATGATTTTTCTATTCCAGCCTTGATTCCATTAGTTCGAATAGCTTGCTCTTGAGCAGCCAAAATCAAGTCTTCCATTTCTTTCTTAACGTTCCATTTGTAAGTATTGTCAAGTTTTGTCTATATTCATTTCCCCCCCAATCTTTTATAAAAAATTGAACATGTAATGTTTTCCTTACCAGCATTTTATTTGTATTTTTATCACATTTTTATATTTGTGTTTTTTTCCTGTACATTCATTGAATTCTATTTTTTAACCAGCATCAATGTTTGTTCTTAACTGCCTTTTATGTAATCAGCTAATCCCTTCTTTGACAGTTTGTTTGACTTGACGTGAGCCTCTACCTCCATTTCTATGGGGCAAGTATAGTCTATGTAGTAAACAGCCATACGTTTTCTTGTTTTCCACTGTTTAATTTTGTCTTCAGCAATTTTCCCACTTTTTGGGTGGGAATATTTCTTTAATAATCATATTTTAACTTATCCTTGCTTGATGTTAGCCAACTGTAAAATGAACAAATACTTGTAGGCTTCATCCTGATGACTCCTGATAGTATGACCATCAATGTATGAGTAATCTACTTTTAGATTCTCAGTCTGATACTGGTGGAAACTTAATAATTCAAATCTTAACCAAGGATGTAAAAATTATTATGGCAGTGTTTAAAAATATAGGCAGTTACAACCAGGCAATTAAAAAAGAAGAAGAAATTGGGCATTCTGGTCTGATAAATTCAATATTTCCAGAATCAAGAGAGTCCTTTACTATTGCTCCAAGAGCTCCCAACAGGATAGTATCATCACATATATTTTTTTTCTACAGGTATTTAATTTAACAGAACAGAATAACCAAGCTGGAAGAGACCTTAAAGGCCTTCCAGTCCAGCCCCCTGCTCAAGCAGGAAACACTACTCCATTTCAGTCAAGTGGTTGTCCAATCTCTTCTTTAAAACATGCAGAGTTGGAGCGCCCACAACTTCTGGAGGCAAGTCAGTCTACTGATTAATATTAAGAAATGGTGGATGATCACAAACCACAGTGAAATTTCTCTCTGAACGTCCCAGTATTTTGTAGTTTGTTTTCCAATTGTTTTTCCTTAGGCCTACCATTACGCAGAATAGCAACATTAGTGAAGTAGACAGCCTTCTTTATAATTACTGTTACATCAGGCATGTTATAAACAAGATGGCTGGCTATACCTTAGTCCCACAAATCCTTAACCTGCTCATTTTCCAAAACCTTCTCAACTAAACTATCCTCCCAGTAGGTTTTCCTACATTTGTCTCCAACAAATACTTTTGGCAACTTGATCATGATGCTGCTTATAGTTAGTTTAAGAAATTTTGTTGCAGCCACTCATCATTCCTTTCACTTCAAAAGTGACGTTTGCAATTGTTTGCTACAAGTTCACCTTCATGCAGTCAGTTGGCAAGGCTTTTGTTTTTGAGACAATAAAGCCTTCAGTTTCTTCCTTTAACACTCCATGTAGGATTTATCAATTTTTCCTTCTACATTGTTCAAGTATTGACCATGCATTGGCTTATTCTTCCAATTAAGATATTAGTTTTGATGTGTTTATTTTTTATATTCAGCCTTCAGCCTATTGTCTTCAAGAGCTTTTCTAGGCTGATTTCCTTTAACAAAGATTCCTAGGTTTTTTTAATGCAGACTTATATACAGCTTTACAGTGCTAACCAGTTTACAGTCAGCATATTGCCCCCAACAATTTGGGTCCTCAATTTACCCACCTCAAAAGGATTGAAAGCTGAGTAAACCATACAGATGATACTAGGGGTATGTAAACAAGGCAAAATCCTGTTCAGATCATTTATTTGGTTTAGAGAATCATCCTAATTCACATATTCAGATCAAATCTTTGAATTAATTTACTAAAAGACATTAAATTAGGTAAGCAATCATCCCGTCCTCGGGGCCTGAGATTGAAAAGGTTCTTTATTCACTAAAGCTCAAGTGATGTAGATAACCATAGATGATATGGTATTGATTAGCAGAGCTGAAAACTGCAGACAAGTAATCACTATTTTGTTTTTAAACCACTTGTCCCATCATTTATTCCACATATTGAAAGCATCTTATAAAGATTTGTTTAACAGAACATTCACATATATGTCCTAGATTTTGCTTTGAAGTGAAGTCTACTAGAATTCAATGTGACCTTCTCCAGTATACCTTTATACAAGATTACAATTATTAGTAAACTCATTACTGAGGTCATGGAATACAGTAGTTTATATATATATAATATAATATAATATAATATAATATAATATAATATAATATATATATATATATATATATATATATATATATATATATATATATATATATATATATATATATATATATATATATATATATATATATATATATATATATATATATTCTGTATTGTTTTTTTATAGATTGTGTTTATCAATTTCTTAACAAAATAAATGATCATCCAGAAGATGACTGGTGAAGTTGATAATTAACTGACTGGTTAGTTATCCTGTAAAAGCCAAAAAAAATAAAAAATAGAGGAACTCTTAGCTGCAGGGAGGGGGGAAACATACACATATAGATTACACTGTATATTGATCAGATTTGAGCTTAAGAAGGGTCATGTTATGGGTCATATGGAAGATGATTGGCACATAAAAAATCCCAGTAGTTGTACTGACTTGATGGAACAATACGCCTGGAAATGGGTAGCTTGAAAGGAAGGAAGCAATAGCAAGGTACATTTACTCAGCAGGTTTCGTAACTATCCCAGCAGGGAAATACCAAGAACTGGCAGGATTCCTCGGATGAATACGCCCTTCTGGGGTGTGTGTATGTGTGTGCGTGCGTATATATAAGCATCCAGAGTCTGAATAGCTTAAATTAATCTTCTTATTTTGTAAGAGTACCACATCTTTTTTGTTTATGAGGAAAACAAAGGAAGGAAACAAAGAAATCAGCAGTGGTGTTATGGCCCACCACCAGCAAGGGCTAGAGAGAAGATTGTTACTACTGGTGCTCCTGCAAATGATAACAAGTAAGTATTGATGGATTTCCTGCACAAACAAATGATTTTCATTAATGAGAGATGGGACAGACACAGCAATATGCAATATCCTAGATTAAATGCCCAAACTCCACCAGGGCACAATCTTCTCCTCTCCTTTTCTTTCATTCCAAAGATGCTTTTTTTTTCCTCAAGAGGCACTTGCTGGTTTTTCTTTCCCTCTCTCCTCCCCCTGGCAAAATGCAGTACTAAGCTTCTGAAAGGATTTACTAAATTTTCAATGGCACTAATATGAAACATATTTAAAAACAAGGTGTACAATTTCTTTTCTCTGTTTTGGGAAAATGATGGGGAAATTTGGCTGGCAGGCTTGGGTAATTGAGATGAGCAGCACAACAGCTAAATTTTATTTCATTACAGTTACTTTTGTACTTAATGAAATGGTCGTGTTGGACTTATAATTACTCTTTGGGCATGTTCTAATCCTTCTTTTAATTGTCATAGTCAACACTAATTAAAATTGACTTCAGGAATTCCAGGCCAAACTTTTAAGGGCAATTAGAGGAACTCAAAGCTTCCTACTGTCACCATCATGACTAAATAAGGAGGGAGCCTAATTTGGGAGATAGCCATCAAACAGCACCACCATTATAAGAGCAAGCACAACAATTTGAGAATTGTTGATCTTCCTCTTATAGAAACTTTGAAACTGGTAGAAAGAAACTTTGTCTGGGAGGAGCAGATTTTGGATCATGCAAGGACAGGCTTAGGGCACAAATGAGGTATTACTGGGTAATGTTGTCTGTTGGGTTAGGTTTGCCAGGTATGTCAATGTTCTACTGTTTGCTGTCCAAAAAGTGATAACTTTAAAAAGAAGGTGTTTCACCCCGTGAGTCAGCCTGGCTCTCAGTTAATGAATTTGTGTCAACATTTGTTGACCTTATTGTTCTGAACTATTTTATTTTCATTGTCATTGACAAAACCACATATGAACCATCTAAAATCCAAACTTCCTGGTAGCTCTGATTTAAGCTTCTGTGTGAAAGCATCCATCAATGTAGAATGAAGTATGCTGATAATATCTAATTATACATCTCTGCCCCTGGAGAACTAACCAATGCTGTGATACCCTCTCTTAATACCTGAAGACTATGAGAGCCTGGCTGGAGAACAGCAATTTTCAGCTCAACCCTGGCAAGACTAAATAACATGTGTTTGGGAGCCTTCCAGATCTGAGAGTTTGCCATATTTTTAACTGGATGGATTTACACATCCCCAAACAGACTTTATGAGCAATCTGGGGATATTTCTGGACTAACAATTTTTGCTTAAAGAGCATGTGTCTGGGATAGCTTGGAGGGCTTTTGCACAACTTTGTGTTGGTCACCAGTTGTGCCGGTTCCTGTAGGCTCTAGAGCAGCAGTTCTCAACCTGTGGGGGTTGACCGATCCTTTCACAGGGGTTGTCTAAGACCATCGAAAAACACCTATTTTCAAAAATAATACAGAAAACATAAAATAATTTTATTGTTCGGGGGGTCACCACAACATGAGGAACTGTATTAAAGGGTCGCAGCATTAGGAAGGTTAAGAACCACTGAGCTAGAGATAATCCTTGACTTATAACTGATAACTTAGCAACTATTCAAAGTTACGATAGACTTCTCCAGGGCTACTTGTGATTTGGATTCAAAGTTCCAATGGCTAGACCTCTCCTGTGATCACATGACTGCATTTGGGGCACTTAATAATCAACCCACATTAATGACCGTTCGTGATTTACAACATTTTTTGCTGGAAACTGGTGTTTATTTCCAGTTTCCAGCAAAAATCCTGTTTGCGGACAATGGATCCATTTAATGATCATGGAATTTGCTTAACAAGCAAAAAATGATGATGACCAGCAAGATTTACAATAGTAATTCTGGGCTCAATTGTGGTCATAAGTCAAGGACTACCTTTACTCTCAGTTATTCATGCTGTGTGACCAGTTATACGTGCTCCTCAGTGGACATTAAATTTCTGTTCCATGGCCGGCATCAGTTGCTAGTGTGCTTCTGGGTTCAATTCAAGATAGTGATTTTGACCTTTAAATCTCTGTGTGGCATGGTTATTTGAGGGATTACTTCTCTGCAGTTACGTACACCCATTGCATCAATTCCAGCTGAATGGGAATATTAGGGGTTCTTTATGTTATGAAGTTTCATTTGATGGGACCCATAAGGCAAGCCTTTTCTGCCATTGCACTCACCCTTTGAATTCCCCCTCCCCCAACCCCTGGTAAAATTGACCCTGACCCATTGACTTTCTGGAAATCTCTTAAAACCTGGTTTTGATGACCCACAGGGATGGGTGACCCATAGAAATAGGAACTTTGTGAAATGTATTGAATATCTTGAATTTATACTATTTATTTACTACTGAACTCATGTACAAGATAACAGGAATAAAAATAAACATGAATAAGAACGCAAGAAATGGGTACAAATAAATGGGGATAGTAGGACAGTGATGTTGGTATGCTGATGCATGCCCCTACTAACCTCTTAGGAATGGGGTGAGGTCGACAGTAGGCAGTTTAAAAGTTATGGGGGTTTGAGGATGTCCCATGGTTGTCCCATGGTGTTGTTTATATTTATGTTTTAATGAGTTTTTAATGTTTTTAAAACTCTGCTTTTTTGTTTTAGTTGTACATCATCCAAAATTACATTTGTGAGATGGTCAGTTAGATAAATGTGATAAATAAATGAAATAAATAATATAAGTAGGTTAAATATAAGTGACACTTAGACGGCAGTTTCCAAATTACTTCTATTGTATAAAAAAAGCAATCTAAGCTGTACCTCTCATGATTTTATATATCTCTTTCTTTTTAGATGTTGAACCAAGCTATGCCACCAGAGGTGAGCATCAGTTATATCTGCTTGTATATTGACTTGTTAGCATGCTATTGATTAGAAAGATTATCCTACTAAATACTGAAATATAGGGAATGTGAACAAATATAATGTTCTTTGAAGAGTAGCCATCTATACTACTCTACAAACTATATGATAGAAATCATGGCAGTGCTGTACTTCAGTTAAAGCTGAAAAAATATTGAATATTGCCTTTACTAGCATCCAAGTCATTTATGGAAAGTTGTTAGTCATGGGTTTCACATGCACCCCAATCGGTCATCACCAGGCTTAAGAGGTACATGAAAAAATTTCCAAAAATGCATTAAAAAGTTGGAGGTACCTAAAGGATTCTTTAAGAAATGTGAAGGAGGCTGGATGTGAAGGAGCCAAGGTGGCGCAGTGGTTAAATGCAGCACTGCAGGCTACTGCTAGATCAGCAGTTCAGCGGTTCAAATCTCACCGGCTCAGGGTTGACTCAGCCTTCCATCCTTCCGAGGTGGGTAAAATGAGGACCCAGATTGTTGGGGGCAATATGCTGACTCTCTGTAAACCGCTTAGAGAGGGCTGAAAGCCCTATGAAGCGGTATATAAGTCTACTGCTATTGCTATAAGGAACAAGATTGGAAGAGGAAGCCTAGTTCCTGGATTGGCAATGTGGAATATGAAGAATAAGTGGACGGGTGGACAAATAAAAAACAGGCTAGGGATAAAGGTCTTTGTCTAAATGTAGTTAGAGGAGAGGGTCTAAAGAGGAAGTAAAAATTAAAGCAGAAAAAAGAATGGAAATATGGAGTAAGGAGAAATAGGGCTTATGGTCAGGTTGGCCACAGGGCAGCAAAACACTTAAGAATTTATAGATTCATACTTTTTAAATTTTAGATTTTTTCACAATTCCAAGATGATAGAAGAGCAAAAATCTAAAATCCAGATAACTAGGAAATACCATGTAATTCTACAGGAACAGTAAATCTTTCCCTTTTTTTGCTCAGTTTGTGGAAAACAGGGCTATCTGAACCGGATTGTAGGGGGTACAGATTCCCGGGATGGAGAGTGGCCTTGGCAAGTGAGCATCAAGCTGAATGGACATCATCACTGTGGCGGTTCTCTTGTCACAAATCAGTGGATCATCACAGCCTCACATTGTTTTAGTCTGTAAGTATGCACTCTACAATCTGCTGACCATCTTTCTACTCTGTTTCTTGGGGAAACAAAATTCTTGGCAGATTTTCAAAGCAGCCTTCCAAAGTCTCCTGGTGCCTTCCCAGCAAGGGTGGGTTTCAAAATTTTTACTATCAGTTCTGTGGGCGTGGCTTATCTTGTGGGTGTGCCTTGGCAAATTTATGTTTCACACTGGAGATAGGAAATAAAATATGCTGTAAAACTTTTTTTAAAGGCAAAGAAAGCAGCAACCTGAGCTGCACTGAACTGAACACAGGAGAACTGGAGGGTCTGAAGAGTGTGTGGTTTTGTTCGCTGCCTATGAGCTTTGGGGGTCAGCAGCTGAGCAAGCAAGCCAGCAATCTGCCAGCTGCCAAGCACCCTGCTCTTGAGTAAACTTGCCAATGAGTAAACTGCAGATTAGAGGCAGCTGGCAGATCCTGCCCCCCTCCCCCCTGAACTCACAGGCAGCAAACGAAACTGCCGCCTCCTGTGTCCTTGCATCGAGGAGGCAGGGAGGCTCAATCCCAATTAGGAGGCGGTGGTTGCAAAGCCTTGGGGCTCCCTGAGCAGCCCATGCTGCTTACCTGTGCATAGGCACTAGGAGGCAATTGTATGGATGCACATGGTGAAGACAAGGCAGGGCGAGCTTCAGAGTGAGTCAGTTTGGGGGCATGGCCAGCCAGCCATCACTACCAGTTTGGCGACCCATGTCCAATTACCACTACCCGAACAGATCCAAACCGGGAGCAACCCACCTCTGCTTCCCAACTTTTGTGGGAATTCACAGGCAGTCTTCTAAACCAGACTCCTTATTTAATAATGGCTCTAAGTCGTATATGGTAGTCTAGACTAAGAAACAGACACTATGTAGATCTACTTTTTATTAGAACAACTATGCTAGCCGAATGTTACCAGTTTTGAATTTGCTCCATTTCCTCCCTCTTTTACCTTCAGGTAAATGATGGGAGCTATATGAGCCATTTTCATAAACCCCCTTTTTTCCTGGGCTCAAGCTTCTTTATCTGATCACTGCATTGATAACAGAACTTTTCTCTGTTCTTTTTTTTTAATAAATTTTTTTATTTTTTATTTAAAACAAACACAACATCCTTTTTTACATGCTCTAGAAAGTGTATCAGTGGTTACAAAAAAACTTCCGTGCATCTCTTCCATAGTCAACAAACATAATTCATATTAACTCAAGCATTTTAACTCAAATATTTATACATGTCACCATCATCATATCTCCCTTTTCATTTGACTATAATTGTTTAAGCATCCTTCATCATAAAATATACCAAAATTTAATACATAACCGCATACTGGCCTTTCAATTACTATTTCTAAAATCCTCCACTAATACTAAATTCTTATGTCCTATTCTAGCTAAACATCCATAATATTTAATAACAAAGTTTTCTAATCCTCCTTTCCAAATCACTGTTTAAAATTTACATCCAGTTTCCTTATGTTATACCCATATCTATATTCTTATTTTATACCCATATCTTGTTATTCTTATCCCTCCTTTATCTGACTATATCCTGTAGCATAACATTTTCCCCCTAATAATCAAAACTTTAACTGTATCTAACTTGGTTCTTTTTTTTAATTAACCTTTATATATAATCCAAAGGGATTTCTAATCTTCCTTACATGGGTACCATTCCATATTCATATCCAATCATACTCATCATAACACTACACACTGTATACATTAGTAACATTATCAATTATTTATTTAAACTATATCTATTGTCAATAAAAAAAATTTAAATAAATTTTTTATTTTTAATTTAAAACAAACACAACATCCTTTTTTACATGCTCTAAATTCACTAAATTTAACTAGTTTTAAATTATATTCTTCCATCTATCAACCTGTATCTTTCCAATAGCAAAACAGTCTCATATCTTCTGCCATTTGTGGTGCCAGTCCTCTAATCATCTCCTTCATCAACTTTGTATGGACTCCTCTTAGGAATTCCTTGCTTATAAAATATCTCATGTAATCTTGTAATCTGTTTCCTTAGTCAGTTTATCTTTGATTGTCAGTAGTGTTATCAATGTTATTGCTAATAAAGTTTCTCTCTTTGAATCCATAGATTTTTTGGTTTTTTCTTCTTCTATATCTTGCCCTCTGGGATAAATTTCCCCTCCATTTAATTCCTCTTTCAGTATTCCACTCTTTCCATTTTCAGAGACAAACCAATCATCATAAATATCAGCAAATTTAATCTCTTTAAATTCATTTTCCACTTCGATTTTTTGGGTTTTAACCACCATATTTTCCATTTGATAATCATCCTCAACTTCATCATATTTTGCTATTATATGCTCTAAGTCTTCCAGCTTCTTCTCTATCCTCTCATATGTATTTGATAATTTCTGAAAATATCTTTTGCAAACTTAAAATTTCTGTTTGCTTTTGAAATTGTGCCATTATTTCCAGCTAACAAACACAGCTGCTCTAGCTTGAAAGGTTAATAAAATTAAGCATAGATTCACAAAAACGTTTTGTTTTCACTTTTCTCTGGTAAGTAAGTAAATAAGTAAGTAAGTAAGTAAGTAAGTAAGTAAGTAAGTAAGTAAGTAAGTAAGTAAGTAAATCTTTATTATGGTCAAAGACCAGCAATATACATTAGTTTTTACACTATGTTAAAAAATACTGACATTAAGATATAATTAAAAAGTATTGACGTTAAAAGTGGGAAATAACATACGTGTTCTCAGATTGTTCAGGTCACTCCCTGGTTTACCTGGGTGCAACACTGTTAAGTATAGGAATAAATACAATGGTCCAAAGATTGTTAGAGAAATGTCCAGATAATTGGTACAAGATGACAACTATACTTCTGTAGCCAATTTTTTTCTTATGGATATTGCAGCAGCACAGAATTTTGCCACTGCATACGTGATAACCGGGTTAATGTCCTGGAGGAAAAAGGCTAGATAAAAATTGTCTGACCTTCCTGGCAATCTCTCTAATAAGGGGAGAATATGTGCAGACCTACAAGCTCTGTATAGCTCGCAGTGTAATAGAACATGTAAATTATCTTCCACTTCTCTTTTATCACATATACAAACCCATTCTGCTGTAGGTGTTCTCTTATACCTGCCCTGGAGGAGTGCTGAAGGAAGAATGTTAAATTTGGCTCTGAAGAAAGCTATTCTTTGTTTTGGGAAGATCAGGTCATTTAGATATCTTGTTGATTCACACCCTATTTGATTCTGTCCCTACTGTGGAGAGGCAACCTATTTAGTTCTTCTTGGAACTCCATGTCCTTCATTCTATTAATTGCTTTGCTTGATCAAAGCCTAGGGACATTAAGAATAACGATGAGAGCCCATAAGAGTCCAGCTTATGATCAATTGCCTGTTTCCAGGGGGAGGGGAATTTCTCTGGTTAGAGATAAACTTCAAAGGTACATCTGTATGCTTCCCTTCTTATCACTCTCTATAATCAAGCAGTGAGACCTTGTAGTGCCAAGCCAAAACAATCAGTGAAGAAAAAACAAGGGTTCCATTTCCAATACACAAACCTTCCAGCCTCCGAGTAGCAATGTTGTTGTTGCAAATTTCCTTATTTCTTTTTGTAACTTTTTTGTATTTCAAATTATAAAAAAGAGTCCAATTTTTAAATGGGTTAGAAGAACACCCACAGTAATGAAAGAGGAAAATTTTAGACCATAGGTTACAGAGAATAATAAAAGAAAAATTAAAAGAAGAAAACTTAATCCATTCGTTTTAAAAGGCTTGCATAAATTCCATCCATGAAGATAGCATTTAAAAAGTAAGATAACCACTGTCCAAAACCATTCCAAATTTAATTCCGCCATTTGATTCTTCTGTTCTCCAATTTAAATTAACGTTAAGTTTTTTATAGGCAGTCTTTTTTTAAAACAGTAACAGTTCCTCAGCAGCTGGAAACACTTCCTCTTTCCGTATCCTTCCATTTTGGAGCCGCCCCGACTTCGTCAGCCTTAGCTGGATGTTTTGTCACCAGCTCGAAGAATTTCTCTTGTGGAACTTTTCTCTGTTCTTAAAGACCATCCTTCATGTTAATTACAATTGCAGCCATTAAGGAAAACAAAG
The DNA here is from genome assembly GCF_051295495.1 of Thamnophis sirtalis. Lineage (NCBI taxonomy): Eukaryota > Metazoa > Chordata > Lepidosauria > Squamata > Natricidae > Thamnophis > Thamnophis sirtalis. The sequence goes on from NW_028261384.1 coordinate 114,150,159, forward strand.
GCTGCAAATCAGTCTTCACACTTAGTGAGTGCCTAGACAAGTTCTTGCATTTTTCATATATTATAAGAGCAATAATATTAACTATAAAGATAAAAATGCCCTCGAACTGAACTTATTTCCTGCAGGTTTAGGAAACTCTAAATAAGTGGTTAGCCATTGTTGTCTCCTGACTTTTTTTAACTTCTCAGAATAATCTGAGATTTCATATAGTCTTCTATCCAAGAACCATTAATCAACCCTCATCCTGTCTGGCTTCTAAGCCCAGAAAAATTCAGCCACATGGTGAACTTGCAAAATTAAATGACTTGATTTCAACTTGCATTTGAATCAGTTTGAGATGAAACTGAAAATTTTATCATGACTAATTTAGCCTTCAGAGTTGAAGAAACACCTCAATAAAAACTTTTACTTCTTATTTTTGCAATCTTTTGCTTATCTTTCAAAGAACATTTTCATTTTCCCCACTGATTTTGTTGTTCCTTTTTATTTTTTCCATACAACTAGGATTTCCTAAAAATTAAGAAAATATATTAATTATAAAAGCATAAATCCTGTTGATAAATAGTAGAAACTTTCTTCAGGATATTTGGAAGGTTATTAAATGTATACTTCATGCAAGAACAGTATTTTTGTTTTGATGGTTGCATGTATTTTCATATATGTTCATTTTTAAACATGTAAATGTAATTCTATCTTGATATATCTGTATATGTTTATGTGTGCATTACGCACACAGGCACGCACACACACACACACACAGAGAGGGGTGAGAGAGAGAGAGAGATCGTCCTCTTGTGCCAGTATAGACTAGTTCCCCATTTGATACATCCCTCTGCCTCAGCCATTCTCCATGCTACACTAGCAGAGTGTATGTATCTTGTGTTTCCCAATACATGCCCTTCTCTCCCAATGGTATGTTCAGTTTTTTTTTTCCTTTTCTAGCTATTGTTCATTCATTCTGGTCAAAGCTGCAGAATTGGCAGATATAGAGAAAGCGTCAGCCAACTGAGTCAGAAAGAGTAAGCCGTGTGTGAGAGAGAGGGGGGGAGAGACAGAGAGACAGAGAGAGACAGAGACAGAGACAAAGACAGAGAGACAGAGACAGAGACAGAGACAGAGAGAGACAGAGAGAGATTAAAAAACAATGAATCTCTTGGACTTTGGTTCAGTGATCCATCATCTCATGATCTCACATATCATTATGTTTTGCTTCAAAAATAATTCCATTTGTCATACATAGTCTTTTTTTTCTTGCTTTGTGCCTCTTAGGATCAAAAATCCTTCTAATTTTACTGTACTAGTTGGAGCACTGAAGCTTTCGGACCCAGGGCCTCATTCAATCATAGCCTCTGTGAAGCGTATTATTCTCAATCCCAGCTATGAAGGAGATTCGAGGATTGGAGACATTGCCCTCGTCCAACTGCAGCAGCAACTGCCCCTCAGCCAACAGATCAGCCCCATCTGTGTCCCCAATGCCAACGTCAATTTCCTCCCAGGACACAAGTGTTGGGTCACTGGCTGGGGGAACATTCTAAGCAAAGGTAGGTGTGGAAAGACAAGTGAACCTACAGAACTTCAACTACCAATATATTTAATACTAGCTGATAACCCACATTACCCGGGTATTTATTTATAGGGGGGAAATGTCCGCATCAAACATAATTTCTAATGTTGGATTTTCCACCTTACCAGAGGGAACCCCTTGTGGAGTACTGTAAAGCTGTTACCATGGCAACTCCACTGCACTGTACAGTAGAAGCCATTTTATGGCACAACAGGCTGTATCGTAACAGAACACACTTCGAGAGGTGTTAGGGGTGTCTTACCCCCATAGTATTTGTTTCCAGAGAGTAAGTCATCTGTGTACCAAGTTTGGTTGAAATTGCTTGAAGCGTTCCAGAGTTACGCTGTAACATATACACATACAAACACACAGCTATATATATATATATATATATATATATATATATATATATATATATATATATATGTATGTATGTATGTATGTATGTATGTATGTATGTATGTATGTATGTATGTATGTATGTATGTATGTATATATATATATATATATATATATATACACACACATATATATATACACACATATATATATATATATATATATATACACACACACACACACACACATACATATCATCATCATCACCTGTAGTCTCCCCCGTCTCCATGGTTCAAAAGTAGTTAAGTCTAACAATTTACTCTCTTTGCAGAAGGACGACAGAATTCTGATATACTACAAAAACTAGAAGTTCCCATAATCAGCACAAAAAAATGCAATTCTCTCTACCGCCAAGACTCTAGACAGCGCAGGTCCTCAAGAGAAATTAAAGAAGATATGATATGTGCTGGCTTTGCTGCTGGACAACGGGATGCTTGCCAGGTAAGATTTTGCTGGGTTTTATGCAGTAAATTAATTAGAATGTACATTTACAGTTCATGAAGTTTGGGCACCTTCTTCATTTGCTGTCGATGTTTAATTCCAGAATAATTCTAGTAAGGATAGTTGGGCTGCAAAATTCTGTATAATCGCCATACAATAGCCAAGAGTTAGCATTATCTTGGCTGTCTTCAGATAATTATCCCAGATATGGTATCTTTATGCCTTGTATTCTGAAAGGCATGTACACACATACGCAAATATAAAAAGAAAATTCTCATTTCACTCTTATACTGTATGTTACATGTGCAGCGTTAATAATAAGCATTTGATTCCATCATTGCCAATGTTTTTTTTCCTTAAATGCTGCTCCTTCTGCACAGGGTGATTCAGGTGGTCCACTGGCCTGCCGGATGGAAGATTTTTGGTTTATTGCAGGAGTAGTGAGCTGGGGAGATGGATGTGCCCAGAAGAATCGTCCTGGAGTTTATGCAAAAGTGGCATACTACCAGAAATGGATCCACAGTCAAATACCAGAGCTTAGAGACACCCATGGGTCAAGAGTAAACAACAGTAGTATCAGTCACAGTGCCTCTACTGGCAGTTTCAGTTTCATCTCCCTCCTTGCTGCCACTATTGTTTTGCAGCTATTATTTCAGCAGACTTTTTAAAGAAGGGAAGGCAGTTCTTTCTCCGGTTTGTGTTAATTTTTTTACACTCCATTTTGAAAGAAAACCAAAATTGTCAGAACAGTCAATGGGGAAACAAAGGATTTCATATTTTTTTCCTTCTTTACTGTGATGAAGAATTCACTTCAGCATTCCACCTTTGGTGTGATACTCGTGAAACTGACAGGTCTACAGCAGTATTCCATACCCTCTTTGCTCTCACCACATCCATTCATGGATTGAATTCCACTCCAGAAATAGTACTGAAAGTAGAGGATTGGAATAGAGGAACCCACAACTTTTCCAGTTCCTGGAACAGATTCTGTAATAGACATAGCAACATGTGTGGCATTCAATAGTCCCTGGTTATATTATGACTCATTTGCTTGGTATATATCCATCCAAGAACTGCATTTCATGCTTAGGCAACTTAATAAATGGTTTTGTTATCATAATTGCTGTAATTGCTGCAGGGAATGATATCCAGCCTACGGCTCCTGTTTTGTAGGGTACTTCAGGGTTTGGTTCTCTCTCCCGTTCAGTTTAACATTTACACGAGGCCACTAGGTATGGTGGTCTATCAGTTTAGGGGGGGTGAGATATCATCATTATGCAGGAGACATTCAGCTTTATATCTCTACCTCAAGCCCTTTGAGTGATGCATTGACATCCAATCTCAGTGTCTGGAAGTTTTTGAGAAATGGATGAAGTAAAACAGACTCTTGACTCAACTGGTGGACTGTAGGTACAACCCTCTGGAGAAAAAGTTCTTCCATTTTTAGTTTTGTATTGCAGTAGTCCAGACAGATCTGCAACCTGGAGCCCCTCCTAAACTGATGGCTCCTGTTCAAAGAGCAAGTGGTAGCCATGGTTAGAAGAGCCCTTGCACGCCTTCAGGTTGTGCACCAGTTGCAACCATTCTTAGATCAGGAGGCCCTGCTCACAATTACTCATGTCCTTGTAATCTTTCATTTACACTACCACCATGCACTCTATGTGGAGTTCTCCCAAAGAGCATTCAGAAACTTCAACTGATGCAAAGTATGTTTGTGCAGGTACTAAATGGTACCAGGTATACGGCATACGTAACATTGCTATTGTTTGAACTCCATTGGTTAGCAGTATTTTTCTGGGTGCCATTGAAGGTGCTAGCTGTCACCTTTAAAGCCCTATATGGCTTAGTACCAGGTTATCAGGGGGACAGCCTTTTTCCAAGGGTCTCTACCTATCCAATTCCATCTAGTAGATTCGGCATGCTACAGATAACTGTCAGTCAGAAAATGTTGGCTGGCAGGGATTAGAAGATGGGCCTTTTCTGCAGTAGCCCCTTCCCTTGGAATTTAGAATGCCCCCAACCCTGTAGGACTTTTGTTAGGCTTTAAAAACCTGGTTGTACTCCCAAGCCTGGGGCACTGAATGTGTTAAGGTCACTGTTTCCTGGCTTAATTGTTAACTGACCAAGTATCTCAGCTGCTGCACATACAGTATTTATTTTGGGTATGTTTTTTATTGTTGTTGTTCTTTTAGGATGTTTTTATTATTTTAATTGTAGTATTTTTTTAAATTGTAAACCACCCAAAGCCATCGACTGAGATGGGAAATTTAAATAAACAAAGAAACAAATACTAGCCAGACTAATCGGTGGGGTATCACATTTGAAAACAGATGCATATATATTGCATCTCAAGAGGATCTGATAATTGAAGTAAGAAAAACAACCATCTTTTCCTCCACTGTTCTCTTTTGCACACTTTCTTCCTCATGTAACAGTTCTACCTAGACACTCTCCAACAGGCTAGACGGCCAGGCAAACTATGAGCATCACACACTTATTGTGGGCCTTCTTGTGAGAGGTCCATAGCAGCACTCCTAACAGGAAGTAATAAAAGAAAACAAATGAGTGGTTCTTGATTATCTCTGAGTTTGTTTGTTTTTGCAGATGATTCATTACCCAGACTAGGTAACATCATCAGTGCTAGAGATAGCACTGGTTAGGAGGTTAGGTGAGCCTTTGCACCAGAGATGGTATTCATCAGGGTCTAACCAGGTCTGGAGAACCGGTAGCAGAAATTTTGAGTAGTTCAGAAAACCAGTAAATTCCACCATTGACTGGCCCCGCCCCCATCCATTCTCTGCCTCTCGAGTCCCAGCTGATCAGAAGGGAATGGAGATTTTACGGTATCCTTCCCCTGCCATGCCCACCAAGCCATTCCACGTCCACCAAGCCACACCCACAGAACCAGTAGTAAAAAAATTGAATCCCACCACTGCTTTGCACACTTACAGGTGGTGTGCCACTTGGGCCCCTTCTTGAACCAGGGGGCCTTGCTTACAGTGACTCGTTTCCTTATAACCTTTTCTTTAGACTACTTCAATACAGTCTGCCCCAAAGAGCATTCAACAGGAGATACTTCATTTCTCCTACTGGTAGAGATGGTTTTGCTTGGCAGTTGTGAAATAAGCTATCTCAGAGGTCAACAAACTGTGACTCTGGAGCCGCATGTGGCTCTTTCCTCCCTCTGCTACAGCTTTGTCACCAGTCGGCACCACAATTTTGAGAGAAGCATCCGGTGGGTGGGGAGAGAAGCACAGTGTGCCAGGAGAAGACTCTATGGCAAGGGGAGGGTTTTCCAGTTGTCTCCACAATTGATAGGGCTTTTGGTTATAACAGGTAGAGGAAAAAGTAGGAGGAGACTCTATGGTGGGGGAATTGAATGCCCAGCTCCAGAACTGAACAGGGGGCTTCCAGTTAGGACCTTTGTGGCTCCAGTAGTTTTCTTTTTTGTGGGAAACGGGTCCAAATGGCTCTTTGAGTGTTTAGTCAACATCTATTAGTACAGGTAGCACACAGGTTTTTCTTTAATTATTAAATTATATTGTTGGAATCAAGACTGTTCAGAGTGAAACAGAAGCACGATTTAATGTGTGAAAGGATTGATGTAAATGTGCTCAGGAAATTTTTATTGCAACATTTTATGCCAGATATGGCTATTCATAGAGAGCCAAGGTGGCGCAGTGGTTAAGTGCAGCACTGCAGGCTACTGCTAGATCAGCAGGTCAGCGGTTCAAATCTCACCGGCTCAGGGTTGACTCAGCCTTCCATCCTTCCGAGGTGGGTAAAATGAGGACCCAGATTGTTGGGGGCAATATGCTGACTCTCTGTAAACCGCTTAGAGAGGCCTGAAAGGCCTATGAAGCGGTATATAAGTCTACTGCTATTGCTATATTATGTTTGTCCACCTACCTCATTTTTGCACTTCCCAGAATCCTTATGATGTTTCCATTAAAAAGCACTAGTAAAAAATACTGAATTCCAAATTTTCTTGGAGCTGTGTTTCTTGTGTATTAAATTAGAGGGAAAAGCAAGAAGTGAAGGCCTTACAAAGTTTCTCAACCTTGGCAACTGGAAGTTGTGTGGACTTCAACTCCCAGAATTCCAAACACTCAGCAGGGCCAGTTGGAGAATTCTGGGAGTTGAAGTCCAGACATATTCAAGCTGTCAAGGTTGAGAAACACTGTTAGAACATCAGAACAGAAGCATTGTTTTGCTGGATAGAATTCCTGGTCCATCCAATCCAACAGTCTGTTCTCGCTGTGGCCTTCGAATTGCACAAAGAAGCTCAGTAGTTTTCCACAGTCCTACCTTTCAAAGCAGTCCCACTGCCATCAAAAGCCACTGATCCCCACTCAGGAATTCATCCAACCCCTTTTTGAAGCAGCCAAGTTGATAGCCAGTATCACATCATATTCTTTCTTATTATGGAACAAAATTAATTGATGAAGTTTGGGTGGGTGCCCCCCCCCCAAAAAAAAAATCCTGAGCAAATAACAAGGCACAGCTACTCCATTCCTTATCTTGAGCCTCCTAGTTACCATTATTGGGCATTACAATTCACACTTTGCTTAAATGACAGCCCTGCTTTAAATATGTATTTACTGTTCTCTACCTTTGAAAATGGATGGGGAGAGATTGCTTCTTTTAAAAGAAAATTGCTGCTGGCACAAGCACTCTTAGAAAAGTTATTTCATGAAATGAAGGTTTACTGAATGCAGAGCATGGTGCTACATATTTGAGATTTATTTATTGTTTGCAGTATAGAAGGTAGATGGGTTTTCCTGAGACATATATTGTTTCTCAGTCATGTTCCCTTCCCTCCTTACCTATGAGTGGTGGGATTCAAAAAAAATTGCTACCAGTTCTGTGGGTGTGGCTTGGTGGGCATGGCAGGGGAAGGATAATGTAAAATCTGCATTCCCTTCCAATCAGGTGGGACTTGGGAGGCAAAGAATAGATGTGGGTGGGGCCAGTCAGAGGTTCTCCGAACTACTCAAAATTTCCACTACCAGTTCTCCAGAACTGGTCAGAACTTACTGAATACCACCTTTGCAGTGGTGGGTTCCGGATCCCGTTGCAACCAGTAAGGTGCAATGGTGCCTGGCGTCCCCCACATGCACACATGCAGCATGCGCACACACAGGCACATGCGCCCTTACCTCCATGTTGCCTCAGTGATGCTCCAGTTGCTTGGTGGAGTGTCATACAGGCGCCATATGCTCCGTGCACATGCGCAGAAGCGCTGAAGAGATCAAATACAGGTAAGAAGCTCGGGCAGGTGGGTGGCCCTCCACAGCACCGTACCAAAACGGTACCCATTGGTTCCGGCAGGCACTGGTACACCTGTACCGGGGTGTATCTCCTGCAACCCACCGCTGCACCTTTGTTACCTACCTAGTTTTATACCATCCTACTTCCTTCCCAAAAAAAATCCTTGAACTTGGACACCCAGATAGAACACGATTTCTCTCTGATTTGAGACAACTCTCCTTTAGGGTGACCCAAAGATGTTGGAATGGGAATAATGCCATTCTGCTAGCTGTTATTACCTAATAGTTTCAAATGGTGAGAGATGAAAACAGGCTTTTGACAATCTCCTGGAAAATTGTTTGTTATTCTGTGTTTAAATATACAGAAAGTTAAGCTCATCACCATCCGCATAGCTTCAATACCCGCCCTTTCTCACTTCCTCACTCTTCCTCTCTTTCATTCAATTCAACTAGGGCCTTTTGCAGTCTTACAATAGGAGTCGTTAATCTTCAGTTTTGGGTCTGATGGCAGCTTCTGGGTGTAAATTTGAAACTGGTCTAACAGGATGAAACTCAATGGCTGTTCATGACTCTTCTGCCATTTTTCAATGCAAAACCACTCATCTGAAGCTAGTCTATTCTAGACTGGCTTAATGAATAGTATCTACCACTCTGCCATAATTTGCAGCCCTTGGAAAATGACACAAAATTTAAATCACCAATCTTTTCTCTTAAGGCCAGGCAATCATTTCACTCAGAGTTATTTCTTCCAGTCTCTGAGCAGTGGAAAGGAGATAATGATGGTATCGTTATATTCTCCAAAGGAACAAGGCTGGAAGTTTTGGTTCTCACTTTTGTGAAGCTTTTCTTTCAGATGTTTCATTACCAGACTAGGTAACATATTCAGTGCACTGAACATGAAAGATGTTACCTGATCTAGTAACAAAAAATCTATAAGCAAACAGAATAACAGAGTTGGAAGGGACTTTGGAGGTCTTCTAGTCCAACCCACTGCTCAGGCAGGAAACCCAATACCATTTCAGACAAATGATCATCCAATCTCTTCTTTAAAACTTGTAGTGTTGGAAAATTCACAACTTCTGGAGGCAAGTTGGTCCACTGATTAATTATTGTAGCATCAGGAAATTTCTTAGTTCTAGGTTGCTTTTATCCTTGATCAGGTTTCATCCATTGCTTCTTGCCCTGTCCTGCCCTGATAACACCCAAACTCAGACACCACCAAGACTCCACAGTTCAACTTTGAAAGACATATATACTCTTCTCTTGGTATTTTATGTTTTTATTATTTTTAATAAAATAATTTTGGGATTCAAGGAACGTTGTAAAATATCTATCAGAAGATTGGTATTTTCCTGCTGGGGTGGAGGGATTAAGTTCTACTGTCAACATTTAGTGTTCTATCATAAATGTTAGCATTGCCACCTTCAGGATTCTGACACCAAGCAAAGAAATCCATCTACATTCATTATGTGTACTGCGAGCTATCCATTCCAGCCTTATATAGAGATTGAACTGATTTTATTATCATTCCAGACATTTTTAGAGACAAAACAAAGCTTTCAGTTGTAACCCTCTTCTGTCATAGGGTGTGTCTGCAAGACACACTAAACCCAAACATCTAGTGAACAAATGTCCCTTTAGTCAAAAACTGAGGCTTAATGCTATCATTTCATCCCCAAATCACATTCTGGATTTGCAAATGCTGAAGTTTGTATCCTATAAATGCATTCAGTTACCTTGTTTGGCTTGAATCTACTTACAGTCCAAATGACATACAGTTTACAGTTGTAAGCTTAAACTTTGGTTTAAAAACCTGCACATGATGGGGGAAATAAAATCTCAACACACTTTCATTTGTTTATCAGATTTGGGGATTTAGCGTCTCTTGATCACTCGAAAACCTGCTTTGGAAGCCTTCCCATCTCCAGTTTTCTTGAGGAACATACACTGTTGTTCAAAAAAGGCAACCAATATATTGCTTGGAATTAGGGCTACCAGGAAGTCCCAAGTGCGTTGGGTAAAGTGGAAAGTTGAAAAGAAAGGAAGAAGGAAATAGCTAACCATTTCCATAACTCTGCCAAGAAAATTGCACATACGTAATTACAAATTATTTATTTTCTTTACAAAGAAATTGAAAACATGACTATACCATGAATGTACCAGGAACCTGGCAAAATCTCTATTCATTTGCATTTTGTCCTTAAAAGCATATTTTCTCATCAAAAGCATATTTTCTTTCCCATCAAGCCCAACCTAGTGATAAGAAAACATACCTGAAATATTTAGCCCTATGTGTCAAAAATCCAATAAGATTTGGTTCTGTGATTCTTTGCAGTATTTTCTCCAGTTATTATTTAAATTATTCCTAACAAGAATGCTATATAAAGAGGAGGTGAGGGAAAGTCTCTTCCAATAGATTTAAGAAGCATAGATTTTAAGAAGTATACTTGGCCAAGCCTTCTTTCCAATTGATACACACCACATATTTTCCAATATTTCTAATACTCCCAGAGAGATGTCAATACGTGGTTAACTAAAAGCCACTATGGATCTATTTCATTTTTTTCTTCTTCTTAATGCATTATTTGGGGAAGAAATGTGGGAAGATAACCAAAAGCATTTCCCTGTCTGCATTTTCAAGTGATATGATCTACCTACCATTCTACAACTTCAAGATCCTACAATTTCATTCAATGGGTAGATCAAGTCTAAGGCTAAGTCTGAGGTAGATACTGTGGCAAAATGAGATTCCTCAGATGAGGAGCTCTAGTCTTCTAAAGGAACAAGGTTACATTTAGCTGTTTTACTACATCACTTCCCTCACCATTTCAAATTCAGAAAAAGGAACTGTTGGGTTAGAGTAGTGCCAGCCAAATACTATCCAGAAGCCTTGATGAAAATTCAAAATGACTTGAATAGGGTGGCTCTTCCATATTTCCTTTTCTTGTTATCAGTGGAAAGAGCTAAAAAAATAATAGATAAAAAGTAGCCCTTTGGTAAGTGGGATGGTATGTATATATGTATGTGTATGTGTGTGTGTATGAAGTGACATGAATAACCCCTTTGAGAAACAAACCTGAGAGCTCTTGTTCTCCTTCAGAGAGTTAGATGAACAGAACAAAATGAAGAAATATGATTCTCTCACCAGTAAAATATCTCTCCACATCTCTAATGCCCTAAAAATCCATAATATTCTATGATAAAAAATAAACTTCACATTTCACAATCCATTCATTTGGGAGAAATGGACTTCTAATGCCACGTCAAGGATAGAAGCTGGTGGTGTTTCCATAAACTTCCATAAATGTCTTCTTTAGTATAAGATGCTGCCGTTCCAAGGAGACTTTGGTTAAGATTTATTTTTCCGTAAAAAATCAACTTGGTAAATAAAAGCACAGAATGTCTTATTCCCAATCGGTCTCAGAAAATGATGATAAAGCAGGAGATCAGAAGCTGGAGAACAAAATTGAAATTTTTGAGGACTTGGCTTGAGGCATGTTGAGGTGAAGGAACTTGGTAATAAGTGACATTTACAAGACCAAATTGCACCCCAGGAAAGTGATTCTGAATCCAGTCTTGATAAAAACTAACACTGGTGTAAACTCCTGGGCGGTTGGGAAGGCCACACATATCACCCCAGCTCACAATGCCTGCAACAAACCAAGCACCATTCTCTTGGCAGACTAATGGACCTCCGGAGTCACCCTGGTTGAGAAAAGTAAGCAGTAAGAGTCTATGTTATCCCTCTGTCCATAACAGATTATTTGTTTTCTATTATGCATAGCCTGGACCAGCATAAAAAAACACTGTAATGCTACAATTTTACCAACAAAATCCACCATCTTTCTAGTGGACTTTCTGCCAGGAGAAACTCACAAAGAGAATATTAAGGAACTTTTGCAATATTGCCTACAAGGATTTGAAGATTGCCCTCTCCTCAGCTCTGGAAAACCTACAATGATATACCTATTAGCAATCAAGGGAAAAGACCTAAAATAGGCTGAACTAAAATTCCTATTGAAGAATGCAATCAGAAAAGTCTCGGTCTACTCTTAAATACACGTGCTAAAATGCCAGCTGTGATACTTCCTGCAGTAGTCATGTGTGGTTCACTAACAAATGTGCGCTCGACAAAAGCGCGCCGATGAAACCACGATGAGAAAACTGTGAGTTCAAAATCACGCTGATGAATGAGTGCAGAAGCGCACCAACAACAGCGCGCTGACAAAAGCGCGCTCTAAACCTAACCCTAACCCTAACCCTAACCCTAACCCTAACCCTAACCCTAACCCTAACCCTAACCCTAACCCTAACCCTTACCCTTACCCTAACCCTAACCCTTACCTTAACCCTAATCACTCTTCTGTCAGCGCTCTTTTGTCGGCACGCCTTTGTGGGCGCGCTGTCGATGTTGCGGTTTTATCGCCACAGTTTTGTCGGCGCGCTGTTGTTGGGCACGCATTGGTCGGGTCACGGTCATGTGTCTCATAACATCACAGAGCCACACAGCCCTTCCAAGAAGTGCAGGAAAGAAGCAGCAATCTCTGTTGAGAATGCTATAGTGCTATGAAAATAGAAAGAAAAACCTTCAATCACCCTCAAGGGTAGGTGCATCCCTCTCTGCTCAAAAAGGATTTTATATCATGACAAATAGGACAACTTGGCTAGGCACTTTAGTTCACTCTTAGAATCTTTCCATCCTTGAGCGATCTTTGAAAATGCTGTTTCATACTATGTCCATTAACATCCTCTCTTACCAAACAAGCATCCTTTTTTCCCTCTGCATAGCCAGCACAGAACATGTCATCCTTGATCTCTCTGTTGGTGGGACTGATATTCGTACCAATATGAAAGAGCGCATCACAGGTCATGGTGTCTATCAATGGCAACTGGACCTGCTGCAATGTTTTAGGACCTCCCAGATTGGCTTGAAGAAAAAAATACATCATTATTGTTAAGATTATTACTATCCTTTTCCTCTGCTCAGTCACGTTCAATGTTCAGAGACAGCCTGGACAAGTCCCTACAGTTCGCCCAAAATGATTTGCTGTGACTGGCGCAAGATCACCCAGCTGGCTTAGTGCCTAAGGCAGAACTAGAATGCACAGTGTCCCCTTTTCTTAATTGATTGCTCCAATGGTTATTATTACAATTAAATATACCCTGCTTTCAGTATAACCAGCTTCACAAAGAGGTTTACATACAAATAAAAATGAAATAAATATCCATGCCATTTGGAAGGTTGGTGGCAATGACTCTTTGTGGGCATAGCCTATAATATAGCTGGGCAAGTTTCTTAATGAAAGGCATGTTTTCCATAGGATAAAAATAGCAATAACACTCAGACTTGTATACACTCCACAGTGCTTTATGGGCCCCTCTAAGTGGTTTACAGAGTCAGCATATTGCCCTCAACAATCTGGATCCTCATTTTATCAACCTCTGAAGGATCCAACTCTGAGTTAACTTTGGACTGGTGAGAATTGAACTGCTGGCAGTCAGCAGAATTAGCTTGCAATACTGCATTCTAGCCACTGCACCACCACAGCTCTGATAGAACAGAAGTAATCAAAAATAAGTATGAGAAATTAAGTAGTTCACAGTAAGTGATATACTGCCAAGAAAGAATGTTATTTTCATTTCAAAAAATTAAAACTTTTTTTTTACTCTCCCCAAACCAGGTCCTGACCACCACTTCACCAAATTGCCACCTTTCTGAGCAAAAGCATCTACATGAGCCACCACCTTCAGCAAAATGACAAAAGCCAAGTTGCTCATCATGATGAAAGTTCTACCTCTTTTATTTACGTAGATGACATCATGACACATTCTACACGTTGATGCAATGTTACTTTTGTCATTTGCCCTTCTGCAACCATTGTTTTAAATTCCTGCCACAATTTCACCTTTTTCATATGGAAGGAGCACAGGATCCCACTTTGTCTTTGAATATCAAGGGCACCATCCAGGCACAAAGCCACAAAAACAAAACAAAACACTCAATTTAATGTAATATAGCTGCATTCTGGCTAGGGGATTCTGAGAATTGAAATCTACAACCCTGCCAAGGTTAGAGAATGCTGGATTAGACTAAGAAATGTCTATTGCTGCTTTGAAATGGACATGAATATGTCCATCTATTTTTTATTTTAGTTCATTGTTTAATATAGTGGGGAAAAAGAAGATACCTTTATCAAAACAAGCAGAAATGACAAAACACAATTAAGAGCAAAAATATACAATATATCATAACGTAGCTTAAAAATTACATTTTTAAATGTAATATCTTAATGTTGAAATATTGGTTAGTTTTTCCATTACGTCAATAAAGAACTAGTTCACAAGCAGGATAATAACCACATATCACCAATCCAAGAATGTAAATCCAGGGTAATACAGTCTGTTACCCCAGGCTTTTTTAATCCATAGCTCTCCATACAGTGATAAATTTTAAATATGTGAGTCATAGTACATAATACTTTTTCAAAATCTATTAATAAAATTATGAATGTTAAGCTAATATAGAATCATTCCAAATTCCTTGCAAATAACTAATATCTCTCTTAACAGTGCAGTACTCTTTAACTGTCAACAAAAAATGTTAAATTTAGTTTTTTCGCTGTCATTTGAGACATCTTGCTGGGCACATCTACCCGACCCACCAATGAGGCAGGGAATGTTGTGGGCCCTATCTCCGAGGGAGGTACACTTGGTGGGACCCAGATGAAGGGCCTTCTCTGTGGTGGCTCCCTCTCTCTAGAACATATATTAGAACGGCCCTTACTCTAATACTCTTCTAGAAGATGCTGAAGATCTGGTTCTGCCATCAGGCATGGGGAATCCAGAGCAGGATAGAGCCCATTAAATGGCTCGTGTGATCTGCTGTCGCCAGGGCGGGGGGTGAGTGGGAGATGGGGGTTGTTTTTGTTATATTGTACTATATTAATTTATTTGATTCTTTTTCTTAGTTTTTATTGTTTTAAATGTGGTTTTATATTTTGTAAGCTGCTTTGAGTCACCATGGGTGAATAGGGGGCAATATAAATTAAATTAAATTAAATTAAATTAAATTAAATTAAATTAAATAAATAAATAAATATTAAATATTCATTAAGTTCCTTAACCACTGATTGCAAAATGGGATGTCCCAATTCTTTCTTCCAAATTTCTTGCAAATAATATCCCCCTTAACAGTACAGTTTCTTTAGCAGCCCACAAAAAAAATAAATTTAATACTACCCCAAATACATTTCAGTGGCAATACAAATTCAAGCATTTTAGATGCAACTAATGTATTTAGTCCAAAATGTGAAATGAAAAGATCTGTTGACTATGTTGCCGTTCTGAAGTTTTAATTCCTCTTGCAACAACAGAGTGGTTCAAAAACAGGATTGGGAATTAAATTATCTAAAATATCAATATTTTAATTAGCCCATTAAGTATTGACTGAGAACTAACTTCAATTTAAGAAGCCTTCACATTAAATATGATCAATGCCAATATCTATGTATGTGTATTTGCCAAATTCCAGTGATGCCATGTTTGTGTGGTAATGGGATTATTGTTTTTTTTTTTAAAGCATACCTACATAAACTTTGTGTTGATTTCACATTCTATTAAATTCTTCTAAACCAAAAAACCTTTCTTCTTAATCACATGTTGCTTATGGTCTTATTTAACTAGCAACATTTCTGAATTGTTCTTTGAAATGCTGAGTGGTCTTGGTACAAAGGAAACACAAAAATGTTAAACTTTAGAAAGGCTCTTAGTTGTTTCCTAAATACCATGCACATTTGTTCACATTTCCTTTCTTGGTTCATCTCATTGGAGTTAGACTCTCTGTGCTAAAGAAGAGCCTCTCTCTCTCTTCTTCAGGTCTTCATCCCACAATTTTCCTCACCTCCATATACAGGTGAACCCCACCCTGTCACCCAGCAAAGGGTGCCGTTTGGGAACTGGATTTTGGCATGTGGGAGACAGGCTGGAAGGATGCCTTGGGTGAAACGGACAGGTTGCTCTAGCTGAGCCACAGCTATGTCCCCACTGGTTCCATCTCCGGCATAGTCCTTGTGCACAGCCACTTGAGACAGTTTCCGCCACACAGCATTTGGGTCTGGCTTCAAGAGCTGGTAGTTTCCCAAGTTGGCTTGGTAATCAGAGAGTATGGCTTTCCTGTTGGGAACCACAATTAAGAATTAGACCCTTCAGGAAAATTCTGCAGCACTTGTCCCCAAGTATCCATTTCAGTTATCCGGTCCAAGATTTGAGGGGTGGAGGGTTTCCACTTGAGAAATACAACCATTCCACCCATTTCCCATCCCTCCTGGTTATCCAGGGTTTCCCAGTCACTGTTCCAATAAAAGAGAATGTATGTAGCTCAGGGCTGAATTGTGGAATTCTTCATGCTCTGAGCTTAGTTGTTTGCTTGTTTTGCTGTACCTCACACTTTCCTAATCCAGCTCGCTTTTAGATATGTTGGCCTACAATTTTCACATCTCCCAGGAATTGGGTCCAACACTTCTGGGGGACCTCAGATTAGAGCAGGATGGCATACATAATAAACAGACCTCACAGAACCAACAGCTTTTTTAAAACACAGTTTTAACACAGAAGCATATGCTGCTTTTAGAATAGAATAGAATAGAATAGAATAGAATAGAATAGAATAGAATAGAATAGAATAGAATAGAATAGAATAGAATAGAATAGAATAGAATAGAATAGAATAGAATAACAGAGTTGGAAGGGATCTTGGAAGTCTTCTAGTCCAACCGCCTGCCTAGGCAGGAAACCCTATACCATTTCAGACAAATGGTTATCCAACATCTTTTTTAAATACTTCCAGTGTTGGAGCATTCACAACTTCTGAAGGGAAGTTGTTCCACCAATTAATTGTTCTAACTGTCAGGAAATTCCTCCTCAGTTCTAAGTTGCTTCTCTCCTTGATCAGTTTCCACTCACTGCTTCTTGTTCTACCCTCAGATGCTTTGGAGATTAGTTTGACTCCCTCTTCTTTGTGGCATCCCCTGAGATATTGGAACATGCTATAATGTCACCCCTAGTCCTTCTTTCATTAAACTAGACATACCCAGTTCCTGCAATCTTCATATTTTTATATGCCTCCAGTAAATGGCTGCTTAGGCAGCTAGAGCTGAAGTCTGTGCAATTCCACAACTGGTCCTTCTCACACTTACTCACTTAGGGAAGCAATGGGCTGCTGTCAGTATCCATTGAGAGCTGATGAGGGTCGCTCCACAGACATGTCTCCCTTGGTATTGGAGGCTGGCTTGCCATGGCCAAGCATTTCGAGAGGCATCTTCTCCCCCCACAATACGGTTCTGATTCATCACCTGTCCACACACTGGCAAAACACAAATGTGTGTAAGAGGGAGAGAAAACATAAAGTTGTGGAAAATGGAAGATGGCCTCACAATTATTGGGTTTTCTTTATTGTAAATTATTAGAATAAGTAATAAAGGTCGAGAACACCAAACAATAAAGGAAGAAAGGACAGGTTTTCTTGAGCTAGGGGTAGGTACCACTTATTTAGAATTTGAGGGGATTTGATTACTATTATTGTTGTTATTGTTGTTGTTATTATTGTTGTTATTATTGTTAGTTATTATTGTTGTTATTGTTATTGTTGTTATTGTTATTATTGTTATTATTGTTATCATTATTATCGATATTATCGTTATTATCGTTATTGTTGTTATTATTGTTATTATTGTTATTATTGTTATTGTTGTTATTGTTGTTATTATTGTTATTATTGTTATTATTGTTATTATTGTTATTATTGTTATTATTGTTATTATTATGTTAATCTTTGGTGAGAGTCGCAGCCTTTAGGGCTGGTTGGTAGCTTAACAGCTCGAGTCCTAACCAAGGACCTAGGAACTGTTAAGGTATCGTCAGAGGATATAAGCTGTTCCAAGTAGGGGCTTTTTTTGTAGGATCAGAATATTAAAATCTGATCAATTTAAAATTTCCAAGTAGCAAGGTAGCCCTTGAGCAATACCTACTCCAAGGGCCCCAATTATAATTGGGACAACACACGATTTCTTTTTCCACAACCGCTCAACTTCAATTTGCAAGTCCCAGTACTTTGTGATTTTTATTATTATTATTATACAATTGTATCACACGGCCAGTTGTTTCACCAGATTTGGCATTGGTTACTAGTCGGGCCCCACCCAGGGGCCTAGGACATCGTAACGTATTTTCGTAATATGCCTGCAGATCCAAGCAGTGCGGCTTTTTGCATTTGACTGATGGTGATTTTGTCAATTTTTAACTGTTTTAAATGTAATTCCAGTGCTTTTGGAATAGCACCCAGTGTGCCAATTACCACTGGAATTACCACTGCTGGTTTGTGCCATAGTCGTTGAATTTCGATTTTTAAGTCCTGGTATTTTGCGATTTTTTCATGTTCCTTCTCAGCGACCCTGTTATCACCTGGTATTGCGATGTCTATGATTGTGACCTTGTTTTTCTCAACCAGTGTGCTGTCTGGTGTATTATGTGCCAGTATTTTGTGCATTATTATTATTATTATTATTGTTGTTGTTGTTGTTGTTGTTGTTGTTGTTATTGTTATTGTTATTATTATTACACCACAGGAAGTCCTCAACTTACAACCATAATTGAGACCAGAATTATGATTTTAAGTCATTGAGGTTATAAATCAATACATCATAACACTGGTTTTGATTTTTAAACATTTTTGTGAGTTATTAGCTGAACACTATGGCCATTAAATGAACACCTTGATTATTAAGTGAATACCATGGTTGTTAAGTGAATCTATTTTACAAAGTGGATGGGTCCATAAATTCATTTATGACATGACAAAATATACAAGTAAAGTAACTAACTTTCAATGCTGTGACTCTGAGACACCCTCCCCCACAAGTTGCTTATAACCTTAACTATTTTGTTCCCAAGAATAGGCTGCCAGGCTGAGGAGATTCCTATTATAGGAACAGAACAGAACAGAATAAGGTAGTTAGCTTAAACTCTGCACATGTAGGTCTTGTTGTTCCCACCTGACAATTCCTGACAACAAAGAAGTGTTTAATTTTTTTAACACCCTAATCCCCCTATGATGTAATTACATTACTAGCCTCTCCCTCTCTCAGCTTTAGAAGCTGCAAAATATTAAAGAGTATCACATCACCACACGGCTGGAATAAAACACCATCTATCCATTCTTGAAACAAAAGGTGCAGTTTTAATGAAGTAGATGTGGTAGATACTTGTTCTTTTGTCTGGCAGAAAAGAACACAAGATTTTGCTAACACAAAACTACAGTTGTACTTGCCAAAAACCAGAAGAATGTGCAGAAGGGAAGCAAGCGGATGTTAAACCTGAGAGAGCCAATTCAGGAAAGGTTTTATGTTAAATTGTTTTCAATGAAGTCATTCCTACAATGCCTTCCTTATCAAGCCGCTGAATCTTCCCTGCCTTTGATCATGTTCAGTTGTAGGAAACTCATTTAAAATTGAGGAAGTCCCTCCACTTGTTACCTGTTTAAGTGCCACTTACCTGTTTGAGTACCATTTTGGTCATCTCCTAGAAAGAAATGAGGAAGCAAAAGAAACTGGCATGTAATTCTCTGATTAAGTAAATTTGAGATTAAAATGAACAAAACCAACCCCAGGTAAACAATCTGTTTTTTAATCTTAAACCAAAGGCTGTGACTTTGATTGTAAAGCTTATGTAACCAGTTACAAATCTGCCAAATGTTTAAATTTGATTATTGGTTTGTTAATCACAGGAGTGTCAATCGGAGAAGTAAAAAAATACAGGATAGTGACTACAGCCACACAACTAAAGCTCCAATCATGCAGTCATTGCTGCCAGCCAAATATTTTAACCCTCCTGTGAGTGCCCTCAGTTAATCAGTTTGTAAGCGAGGTGCCAAATTAAATAGGAGTGGCTAAACACAGAATTCATAAATTTGTGTGGATGTGAGGTACTTCCCAAATTTCTTAAATCTTTATGTTAAAACTGAGCAGCAAGGAACGACTTTTTAAATTTTGAACCTTCTACCAAAATAGGAGCATTTGAGCCCCTTTTAAAATAGCATGCCTACTTTACTATTTGAAAATTGTAAACATAAAAGACAGCAAAAAAAAAAAACACCTTAGCTGTACCTATCTGTTGACTGTGTCACACCATGTCCTGTACTATCACAAATTCCATGTCACTAATACATGTTCCACATCACTAATACACAGGCAGGGGCAAGGCTGTATTTCCACATTCCAGTCCCAATCACATTGTATATAAAATAGGTAATGGGAACAATATGCAAATAAAAGGAAAGGCTCAAAGCTGTTAATCTTTTTAGGGGTATTTGGAGGGTGGGGCTTGAAATAAGGAATAAAATGTCCTATAGGGGCTTAAAGTATGCATATAGTATTCATATTAAAGTCTTCCAGGTTTTGAAAGAAAATATTTGATTTCCATTGATGAGTATAAGAGCAAAAATAATGGATTATTTATAGATGGCCCTACACCTTTTGTAGATGACCCTACATAAAAGGTGCCAGATTTTAACCTTCCTCACCACCATTGGTCAACTCTGAACAAGTTGTACCCAATGTGTACCCAACATGATGTCTGCCAGGACTCATTTAAGTGAGGTCTCGTCTCTACCCCTAAGTATGACTTTGGTACTCCTCAACAAAATATCCATCACATTGTGTCCGAATGTCCATCAAAAGTTTACACCGGCCCAATGTCTGATTTTTTTTCAACATAGGTCACCTGTCCTTGAATGGCTGGATGGACTGAACATTAACATTTGAACCACTATAAATCCATGTATTTGCCATAGACTAAATATAAAATAAAATGGATTAGTTAATCTTTACATCCACCTACCCAAAGCAGGTTGAATGGATTGCCTTGATGATGTCAATGGCTCCATTCCTTGCAGTTCTTTGGGACCAAAATAACTCAAAAGATGCAAAGTTTAACTGCCACTTCTTTTGTATGCCTTCAAGTCAGTATCAGTTACAGAAATTTTCTCACTTCTACCCTTCAGTAGTAGTACTCAACAGTAGTATTAGAAGTAGCAAATAAATATCAGAAAATCTTTTGGACATGCTTCAAGTTTTATCAGTCTGGCATCTAGAAGCTCCTAATCAAACCAACAGTCTTTGCTTCCTTGCGAAATATGTTTATGCTAAGGGAAAGCTTTAGAAAATTAAAAGTAGTGGGTCAAAACACAATCATGCTATGTTGTGTTTTTTTTCAAATTCCAGTAAAAAATAAAGAAAAAGAAGAAACATTTCTCTTTTTTGGCCACTTTTTGTGCCAGGGGAAGCAAAAAGTATATTTTATTTCATTTTTATTTGATTTTTTTTTATTAATATATATTGCTACATGCTGCCTCTTCCTGAATGGGCCTAGGTAATATATATAATAAACATCTCTAATGTTAAAGATATACATACAGAAACAGCAACAAAAGGCTCTAAATTTCCAAAGAGTTCCAAACAAGATTTAAGCTTTAACCCATTTTCTAAACTGTATTTAGGAAAGGGCTTCCATCTAAAGAGACTGGCCTCTAAGGGTCTCCTGCTGCCACTGCTGTCGATGCAACTCTTGTGAGGGGAAAAGAAAATAATAATAAAAGGCTCCTGCCATGGAGCGACCCATCCCGCTCCCCCGTCCAGCAGAGCTTTTTTTCCCCCTCAGCTTAGCTCTTCTTTGCCCACTGAAGTGCTGCCCCCGCTCGGCTGCCCTTGCTGTCGCCATGCCCTCTCTGCATGCCGATGGCCTGAGGGGGAGAGAATGATGCCGGCATGGAGTGGCTGGCGGTGGCTACTGCTCCTGGGCTCGCTGTGGGTAGTAGGCAGTGCTCTGACTTCCCTGCTGCCGCTGCCGCCATGCCGCCTCAGCAGCAGACCTCCCACCTGAAGAACCGAGGCGGGGAAGAAGAGCAAAAGACTTGGAGCCACAGACTCCCCCCTTTCCCCTGCCCCACAGTTCGCCTTCTTGGGTAGGACCAGAGTGTGCGTGGGATTAGTGGAGTTTGTGACCAACTTTAAAGTGAATGGGGCTGTTTGTGACTAAATGGGACAGAGAACATAGAGGAATGCAAGGGAACATGGAGGTAATCTAGTCCAACCCCTTCCCAAGGCAGGAGTCTTTCCTTCTCTTTGAGAGCGGTTAGTGACAGACATGAGGGAAATGATGTGTGTGTGAATGAGAGAGAGAAAGAAAAATGAGAAAGAAAGAAAGTTAGCGAGAGGGAGAGAAGGAGGAGGAAGGAAGCAAGGAAGGAAGGAAGGAAATAAGTGGGGGAGAGAGACTCAAGGAGGAAAGGAGGGAGAGAGAGGGAGAGAACTTATGATCACAATTGAGCCCAAAATTTTGGTTGCTAAGTAAGAGTATTGTTAAGTGAGTTTCACCACATTTTGCAACTTGGCCACACCTACCTGGTCACTTGACTGCCAAGCCACTCCTACCCAGACACGACTGCCAAGCCACTCCCACCCAGTCACATGACTGCCAAGCCACTCCCACTAAACAGGTCACACCTACAGAATAGGTTCTAAAAAAATTTGAAGCCCATCACTGGAGGAAGGTGATCTTGATGGAAATATGTCGGACCGACCATTACCTAGGCAAAGGGGGCTGAAAGATGTTTTTTTAAACCCAATGAAAAAAGATAATATTAGAAAGTAGCTCATGCAAACACCTCTGTGATTCACTGGGATATAAAAAGGAAGAACACTGTAAAATTAGTTGAAAGAGTATGTTATTATAACCAATCGCAATAAAAATATGTCTTGTATTCCTTGGAATAGTGTTCTTGGCATAGTTTTATGCCCAGAAATAGTGAAATAGATCTTTTTTATTTTATTTTTTTATTAACAAACATGTAAAATACACACACACAAAACAGACGTACACCACATTTACACACTACAATACGAACAGGGCCTTCCTGTTCTTTCTAATAGCAATTATCAATCAATACTGCTCACCTTATATTATTTCCCCTTCTATTGTATTTCATTCGGATTTCACCATTCTTAAACCTCTTTTTTTACTCATAACTATTGTTTTTGAGTTTTGTTATATTCCTTCATTGATTCTTGTTTCTTTCCTCCATCCACCTATACCATTTATCCCATATCTGGTAGAATTCTGATTCTTCTTTTTCCTGGATTTCTTCAGTTAGTTTGTCCATTTCTGCACAACCCATAACCTTTCTTATTATTTCATCATCACTTGGAGTTAATTTGTTTTTCCATTTCTGGGCAAAGGTAATCCTTGCCGCCGTAATTATATGTAATATTAAACATTGGATTTCTTTTTTGTATTTCGCAGACATTATTCCTAATTAAAAAAACTTCAGGTTCCCATTCTATTTTAACCCCTGTTATTGCCTCCAGCCAATTTTTGATCTTTCTCCAAAAAAAATTAGCCTTCTCACAGGTCCACCATAAATGGTAATATGTTCCGTGTATTGATTCGCATTTCCAACATTTTGGGGAGGTATCTGTTAAGATTTTAGTTAACCTTGTTGGTGCCAGTTGCCATCTGTAAAACATTTTGTACCTGTTTTCCTTGTATGCAACTGATAATGTCATTTTTAAGTTTGTTCCCCAAAATGTTTCCCATTTGTCTAATTCAATATTATAGCCAAAGTTCTGCACCCATTTTATCATTTCTTCTTCGCAATTTCCTCTTCCATTTTATACTTCAGGAGAAATTTATATATTCTCCCTATCAATTTTCTATCTGCACTTTGAATAATTTTATCCAATTCATGTGGTTCTGTTTCGATGTCATATAATTTAGTATCATTATTGTATTTAGTTTTGATTTGGAGGTAAGTTAGCCAGTCAATATTCATGTTCTGTTCTGCCAATTCTTCAATTGTTCTTAAATTCCCTGTCTATCAATTAAATCTATGTATCTTAGCATTTTGTTCAAATCTATAAAATTTGGATGGGTCATCCTTTCTGTCAGAGAGAGCCAACTTGGGATTTTCACATAGTGGGGGGGTTTTTTTGAGCCATTTTTGCAATAAAGCTCTTCTAATTAAATGATTTTGAAAGTATTTGTGCATTTTATTTTTATCATCCCATAGGAATGTATGCCAGCCTGCTTACAAATCGTGGCCTTCTAAGGTCAAAATTCTTTTATTCTTTAGCTCTATCCAATCCTTCACCCATGTTATTGTTACTGCTGATTCATATAAATCCCAATTTGGTAATGCTAAACCTCCCCTCTCCTTGCTGTCTTGCATTGACTTTAGTTTAATCCCCGCTTTTCATCCCTGCCAAATGAACCTAGTGGTTATTTTGTTTAATTCTTGAAAGAATTTTTTACCCGGATCAATAGGTGCATCTTGCAACAGGAATAAGATTCTTGGTAAAATATTTGTTTTAATTGTTGCTATACGTCCCATGAGTGAGAGCGGAATATTTTTCCAATTTTCTAAATCTTTCTTTATTTGTAACACTAATTTATTATAATTATCATCTTTAATTGTGGAACATTTTGCCAACACCCAGATCCCCAAGTATTAATGAAATAGATTTTATGGGGCCGATTTGTATTTCACAACACCTTTAGATAAAGTGCAAAGTGGAATAGGTAAAATCTTCCTTGACTTAAATCACACATCCATGTCATATTCTTGGCAATGGTATGGAGTAGACTAATTTTCTTCCTCTAGGGTGCCTTTTGCCCTTTTTCCCCTGTTTATCCTACAGCTCTATATTTTGATGGTTTTCCAAATCAAGTTCAAAGAAGATCAGGACATGCTTTGCTTTTTTAAGATTAGCTAACTGCTGTCTCTGTTGGCTTGCAGGTTATAAAAACAATACACAAAGAACCAAACAAACCAATAGCTTGCAATTATCTCTCCAATGATCTCTTTCAACATTTTTAATGGTTTCTCTGAAATCATCCACCATCAGCCCAAAAGCTAAAAGGCTTCATAACAAAGGCTTGGCTATGTCAATAGTTATCTGTAAAATATTTTGGCACTGATTAGATAAATTTGATATCCCCAAAACTTTTAATTATAGCAACAGAAGCATTATACCCCAGATAAAGCAAGTTGTTTTTACAGGCAGTTACAATTTTAAAAAGTCCATGTTTGCTGCAAATGAACACTTAAGCAGTTATTTAGTTTAAGTCGATACTCACTATTTTCAATTTCATTTTTCAGAGCACCTGTACGAAGAAGGAAAACAAAAACATATGTAAAGTTGGAGAACCGGACAGTTAGGCAAAAGAACCAGGAAGAAAAATCTAAACTGTTATGAAAAAGAATGTGCCAATACTATACAAAGTAACTTTTAGGTGACAACAGTTAACACCCATCTGCCTTAGAACTGACGTCAAATAAAGGGGGGGGGAGAGAAATCACTCATTTAGCTTGTTATCATTGACGCTGAATGGTTTTTGCTGAATGTGTATCCTGAAAATTAAGAATAAAACAACAAACCAAAATGAGTTGGCAACTTTAGAAGTTGGAGTATTTGTAATATTTACTACCGCTGGCTAGAAAAATATGTGTCATATATAGTTCAGAGTGGTCTCATACTTTTATGGAGCAATGTTGGCTTTTTTTTCCAGAAGAATTTTTTTTCTAGAACAAAAGGCAGAATTAGTGACAGGAAAGAGATCTGTGGAGGCCAGTGTCACCTGTTCTTTTCCCAGAAAAAAAGGATAGCACTGACTGAGGGTACTTATGACCTGTCTTGATTCCAGGTGTTGCAGCATCCTTGATTTTAGTCCAGATCAGAGGTGATATTCAGTGGGTTCTGACCAATTCTGGAGAACCAGTAGCAGAAATTTTGAGTACTTTGGAAAACTGGCAAATACCACCTCTGACTGTCCCCGTCCCCATCTATTCTCTGCCTCCTGAGTCCCAACTGATTGGGAGGGAATGCGGTTCCTTCCCCTATCACGTCCACCAAGCCACACCCACCAAAGCCATGCCACACCCACTAAGGCATTCCCACAGAACCGGTAGTAAAAAAAATTGAATCCCACCACTGGTCAAGATGATCAATAACCAGCTCATAATTACAATGGCCGCAGCATACCATAATCATGTGATTACTATTTGTAACCTTCCCAGCTTCAGGCAAGCAAGGTCAATGGGGAAACCAGCAGGAAGTCAGAAATGATGGCCATGTGACATCAAGCTTAATGACATTATGGCAGTCACTTAGGGCAGCAGTCAGAAATTCCCAAATTTCCTTCATTAAGCAATATTGTCATGTCATGTTGCATTTTACAACTGTACCTCTTAGTGATGGAAATTCTGGTCCCAAATGCCATTATTAATTAAAAATTACTTGTAGACTCAGAAATGTCCTGAGAGGTAGGAAGTTTCCTGGTCCTAATTGCCGAGTCCTATATTGTCTATTGACAGCTTCACCAAATTTTGTTTCTGTTCCATTTGATCATCAGGAGAGAGAGGGCAGGAGCCCTAATTTTTTCCCTAATGTATGCTGATATTGGAATAGAGAAAGGTGGATGGGCAGAACAGCCATTTTAGTTATTCCTTTTATAATTAACATGTCACAGCGACAACAGTAATCTGAACCAAGTATCTGACAATCACCTTATTCCTGAATACAGATGTAATGCTTTTCTGGTAGGAGCAGTCTGGCACAGTGATTAGAATGCAGTATTGCAAGCTAACTGCATTCCACTGCCAGGAATTCAATCCTGACTGGCTCAAAGTTGACTCAGCCTTCCATCCTTCCAAAACCAGCAAAATGAGGATCCAGATTGTTGGGGGCAACATTCTGACTCTGTAAACCATGAATCGCTTAGAGCAGGCTGTAAAGTCTATAAAATATATCAGGCTAAGTGCTATTGCTATTGCCCCAAAGTAACCTGTCTGACAGCCACAGACATGGAGGTGGGGCATAGGGTGAAGCAGGAAGAGAAATATTAAAAACCGAGCTTTGTCCTCAGCTTGTACAGAAAGGGAACAGCAGCATTGGCAGCAAGTGGTTGTGGTAGACACACCCTGAAGTATAGTAATTGGTGGAGTAAGAAAATAGTGCTGCCCATTCAATAAGACAAAACAGCTTTAACTGGAGAAGTAATGAAAAGCCTGCAATTGCTCATGTTGTTAACCAAACGAGTAACATGCAGTTAAGAATAACAGAATTGGAAGGGACCTTGGAGTCCCTTCTAATCCAACCACCTGCTCAAGCAGGAGATCATATACCATTCCAGTTAGGTGGCTGGCTGTCCAATCTCTTCTTAAAAGCCTCTAGTGATGGAGGACCCACAACTTCTGAAGGCAAATCGTTCCACTGGTTAATTGTTCTCACTGTTAGGAAACTTCTTTGACAGGTCCTAGTTCTTCTTCCTGGTTTAGATCACATGCAGCACAGAACTATCACTTTTAAGAGTCCCTTTTTCATGCAGATCTCACCCTCTCTTGAAAGAGAATTAAACTCATGTATCTAACAAGCGTGAATAATATTGTTCTCAAATGAAGGCAGGTGTGGAGTCCCCCCCCCCAGGAACCAAAGGCAAAATGAAAATGCCCCCAATCAGAGTGTAGGAGGAATACATGAAATAGCAAAAGTGACCAATCGAAGGTGAGCAGAACCCAGCCTTGACTGAACCCTCAACCAAGCTGTCAACCAAGCATACTAAATCACTTCTATGTCAAAATGTTTCAGAAAGGAAAGTGCTACTGAGAGGAAGGGATACGTACCGCAGGCACATAAGGGATGTACTGTACATATTTGTGGTCATATCCTGAATGGAAGGCAAAGAGAAACCTCTAATAGTCCAGCAACAGCTACTTTCTGAAGGACTAGCCCTGCTGTTAGAATGATGGCACCTGAAGCTGCCACGTTAAACTCTTTCCTTTCTCCTGACCTTCCTCAGTTGTCCCACTTGGCTCAAGGACACTGAGACATAAATTCTTTCACCACTAGGCACCTCCTCTGGGAGATTTGTCTTGGGGCACAGAAAGTTCAACTTCTCTTAAACTTTGGTTTGTCCATAAAAGGCTAGAATGAAGGAGAGAGTTTGAACAGCAGCTTATCCATTAACAAGGAATGGTTCATCAATCCTTTGAAGAAGGATTGTGGAATTGTTCGTTGTTTTTCTCTGCAGACGTTCCTCTGCTCTTTATTAATTCTGTTCGCATTTGTAGAGTTCTGAAAAACCTGTCTGTGCTGTTGATGGAATATTTGCCTAGAAAATATACAATTAATCCTTTTAGATTCCCTGTTCTTCCTCCACAACCTTTCCAACTTACATTTCTAGGCTGGAACATTTCCATAGTATCTATAATTTTTTGGAATAACAGGAAAGATTAGCAAAACCTTTCTCCTTCCAAATCAGTAAGTTTCTTTTTCTACAAATAGCTCTTCATCTGGAATTGAATAGCCTTGAGCACTTTTTAAATACACTTAAAACAAAGCATGCATTGAGCTTGCAGCTGCTAAGTCAGCATTTAAGAACCAGACTTGCTAGTATGTGGAATAACTTCATGAAATGGGTACAAGGAAGTATCTTGCTTACTTCAAAAATATGTACCCACTTTTGTACATATGCATTACCATCAAGGTAGGCTTATATACATACAGATATGAACACACACGATTTTGATCTGGACTCATGTCTGGTAAAGTGTGGAATTCAAACTACTTGCTTCTGCTTTTGCTTTTATTTATAGTATGCATTCCTTCCCCATGACCCCCCAAAAATTATTCCGAAACTCCAAAAAGGGATTTTGCTCAATTAAAAAAAACACCTAGCAAACAAGATGCTCTCAAACAAAAACACTCAAATATAGCAACAAATGAAAATTAAAATTAACTGAATTCCTTTCTATAAATTAATCATAACATCAGTCCTATAGATTTCAATGCAATTAGTACCATAATTCTGTACGGAGATGTGTAGAAGTAAATATCATTATTTGTAATGAAAAAAATTTGTTAGCTAAGGTACATTATTAGAGAAAAAGCTAAGGCACAATCATTTTCACTAATATACTACCTTTATATGGGTCACGTGTTTAACTTGACATAATAGCACATTCAGTCATGGGAACTCTCACATCCACAAGTTAATTACTTTGCCTAAAGTTTGTGATATCTCTAATTTATTCTAAGTTTTATGCAACTTCTGTGGCTAATAGATTTTGCAAGAATGGGGAGAGCTCTTGCTTTTTTTCTTGGTAGTTAAAATAGAGACACAAGAGTATATAAAAAATGCAACATATTTTAAAAAAACAATTAATCAGAGAAAATGGTCAGGATCCAATAAACTCTTCATGAAGCTTTTTTTTTTTTTTTGCAAAAGGTGGGTATGCTTCAGTTCAAATGTGAAAGAATTAAAAATACACACCTAATCTGCACTAATCACAGATATTGATTTCTCATTATGGAAGGCCAGGATATTCAATTCTATTACAGCTGAGGACCTCATAAAAGTCATGGGAATATTTGACTTAATTGAGAAATGAAAGGTCAACATGAAACCCTGTTGAAATAGAAGATCACCTCACCTTTCTGGATTAGAGGATTTCAAAGAATTTTACAACCCCCCAAAAAGGCATTTATTACATACACATGCTCATAAACTTAGATATCTTTGCCCGCATTAGCAAAGTAAGTTTTCCAATGAAATGTACTGGGTGAAAGAGGGAAAAAAAGAGCTGGCTGTTCCCATTTTAAAACAATTTGATTCCAGTATGCAAGGCAAGCCAACCACTGAAAGGACAACTGGCAACCATTGTCAGGGTACTTACATAGATAAAAACTATAGATCAAGAGCTTAGGGATTGAAACCTAAGAATGTGGCCATCATCAGTTTCCCTCCTTGATCTTACCTTTTTCAATATGCATGCATAAATATACCTTATTTCAGATTTTTTTTTTAAACCATGCTGCTCTGAAATGTTGATTACAGACCCCAGTGGAACAAGCTTTGCAAACATAGAGACACGTCCGTTGCCTACTTTTGTTTCAATCCCATGCCAAATAAAAATGAAGTCCTTAAAATATTCATGGACTTACCTCTGGAAAAGATGAAAGAAAGGACACAGATATCCCTTCACTATCTTTCATCTGCTAGATCACATTCCTGAGCTGGTTTGTGATCATCCTAACAATATATGTGCAAATGCAAAGTGTTCCTAAAGAAATACTGCCTGGTGTGGAAGAGATGGTCTGATCACTAGCTTCATTGTCCTAAAAATAAAATTCAAGTACAGGAATTGCACCGTTGTAATCCAAGTCCCTTCTCATTAGAAGGCGTATTCTGAGATATCTGCTGTATATCAGTAACTTCCTTGCTTAATTCAGAGAAACAGGATATTATAAACACATACTGGGAGTTTATGCACCATAGAAAAATTATTTATATGAACAATCATTCTTGGCCAATAAAGAATACTCCAATACACAAACACACCAAGGGCCAACTTACTTACCCTGTGTTAGAGAAAGCGTGACAAAGACATAGAAAATAAAGGCAGTTCTCATACTGAAGCAGGGCCCCTGCTTCAATTCCAAGGAACAAGGCAGTTTCCAGCCTGTAACACTCCAGTTTTGCTTCAGTGAAAATCTAGGAGCACGCAAAATAAATTTTTAACAAGCCACTTCCTGGCAGCTTCCTGGAAGAATGTGATCCAACAGGTCTGCTCACCTGAACTGTTCTCTGCCACCCCTCCAATAACCACACCTTACTGGCCTTCTGTCCCTTGCTAGGCTGGTCAGTCTTTGGCGTCACACTCATCTAAGATTGAACAAGAATTGTGTACCATTTCTCAGAACAAGGTGCTGTTTCCAAAGAGGCAAGAAAAAATTAATTAGTGCTAGTCTGGGTGCAGAAATATGATGCCTGCATTATCAACCTTCCCCTATCAGGTGTTCTCAGATGCCAGACAAGAAAAGGCATGGAATGGCGGCATAGAATGTTTGCAGTGTCGTTCATTGTAGAATCAATAGAAAACTTTGTATAGCTACCACAAACAATGAATAAGCTTGTTTTATATTTATCCAGTTCATAATGGGAAATTTACTTTTCTTCAGCAGCCAGTATAGAGCAGATTTCAACTGTTATTCCAGTTTACTTTCTCAATTCAACAATTTATTTTCCAAGAATTACTCAAGGAGGCACTTGCTGTATTTTTTTTTATGTCCGCATTTTTTTCCTACTCAGATTCAAAAACTACGTCACATTCTAAGGTAATTAGAATGGCTGCATTTAAATCATCAAGTTTGACTACCACTACAGAAAGCAGAAGAATGTTGGGATATAGAGCAAAGGAAGTTCTCAAAAAAAAATACAAATAACAAAAAGAAACCCAATGAAAGAATGATTAATTGAAGAAAAGTTGTGCCTTCCTATAAACTCTGTCCCCTTGTTCAGCATTCTCAATCTGGTATTCTTTAGAGCAGGGCTGTCAAACTTGTGACTTGCAGGCCAGATGTGTCACATACTGGCCCCACCACAACCCAGTTTAACAAAGGTGGAAAAAGTCCCAATATGTCACATGATGACGCTGTGATGATGCGAGTTTGACACCCCTGCTCTAGAGGCACTGGAAACTCCCACAATTCCCTGTTGTGCTCCAGTACTTTTGGAGATACTAAGCTAGATAAGGGTGCCCTAATTTCCAAATGCCTTTCAATGAGATGTAGTATTAACAAGCACTGTGAGCTGTGTCCGTCTATCATAAAGCATAAATAAATCAACAAATAAATGCAGCACTTCAGTATTAAAATTTTAAATATTTAAAACTTTAAAAAGCCTCTCAAACCTCATGAAATTTCATTTTTATATGAAATCCTACATGGAAAGATTACTAAAGTCTATGTAACTTGGTAACTTTATGAGATTTCTGGTGGTTTTGATCTATTGCTATTATTATGGGTGGTTGGACAATCAGTCTGTTTAATTGGATTTGGCAGACTCACCTGTTGAGTCTTTCCCAAGAAACTGGGATAGGCAAATGTTCTTGTTTGAATAATTGTTAGTACTATTAGCATTTTCATTTGTGGTGTACAGGAACCATCTTCAAAACAGACTCCAGAGCCAATGCATTGGAGGGTTTTTGTGTAAATGAAGTAATTAGACTTGAACTGAATAGCAGCTGGGAGCTGTCACCTGATTAAAGGAATTCATGATCTTATTATTGAGACATAAGTACAGTAACTGTTTTGCATCTTGATCATAGCTGATTTTTTTTTATAACTTTATCCTTTCACTGTACTGGATTTTATATGCAGCCGGACTCTGTATAATAATTTGCTGTTGTGCAGTTAAAAGGGATATGAATGGGACCATAATCACATTTCGTGTGTGTGTGTGTGCAATTTTATTTAAAAAATTTAAGCAAGAAGATAAAAGTTAGAGCAAACTAATAGAAAGTAAGAAAGGAATCAAAGAAAAAGCAAGAAGTACAAGAAAAGGTACTTTTTAAGGTATTATGATTGTACATGTATACTACTATTTTTTTCTTTTTTATGTATATTGAAATGGAATTATAAATACCATCAACACAAAAGGGAGTTTGCTCTGAAGCTGAAATACACCAAGTGAATTAGAGGAAGAGTGGGAAGCAGAGGAGAGAAAAAAGATAGGAAGAGAGGGATAGGAGAGAGGGGGAGGGGAGAAGATGAGGTGTACGAGGAGGAGTGGTAAGAGGAGAGAGGAGAAGGAGAAAGGAAGGGGAAGTAGAGTAGAAAATGATGGAGGGAGGAAAGGATGTAGAAAAGGGAAGGAGAGAGGGGGAAGAAAGTGTCGGATAAGGTATAAATATGGCGTATGGAGAGCGGAAGAGCCAATAACTGTTTTTGGGAAGGTAACAGCGTTCCGTGCGCCTTCGGCATTTAGTCATGCCAGCCACATGACATCTTCAGACAGCGCTGGCTCTTTGAAACGGAGATGAGCACCACCCTCTAGGGGGAATCTTTAACTTACCATCTTAATGGTGGTTTACAAATAAGTATTTGATTGCCGAGTTCTTCATAATTGCACTGAGGTGAAAAAACCAACAACTTTACAATCAGAAATTCCTTTATAACCCATATGTTAGGCCCTAATTTTGCTCTTTATATAAAGTATAGCCCAAGTTATTTTTTTAAATTAGAAATTAACGTAATCATTTCAGGAGCCAGCAGGGAAATTAGTTATTTAATCTAACCCTCAAATATATTAGTATTAACACATTTTCTTTAATTTATTTAACTCTTTCCTCCCATTAAGGAGTATTTAGAGCCATTTAGAAGTTTTTTATACACACACACACACACACACACACACACACACACACATACACATGCACACAAACAAATAAATACCAGTCAAAAAATTTGAAAAAAAATTGAAAAAAATTTAGAACCTCTTCTGTTGGTGTGGTTTGTTTTGTGGGAGTGGCTTGGCAGTCATGTGACTGGGTGGGCATGGTCAACTTGCAAAATGTGGTGAAACTCACTTAACAATGCTTTTGCTTAGCAACCAAAATGTTGGCTCAGAAACTCTGGCATATGAAGCACACAAGTCTTAAAGCTGTCAAGTTACAAGACCTTTGCACGCCTAACCCTTTAGGAAAAAAACCCCAGGGGTGTTCAAACTTGACAGTTTTAAGACTTGTGGACTTCAACTCCCAGGATTCATACATACATACATACATACATACATACATACATACATACATACATACGCAATTTTTATGACTCACTAGCATCTGCATCTATAGATAAAAGTATGCCAATAAAATGTACATTTATTTCACTGTCTCCCATCTATGATTGAGCTAGAAGTATTCATCCATCCATCTTTAAAATGATCTTTATCTTGACAATATTCACATTACATTTAAAAGATAGGTAGTGGATATTGCATATCAAACATTTTGTATATCATCTTAAAACATGCTCACTAAATATTGGAATTCAATATACCAAACAGAAAATTCTTTTTCCTATTAAAAAATTGTACTGAGAAAATGGAATTAATTCATTGCATTATATTGTTCTTACCTTGATATGTGTTTTTTAAATTTTTAAGATGAATGGTAATCTAACTAGTTTCCTCCTCTTACTTTCTAAATGTTATCAGATTTCAGAGCCTAAAAAGTCTCCAGTATTTGATCAACCTCTTAAACCAGTGACAATAGATGAAGGCAAGATCCTGCAACTTTTTTTCCATGTAGTTGGATCATAGCCCATTAAGATCCAGTGGCTCAAAGCTCGGAGAAAGCTTAGATCCTCTGATAAATGCACTTCAGCTTTGCAAATGAAAGAGCTCTCTTAGAGATCCAAGCAGTTACTAAAACTGATTCTGCAGAATATGTGTGCAAAGTCAAAAGTCTTCTAAGTCAAAAGTGGCAGTGAAAGGTATAGTTAAATTGAATATTTAGAGAGAAAACAACAATTCAAAGGCTGCCTGATCCTCCCTCACTTGCCGGGAAGCACAGAGAAGAGTGCGAAGTCCAGCGGAGGCAGGAAGGTTCTGGGTGCTTTGGGAAGCCATGAAAGCCACTGGGGACCGCCAAGAACCTTCCTGCTTCCGCTGGACTTCGCACTCTTCTCCATGCTCCCCTCATGACTGCAGTAGACATCCTGAAGTGGCAGGGGCTGTCGGGCTGGAAGCCCAAGCCCTATTAGCCCCAAAAGCCGCTTCTGGGCATCTATTGCAGTCACGAGGAGTGCATGGAGAAGAGCACGAAGTCCAGCAGAGATAGGAAGGTTCTGGATGCTCTGAGAAGCCGCGAAAGCAACTGAGGAGTGCCAAGAACCTTCCTGCCTTTGCTGGACTTTGTGTTCTTCTCTGCGCACTCCTCGCAACTGCAATAGATGTTCAGAAGTTGCTTTTGGGTCTTGGGTTTTCAGCCCAACAGCCCCCACCGCTTCTGGATGTCTATTGCAGTCGCAAGAAGAGCGCAAAGTCCAGCAGAGGCACAAAGGTTCTCGGCACTCCCAAGAACCTTCCTGTCTCTGATGGTTGCCCAGTTGGTACAGCCCCACATGCGCACCTCTTCCTCTTCCTCACTCCCCAAAGACTCTTCTCCTCCTTCCCGGAGCTCAGCGAGAGCTGGGCACGAGGGATGGGAGGAAAACCATACCTTGGAAAACGTCTCCGGGAAGGGAGGCAAGGAATGAGTGGGAAGGGGGTGCCCTGGAACCCCCTGTGCTTTGCTGGTGGCCATGCCTCCTAGGCAAGTTTGGGAAGGTCCTAGGAGGCCCACTGTGCCACACAAGCTACCACCAGTGAGCAGCGATGGAACAGGGCGGTGGAAGCAAGCGAGGGGGGCAGGCGCTTCATGAGGAACAGATTCTAACCGGTACGGTAAATTTGTCGAACCTCTTCTATGGAACTGGTTAGAACCAGCAGGAACCCACCCCTGATTGATACATACATACATACATACATACATACATACATACATACATACATACATACTAATATATATAGGACTCAAGACTAATTCCAAAGCCATTTTGTGATTTTTACATCTGAATGAGGATTTGAACTGTTGTCTCCTTGAATCAGGTCCAACATCAAGAAAGCCTTGCATTTACTAACTGATAAAGAAGTATGACTTAAGCAATTTTGTATGTATTTCCTTGTAAAAGTTGAACAATAACAAAATCCTGACCTAATGTCCAGTGCATATTGAGAAAATAAATGTTATGGCTTCTGCAGTATAAAAAAACTGTTTTAACATGCTTGCTTCCAGAGAAATCTCACACTTACCCCCTTCTTAATTAAGTGATCAATTGCTATTGAATTGGATAAAGGATACAACCTAGGGATGTATGATTTCATTACTTGTAAATAAATTATTTGCCCTAGAAAAGAATTTAGACAGAGGTAAGATGAAACTGGAAAAAATAACATAATAAAGAAAAATTTCTAAAATACTTTTCTCCAACAAAGTTGACATCCATTTCATACTTTCTTAAGTACAATAATCATTAAAATTATTGGAATAAAGGTATAGAGGTTTGCACTATAGATTGGCAACCTTCATTTCCTGCAGAGTAAACATTGAACTGCATGATACTTCTGATTAACCATTAAAAGCATGCAGTATTTAGAGAAACACTTCGATTAATTAGAATTTCTGAGTAAATTGTAATCAAACATTTCTGAACTGATTCTGAAATAGTTGCACTTATTTCAGTGATTTGGCAATGCTAATAGACGCCTAATTATATTTTTTTCCCAAATTAATTCAAAATTCCAAATAGAATTATTAAAATTATTGATTTGTGAATATATGTAAATCAAATCAACTTTCCAAATCACAATGAAAGCCCAAATTGGGTATCTAGATAGACAAAAGAAGGACAATTGGAAAGATGGACAAATGGTTGAAAAGACCCCCTTTATATGAACTTACTTTTTCCAGTGTGAAAAAGAGGGTTTTTTTTTCAATCATAATATTTTTCCACAGATTTTTATTTTTAAGAACATGTGCTAACGATCATGTAAAATGAACAACAATGTGCTTTCCACATAGCAAAATAGGATTCATGCTTTCTAGAGACTACAGTGGCCATTGATCGGAAGGGACTGGATTGAGGTTGAGGGCTGGAATTAGAAAATAAATTAAACAATAGAGCCTAGGTCTAGGCTATTGAGATCATTAATTAATTAGGAAAGAAAGAAATCGATAATTTACATATACAAAATTAAAAATTTTACATATACAATATACAAAAGTTTACATTATTTTAAGCGAGACAACATCTGATTTTAAGAATATACCTGCTGGAGGGAGAACAGAAAGGATGACATTCCAGGAGACAGGAGCTGACGTCACAACGGTATTATGTGTGATCTCGGAGCTCTGAGATCACAGTCGATACTTTTGCTGCTGGGCGGTCCTTTTGGACCTAAACCATCCCGACAGGGAAGAGTACGTCTTGCTAATCTCAGGGACATCGCAAAATCCCTGATTGATCCAAGAGAATCTCTTCTTGCTGGCGATAAAAGCGCAGCCAGAAGCTGCTGAAGTTAGGACAGCTCTGCAATGGGAGGAAAGCGGAAAGAGAAAGTGTGTCCATCTGGTGAGGAAATTTTATTGTTATAAAAGAGACTGCCCCCCCAAAATCAAAACTACTGTAAATTAAACTTACAAAGAAAAGAAAATAAGCGGCAAAATTAAGCTATATTGGACAGTGTGTTATCCTTTTTTAATTTTCTTTTATGGATGGAAGTTTTGCAAATATTTCCTATTTTTTAAACTGAAAGTATTGGTTTTTCTTCTTCTATTTCTTTTTTTACCAAGTTGCGGAGAAGTCCACACAAACTTGATTAAGGAAATAACCAGAAGACTAATTCCACAAATGGCAAAAGACATAAGACTGCACTATTACTCGAAAGACACAGGTTGAGATATGAAAACTAATAAAAAATATTAGTTAAATTTAGTTAAAATGAGAACATTGTGTTAAAAATGAAGTGATAGTGGATATAGTTAGATAAATTATTGATAATGATAATAATGTAATATTTATATTGACATGATAAAAGGGAAGTGACTTCCAGTTTGCTTATTGGGTCATTTTTCAAATACAAATCCAATCTAAAAATGTATCACTAGATATGATGACAATGGCAGCAATACCTTGGTTGATCCAAAGGTACCTCCCTCATATACCGTACATCTGCATATAATTAATTCCTCATGAGATGCTGCTGGCCTTGACTATCAGCTGAGTATCCTTAGATGCTCATTCTTTTTATAGTTTCTCATACATCAAAGGACTGAGAAGGGCTAGCTACAAATTAGGGGTCAGATCATGACCCAGAGCAGGGTTGGGTTGTTACCAGCATTACTGCTGGTTCGTTGCACAAAAAAAATATGATATTAAATTAAATTAAAATCCAGAGAACACCTGGCATTAGAAGGCTTCAATTGTCAGTACTTTTCGTATTTGCAACTGTGAGGAAAATATAATGGTGGCCTGCAGTTCTTTGGTGTTGATGTTGTACCCTTCACCTGCCCTTCTAGCCAGTAAGGCCTGTATAGCTGGGATGGGTTCAATATTGGCATTAAATGTCTCTTTCAAGTATAAAGGAAAATGTGTAATCAGCCTATGTGTACTGATGATGGTAGCTGAAATGAGGGTGTTGGTCATGGTTCGTCTTTTCAGCTACTATAGTTCCTTATATTTCATGATGAGAGGAGCTATGGCTGTGGGAAATGGGGAATTAGGTGCTAACGCTAGATGGCATATACAAAAGTAGAAATGTTGAAATGTGTTGGGCTAAAGGGCAGGTTTCTACAACAATGTGGAAAAAGTCCCAAAAGTTCTGTGTTTATATACTTTTAAGGTATAAAAATGTGACTCAGAGCAAGCTGGTCCAAGCCGTCTCCTGTAACTGCTTGTCTGATTGACCCTCGTTGCAATGTGATTAATGTAAGTCCTTTATGTTATATCCTTTATGTTGTATATGCTTTAAATTCTAATAAACATCCAAAAGTGATGTGCTGTCTCTTCAATTTTTAATAAGTGCAACTATGCTCATAATTTGGAATTTCCCCTGAGACAACTCACAGAGAGATTAAGTTAATCACAAAGTGATTAAGAAAGTGTATTATTTCAAATATAAAACTATTTTTTGAAATGGAATGGTATAGAAACAACAAATACCTTATCGCTAAAATGTATAATTTTTGTTACATTTGGAAACAGAAGATAAACGGGTACATACCATTAAAATGGTATGATAAACTGGGCAAAAAAAATAAATATGATATATCAATTGATCAATGAAAAAACACAATAAAGGAACTAAAATTTACTTTATGCTTTAACCTCAAAGAGAATTTCTATAAAATGATGTATAGATGATATTTATCCCCAGATAAATTGGCTAAAATGTATAAAGGATCCTCAAATAATTGCTGGAAATGTAAGTCTGACATATAAACCTTTTATTACCTTTGGCAGACTTGTAAAAGGGTTAAAATATATTGGAGGGAAATTAGTAATGTAATTCAATTTTGCTTTAAAAAATTAATGTACAAATTTAGACCAGAAACATTTTTGTTAGGATTTATGGATAAAACAGTGGAAAAATCACATTTTATTATTATATATGATAATTGCAGCATGACTTTTTTATGATCAGAATTGGAAAGATCCTATAATACCAACATTAGAGGAATAGTTAATAAAGATGACATAACTGGCAATGATGCCTAAATTAATGGCCCTTGGGAGAGAAAAATCATTGAAAAAAATGATCTATAATGGGAAGTTATTTATGGACTTTTTGCAGGAGATAGAGAAAAATCAAATTTAAACATATGGATTTGATGACTGATAAAATTTAAAAGGGGGGGATTTAGTAACCTCTTTTTGGGGAAGGGGGAGAATGGATGTTTTATTGTAGTCTAAAACTAAAAATAAGTGTTCTATATATCCATGGAAGAAGAAGTTGGATTATTCTTTGTATATACAGTATTTGTCTTTTCCATTTTTTTTTCTATATACTGTTTCATACTTCTATCCCCATTCTCTTTTTACTCTTTATCACTTATTTTAGTTTTTGTTGTTGCTTATATGTATGCTTTGTAAAATGTAATAAAATTATTTGAAACAAAAAATGTTGCCTAAATTTGCAAAAAGGAAATGCATGATTATCTAATCCAAGCAGAGACTGCCATGCATTTACAGAATCCAGGCTCTTGAGTCAAAAAATCGAGGAACAATCCACATAAAAGTGATTTTTAAAAATCTCAGTTGATGCCAATATATTTTTAAAAAAATACATTACAGCAATTCATAGCAAATGATGCTTAAATGAAAGGAGAGGAGAAAGGAATAGACTTTCCCATATTAAACATCATAATTTGTGATAGTAAGTTAGTTAGCTAATTATCTATAGATAGTTAGTCAGTTAGTTTAAAAACCAGAATGGTACAGGCATGGAAGTGCAGAAGGAGGATTTCATTAGTGATGTTGCTGAGATGATATATATAAAGATGGTTTATGTAATATCACAGAATTTCTGAATTGAAATTCAAGGTTACCCAGTGATACATACTACTGTATATAAATGTCAAAACTCTGAAAGGGTCAAACTTCTATCTATCCATCTTTTGTACATCTAGACACTTTGGTTCCCATTTTCCTCACTGATTTTTTTTAACTTTTTCAAAATATATTTGTTGCCGCAGATTGAGGCTTTCGCCACAATGTTCAAGAAAAACAGGATGTGAGACTACGAAGGTGCAAGAGAAACAGGTTTATTGATGCATCAAGTTCAGTATGTTCGCACACCAAAATCTGAACTGCCTTGGCTCTGCCCAGGACGTTACTTTTATGCAGTGTTCCACACTGTGCATTCTCACGGCGTTTCCATACAGGCGACAAACATGACATTTCAAAAAGCAGAAGTTCATTTTGGAATGTTACAAACAGAGAAGTACATAGGAAAAATACAAAAAAGAGAAGTTCCTATAATGTCTTAAACTATTGGCTGTTTCACCTCTGTTCTATCTTACACCCACGCCTGGCTTCCTGTGCCCCTCCTTTACAGTGTCTTGCCACACTGTTCCAGTAAGGTTTTTTGCAACTTAAGTAAAATCCATATTAAGTCTATATTGATATTCAAAAGCTAGTTAGAGCCTGTGGGCTCATATACCCAGGTCATATGGTCATATTTTGGCCTTTTTCTCCCGGCTGCCTCATATTGACACAGAGATGTTGATTTTCATTTAACTATATAAACAGATATGGGGAATACAATATAACACATATGATGTACTTTTTTCATTATTGTAGTCCATTATATAATATAACTGAATAAAAATGCAAATTGCAAATTTGCAAATGTTTAAAAATAGCAATAGCAGTTAGACTTATATACCGCTTCATAGGGCTTTCAGCCCTCTCTAAGTGGTTTACAGAGTCAGAATATTGCCCCCAACAACAATCCGGGTCCTCATTTTACCCACCTCGGAAGGATGGAAGGCTGAGTCAACCCTGAGCCGGTGAGATTTGAACAGCCGAACTGCAGAATTGCAGTCAGCTGAAGTAGCCACTGCGCCACCTCGGCTCTTAAGTAAGTACACTCCTACATATATCACTTCCTGAAATATCTAAAATTAGAA
Source organism: Thamnophis sirtalis (assembly GCF_051295495.1). Lineage (NCBI taxonomy): Eukaryota > Metazoa > Chordata > Lepidosauria > Squamata > Natricidae > Thamnophis > Thamnophis sirtalis. The sequence goes on from NW_028261384.1 coordinate 114,190,948, forward strand.
ACAGGTGCATCGGATCAGGTGCATATAATTAGAACATTTAAAATTGCTTTCAGAATCATCTGATTTTTCCTAAATATGTTTACTTTCAGTTTTGCTTGTTTGTTTATTGGATTTATATGCCGCCCTTCTCCCAAAGGACTCAGGGTGGCGTACAACATAAAAAAACACATATTACAAAAGTTAAAAAGGAAATTAAATAAAGTATCCAAAAAGAAACCCAATTATTTTATCAATAAGATTTTAAAAATTAGATTAAAATTAACAATTAAATTAATCATTTATTTTATTCTGTTCAGGCCAGGCCATCTTGCTGGAAAAGCCAACTTTTTAGGGCGCATCGGATGGACCGGAGGTTGGGGATTATGTGAAGCTCTGGGGGCAGCTCATTCCAGAGGGAAGGCACTCCCACAGAGAAGGCTCTCCCCCTGGGGGTAACTAACCGACAATGTCTGGCCGATGCACCCTGAGGAGGCCAACTCTATGGGATCACACTGGATGGTGGGAGGCTACTGGTGGCAGTAGGTGGTCTCGCAGGTACTCTAGGCCTAAGCCATAGAGCGCTTTAAAGGTCATAATTAGTACCTTAAATCTCACCCGGAAAACAACTGGCAACCAGTGCAGGCTGCCTAAAGGGGGTGTAACATGGGAGAACCTAGGTACCCCCATGATAACCTGTGTTACCTCCGGGTGCTCTTCAAGGACAGCCATATAGAGAGTGTTGCAGTAGTGCAGGTGAGAAAGGACAAGGGCATGAGTTACTGTGCACAGAGCATCCCAATCCAGGAAGGGGTGCAACTGACGTCCCAGGTGAACCTGGTAAAAGCCCTCAGGTGGTCTTCTAAACTAAGCCACGTATCCAGGAGGACTCCCAGAATGCGGGCCCTCTCTGAGGCGGCTAAAATTTCTCCCCCTTTCATCAAAGATGGAACAAGATGCACAAATTGGGATGACAGAAACCACAGCCACTCAGTCTTGGAGGGATTGACCTTGAGCCTGTTCCCGCTCCATCCAGATCCACACAGCCTCCAGGCATCGGGACATCACATCGAGGGCATCATTTGGGTGGCTTGGGGTAGAGATGAAAAGTTGAGTATCATCAGCATATTGATGATACCATACCCCAAAACCACGGATGATCTCACCCAGCGGTTTCATATATATGTTGAACAGGAGGAGTGAGAGAACCAACCCCTGGGGCACTCCACAAGTGATGCACCTCAGGGTTGATCCCTGTCCTCCAGTCAACACAAACTATGACCAATCCAACAGGTAGGAGGAGAACCACCATAAAACGGTGCCCCCCCACTCCCAACCCCCTGAGTCGTCGCAGTAGGATACCATGGTCAATGGTATCAAAAGCCACTGAGAGGTCTAATAGGACCAGGACAGAGGAGCAGCCCCTGTCCCAGGCCCACCAGAGATCATCAACCAACATGACCAATGTCGTCTCCGTGCTACAAAGCGAATGTTGGAGACCGGATGATAGTTGGCCTAAAGAAGCTGGGCCCAGGGAAGGATTTTTAAGGAGGGGTCTCACCACCGCCTCCTTCAAGGCGGTGGGAAAGAACCCCTCTCTCAATAAAGCATTGGTAATCACCTGAAGGCAACCTTGTGTCACCTCCCAGAAAGCCGAAACTAACCAAGAGGGACATGGGTAGCACACAAAAATGGCAGGACTGAGTCTCCCCATAATCCTGTCCATGTCCTTGGGGGTCACAGGGTCAAACTCATCCCAGATAGTCTCCACAAGATTCATCCCCGTCGACTCGCCCAAATCTACCCAGTCAGAGTCCAAGCCTGTCCGGATCTAAGCGATTTTATCCTGCAGATATTGAACAAATTCTTCAGCCCTACCCTGCAAGGGGTCTTTCCCAGTTCCTTGGTTAAGTAAGGAGCGGGTCACCCTAAACAGGGTATTTGGGCAGTTATCTGTGGACACGATAAGAGCAGAAAAATGTTTCCGCTTTTATCGCCACTAAGTAGGATTTAATATGAATTCTTACTAGTGTTCGATCAGATTTGGACCGGCTGGCCCTCCAACCACTCTCTATGCATCTTTTCCAGCATTTCATCTCCTGGAGCTCCTCTGTAAACCAGAGAGCTACCCGAGATCGACACTGGGTCAGAAGCCGCAGAGGCACAGTGCGATCCAAGGCCCCAGTGGCTACCCTATCCCAGGCTTCCACTAGGGCTTCGGTCGAGCTGTGAGAAAGGGATTCAGGAAAAGTCCCAAGTTTCATGTTTTATTTATAGATATCAGAAAAATTGGGCAGTGATCAACCATAGAGAAACAAAATAAGCATGACACATGCCTGAAGCATTACTTACACTCACAGTTCTTTGGAGTTGACATCAGAAGCAACAAGAAGATAATTCCTTTCTTGGCCATGAGCCCAATCTCTTCATTAACATGTAGAAATTCCAGTGATTAAAAAGGATCAGTCATATATACAATAAAAAAGGCACTCAAGGTCACAGACGGATCCAAGGAGCTGACTTTAAATAAAGGCAGATAAAAATCAGGAATCCAGCTAAATAAGCAGGAAAGATTCCCCCCAAAAAACTATTTCTCAAACCATGTAAACACAAACTGACCCTCAGAGAAGGAGCTCAGAAGTTCTGGTATTCTGCTTGTTGTAGTATAATAGTAACATAAAGATTTCTCAATGCTCCATTTTAAAATATACTAAGGACTTACTCCTGTGTATTTAGGTATCCTAGATCTTATTAATTACGTGCTACCAAGACATTGTCAATTCTTAGCAACCATATACAAAGATTTTCTCCATAACAATCTATCCCTAATCTTCCAAGTCTATCAACAGTACACCCATTATCATTGTAACTAAATGCATCACCTTGCTATTAGTTACTCTCTTCTTCTCTTCCATTTTTCTCATCATTAGACTTTTTGCCAGGGAACTTGTACAAAGCATACCGTAATATTATAACCTTACTAAGCTTCTCCTTCCAGGAATGTGGATCTGGTTCCCACCACATTCCATGCAATCTGTTCCAGCATCTCTACAAAACTTGAGAAAATTAAAAGGTCTTTGTTTGGTTAAAAATGATGCTAAAATGGGAAGAAGGCGGGGCTTAGCAGTGAGAAGATGGAGTTTCAGGCTCCTCCTGAAATTCCTCTATACCGAAGGATTTTTGGACGGGTTCTTTGAACTCTAGCTGTCCCGTAGACGACAGTGAAGGTGAGGAGAGACCCAGGACCTCAGAGACACCCGCAAGTCTCTGGGGGGGGGGGTATTAACTCCTCGTGCCAATTCCTTTTTGGATTAGCTGCGTGCTAACTGAAACTGCAGGTTGCCCCTAAGAATGGTAGAAGTGATGTCATCTGGTAAGCTGATTTTATCATCCAAGAGAGACTGTTCGCGTTAAAAACTTAAGCTAACTGAAACCAAAGAACAGGGAAATTTAGCGGCGAATTGGCTTTTTTTAATGGATTTATGGCTGGTGGTTACTTTACTTCTTAAATGCTTCAAGAAACTCCTCGACATCCTCCCCCCTCTGAATCTCCCTAAGTGGATCGTAAAATTTATTTTCTACTAATTAGCCCGTCACGATTCGACATTTTTATTACTTTATTACTTGGCTCTGTTTACGATCAGATAAGATTGCACAGCCTGTAAGAGACTAAGAAAAGTGCTTCGAAGTCTGTGGAAAAAAAAAAGAGCTTGCAATTTTTAACTACGACACATCATGGCGTCTCAAAATACCTCTAAGATTTCATTTCAGATTCTTTTTTCCGCATGTAGAGGGCTTTTTGACTCTTATCAAAGGCTGGAAAGAAAATTGGATCATCTGATTTTAAAATATGAAGTAAAAACTGAGATTGTTGAATGTTTAAATGTTCCTGAAATACAAATGGAAAATGTGAGAAATGGTGTCTGGTCTATCTCAGAGGAAGAAAGGAGGGGGGAGCTATAAAGAAGACTCATTTAAAGAGACAGAGTGCAGGAGGAATGGAAAATCCACCCTTGAGAATTAAAGTTAATTTGGAAAATTTTACAAGCCCAGGACAACATTATTATTTCATCACTGACATTCAGAGTCCAAAGGTGCAAAAATATCTTTGTCTGGATTTGCTTATGAAAACATTTGGATTTATCCAACGCGTGGCAATTGGTTTGAGAAGTTTTTGCTATTGGAGAGACACTGGCTGACAGATGGAAGAATGTAATTTAAAATTAGCTAAAACTGATTACCTTAATGTGTAATAGATATAGCTGAATAATGACTGATATGGATAGTAATATATATAATTTGGAACTGGCTGATAGATTGAAGAATACAATTGAAAACTAGTTAAACCTACCGTATATACTCGAGTATAGGCCGACCCGAATATAAGCCGAGGCACCTAATTTTACCACAAAACAACTGGAAAAGTTATTGACTCGAGTATAAGCCTAGGGTGGGAAATGCAGCAGCTACCGATAAATTTCAAAAATAAAAATAGATACCAATAATGCCATTGCCCATTGAATAACATATACAGCCTGCCTGTGCCCATTAAATATACAGTAGCCATTGTAAAAATTTGCTCTGCATAACAAATTATTATCACACAATACCGGTGTATTCAATGAAATACTTCACTCACCTCATGATGCTGATGTCCCGCTGTGATGATGATGTCCCGCCTCCTATGACACACGGCACAGTGATTCCTATCATTGGATCACTGTACCAGAGGAGGTGGGACATCGCTATGTGGCTGCTTGCCATAACAAGGAGGAGGTGGGACATCGTTGCAGAGCGGCAGGAGGGGGAGGAAGGGGAATCGTAAGATAGCCCTGCATTACATTAGAACGTGAGGAGGGGGGATGGTGCGGTGCACGCTGCGTGGCAAACTGACACAGAGGGAGGGAAAACTCAGGGGCGCTGGGCCATTCACGAGCGTCACCCAGCGGCATGGCCCCGCCCCTTTTTCTCCTCCATTTCGGGCAAATTTTTCACTGACTCGAGTATAAGCCGAGGCGGCTTTTTTCAGCTCAAAAAGTGGGCTGAAAAACTAGGCTTATACTTGAGTATATACAGTAATTGCTTTTTCTTGTAACAGATATAGTTGAATAATAATTGATATTGATAGTAATGTATATAATGTGGAGTTGATATGATAACTAACAATTGGATATGAGAAAACATCTTTAGATTATACATAAAGAGTATTAACTACAATAATTATCACTATTAAAAAAACTAAATAAAATACATACAATCAAATGTTAATCAATACTGGGAAAATGTTATGATATATGATATAATTAAATATTATGGATGTCCAGCTAAAATAGGATATGAGGATTTGATGATAATAGAGGATTTTACAAATAAGTAAATGAATTGTCAGCATGTGTTATGGATTAATTCTTTGGCATAGCTAAGGATGAAGGATGTTTAAATAACCATAGGTAATTTAAACTGGAGGTATAATGATGTTGATATGGTAAATATTCGAGTTAAGATATTTGAATTAATATGAGTTAATGGAAGAGAAGCACCAAAGCATGTTGTAACCAGTTGATATACTTCCTTTTTTTTCATAATAGACACCTGTGTTTTGTTTTGTTTTCCTGCCTTGTCACTTGTCGTTTTTGTCTTTCTTTGTATTATTTTTATTTTTTATTTTTTATTTTTATTTTTTATTTTTTATTTGTCCTTTTTTTTCTTTTGATTTTTTTTCCCCACCGGTGTGGGCAAGTATTGTTCAAGATTATTATTTTTATTAATATTTCTAAATAATAATTACAGTTAAATGAAAATGGATATATAATAATGCTTGAGTTAATATGAGTTATGTTGGTTGACTGTGGAGGAGATGTACCAAAACTTATCTGCAATTGATTGATACATTTTCTACAGATGTAAAGAAAGATGCTGTACCTGTTTTAAACTAAAATTAAAAAACACTTATTAAAAAAAATGATGCTAAAATGGGTTCATTGATCTTCTTTGGAAATTCCATAATTAAAGTAGAACCATAGAAAAAATTATTTCCCTACTAGAGACCTACTTCATCTCCCTTTTTGGGTTGGGGACAGCTGGAGGAAGTCACAGTAGATACATATGGGAAAATGCATTCCTTCAAACAGTAAAGTGTGAGTTGAATTCAGATCAGTTCACTATTTTCTGTTTTAATTTCAGTGAATGTGAACAAAGTAAAATCCCCTTTCTGTTGAATGTAATCTTTGTGATTTTATGCAAAGATCTGGGTGCAGTTTTCTTGCCAACTATGGAGAAATTGTTTGTCACTGCCTTCTTCATTTCTTCTTTCCTTTCCAGTCTAGAGTAACCAGGTGAATGGTTACTATGAATGATCCCTCTGTGTCAAAAAATTCTGCTTATATATCTTTGTTTTGCTTTGGCAATTATTTCATCAAAATACTTAATGTTTAAAGAATATTATCCTCCATGAGAACATGACGCTCTGGAATCTTAAATACATATCATTTTTCTTTAGATCAGTCTGTGAGGGAAAAGGTATATTTTTCTTTTACAAAAACAATATCCACAGATTCTATTCTTAGTTTAGCATGGCAAATAATTCACATGAGCAACTAACACGTTCCATGTCAAGGGTTGCATATTTTTTATTTAATGGGATTTTTTGAACCTTGAGCAGGAAAGAAACATGTATTTAAGCCATCTGAACTATAAACAAGTGTTGTCCATTTCAGAGAGCTAAACTGGCTTCAACAAGAGTTCTTTTATATTCTTCCTAATCCTAATCTAATATTTATTTATAGTCATATCAAATGTTTAAGAAAACATTCATGAGCAAACTAAAACACCATTTTCTTTTTCAATTCACATATTTCTCATGTCTATAACCTATATTAACCTTATTTCCCTTCACAAAGTGTTGTGTACTTCAGAATCAAAGGAGGAAGCTATAATTTTAATAATTCCCTATTTTATGTCCCTTTCTGGTCAGAGTTCTACAGATACAGTGTCACTAAATACTAAAGTGTGAAGTTAGTGTGAAGGGAAAAAATATGTCAGTATCTATGACTTTCTTCTTCTCAAAATGATATTCAGCTATTACTTTTTTTTACACAGGATTTTCCTTAATTTGTCACAATTCAAAGGCAGAATAGGTTTCGAACATCAGGGCAGCACAGTTTATGCCTGCATATTTTTCTGTCAAGTCAAGAAATGGTGGATAGCACATTAATTCAGCTGTGAAGAATAAAGCTCCAATGTTGAACCAGTTAAACAATATCAAAATATGTTATCGCATTGTTCAAAACGGGAGGAGAGTGTTTTTAGGATGAGTAACATGTAATGCTATCATAGGTTTTGGTATGTACTAGCAATTCTGGGTCTTTATAACCCAAAGGAAATTGCTGGCAATATCTTCATTTCCACCAGATCCTGAAAGAAGCAGGTAAGAAGGAGCATTGATGTATTTTGAGAGTGACATTGTTAAAGAATAGTGAAATAGTGAGAGGTCCAAAGGAGCAAAATAGTCATTAGATGGGAGAATCTTGATTTTTTTCTTTTGGAAGTAGCTTCAGCTACTTCTACCAGAATCTAATCCTTCCCAGTAACATCAGTTCAAGAATATTTAAACAAAAGGGTGGAAAATGTATTCCAGAAAGAGGACTATATTTTATGCCATTCTATCTTTGTGTATGAACCTATATAGTACATGTTTCTAATTCCCGAAAAAGGAAATAGAAATTGTATGAAAGCTGAGGTAGGTTACAAAAGAAAAAAGTCATCAACTGAAAATATACCTGCTCTTCCAAAAGAAATTGATTATTGATTAATTTTGACCACAGATTTAGACCTTCTACTAATCTTGCCAATATACAACCAATATGTTGTGAGAATCCTGAAAAGAGTTAATTCAGTAATTGAGCTATATATTTTGTAACAATACAGTCATTTAGTTAATGAGTTAGGATAATTAGACAATGTACAGCTTATCCTGAGGCACCAAAGGTAGATGAGAAAAGTCAAAATATCTGGATACGTTTATACTCGAAAGAACAAATGGGGTCCATGAAAGCAGTCATCAAATAACTAACTATCACGAAAATGGAACAAAGTTGTTTGCTGTTGCTCCAGAGGACAGAAAGTGGAACCAACTGATAAAAATGGTAAGAAAGCGGGTTTCACCTAAATCACAGAAAGAACTTTTAATTATTGAGCTGTTCAATGGTAAGACAGTCTCAAGAGTCAGGAGCTGTTTTTTGTTGTAAACATTTAAGAAAATGATGAATAACCATCAGTCAGAGGTAATGAAACTGCAAAAAGCAAAGCTGGAAAACACTGAACAGTGGTGGTAACAACCACCTGCCAGCCTTAAATCACATCACTAAAATCTATCTACATGTAAAAAAGGTTTGTGTATGTATGTTTGAGAATAACTTTGGAGTGCCTCGAGCAATTTCAACCACACTTGGTACACAGATGACCTACCCTCTGGAAACAAATACTGGGAGGGAGACACCCCGGGAGGTTTTTGTATGTTTGTGTGTGTGTGTGTGTGTGTGTGTGTGTGTGTGTGTGTGTGTGTGTTCCAGCATAACTCTGCCCATAAGCCTGGCCCATTAAGGAGAGTGACTGCTGTGTCCTAGAGCGGCAATTGTTTGTAATATCATGGGTGGGAGAAGGAAGAGCTTGTGCCATTAAGGAAAGCAGATACAGCATCCTAGATCAGCAATTGTTTGTGATGTCAGTTCCTTCACAGCTTCCTCTGGAAAGCCAGCCATGAAGTTTGTCCTCCAGTAAACCAATCGGGAAGTGCCTGATGGATTTGGGGCAATGTGCCAGGATTGTAGATAGGGCGGGAAAGAGGAGCACATCGGAGGGGGAAGAGAGAGCGCAGGGTTGGTAGGCATGGGAATAGGGGGAAGAAAAGCCCCTCTCAATGGCTCCCTGTCAGACAAATGCTTTGACATCTATAAATATCTGGGCATCAGCTAGTTAACAATAAAGGACATCTATTTGAGGTCCTGTGTGATATAGTAGGTCTGGAGAAAGCCTGATCTGAAAACAACAGCTTTCTCAAAGTCTTATGGAAAGAAATTGATTTAAGGATGAAAAGGTGTACCACCTTGAGCTCTTAAAGAAAAAGTAGGATATAAATACAGGGCTCTTATGTCCTTCTTTTTATAAAGCTCTGTTCTTTATTACAGATAGCCATCTTCAAATTTATTTCATTCAATTATTTATTTTCTTCATTTTGCTCTTCAATTTTCTTTTGTGAAGAAAGTTACATACAGTTTTTTAATCCTCATGAACCTCTTCAGATTTATAAATTTTTCAGGTTCTCCTTTCTTTGTTCCAAGAAAACATGTTCTCTCTAGATACAACTCTAAAGAAAAATAAATCTCTAAAATAAATCATTGTCTATTTTTCCTATCGTGTTTCTGCCATGGTGATTCAAATTGTATGTAAGAGACTAGTTACTCATGTGATTGAAAGATACCTCCAGAATCCTAAAAAAAGATTCACAATTTGCCATTCAGATGGTCTGCAGCCTAAGTCCACCGTTTCAAGCCATTTTGCAAGCTTCACCATAATTTGTTCTGATTATGTAGGAGAAGGAACGACAGAGCCTGGAGAAGGGGTGAAAAGAAGTATCAGTCTAGAATTCCTACATAGCCACAAACAACTTCCATTCCACCCCATTTATGTGCCATTGTCCCTTATCTAACTCTAGTCAATCAGGTGCTGAACATTTGTTGAAAAGGATTCTGTGCATAGCCTTTTAGCGATAAATCAATTTAATTGAACTCTCATATGTAGACCTTTCATACCTGACAAACTACTCATTTTGGTTGTATTGTACCCACTGCTGCCATGTAGATATTACCAGATTGTCTCTTAGAGAGCAGGGGTGAAATCAATTTACCTTCACTACCAGTTTGCAAATGTGAGCACCCGCACAGGACCTTCCGCACATGCACAGAGCATCAAAAACGAGACATGATGAGATCCAGATGGGTGGGTGCAGCCTCCTTCCACCAGCACTACCAGTTCGCCCAAACCGGATAGAACCGGCTGAATTTCACCACTGATCTAGAAGCTGTAAAGAACTGACATTTCTAGATTTTAATACCTTTACTCTTTGTGTTACAGTTTACTAAGCCAATACCAAAAGATTGAGAAACTGATTGGAACTGAACTATTTTCAGATCACAGCAGAAGACAACGATGACTTTTTCAACTATTGTGTTCATTGTCTGGTTTCTTCATCTGACTAGATTGCAAGGTGAGAAAAGATGCTGGGGAGGTGTTTGGGGGAGGCCATATTTAAGGATGTGTAAATCCCCTCCCCCCCTTTAATTCCCCTTGACTTTCAAAGGAAATAAAGATGGGTGTGAGATGAGTAATAAATACACGATTTAATAAAAGTGCACAGAGGAAAATCACAAAGTCAAGTTGGTAACTGCAACTGTGCAATTGAAGAGATACTTTGATGTGGTTTTTAAAAAATGGGTCTTTGATTATATTTCCATATCTGTAATCTTGACTATTTGACTCCCCAATCTCAGACACCTCTGTTCTTTTAAAATATTTTAATGATCCTGATTTTAATTTAGGGTCTTCATTTTAATTGTAGTATTACTATAAATTTTTTATTCATGTTCTTGTATTGTTGTACATAATGAAATGTATATGAGCACTTCTACAAACAAAAGACCAGGATATAGATTTAATAATGCATAAAATAATAACATTACAATTTCATCACCGCATTTCTTCCTAGAAATTCCTCCTTTACACACTCACCAAATCTAGACTTCATTAGTTTCAACCAAAATGACATAGCATATACTATTAAATGATACTATGTTGTGACGATATCTATTGTAAACAGAAATGTAGAAAAACAATTACTATATTCCAGGCCGGGGAGGGGGGGGAGGATGAATGAAGATGGATGGTTTTAGATTCAATTGCAATGGGAAAGAGAGAGCGATAAATATTTGGACAGTCATTCTATTAAGCTAGCGAAGCTACATTAAAAATGCACCATCTATTCCCATTCTCAATAACGTTTTATGAGACTAAAGGTAAAGGTTTCCTCTATCCTGTCATGTCCAACTCTAGGGGAAGAATGCTCATCTCCAATTCTTAACCAAGGGACCCAGCAATGTCCAAAGATATTTATGTGGTCATATGGCCAGCATGACTCGCTCAGAACACTGTTACCTTCCCACCTATTTATCTACTTGCATTTGCTTGCTTTTAAATTTCTAGATGGACAGGAGCTAGAGAAAGTAACGGGAGCTCATCCTGTTGCATGGTGTTTGGGTCTTGAACTTGGGCTGTCAGTTTTACAGCTGACATGCTCAATGTCTTTAACCAACAAGCCATTAGTTATGTGCTGTTAGATTTTTGATTGCTGTATATTCTCCAGGTTTAAGTTCCAGTCAGTTATTTTCAGAATTGTATCTTTCTCTCAATATTGAACAAAATTTATTCTGACTCCTATAACACTTTTAACAATTATAGAGATATTTAATTTTATTTATTAATTATATGTGTGTAAGTGTGTGTAGCCTGTTTCCCCAAAAATAAAACCTATCCCCAAAATATAAAACCTAGCAATTTTTTACATGTGCCCCTCATATGAGCCCTCATATTTGCTGGTAAAAAACTGAAGGGAGACTAGTATAGATCTATTTCAAGCTATTTAGCTCTCATCAGCTACCCACACCCTTACTGGTATTCAAACTTGGGCTTCTTACTTATTAGGCAGTTGTACTAACCTCTAAGCCACAAGTTCTCCTCCCTTTATCAGCTGAACCGGGGAGAGATTAAGTGTTTAAGCATAAAATATGCTCGTGTGTATGTGTTTATGAATTTATATATGAATTTATTGATTTTAAAATTGAATTAAATAAATAAAATAAATATCTGAGGGACTTTTATGTGTGTGAGAGAGAGAAAACATTTAACAATAAAACAATAATATAAACATTTAAATTGTATCTCATTCTTCTTTAACTAAAGGTATTGTTAAGTTTACTAATTTTGGGCTAGGACCCCCCCCCAAATAGAAATTGGGGGATGAGTGTCTCAGGAGCTCACAGTTTTATCATTCTTTGATACATTTGTGTGACATCACAATGCATATAAAAAAGGGGCAGGGCTTGTATTACAAGACCACAGTGCTGCTTTGATCATTCTGGCCTCCCCTCCCCACAGGCCTCCTCCAGAGAAGAAATAATGTATTGGAGACGTTATTTCCATCTACCAATTGTTTCTTTCAGGGTGCAAAATGGAAAAAGGATCACTTGGGCTCTCTTTCCATCTTAGTCCTACATCTATTGCAGTAAGAGAGTTAAATCTAGAATAGTCAACGCCACTCCTTCTGGGACTGTTTATGTTAATTATGCACAGCATTGATCTGGGTGACTTTGAGAAGGTTCGGTGCCCTTTATATAAATATACATATATATAGTTTGTTTCTCTGTGTGCTTTAGCTTGCCCTCTGTCCCATTTTCCTAGTTAACTATTTTATCTTTTGCTGGTGTTTTAATAAACATTAAGCTATATTTTTGCTAGCCAATCTGAATGGCAGGTGTGTTTCCTCATATAAGGAGGAAGGGAGCAAGGGAGAGTGTGCTGGCTGCAAAGTGAACTGGAAATTATTCACAGTAATTTTCCAATGTGTGGAAGTCCACATTTTGGCATCTAACAAAATGTGAAACACTATAAAGCCAAATTATCCCCAGCCTCCCTTAACCCACTGAAGAAAGCCATTAGCAAGCGGAAAACAACAACAGCTCTCTTCAAATAAAAATAACAAAATGAGAAAACATACAGATAGTGTTTGACTTATAATTGTTTAGTGACCATTTGAAGTTACAATGGCACTTTTAAAAGTGACTTACAACCAGTCCTCACACAACTGTTACAGCATCTTCATGGTCAGATGATCCAAATTTAGCCACTTGGCAACTGGGATGTATCTATGACAGTTGTGGCATGCCTGGGTCATGTGATCACCATTTGTGAGAGAGAGTCTGACAACCAAAGTCAGTGGGGGAGTTGGATTCACTAAATGGCCATGTGATCCACTTAACATCTACAGTTATTCGCTTGATAATCATGGCAAGAAAGGTTGTAAAATCGGGCATGGCTCACTTAATAACCCCCTTGTTTAGCCACAAAAATTATGGTCCCAATTGTAGTTATAACTTGAGGAGTACTTTATTAGCTTCAGGATCAGTTCTTCACCTGGTTTTGAAATACTTCTTGAACTTAGAAGAAAAGATACTGAAATGGGCAGTATAAACTAGGTAGGACTAGAGTCCATTTTAGCCCATTTCTTCTCATTAGCCAACCATCTTTCTTGAGGTAGTAGAGATCCTGAACTCCATCTCTGATGGAGCTGGCAATCTGCAATAACTTGTCAAATGTATCAGTTTTACAACACCCCAGAACTAACTATAACCAGAATCTCTTATTATATTTTACCTCTTTTTTAAATCCCTTGGTTTTTTTTTTAAATCTTATTTGGAAAATTAAAATTACTTATCTTTTCTTTTTCCAACAGCTGCTGCTGACCCGGAAATAGGTAGGAATTTCTATGTACCCTAAAAACCTTTTGCACAAATTGGCACTGAATGGTGAAAAGAAAACCCATTTGCCTTTTACAAAACCTTAGATATGTTGTTATGTTGCTTCTAGCACAATATAATCTTCAGAACCATTGCTATAACTCCAATTGCATTTTGTCACTTTCTTATTGCTAATGAGTTAGGCAAAGAAATGTTATAAATAAGATATAATATGAAATAATGAGTCAGCTAACTTGGTCGCTCAACAGCGAGATGCTGGTGTAGCGGGCATGGCAGCACCTGCATTTTCTACACCATAGCAGAAGAGCATATCTTTCTTCCCCCTGTCCTTACCACTTTCTACAGAGGGACAATTGAAAAGAGCCTCTTATATTGTATTAGTGTTTGATTTGGAAGTATTACTGTTTTGGACAGGAAGGTGGTGCAAAGTGGTAAGGACAGCAAAAAAGATTATTGGAGGTTCAGTGCCTTCTATCAAGGACATGGCATATAAGCAATATCCAGGCATAGTGGGCGTAGGTGTCCTTTTGAGAGCAGGCATCAGAATTTCATTTTTAATATATACATAGAAAAATGGCAACAAAGGTTATTTTATAATATCTTAGAATGCTTTGTTCCTTGGCAAGTAATTCATTATTTGACATGGTTGAGTTATCCTCTTCCATATTAAAAAAGAAACCAGGCTTTTTTCTTGGGACTGGATCAAAATCGACATATGAATGAAGCCTAGTGCTGATCTAAACACAGGAGTGAATCACATACTGACAAGTTATGTAGATATGCATGTTAAATATTAACTTGTTTCCCAGGAGACACAAAATCATTGGAAACTTTCTTCTGAAAGTCATATACAAATTCATTCAAAAAGAGAAAGTTTGTTTCTTGCAGGGTTTCAATTGTTGAGCTTCAGAGGTATGGGGAAAAGTTCCCTTAATTTCTTATTATAATCCAAAATCTAAATCAATTTTTTTTGTTCCTTTTCAAGTCAAGGTTGACTTCTGGCAACTGCCTGGATTAGTCCCTATAATGTTCAGGCAGTATTTTGAAAGTGGTTGAAAGACAATGACTGGCCAAGATGATCCAGTAGCTTCATATCTAAGATACAACTAGAACTCATAGTCTCCCAGTTTTTAGCCTGTTACCTTAACCATTACACCAAACTCCTTCTCCCTCTCTTTCTTTCTCTCCCTTGTCTCTTCTATTCTGCTCTTTCTTGGAAGGTTGTAAGAAGCCACTAACCTCTACAAGAATTGTTGGAGGCCAACCAGCTTCTGAGGGGGCATGGCCCTGGCAAGCAGGTCTTACAGTACTCAACATAACTTTTTGTGGTGGCACCCTCATAGACAAGAACTGGGTGCTGACAGCTGCTCATTGCTTCATCTGGTAAGTTACTGGACTGTAAAATTAAGTGAGAAAAATAGATGGATGGCTATTATTACGATGCTATTCTTTTTAATAAACTAGCGTTTCCAGGGAACAGCAATATTATGGCTTGTTACATAGCCAGATATTTAGACTGGATGTGCCATTTTTATCCACCTATCAAATCTTTCCCAAGAATATGGAATAGGCAGATGTTGTTTGATGGTGTTAAAGGTGCTGTTGCAAAATGTAGAAAGCTGTCTTTTTGCAATTGACTAATGGTGATTTTGTCAATGCCAGGGGTATTCAAATAGGTGCTTTGATATTGCACACAAGGTGGCTGTTACAGAAGTGGGTTTCTACTGGTTCGGCCCAGTAAAGCCAAACTGATAGTGGAATTCCGGCCTGGGTTGCAGAACCGGCAGCAACCTAGGCTGGCCACGCCCCTCAACCAGTTCCCCAGTCACCGCTGCCGTCATTGCCATCATCTTTTTTTTTAGTTTTGCGCATGCGCAGAACAATTTCTATTGAATTGTAAAGCATGTGCATGAGCAAACCAGCAGTAATGTCAGTTGAAACCCACCCCTGGGCTGTTACTATTGGTACTATCTTTGCTTTCTTTTGCCAGTAGTTCTATTTCTATTCGCAGGTCTTTGGATTCAGTGATTTAATGATCTCCAGTTCTTTCTCTTCTATTCTGCTGCCTCCAGAAACTACCACATCCACTGTGGAGACTTTTTTGTCTTTCAGAAATAGTCACAGAGGAGTCAAATGAAGAAAATGGCATTGCATCAAGGCTATTTTACTGCCAATTCTATTGTGCTTGCATCACAAATAAAAGAACATATAAGTAGTCCTTGACTTGGGACCACAATTGAGTCCAAAATTTATGTTGCTAAGTGAGAAATTTGTTAAGTGATTTTTGCCCCATTTTACAAACTTTCTTGGCAAGTTTGTTAAGTGAATCGCTGCAGTTGTTAAGTTAGTAACATGATTATTAAGTGAATCTGACTTTCCTATTGACTTTGCTTGTCAGAAGGCTTACAAAAGGGGCTCCCAGGACCCCAGGACACTACAACTGTCATAAATGTGAGTCAGTTGACAAGCATCCGAATGTAAATCACATAACCATAGGGATGCTTCAATGGTGATAAGTGTGAAAAATGGTCCTAAGTCACTTTTTTTCAGTACCATTGTAACTTTGAACAGTCACTAAACAAACTGTTTATAAGTTGAGGACTACCTGTATACAAAAGGGACACAACAATGCTTTTTTTTTCTTTTTGACCAAAACTGCTTCAGTTATATATTAATAAAAGTTTGCATTACTCTGCAGAGTTTCAATGGAAGGTACTTTCCCATTTGCATATCACTCAATGCACCTTGTGGATACTGTATGTGGAAATCAGAGCTGGATTTAGATTGAAGCTAAATAAGCACTGACATGTGGGTGCCAATGCCAGTAGTTCCTAATCATTCCAAAAATGCAAATCCCCAGATTGGCAAGAAGCGAAGCCATCAGCCAATGTAGCCTAGGGACACCATGTACTCCTGAACCAGCACTGATAGAAACAGTATACAAATGAATAAATATTGTTCTTTCCTGCCAAACTCCAACAAGGCTGTTGGCATCTTTAAATATGGCAAAGCTGGATATGAGGAAACATGCTGAAATTAAATGCAGACAAAATCTGGTGCCCCTGGCAACAAACTTCAAGATTTTTTTCAGCAAATGTTGAAATCCTGCAGCACTCTTAATAGATCCACATCCATAAATTGCTGTTGACATTTTTTTTTTATTGTCCCTTACAGGATGCCTGAAGGCTTTGAGGAAATTTTTGTGGGGCTAGGTCACCATCAACTCATGAACCCTTCAAATAACTCAAAGAAGTTTGGCATCCAACAGATTATTCCTCATCCTAACTACTCAGCTAATGACACTATGTATGACATCGCTTTGGTGGAGCTAAATGACACTGTGGACATCACCAAATACATCTTGCCTATGTGTCTCCCAGAATCTTCTGTGAAGTTCCCTGACAATACCAGCTGCTGGATCACTGGATGGGGAAGAACAGATTCTAAGGGTGAGTGAGGAAAATGGGTTGCGTGTTTGATCTGACACTTTTTCATCCTTTTGCATCTTAATCTATGCAATTTGATATGTTTAAAGATTCCGTGATTTGCTTATTACACCAAAGTAACTTGAAGTTACTTTAAGGACTAACGGGGCACAGTTTAATCCAGGAAGATGCTGGAGAATATTCCAGATACAAACCTGAGAGGATCATTATTCTGCATTGAAACTGAGGCCAAACTAGAGTTTTGCATAAAACCCTGTATAAAGTTACACAGTAGAGTTATAAATCAGAGGGAATCTGAAAATACCCCTTTAATGTAGTAAATGTTATTAAATGACATAAACTTTCATTAGACGCATGGAGTAGCTGAAAATGATGTAGGGTTTAAATTGGGATGAGACCAGGTTAGGGACAAGGATGAAGAAGGCAAAACAGAGCTTTGTGTGGGTTTAAAAATCATTTTGGCTTACCTAAAAGTAGTAGGATTCTTCCTTTTCTTAAGGTTCTTTTTAAGGTTCAAGAATTAGCAGCAAGCTCAGGATAGTGACATAGGTAGTAGAACCTATTGCCACTAAAATCCATAATAGCACCAGCAAAGATTAATCTGAGTCAGGTCCCAGACATCAAATGAGGTCCTTATTTCCAGTGGCAGGAAATGGCACTAAAATATCTGAAGGGTGTTTTGATTCCAAAATGATCAGTTGAGTCACCCCATCAAAGTGAAATTGCAGAAGAAATCTGGGAACCTGGTTGGAAGCAGCAAACCAAATTAGGTGATTTCTAAGTGTTTCTTTAATCTTTCCAGAAGTCCAAACTGAAGTTTGCTCCCAAATTTTAATATGTAAATTTGAACTAGATCACACCAAATTTCAAATCTTCAGTTTTAATTAATGGAGGCTTCTTCACGGCAGTCTGATTAGCTTAAAGAGGTTTGGATTCCAATCAAATCAGAATCAAAGCAAACTGCAAAACTGAATCAGGTCACAAACTAGAATTGATTCTGACTTGAACTGAATTTTCTCTGATTTTATGCACACACCAATAGCTGCAAAACAACAGGGATCAAGTAAAGAAGTAATGCATTTGGGTTCTGAATTGGCATTCTTTTCATCCCAAAGACCTATACATAATATGAGGGATAGTGTGGGATGGAGGGCCACAAAGCAAATTAAACTATACAGTGGTTAGGCTTGGTTTAAAGGAGTGTCAGAGATTTTTTTTAAGTGAAATGCCTATTTATATTTCATATGTTCTCCAGCTAAAATAGTTTATGTTGGTTTACATCAACCAGACAGCTTGGAGAGAAGATATAATCACAAGACTGCATCTTACTCATCCCTTAGTCAAAATTCTAGTACATCAGCTAAGAACTGGCACCTGTGATCTCACATTGTTGTATATGTAATTATGTGTAGAACATAGTGGTTGAAAAGTTTTAGTTTTTCTTGCCCCATCATAATTTACTTTCAACAGACAACTAATGTGCCTATGACACATAGGTATGTTTCTTTCCTGTCCTGTTCTATTATGTTTTGGGAGATAAGAGCAGTAAAAATATATGGGAAACAACTCTGTTAGATCTGCCATCTTCAGCTTGGCACCATGCTGGCATCCTGCCATCAAAAGATAAGAGGGAAGAGCGGGACCTGGGAGAGGGAACAAATGGGCAATTACCTTCCAGGTATATGTGATGGGAAATTGAGAGCGGGGAATGACAGCTTGTCAAAGAGCAGGAGAGCTTAGAACCAGTTTTTACCAGCACTCAAAGCCATTCACCCTGAGAAAGTATGTGAATTACCTAAACATCTCAGGGGTCTCAAAACACTGGAGTCTTATTGGATGAAAATGGACTGGTCATGAGGGGAGAGCTGGGATGTGGGGAAATTTTCTATATCTTTTGAATGCAAAAAATTTAGCCTGACTTTACTGCAGCCAGCATATTTTAGTAAAAGAACCTATCACTTCAACCAGTTAGAGTTGAGAACCTGTCTTTCCTAAGAGATCGGACTGGGGCAACACCAATATTTCCCTAAAATAATCAGTGTGGTTAGCAAGTCTGTCTTCTGGCAAATCGCAACAAGAAAAACTAAAATTGTTTTGTTATAAATGAAGTTCAGGAATATTAAAGATTTGGCACGAAAGTTGCAGTGAACATAAACTCAGTTACTTGTTCTCTGTATTTTATAATGCAACTTTATCCTTTCTTTTCAGTGGACCTGGAGCCTCCCAAAAACCTTCAAGAAGTGGAAATATCTATCATCAATACAGATTATTGCAACTCTGTCTACAACATGTTCAATATTTCAATGTTGCCCCATTCCCCTATCAGAGACGGTATGATCTGTGCAGGTAGCTTAGAGGGTGGCAAAGATTCCTGTCAGGTATGGTGCTGAAAACTTAGCTAAATTTCTATGATACAAGATAGTTAAAATTGTAGTGATTGAATTTGTGTAATGTATTAAACTGGGTTAGTTTTAATCTTGGGTGGATAGTGAAGTTGCTAACAATCTGATGAGTTATATATGACATTAACCCTTAATGTTAGTTTATGGTGCCATGAATTGAGCAATGAGAATTAATTAATTAATTAATTGATTAATTAATTAATTAAAAATTAGGTTTGCTGCATCAAACTTATCAATGTTGACATGGAAAACTTATGAACCTGCTCATAAAGGATGCAGAGTTCTCCCAGAGCTTCCTTCACTCAGGGAAGTGTGCATTCAGTGCTTTTCAAATTCCCAAGATAGGTATGGGCAATCATCAACAAGAAACCTTATATAGGGTCCAGAAAAACTCATCAAGATTCAACTCCTGGAATTTGATGGAAAGCTTCATGGGAATTTTCAATCAGTGGAGTGATTGCTGCTGAATTTTGCTGATTAAGACAAAAAACAGAGGAGCTAAGAAACTCTCAGAAACTTAATGAAACCCTTGCAAAAGTATTTAAAAATTAGGCCAAACGTTTTCTGATCTTCTATCTAATAGCAATAGCAATAACAGTAGACTTATATACCGCTTCATAGGGCTTTCAGCCCTCTCTAAGCGGTTTACAGAGTCAGCATATTGCCCCCAACAACAATCCGGGTCCTCATTTTACCCACCTCGGAAGGATGGAAGGCTGAGTCAACCCTGAGCCGGTGAGATTTGAACCGCTGAACTGCTGATCTAGCAGTCAGCCTGCAGTGCTGCATTTAACCACCGCGCCACCTTGGCTCTCGCAATCTCCAGTAATTATAAAGAACACAGGGCAAAATAACATATCCAACTGCCCTGCATAAGGTAAAAATTGCTCAGCCATGTGCTAAGAGATGAAAAATAGCAATAGCACTTAGACTTATATACCACTTGACAGTGCTTCACAGCCCTCTCTAAATGGTTTACAGTATCAGCCTCAGTGGTAGGTTCCGGATCCCGTTGCAACTGGGGCTCTGTGTCCACCACATGAATGCGGGCACTGCACGCGTGCACATGCGCACAATGTGCACATGCGTCCTTACCTCCTGTGATGATCTGCAACACCTCCACAACACTCTAGCTGCTTGGCAGAGTGTCGGGAAGTTGCCATGCGCTCCATGCATGTGTGCGGAAGCTCCAAAGAGTTCAAATACAGCTAAGGACGGCAGGCGGGTACCAGAACGGTACCCAATGCTCCCAGCAGGTACCGGTATGCTCGTACTGGGGCATACCGCCTGCAACCCATCACTGGTCAGCATATTTCCCCCAACAATTTTGGTCTTCATTTTACTCACCTCGGAAGGATGGAAGCCTGATTCAACCTTGAGCCTAGTGAGATTTGAACTGCCAAATTGCAGGCAGCCAGCAGGCAGCAGAAGTAGCCTGCAGTACTGCATTCTAACCACTGGGCCACTGTGGCTCATTTCTCATTAAAATGCATTACTGGCTCAACTTGTTGTTGTCCAAATATTTTGGACATGAATTCCTATGAATTCTTATTCCTATGAATAAAAATCCCTAACCAAATTTAAAGTCCAAAACAGTTAAGAGGGATGACCCATATTCTGCTTCTTTTGACTAGTTCTGAAGAGGATTTAAGCAATAGTAATAAATTCATATGGCTTTAAATTCGACTGTGTAGCACTTTGGATTTCATTTTGGATATGAGTTTCAGAGTACCTAGGACAGCCAGGTGATTCTGGGAAAAGGTGTGACCGCTTTAAGATGGTGTGAGTAGGACTAAATTCATACTCCTGAAAGTTGGGAGACTGAGTTCAAATTGCTACACAACACTAGCTGTCATCCAGCTAAGGAAAGGATAGTGTATGTATGTTCATTTAGAAGACAAAAATAAACATGGAATTTAGAGTATTCATATGTTTAAAATGATCAACACAGATGCAGCCAAACTGACCATCTTAGAAGCAATATTTTTCTTTCTCCAACAATGCATCAAATGCATCCTTCACATTTTTAACTAAAATATTAGATCACTCTTATGGTTCTTTAGATTATATTTAATCAATTTCTGTGCAAGAGGATGTGATTAAAAATGACAATTACAAGTAGTCAGTCAAGTGATGGGTATCAATAGTACCATGTTTCCCCAAAAATAAGACCGGGTCTTATTTTCTTTTGCCACACATCGCTAAAATAAGTGATTAGCCTTATTTTCAGGGAGGTCTTATTATTTTTGAGGTGCAGGAGACAGTGAGCTCATGGGCTGCTGCTGTGTTGCAATATTTTTGGGCAGGGCTTATTTTCGAGGGAGGGGTTATTTTAGCGTAAGTACTCAAAAGCATAATTGGGCTTATTTTCCAGGAGGTCTTAGTTTTGGGGGAAAGGGTAGTTTCCCCCATTCTCCAAATGGCATCGTGATACCATTGATTTGTCTCATGACATAGCAAAAGAAATATTATTACCTTGCATGGATGCAGTTATGTTTTTCAGAACAGTTAACATCCTGCTGTTTATTAACAGTGTTAATTATGGTTACCTTTTGAGGGGAGGGAGGTTGTGGGACTTAGAGTATGGTGCAGTGTAGTGTACAGACCCATTTCACTGAATTATCAATCAATATATTTCATTAACCCAAAAACTGTGATAAGTATGTTTGGCGAACCAGCAATTACTGAAGATTCCCAGGCAAAAGTTGAGCTGTTTAGTTTAAGGAATAAATACTTTGCTGCAAAGAAATTTGCGTTTCAATTTCTCAAAATCGGAATGAAGCAGTCTTCCTATAAACATGTGATAACATACATCTTTCTCTTTCCAGGGTGATTCTGGAGGACCTATGGTTTGCCAATGTGATGGAAATGAAAATTGGCTCTTGACTGGGATTGTGAGCTGGGGGTTAGGCTGCGGCATAGCTGGTATACCTGGTGTCTACACTTCAGTAGCACACTATGCTGATTGGATTCGGCATCATATACCCCACATAACATTTTCAGACTGCACACCTGAAAGTAATAGTGTAACACCTGCTTTTAGTGTAGGATACAATACTGTGCTTTTACTGATATCTGTCAAATTGATTGTCTTCTGAGATCCTTCAGCTTACCTATGTCCCCAGAGCTGGTGCAGCAGCTCTACATAAAAATCTACACATTCTCCAAACTGGAGGAAGATCAGCATTAAAGTTCTAATCAGTTTTAAATCAATAACAAAATGATTTAAGTCATGTTGCTTACAACAAGAATGAAGATAATACTGACCATTCTTCGGTCTTTGGCTGAGAATCATGATAAGAATTGCATACTACCAAACTTGAGAGGACCTTTCCAAAATCTTCAGAAGCCTAAACTGTCTTTTCCCTTTCCTGCTCTGATTGCTGACTATGGTACTACTCTTCCTCCTCCTAATATATAATATAATATATATGCTGTTGTTCTTCCTTCCCCACAAAAGAGTTTCCATTCTCCCCACCAAAATGTATTTCCAACAGCACTTAGCCTGCCAACAAAAAGAACAACAATATTGGGCTGCCAGACAGATTTGATTCAAGGAACATACTCTGTTTTCAAATAATCTCTGAGATCACTATGAAAATACATGTATCTTTAAAACAGTGAAGATGTTGCAATGTCCACCTAAAGGGTGGAGTGCTTTCTCCATGTTTTGTTTTCTTCAGCACTCAACTAGGCACCGGGTTCTGATTTGAACCTTTTTTCACTGACCTACAGGTAACACTCCAGTGGTGGGATTTAAATTTTTTTACTACCAGTTCTGTGGGTGTAGCATGGCTTGGTGGGCATGACTTGGTTGGTGTGGCTTGGTGGTAGTGGCAGGGGAAGGATACTGCAAAATCCCCATTCCCTCCCCACTCCAGGGCAAGGATATTGTAGAATCCCCATTCCCTCGTCATCTCACTAACCTGCTTTCCAGCTCTGTTCTCCTGTGCAGGGCAACAAAAGAAGACCCAGCCAATCAACTGGGACTCTGATCATCTGGGACTCGAGAGGCAGCAAATAGATGGGGGAGGAGCCAGCCAGAGGTGGTATTTGTCAATTCTCTGAACTACTCAAAATTTCCACTACCAGTTCGCCAGAACTAGTCAGAACTGGCTGAATACCACTTCTGTAACACTCCTATCAATATAAATTCATAAAAGAATTTGTGTCCTGATTTTGGACATCATCTCAATCTGGTACTCATTGGAAGAAGATTTTTGAAGTCTCCAGAAGGGTGATTCCTGGCCCTGTTGAAGAGATCAAAGTGCAGAATTGTTCTACCCCTGAACTAAAATTAAAATCTCTAAGTCTTCTTTAACTATGTGAATTTTTCAGGAAAGGAATGACTTTGCTACAGCTACTCTTGTTAGAAGCCATTGGATTTCACTGGAATCAGCTTACTGTAAAATTTGTAATCTATAACTTTCTTTAATTATTGTACTTAATTCCCATCCCTTTATTTCTCTCCTTTAACTTATTTTAATATGTGATTTTGTTTATTATTGTATTACTACTGGATATTTTTCCATATATATTATTTTATGCTGCTCCTGTAACAAATTATATCTATCACTGTAAAATTTCACGCTGATGTATCATAACAATAAAAGCAATATTTACTCTTTTAAATACCTTGAGAAATTTAATTCAAATGATTAAACATATGTGGCCTTGATATTTAGAAGCAGAATGCACATTCTTGCTTTTCTTATTTACTGGTGAGTTATAAAGAAGCAGATCACCCAGGAAAAGGAAAGCAATTAAAACAACTCTTATTTTCCTAATAGTTTTGAAGAAGCTAGATTATTGGCTTAGGTTGCAATCCTCTGTGAATTTATTTTAGCAGAATGGTTGCTGGATTAAGCAAAAGCCCCTCTTAGGTCAGATATTTAGTATAATAACATAGAATAAGTGAGTTGGAAGGACCTTGGAGGTCTTCTAATTCAACTCCTTCTTCAGCAAGAGATCCTGTACCATTTCAGATTAGTTTCCATCCATTGTTTCTTGTCTTGCCTTCTGGTGCTTTGGAAAATAGGTTGACCCTTCTTTTTAGTGGCAGCCCTTCAAATATTGAAACATTGTTATCATCTCATTCCTAGTCCTCCTTTTCTCTAGACTAGACATACCCAATTCCTGCAACTGTTCTTCATATGTTTTAGTCTCCAGCCCCCTAATCGTCTTTGTTCCACGTCTCTGCCCTCTTTCTAGAGTCTCCACATCTTTTTTTATATTGTGGTTTCTCACATGGCCAAGTAAATATTGTTAGAGTAAGTAGGAGATATAAAATGTGCAAAAGTGTGTACATTTTTATATTGTGTTGGAAACATTCCAGAATAAATAGATACTCTTTCAAATGAAGGAAACTGTTTCCCAAGGATTATTTTTATCTTATTTGTTACCTTAAATTGGAGCCAATCAGTCTGGTAACAGATTTTGTAGAGTGGTTATGTGGCATGGTTACACAGACAGAGACCGTAATAGAAAGCCATATCCTGTGGGTCCTGTCAGTTGACAATGTTTCAGGCAAGCAATCTGAAGTATGTGTTACTAAACATTTAGGATGCTTTTGTGTTACCAGTCAGAAAGACTTAGCAATAGCAATAGCACTTAGACTGATACACCATTTCATAGTGCTTTCAAGCGCTCTCTAAGCGGTTTACAGAGTCAGCATATTTCCCCCACACCCAACAATCTGGGTCTTCCTTTTTCTAGCCTTGGAAGGATGGAAGGCTGAGTCAACCTTGAACGTTGAACAGAATTGAACTGCTGAACTGCAGGCAGCAAGCAGGCAGCAGAAGTAGCCTTCGGTACTGCATTCTAACCACTGCACCACCACAGCTTATAAAACTTTCTCTTTTTTCTTAATGAAATTAATGACATAATCATCATATTAATAGGCAAGTCTTTACAATTTCCTCCTAAGAGGCTAAGATAAGCCCAAATTATTTGAAGCCGCCTGCAAAGTAATACAGACAGCTAGGGAAAAGTGAATTTCTATATCATATTTCAGTTACATTATTGCTTCATTTACTTCTAAAGTTTTAGATATATATTTCAGATATAAATCAGTACTTGTTGAATTCAATAATATTTAAATTCCTCTACACTTTGTATTGCCCTTGGAATACAGACTAAAAGTCTGTAGCTATACAATTTGGGATGAACACTCTGTGAATGGTGTGGGAGTAGGAATGGATTTCCAGAGGAAAAATTGTAGACTACAGGAACCAGGAGGACTACTCAGGTGAACCTGAGAACACAGATAGACTTTTAAGTACTTCAACTTCCCTCTGAAAGGATGCAAATGACCAGCTGTCTGCAAGGAGTATAAATTCTTCCATTCCCCATTATCCTGTCAGAGCTGAAGAAGCTTCTTGGATGAGAAGCAAAACGTCATCAAAGAAAAACCAAGAAAGTCCAGTTGCCTCTTTAAAAAATCACTTTGGGACAACTATGATTTGGATGACTGAGAATCTCTACAGATAAATTTAGTAGTTTAAAAATATTGGCAGTCTGTTTTGCAAGGGCTGGGAAACTAATATTGAAATAATGTATTAATCAGTATTTAGCTAAGAGGAGTAATATGGGCATATGTGTTGGGTTTTATAATGCACTTCTTTCCACACAAATATTTTCATATTCTAATTCAATTATCTTCTTGTGCAGTTTTCCATAAAACTCTTCTTGCTTATTATTACGTGCATAGATCCCAATCAATAGCATTTGTTTTTGGTGTATTGTTATCTCCACCATCAGTATTCTCCCTCTTCATCTGTTTGTTGGTGTTTTGCATTTTAACTTTTTTTAAATAAAAGTTTAACAAGTTTTATTCATAAACATAGAAATCAAATCATAAGGCTGAAAGGGAACTCGGATCCAACCTAATCCAACCTCCTCCCTAGGCCAGAAGGTCTTATACTATCTCAGATAAGCTCTCCTGCCTCAGACAAGATAGAAAGTTGGATCAGAAGAATTCCAAGGCCACCTTTCAAGCACTATGATTCTAAGTCCTTGTTCCAATCAGATATTAGGAAATGAAAGTTAATATTCTTCAGTGTATACATTGTTTTCATTTCCTATTGAATGCATAAATGTAGCAGGTTATATAATGAAATAGTAGGAATTTTTAGGGACACGGTGACTTAGTAGCTAAGAAGCTGAGCTTGCCGATCTGAAAAGTCAGCAGTTCGGCGGTTCAAATCCCTGGTGCCGCGTATTGGAGTGAGCTCCCATTAC
Organism: Thamnophis sirtalis; assembly: GCF_051295495.1. NCBI lineage: Eukaryota > Metazoa > Chordata > Lepidosauria > Squamata > Natricidae > Thamnophis > Thamnophis sirtalis. The sequence goes on from NW_028261384.1 coordinate 114,217,597, forward strand.
TTGTCCCAGCTTCTCCCAATCTAGCAGTTGTACAGCACGTAAAAATGCAAGAAGTAAAATAGGGACCACATTGGTGGAAAGGTAACAGCGTTCTGTGTGCCTTCGGCATTTAGTCATGCTGGCCACATGACTACGGAGATGTCTTTGGACAGCGCTGGCTCTTCGGCTTTGAAACGGATATGAGCACCGCCCCCTAAAGACGGGAATGACTAACACATATGTGCGAGGGGCACCTTTACCTTTAACTTAGGAATTTTTAAGAAACCCGGTTTAATATGGGCAAGCAGCCTGATGATGGAGGTTGATAAATGTTATTTTGGCAACAAATGCCAAAGCTGAAGCTAAACCAATCATGAGAGCAATGAAGCCTTAGTTGCTCCACTATGGTTTGATTTGATCATCTCTTCTATTTAAAATCTACTATGAAAGATTGGGACAGATATCTACAGATCTAGAGCTATCATCTATATATGAAGAAAATTGATTATATATTTCTATCCCAAGCCAAGCCAGAGATTGGGAGGAAAACTTTAACCTAGATGCCTGGATGCCATGAAAAGGACATAGAATTAGGGCATTAGGTTTATTTGCATTGATTAAATCTTTACTCATGCTGTTCTTTCTGTCTTGTATGCCTATCAATAAAATTATATGATGAAATCAGCAAGCGTAAATCAGAGGTCTGAGTACAGTGGTGAAATTCAAACGTTTTTACTACTGGTTCTGTGGGCGTAGCTTGGTGGGAGTGGCAGGGGAAGGATACTGCAAAATCTCCATTCCCTCCCCACTCCAGGAGAAAGATACTGTAAAATCCACATTCCCTCCCCACTCTGGGGCCAATCAGAGGTGGTATTTGCTGGTTCTCCAAACTAGTCAAAATTTCCGTTACCAGTTCTCCAGAATCTGTCAGAACCTGCTTAATTTCACCTCTGTCTGAGTGCCTTTCCAACCTGTGGGCTGGTAACCAGAAATTACAGGCTTCATTTTTGTGGCTTTTTTCTGATAATTCAATGACTCATATTTCATTGTTACATAAACCAGTGTATGGGAATAAAACCTATGGTAGCTAAAGTAAGTCATGTAACAATGAGCTTCTCTTTCATAATGCTCATAAAATAGTCTTGGGAGGAAATTTTTAATTTTTCTAATTTTGCCACTGAATAACAGCCTCATGTTTGTACCAATAATATATAAAAGAAATATGAGCACATAGCTATAGCTAGTCCTTATTTAATGAGTGCCTTATTTAGTGATTGCAGTTACAACAGTGATAAAAAGTAACTTTGTGACCAATGTCTACATTTATGATCTTCTCAGCATCTCTCTCCTTCTGTTACATGTTCACTATTACAGTCAGTTAGTACATTGTCCTCTGTTTAACCTACTTTTTTCTTTTTCAGTCCCTCACAGAGGAAAGATTGTCCTCTGTGTAAGAAGGAAATTTCTTACTGAGCTGATTTGTTCCACTGCATACCAGCTCCCTAAAAAGTGCTAACCACATGTTAACAAGCTCAATAAACTAATCTTAATTAGCCAGCTGATAACTGCTGTAGAAATTGACAAGAGCCTAATCAATTTTTGCTTGCTTCCGAAGCAGCGTGTATCAGATGCACTAGGCCAGGGCTGTCAAACTCGCAGGCTAAGGGCCAGATGTTGGCCACGCCCATGCCAGTTTAGCAAAGAGGGAGGGAAATCCCAATACGTCACATGATGCTGCTGTGATGATGCGAGTTTGACACCCATGCACTAGGCAAACAGCTGGTACTAGCTCACTCCTTTCTATGTGTATTCCTAATTGTATACCTATTTACTCTCTTATAATCCCTTCCTCTCCAATGAATGTAAATTTAAAAAATTCAATTCTCTTCTTGCTAATTATCCCAGGATTGGAGTGAGCATTCCAAAGGGAGTCAGGGTAAAAAAAAGTCTGCGAGATTTGCCTTTTTATTTGACTCCCATGGTGTGTCACATTCCCCAAAATTTCTCTACTGTTTGTGCCCACCAAGAAATTTGGGGTCATATACTTCTGACTTTGCAAATCAAAAGAAAACTGAAGTAAAATCCTAATCACAGTCAGTTATGTGTCTCTTCACTTAGCAACCATTTTGCCTAATCACCATGCGGTTGTTAAATGAGGGCTAGCTATACCATCTAGGTTTAGTGTTTGTTTCATCCAACATGTGATATATATATATTATTTTATTTATGAAATTTCTTTGTTCTCCATCTCGTATCCAATAACTCTTGGGGTTAGGATTAGGGTTAGGGTTAGGGTTAGAGTTTAATAATGCAGACAGATCATCATTTGGAACATGCCAGATATCACGGTTGTAGAGGGCCAAAGCATACAGTTTATTGATATTGCTCCAAGGAAATGTCAGTGTCAAAGAAAAAGAACTAGAAAAAAAATCACAAAATATCATGACCTGGCTATTAAAACTGCACAGCTATGGATGAAACATGTAAAAGTGATATGCATTGTCATCATTGGCACCATGTCCAAGAATTTCACAAAACACATAAAGAAATTGCAGTTTCCTGCAATAACATGAGCGGAACTGCAAAAAAACTGTGCTACTAGGAACATTATATATTTTAAGAAGGTACTTGGTTGGTACCTAGAATGCTGGCAGCAACCCGTCTCAAACATTAGCAGCAGTCAATGGTATTTGTGACACATCTTTACATGTTCACTTGACTAAGTTTCATGTTTAATGAATAAAAGAAATAATGATGAAGAAGAAGAAGAAGAAGAAGAAGAAGAAGAAGAAGAAGAAGAAGAAGAAGAAGAAGAAGAAGAAGAACAACAACAACAACAACAACAACAACAGGTGCAACCATATCAGACAGGTCTTAGGTAAAGGGCCAGACAAAATTTGCTCCACAACCCATTCAAACATGGAGAATATGAGAAAAATGAAATTTATGCCAGCTGAATCATCACCCGGATTAACAAGGGTTCTGTTGGATGCTATGGCTCCTGGGCATTCTGCACAAAATGAGCTACAGGGCTCAGCTCCCTCTGCTAGGCAACCAGGGCATGGAGCTGACAAGCTACTGGAAGAAAAAGTGAAAACTCTGGACTAGGGAAGAAAAAATATCTATTATGGAAGCTTACTATCAGTCTGAGCCACAAAAATGTGGATTTCAAAAATGAATGTATCAGATTTGGAAGGTGAACCACACAGATTGTGATATCAATGAACAAAGGCTAATGGACCAACAATGTGTGATTCTGAGCCACAATTTTTTCATTACAGCAGAATTAACAGAAATCAAAGATAAAGCAACTAATGGTCTGAGTATACCAACAAAGAAGAGTAACATCAAGAATGATTTGCAGACTCAAAAGCAAACTGAGGAAGAAAGGGAGGAAGAGGCTGCTGAAATGGATGAAGATAAAGAACAAGGAAGCACTGAAGAACAAGCACCAACAGATATTGCTCAATTAGCTGAGAAAATAAAGCATCAAATGGAAAATGCTGAAATAACACATTTGCCAAAGCTGAACCAAGTGAACTGGAAAGAATTGAGAAATGTACTAAAAAAAAGGTCAATGAGGCTGTGCAAATCATTCAAATCACTACATTAACTGAAACAAACCAGCTGATATATGCAGCAGTCTTCATAACCACCAAAGAATTGGGTTTGAAAATACAAAAGAACCAAAGAGGCAAGAAAAGGAAGCCTAAGTAGAAAATTTGGTTGGAATTGAAGATCAAAAAATTTTGTGGAGACTCGAGCAACTTGAAGACCTAAAGCAAAGTCAGCTAAAGAACAAGCAGGTCAAAAGCAGCCTGGAAGCAAGATACTATTTAAAGAATAAGGAGATTGCGGTAGTAATTGAAGAGCTGAAGCAGAGGGTTATTGCCATTGCTGAAAAGATTAAATGGTATGAAAATCGAGTAACTTAGTTCAAGAAAAACTCACAGTTCAGAGCAAATCAGCACCAGTTTTATAAGAGCTTAGAAAGTGGAGATGGAGTAACAACAAATGAAAAGCCTGATAGGGAGAAAGCTCTGAAATTCTGGAAGAATTTGTGGGAAAACAACAAGAAGCACAACAGAAATGCAAAATGGATCAAGCAGGTTGAAGATTCTAATAAAGTGCATAAAATGGAAGATGTGAAAATAACAAAAGAAATGGTGCAAAGACAGTCAAGAAAATTGAAGAATTAGAGTGCACCTGGACCAGATGACTTCTGGTTAAAGGCACTTTAACCAGTGTGCAGAAAATATTGGCAGCCCAAATGAACCAGATCTTTAAAACACCTGAAAATGGTGAATGGATGACAACTTGAAGGACATTTTTGATCCAAAAGATAAAGGAAAAGGAAAAGATCCTGGAAACTACAGGCCAATCACCTGTTTGCCAACAACATACAAGCTCCTTACTGGTATCATTGCAAACCAAATTTATGGATACTTGGAAAGAAATAACTTGTTTCCTGTAGAACAGAAAGGATGCTGCAAAAATTCAGGAGCAACAAAGACCAACTGCTGATTGACAAACTAATCCTAAAGAATTCAAAGAAAAGACGAACCAACCTGTTCATGGCTTGGATAGACTATAAGAAAGCATTTGATTCAGTTCCCCAAAGCTGGATCAAGAAATTCCTGAAAATCTTTGCCATTAGCAGCAACATACAAAAATTCATGGAAACTTCAATGAACCTCTGGAAAATGAAGCTTATAGCTAATGAAGAAGTACTGGGTGAAGTTGAAATTAAACGAGGCATTTTCCAGGGCGATTTCCTTTCACCCCTACTTTTTATACTCTCAATGCTACCACTGACAATCATTTTGAAGAAGATGAACTATGGATATGAACTTGCAAAGAAAGGACTGGAAATTTCACACTTAGTGTACATGGATGATTTGAAGCTGTTTGGTAAAACAAAAGTTGAACTGAATTTATTAATTGAAAGCACAAAAGAATTTAGCCAAGACATTGGTATGCAGTTTGGAATTGACAAATGTGCAACAATGGCAACCAAAGCAGGCAAGGTCATAGAAGATGATGGAATAGAACATGAGAATGAAGAAATGATAAAGGCAGTAAAACCAGAAGAAGGCTACAAGTACTTGGGGATTTTAGAGGCCTCTGACTTAATGCATAATAAAGTCAAGGGATTAACTTCAGCCAAGTACATTCGACCAATTTACAAGATATTAAAGTCCAAATTGAGTGGAGGAAACATCATAAAAACCATAAATACCTGAGCTATACCTGTGATTCGATACTCTGAAGGAATAATTGACTGGATCTAGATGGAGTTGGACAATTTGGACAGAAAAACAAGGAAGCTTATGACAATGAATCATGCTTTGCACCCTAAAAGTGATGTTGACCGATTATATCTACCAAGAGCAGAGGATGGTCGAGCACTCCTACAAGTAAAACAGACCGTGGAAGAAGAAAAACACAGCTTGAATGATTACATCCAGAAAAGTGAAGAACCAATGATTAAGGAAGTAAATAAAGGAGGCCTTTTAAAGACAACTAAGTCAAAAGCTGAATATAAGAAAGAGGTAATTGAGAAGAGAGCTGAAAATTGGAAAAACAAAGCTATGCATAGCCAATACTTGAAAAGTTTTGAAGGCAAAGCTGACCAAAAGTTAACTTGGAACTGGTTAAGATCAGGAGCACTTAAAAAAGAAACAGAAGGCTTTATTTTGGCAGCTCAAGAACAAGCCTTAGCCACAAACTACATGAAGACAAAAATTCAACATGTTACCACCAACAGCAAATGTTGCCTCTGTAATGAGAAAGACGAGACAGTCGACCACTTGGGTGGGTGTAGCAAAATTTCACAAACTGACTACCTACAATGCCATGACCGTGTTTGCTAAGCTTATTCACTGGAAAATGTGCCAAAAGTTTGGATTTGGGTACAGCAAAAACCACTGGGACCATCAGGTTGAGAAGGTTTTAGAGAATGAGAAAGTCAATATGTTGTGGGACTTCAGAATCCAGACTGACAGGCACTTGGCCTATGACACACCTGACATAACAATAGTTGAAAAGAAAAAAGCATGGTTCATTGACATTGCAATACCTGGAGATGCACGAATTGAAGATAAACAGCAAGAAAAAAATCACAAAGTATGGGGACTTGCAAATTGAAGTTGAGCAACTGTGGAAAAAGAAATTGTGTGTTGTCCCGATTGTAATTGGAGCCCTTGGAGCAATACATAAAGGGCTACCTCGCTATTTGGAAATTCTAAATTTATCAGGCTTGAACATTCTGATTCTACAAAAAACCACCCTACTTGGAACTGCTTATATCCTCTGGCATTACCTTAACAGTTCTTAGGTCCTTGGTTAGGACTCGAGCTGTTAAGCTACCAACCAGCCCCAAAGGCTGTGAACCTCACCAAAGATTAACATAATAATAATAATAATTGAAATGCCCAATGGCCAACTAATTAAATGCAACGAAAATGAAGCCTACAAATACTTAGGCATTCTGCAGTTGGATAACATCAAGCATGGAGAAGTAAAAGCTATTGTCAGGCGAGAGTACACCAACAGAGTTAGGAAAATTTTGAAATCTAAATTGAATGGTGGAAATACAATCAAGGGCATAAATACCTGGGCAATACCAGTTATAAGATACACAGCTGGTATAGTTAACTGGACACAAGCTGATTTGGACATTTTGGACCGAAAAACCAGGAAACTAATGACAATGCACTACAGTTTACATCCACGTGGTGATACTGATAGACTATATCTGCCCCGAAAATCAGGTGGCAGAGGATTATTACAAGTGAAGCAAACAGTTGAAGAAGAAAAACATGCACTGGCTGATTATTTAAAAGAAAGTCAAGAACATCTATTAATTGAAGTAAAGAACAAAAAACTACTGAAGGCCCAACAGACGAAACAAGAATACAGAAAACATGTGATAAAATCAAGAATGGAGAGTTGGCAGAACAAAGCACTGCATGGCCAATTTCTGGAAAAAATAAAAGATAAAGTGGACAGTGAACAAACTTGGTTATGGTTAACAACAGGTACATTAAAGAAAGAAACAGAGTCACTAATCCTGGCTGCGCAAGAACAAGCTATCCGCACAAATGCCATTAAGGCCAAAATCGAAAAATCCTCTGATGATGCCAAATGCAGACTTTGCAAAGAAGCTGATGAAACTGTTGATCACATACTCAGCTGCTGTAAAAAAATCGTGCAGACTGATTATAAATTGCGGCACAATTCAGTAGCACAAATGATCCATTGGAATTTGTGCAAAAATTATAATATTAAAACAGCAACAAACTGGTGGGAACATCAGCCTGAAAAAGTCACCGAAAATCAGATGGTCAAGATCTTGTGGGATTTTCGCATACAAACAGACAAAATACTGGCGTATAATACACCAGACATCACATTGGTTGAGAAAAATAAGGTCACAATCATAGACATTGCAATACCAGGTGATAGCAGGGTCGCTGAGAAGGAACATGAAAAAATCGCAAAATACCAGGACTTAAAAATTGAAATTCAACGACTATGGCACAAACCAGCAGTGGTAATTCCAGTGGTAATTGGCACACTGGGTGCTATTCCAAAAGCACTGGAATTACATTTGAAACAGTTAAAAATTGACAAAATCACCATCAGTCAAATGCAAAAAGCCGCACTGCTTGGATCTGCACGCATATTACGAAAATACGTTACAACGTCCTAGGCCCCTGGGTGGGGCCCGACTAGTAACCAATGCCAAATCCGGCGAAACAACTGGCCGCTCTGATACAATTGTATAATAATAATAATAATAATGGTCAAGATCTTGTGGGATTTCCGTATACAAATGGACAAAATACTGGCGCATAATACACCAGACATCACACTGGTTGAGAAAAATAAGGTCACAATCATAGACATCGCAATACCAGGTGATAGCAAGGTCGCCAAGAAGGAACAAGAAAAAATCACAAAATACCAAGACTTAAAAATCGAAATTCAACGACTATGGCACAAACCAGCAGTGGTAATTCCAGTGGTAATTGGCACACTGGGTGCTATTCCAAAAGCACTGGAATTACATTTAAAACAGTTAAAAATTGACAAAATCACCATCAGTCAAAGGCAAAAAGCCGCACTCCTTGGATCTGCATGCATATTACGAAAATACGTTACAATGTCCTAGGCCCCTGGGTGGGGTCCGACTAGTAATCAATGCCAAATCTGGCGAAACAACTGGCCGCTGTGATACAATTCTGTTGTTGCTTTATAATAACAATAATAATAATAATTTCAAAATTCTCTGTTAATTGTAATCCAATTGTAGAAAGTTTACCACAGCATCTTATCTGTCCAAAGTCATCCCAAAAGTTTTAAATAGTTTGTACTGGATCAAATACCCGTGTTTGTTTATTAATGCCATTTCTTATTAAATATAATAGATTTAGCCTAAGGGTAACTTTTCTAAATATAGATTGGGAAATGTCTCAACTCATAAAGTCATGTTCTCAGAATCATGAACTCTTCGTGGGCCATTTGTTAGTCAGATCAATATGTTTTCATATATTGTGATAGAAGACCAAGGAAGCAAAAATTGTACAGATTTCAGTCTGGTGTCTTTAATTCTAGGAAATCCTGAACATGAAGCTATTGTATGATATGAATTATTCTCTGTAGGAAAAGATACAGTACAGAAAAATAATTATTGGACAGTTTTATTATTATAATCTTTGAGGAATGAGTCTTAGTTCTGCTTTTTATTTTTATTTCTCTTCTTTTTTTCTTGAGACTCTCCAAATAATAAAGAGAATCTGTCTTTATGGTCACTGACTTAATTCTCATCCTCATCAGTGGCACCAAATAGAAAGAAAACGCAACAGAGTGGAGACAAATAATCTGAAAATTACACCCTTCAGTTACCACCACCATCATTCACTGAACTTGGTGAGCAAAGAGAAGCGTTAGTTTCAACTGAAGTACATACTCTACCACCACCACCACCACCAAAGTTTCAGTCATATAAAAGGAGGAAATATAGACTAACATGTCACATAAACTGTTGGTTGCTCACAATAAAATATTAATAGTGGCTGTAAGGAATGTTTACCCATCTTTTATAGAAGGGGTATTTTTACACGGTAAAATATTTGAGCAGAGCCATCAAATGGATTTTCCCCCAGCAAAATAAGCTTTTTAGACTTTTATTCAAGTGTGATATTTTACTGGTAACTGGCCAGCTTCCAAAGAAGTAATACTGAATTAATCTTAAATCATGGGATTCTCATTTAGCAGACTCAAAATATCTAGCAGGAAATTACCAAGATGCAAAAATCTGGAAAAGCAGAAGAAAATAACAATACCTTTTTTAAAAGAAAAAAAGAGGTTGTTACAGTGGTCATTTTGTTATTGCTTGTTTGTTTAAATCTGTTGGCTACGTAACTCCAGTGGACTCTAAGTTATCTTTGTCATATTGGTTGACTTTATGTGAAAAACTAATTGCAAATTCTGAAAAATGCTTTCAAAGAAACTTTGAGATAATACGATAAAAGCCTTCTCAAAATGACTTCTAATGTTTAGGGTGGGTATGAGAGTTTGAGGATAATGGATTGTAATGTTCCAAACAGTTTCCTATGAAGAATATATTGGTCAAGTTAAGATTTTTGACATGATCCTATGGGACGGGTATATATAAATAAATTATATAGAAGTTCCCAGTTTCTTCTAAAGGGAATGAAACCCCTAACCTTGCTTCCTTAGAAGCTCCTACTTCTTGAGAAACTAAGAAACATGTAACAACCTCTTTCAAAGTTATTTCCGTTTCTGTTCCCATTTTTTTATCCTACCTGTGCTGATTTTTAGGTAGTACATTCCTCTAAGCAGAAGTGCCTAGTTTATTTTCTTTTTGTTCTTTATAAATCATCCATGAATATTGATAGTTCTTTATCTTGACATCCTTTCATATTTCTTTAACTTGTTTTAAAGTCACCCAAGCATTATTTGACTTTGTAATTAGACAAGAGAGAAAATCTGGATTTGGGATGTTTCTGAGAATTCAGTAATAGGATTCAAGGATACAGAACATTTGGGATGTATACCCAAATTCAGGAAGAAGGTAATTATTTTTGATGTTTGGTAAGAAATCTTACAGTAATGTCAACAGAAGACAGTGGAACTGCTCTATATGATTTCAGCTCTGGTTTGAGAATAGGATCCGCTAAAGGGTCGTTTAGACACAACATAGCTAATGGCAAGAGGAGAGGGAGAGGTATTCTTAAGTGTTAGAGAGACATTAGGTTGCCAAGGTCCACACTAGAAAAGCATTTTCAATTAGCATCAAGTGACCGTGACTTTTGAAACTCTTTTGCATCCATTGCAAAAACGTTCAGGTTTAATGATTCAGCTGAGGTGATCTGCTGGCAAAATCTCTTTAACTGACAGCCTCCCTTTGTGTGCCTTGTGCTGTATAACAAAACAGAGCTACCCCAATTGAAGAACTTTCCCTATACTTCATATTAGATTTGTGAAATATTTTCTGCTATTGTGAAAATAGGGGGCTCTGCCTGAATGACTGATGGTAGTACTAAGATTGGGGCAGTTGGAAGGAGATAGGGGAGATCACAAAGGAGAGCGGGCAAGGATGTTGATTTGGATAATTTCTAAAGCCAAGAGACTTCTGGAAATGAGAACATCTTGGTTGCATTCTCCAATTCAGGAAGCAAAAAATGCCCTATGCTCCACCCTTTTGCCATTGGTATTAAAGTTTGTGGCACGGATGCCAAGATTGGAGTCAAGCTGTTTGATTTGAAGCACAACTACTCAGGCAACACAGAAGAAGAAAAGAGGCAAAGCAGTAGCAACTATGGACTTTCCATCCATCTTGCTGGGACTCTGTCTACTGTATCTGTCTGCAGCACAAGGTGAATGAGTGGGATGGCTGGGTGTTCAATGTTTAATCTCTCTTCTTCCAAATTCTTCTGGCTTATCTTCTTGGTAGCTCCCATGATAGCTGAAAATCAGTTCTGCAAGCTGGATGGGCCTACCTTTGAGATCTTTACAAACTGTGTTATAAGGTGAGCAAAGAAATATCTTATTATTTTAATCTTGAACTTTAGGACCACTCTTTGCAGCTTTCAAGATCATTAAATAAATATTCTCTTCATCTTGAAAGTTCTACGTTGTTGAGAGTGGGCTCTTATCTTTTTGGATTGCATGTTCTCCACTGTATCCTCGGAAATGAATGTACTTTCCATCAGGTCAATAACATGAAGACGTGAGGTTGAAATACATAGAAACATGGGCAAGCAATCTGTAACAGAATAAAAGCGTTTGAAGGGACTTTGGAAGTCTTCTAGTTAATACTGTGCTCAGGCAGAAAACCTATATCATTTCAGACAAATGGTTGTCCAATCTCTTCTTAAAAACCTGAACCCCTGGAGGCAAGTCATTCCGCTGATTAATTGTTCTAACTTTCAGGAAATTTCTCCTGCCTTCAGGGGCTTTAGAGAATAGGTCAGCCCCTATATGTGTTTAAAACCTCCCATGAGAGATAACTGCAAAATATTGTAAATAGGTAATAATACTTTCTGTATTATTTTTTATAAGTCCTAGTAAACAAAGGAAAGGCAAATACTGTACCTATGTTCAAAATTCCGAGGAGAGGAAGGTTCATGAAGCACCAAATATCAAACTAACATTAATACCAACTAACATTTATACCCGAACCAGTTCATAAAATATTTTCTTTCCAAGCACCTTTATTTATTTATTTATTTTATTTTGTCAACAAGTACAAGGAAACAAGCATCAGTATAAACATAGACATATGAAAAATGGCACAAATAAATGGATATACATAAGTAAAATATAACCATAAACACATAAAATGAGTACAGATAAATGGGGACAGTAGGCACGCTGGTGCGCTTATGCATGCCTCTTTAGGGACCTCTTAAGAAACAGGTAAGATCCACGGCAGACAGTTTGAGATAAAAGGTTTGTGGGTTAGAGGAGCTAACAACAGGATCAGGTAGAGTGTTCCAGACATTTACTATTCTATTGCTGAAGTCATTTCATTATTCCTGCAATCAAGATTAGAATGGATTACATTTAGTTTGCATCTATCGATAGCGCTTGTGTTATTGCGGTTGAAGTAAAAGTAGTCATCAAAAGATAGGATGTTATGGCAGATAATCTTGAACACAATCCAGTGATTATTGGATATCAGCAGGAGCTTGTGAAAAAAAATAAGTCTTGCTAAACTAACATACCTCTTTTTTGTGTGTAATTGGATAACTTCCTTGGTAGATTTTGGGAATGCTGTAGATATAGATTGTTAGACGGAGGCCATCCAGAATGAATTCTGCAAGCAACATCTTTTTCCAAAGGTTTCATTAGAAATTCTATTTCTCATTGCAAATATAAATCTCAAAAATGGTGACCACTCGCACGTCAAAGAAAATGGTTGTATTCTATTAATAGATTATATAATGTAAGAAGCCAGTAGTGGTTAAGGAGCCAGGCTAGAAACTGGGCAACCATGATCTCTAACATTAGGCATTGTCACAACTGGAGGGAAAGCATTCAAAGAAGAAATCTGAAGAAATTGCTTTCAAAAATAATAATCAGCATTAAGGGAAGAGCAACAAAAAGGAAAAAAAATTGCAAAGGTCTCAATGAAGGAAATGGCACTAAAGGACAAAGCAGCAATCATGTAGAATTGATATTAAGTGGGAAATAGTATTGTGGGAATATCCTGAACATTGGAGGGTAGGGACAGAATAACATACACAAGATGGTCTTTAAGGATAAAACAAGTTTAATATATGTTTTGTGTAAATACTACCAATAGTCTGAGATAGTGTGTGTTTTGAATACAATACAATACAATACAATACAATACAATACAATACAATAACAGAATTGCTAAGGGATCTTGGAGGTCTTCTAGCTCAACCCCCTGCCTAGGCAGGAAACCCTATACCAGCAGAAGTCAAGGCCAGCATTAGAAAGTCTTTATCTTTCTACAGCTTTCTACAGCTTTCATGATTTTGGAGTTGAAGAAGGATGTGGACATGGGGAGGAACAGATTGAGGATGCAAATTTTTGGCATGGTGCAAGGAAACAAGCAATTTGGGAGCAAAGTTAAAGGAGAATGCTTAACTCTCCCCTTAGCACTACTACACAGATCCATCTAACTGCAACCCAGCATCCTTGATTGCTTGGCTGACTAGTCAATTCTGGGAGTTGAAGTCTACCCATCTCAAAGTTCTAATTGTGTTAAAAAGTTCTATTTCTAAGATGGTAAAAAAAAAGTTCTGGACATAGGAATGTTTAAGTGAGAGTTAAAAGACATAAGGTTTCCCATCTTACTTGCATGGTCATCTAAGTTCTTGTCTAGTAGAAAAAGGATATCTTAAACACAATTTTTATTTTTTATTTAAATGTTTGAGAGCTAAATTAAAATGTTGTACTCTCACTTCAATTCTATATAGACTTATCTGATAATTGGTAACATTGAACTAACAACATCATCTAATCACTATGGGGTGACAATAATGTCCTAAATGCAAATATACATATAAAACAGGTATACATGAAGTGGGAATGTGTCTTGTTTTATTTATTTATTTACATTTATTTATATTTATTTATTTATATAATTTATACAGCTGCCCACTCATTCTGAGTGATTCTGGGTGGTTTTGAGTCCTGGAATAAACTCTTAAATTATGGAGATACTACCAAAACTGATTCAAGGCAACTATGATTCAGAAGAAACAAAATCCAAAATACTTTAGCTGTTTAGGTTTCACAATAACCAAAATCTGGATGGAACAAGTGGAGAATAGAAAGTGTGCATTGCCCCATCTCTTCTCTACACAGATCCCAGCATAGGATATCCTACTAGCCCCAAAAGCATAATATAGTGTGCATAGTCACACAATAATTCAATATATCAAAATTACCAAAATTTGGTAAGACCGCAACATTTCTTGAGATATTCAGTGACCATACATGGAATTTCATGGTACAGAGAATTGGGGATTTTGTAGAAAGTCCCTTAAGATCCCACATGACAATGTAAAAATCACAAGAGAAGGACAATGTAGTCCAAAAGCAAAAAAAACACCAAACTTTTCCATCCTTGATAGCTATTGGGGATCAAGATCAAATATAAACTTATATAGAAGTAAGACCTATTTGCATGTCAAACTATGTGTGACATGTGATCAACCCAATCATTCCAAAAGCACTGTCCAATGTTCTTTTGATATGATGTCTCTGGATTTGTCTAATAAACAATATGCTCAATGAAACTTACAGTAGACTTGCCTCAAGCCTGCCTTAATGAGTGTTCAACTTCTTAATTAAAGTGATATATTAGTTAGCCATATACTAACTTTTAAGTTTGTATGTATTTAACCTTGTGTATTTTACATTTTTAGCTCTTAAAATTACTAATTATTTGTATTTCACTTAATAGAGATTTGATTTACTCCCTTGTAGGCATTCCAGTTATCAAATTGTCAAAATATTCTAAATTATCTCAATTACCACATTTTTCTGCTTTGGGGAAGACATGATTTAGCTGAGTAAAAACAGTATAGTAAATACTTTAACTAGAATACCTGCAGGAAAGTTCTAGAGAACCTGACTACTGTATATCATTTTTCTTTGGGGAACGTTCTGGAAGCTAAAATAATAATAATAATAATGTTGGCAGATATTCTAACTGAGACACTTGCCAGATAGAAAGACTGGCAAGATGGAAAGAAAGTTCAGAAGAACAAGCTCACTGGTGTCCTGGATCTCAATAGATCAGTTCTAGTAGAATGAAGGAAACTCGTGAGTTGAGGTACTCCATCCCATCCTAAATGCAGTAGGGATGACATTTTAAATCCCACAATCTTTGCTGGCTGGGGAATTCTGGGAGTTAAAGTCCACAAATCTTAAAGTTGCCAAGGTTGGAGACCCCTGATTTAAAGTGTCAGATTTTATGCACATACAGTATATTAGCAAAGAAATTAATTGTTGATTTCTGATACACTGCAGAATTAGGATCAAATGCTTAACAACCTGTTTGGTGTGGGAAACCATTTGTGGTTTTACCTGAGTTAACCAAGACTTTACAGTAAACAATGACATGTTTGTCTAATTACATTGACATGACATATTATCTGAACAGAACTTTTATATTCCATCCATCTGGTTCAGATGATGGATGTTTCATGAGGTATATGATTCAAGCCTATGAGATCCATTTTGCTGAACATGGCAAGGGGTCACTAAGAAGCCTGTCGCTTCTTCTCTTCTCTGTACAGAATGTGGACAATCTAGAAAATCACAAATCGTTGGAGGTCAAGATGCCTCCACAGGAAAATGGCCCTGGCAAGTCACCATTCTCCGGAATTTGCAACCTTATTGTGGAGCATCAATTATAAGTGACCAATGGATACTATCAGCAGCTCATTGCTTCTATAAGTAAGTATCAGATATTGTATGTGTTGCTAGGAATCTTCAAAAAAGCTTCTGCTAAATTGCTAAATTGAACTAAAGTACCCACCAATCGGCTGCCGTTTCAGCAGTGCCAGAAAACAGACAAGCTAATTAGTGGGTCAGGAAGCAGGCAGGTAAAAGTAACATCATTTGTTCAGTGGGGAAGGAAGTACAGGTAGTCCTCAACTTACGACTACAATTTGGATCAGAATTTTTCTTGCTAAGCAAGGCAATTGTTAAGTAAATCACCACCACCTCCATTTTATGGCCCATTTTGACATGGTTGTGAAACAAATCACTGCAGTTAAAAGAATCATGTGATTGTTAAGTGAATTTGGCTTCCCTCCTTCACTTTATCAGAAGCCAGCTGGGAAGATCACGAATGGTGATCACATGACGCAGAATGCTGTAATTGTCAGAAATATTTGCTGGTTGCCAAGCACCCAAATTGTGAACAGACAGGTAATTGTGGTTGGAAGATCAATGGTTGTAAGCGTGAAAACCAGCCATAAGTTATTTTTTAAATAATTTTTTTAATTTTTTAATTTAAACAAGTACAGTATCCTTCTTTATATGCTATAGAAAGTGTATCAGTTGGTTACAAAAAAAACTTTCGTGCATCTCTTCCACAGTCAACAAACATAATTCATATTAACTTAAGTATTTTAACTCAAATATTTATACATGTCACCATTATATCTCCATTTTCATGTGACTATAATTGTTTAAGCATCCTTCATCATAAAATATACCAAAATTTAATACATAACCACATACTGGCCTTTCAATTACTTTTTTTATTTCAATTAATTTCTAGAATTTGTCAGCCATGGCTGGATTTTTGTCACCAGCTTGAAGAACTTCTCTTGCTTCTTTCAGGGAGTTTGCGATATCACTGAGACCAGCAAGGCGTAGTTTTCCTGTTCACCATCTCTTCGTGATGGTTTAGGTCCGTTTGGACCACCCAGTGGCAAAAGCATTGGCTGCGGTCTCAGAGACTGCACGACCATATCATCGTGACATTGGCTCCTCCTCCATAAGTTATTTTTATAGTGCTTAAAAGGAATGGTTGCAAACTGAAGACTATCCCAGAAGTGCTTTTTCAAAAGACAAATGGACTTTGTTTTTGCTTGAAGATGTTTCTTTCTTCAGAAGCTTCTTGGATGAGAAGTGTAACATCTTCAAGGAAAAATAAGGATTAGGGTTAGGATAGGGTTAGGGTTGGGGGTTGGGGTTGGGGTTGGGGTTGGGGTTGGGGTTGGGGTTGGGGTTGGGGTTGGGGTTAGGGTTAGGATTAGGGCAGGGATCAGCAACCAGTGGCTCTGGAGCCACATGTGACCCTTTCATCCCTCTGCTGCGGCTCCCTGTCACCAGTTGGCTCCATAATTGATAGGGCTTTCGGTTACGACAGGTAGAGGAAAAAGGATTCCATGCTAGAGGATTCAAGGTGGATTTGGATTACCAAATTGGGAATTGTACTATCAAGCAGCAGGACTAGCTTGGATGAAAGAATGGATTCTATTGAGAAATACAAGATTATTGACATTGGAGGGTCTTGATTTGCAATTGGGTTGGCATGTTTTTTTGTATGATAAAAGGAGGTCACATGGGTATTTTCAAAGACATTATGTAAGGAATTGATTATTAACAATATGGGAAACAGTGAAAGGAAAACATTATTTAGAAATACCAATGTGGCTTTCAACAATGGAAGCATTGACATATCCAAATATTAGTAGTATGAAAAATATTATTAGATATAAATATATCTTAACAGAAAGGGGGAACTAAAACAAAAACAAGAATTAGAAAAACAAAGGATTGATATAGCATGGTTTTCACAATTGCAAATACAATCAAGATATGAAAAAGATAAAAGGGAGTATGATTTCAACTTAGGAAGTTCGGAGTTGGATAAGATACTTATGGGAACGGAAGAAAGAATAATCAAGGGACTATATAACTATCTATTAAGAACTATGCTGGAAGAAGTGGTTAAAGATACAATGTTAACTTGGGCAAAGAATTTTGGCCACATGATTGAACTAGAAAAGTGGCAACAACTATGGGAAAGGAATTATAAATTAACTGTCAACAGTGTACAAGAAAACTTATACAAAATGTTTTACAGATGGCACAGGTTACCGGGGAAATTAGCAAAGATGTTTAAAGACAAGTCAGAGAATTGTTGGAAATGTCAACAAGCAATAGGTTCATACTAACATATGTGGTGGACATGTGCAGAAGCAAGGAAATATTGGACTAAAGTAAGAGTATGGTTAAAGAAAATGTTACAACAAGAAAGAGAATTTAGATCAGAGATATTTCTACTGGTATTATCCCAGAGAAATTCAAGAAAGAGGATATTTATTTGATTATACATGTAACTACAGCAGCAAGAATTGTATCTGCCCAAAATTGGAAATTAAATAAGCTACCAACAGACGAAGAGATAATAAAAATACATTAGATTATGCAGAGATGAATAGGTTGACAATGAAAATAAAGGATAAAGAGGAATCAGAGTACTTTAAGACATGGAGAAAATTTTATGATTGGCTAGAGAAAGCAAACTAGAAAAGAAAGTAGGGAGAAGATAAAGTACCCAGACGACGCACTATTAAATGGAAAAGGGGGGGGGGGAGAAGGGGAAAATAGAAAAGAAAATCTTAAATATATAAGTATATATTCAAGAGTGAGTTATAAAGGCAGGGGGAAATATAATTAGGGTAGACTAGCAAAGGTAAGGGAATAAGAAATGATACTAAATTATATTAGGGTTGGTGGAAATACCATCCCAAGGAAACATAAACTAAGTTTTGAAATATACACCAACAATAATAGAAAAAGAAAGGGAGAGAGGAGAAGAAAATGAAAGAAAGATGGGGGAAAGAAGAAAGAGGTAAGGAGAGGAGGATGGAAGGGAGAGAAAGAGGAAAGAGGGTAGGAAGGAGAAAAGGAAGAGTAGGAGTAGGAGAAAGGGGAGGGAAGAAGGAAGGGGAAGAAGGAAGAAATTAGAGAAGGGAGGGAGGGAGTAAAGAAAGGGAAAACAAGGTGGTGTTACAAAAGGAGGAAGGGATGGTAAATAAAGCAACCCAAACTGTATATTATAACCTATTAAATGAAATAATAAATGTATAAGAATGATAAATGTAAAGAAGAATAACAATCTTGTGAATGTATACTTAAAATAGTATGTAAGAGAATAAAAAAATAAAAAATTCTTTGGGGAAAAAAAGGATTCCATGCTAGGAGGAGACTCTATGGTGGGGAACCGGACTTCCGGTCAGCTCCAGAATTGAACAGGAGACTTCCAGTTAGGACCCAGTGGCTCTTTCAGTGTTGAAGGTTGCCAACCCCTGGATTAGGGTTAGGATTAGGTTTAAAAATAAAATCCAGTTGCCTTCTGAAAAAGCACCATGACCTGAATGACTGAGAATCTCCATAGACATTGAGGACCACTGGTATATACCCTGTTTCCCCGAAAATAGAAAACCTACACCGAAAATAAGTCCTAGCTGGATTTTCACATGTGCACCCAATGTAAACCCTACCTAAAATAAGCCCTAATTAAGACCCCACTAACTCCAGGGTGCATGGATAAAAATTAAGCTAGGGTGGGGGTGGAGCTGCCTTACTACTTACCTTCACACAGTTGCAGCCAGGCCTCGCATACCCCAACACCTGCCTTGCCAGCCCATTTCTTCTGCAGCCAGCAAGGTCAATAAGGGTTTCCTAAAGTATTAACCCTAATCCTAACCCTAACTCTGCAGCCAATAACAACTCTGAATCAGTCAGAGAGTTTCAGGAAAGTTTTGCCAGCTGCAGAAGAAGTTCCTGAAGGCCTCTGACAATGAAAAGAAGGTCTGGGTGATGCACGCAAGTGAGGTGAGTCAGTGGATGACATCCCCCCACCACCAAAAAATAAAACCTGGTGCTTCTTTTGGTGGCAAAATATATATATAAGACAGGATCTTATTTTCGGGAAAACGTGATAGTAATTTTTTATAAAACTAGAAAAACTACTTTCATAATTTTGTTGCTGATAAACAATGTAGAGTCCTAAAGTCAAATACAACCATTTATTTATACATCCCCTTTATTATATTTACACTGTACATAAACCAAGGCAGTGAACATACCTACTGTAGGTGAGTTAGACTGTGAGAGAGTGACTGGCAGTCACCCAGTTGGCTTTTATGCCTAAGTCATGAGTAGAAAAAGTGAGGATTGTGAGTTCTTATCTTCTACTCCCAGAGGTGGTAAAGAACCCTTTAAAAAATTACTAGGGATAAAAATATTACATAACCAATAAGCCATCCTAGCAATACATAGCCTTGAAGCATGATATTTTTTGACTGCTCAGCTAATGTTTACATACCAAGTGTTTGGTTTTGTATTAACTTATTTATATTTTTAGTGTGTACAATTTTTATCTTTTATGATTGCAGAACCTCAGAGTTGTCCAGTGGTAAAATGGACAGCCAATTGTTTTTATAAATAAATAATAAACTTGGGGTTTTCTGGTGTTTCTCATTCAAGTATTAACCAGGCTTTGGCCTAATCACCAAGCTCAAATAAAGTCAGCCAAATGTTATTATTTGGTATGGCATGCAAAGATCAGACCAAATTCAAAAGAAATAGTATGTTAAGTAGGAAAAAAAATAATCAAAGTTTAAATTTGATAAATGTCTGGAGATTCTCAGCAAAAATGCTTTTTCAAGAGAAACTAGACTTTATTTTGCTTTTTCCTTGAATGCATTTTGCTTCTCATCCAAGAAGCTTTTTCAGAATAAAAGAATGAGAGTTAGGCGGGAGACTCCAATCCCAAGAAACATTGTATTGTGGTTTCAGATTCATTTCATCCTGTATTTGAAGGATCATCCCCATGGAGTTTATGGGAGGAGCAAGAAGGAGGTCAAACTGAAGACCTGGCTCTTGCCCCAGGCATTGGACCAAGTTGTTAGTTGAGCCTAGTATAGTTTGGAGTTACCATGGTGCCTTGATTAATGTATTATGGTTCTTTTTAAGTTTGTTCTGTATTTGTGTTTTGAGGTTTTTCTCATGCATTTTTGTGGATTCTTGTTAAATCACCTACCGTCATGTGGTGGTGGCCATGTACATTTTCTAAATGAATGAATCAATGACAAAACATGATAACAATGCAAATTCCACCTCCTTTGTACTTATATCAGGATATTATATGCAAGCTGCCTTGTAACATTGTCATGCAGGTTTTGTCACAGCTGTTGACATCCTTTAAATTAATGTGCCCTTCATTTTCTTCTTGCTTGTAATTGGCCTCTGATGCTGCCTTAATGCCTTATGCAGCAGAGGACTTTTTGGATAATTGTTATACGCATTGCAACAGGATAAAAATCACTGATCCAGTGGGAAAGATTGATACAAAAACTGTCAAATCAAAGAAGAGTTGCTCTGCAGGCTCTGGTGATCTCAGAACCCAAAGTAAAAGAGGAAAGCCACGTGGGTACTGCCAGCTTGATAAGCCAGACCTTGAATAAAAAGCAGTGTTTCTTCGTCAATGTTTCTATCTCTCCAGAAAAAAAGCAATCAACCAAAAGTCACTTGGAATGTTGTTGAAAAAATTGCAGCAGGGGATTAATTAGTGGAGCAATAAGGAATGTTCTTCCCAACTTGTATGCTTTGTATCTGTTCTCCCTCAGCATCAGAGTAATTTAGGGGACTGAAGGCTAAAACACATGAGGAATGTTTACAGCAATTGGAGAATACAGAACAGGAGGAAAAGAAAGACTAGAATAACTTCTGAAATAGCCAAATCTTTATTTGGTCTAAGGACTTTTTATATCTTGAATCAAGACTCAAATAACTGTAGCTGACCTGTACATGACAATAGTATATACCTACAGCTTAACAAGTGCACCATTATGCCCCACCTCCACAAAGTTGAAATTTGGATTTGATATTAAACCATGGCTTGGTTAAACTTAGCATGATGTGAGAACACAGAAATAGTAATTTTCAATCCATGATTTATGATGCATCATGTTATGTAAACCAAGCCAACTTAAATTTAGTCAATTTTAGCCAAGCCATTACAGAAGTATAATTATTTGTTTCGCTTTTGTGCTTATAGGTGTTCACCTGGTTATACATATATGGCCCTGCTGGGCACCCATCAGCTCTTCAATCTTTCACATGGTGCAGTATTTGCGAGGCTGAAAAAAATTATCCTCCACCCAGACTTCAATGGAAAGATCACCTCCCTTGGAGATATTGCTTTAATTCAGCTGGAAACGCCAGTGGATTTCACCAACTCCATTATGCCCATCTACTTGCCGACATCCTCTGAAAAATTATCCACAAAAACAAATTGTTGGGTCACTGGATGGGGAGAAATTAAATATAAAGGTGAGGCACATAAAAGGAATCTACAATCTGCTTAGAATTGCTTGGAGTAAGTCATTAAAAATGTGAAAAGTAAGGAAAAGTAAAAAAGTAAATATGAAACAGGAGTATATTTTTAGTTTTCTTTCCAATTCTTTTTCATTTTGATCATGGTTTAATTTCTTTAGACCATCATTGCTGTCTGTGAATCTCCCAAGTGTGAATTGGTGGTTCATAGATGTCATAAGAAACTCAGACAAAATATTTCATATAGGCTGGGATTGGAGCAAATTGCTAGAATAAGAATGTTAAGCATGCTGGATACTGTATGCACTTTTGTTGGTTTTCAAATATGAAACATTTTGTGAAAAAATGGCACTTTGTGGCCACATTTTTGTAGTACAACCACAGACATCCAGATCAAAGTTATAGCTTCTGTATGGTGACATCATAGCTCATATGCCAGCATTACACATTTGCATCCCAATTTGTTACATATGTAATTTATGGGTGTTATCTCTTCATGTTATGATGTTTTGTCTTTTCCCAGGTACAATAACCACAAAGGAAAGTCACAATTCATGATCTATAAAGTGCATTGAATAGGTTTGCGCATAGCATTAAACCAGAACATAATTAAGATCATGATGGAGTAAAACAATTGGAACCCAATCACTACATGCTTGGCCTCTCAAAAAATGCAATGCTTATTTCTTTACCATAATGTGCTGAGAAAAGTTACCCCTGTCTTTCCTAAAGAAAAATTTTGTACAGATCACAAATCTTGCTGTATCCTGCTATATCTAGTTACATGGTACATTGATTGATAAAATGAGGCATATCTAACTAGGATGATTTCAAACTGCCTTTTTGTTCATTGCTGTAACCCCTTCCTCTCTCCCACAGTACCCTTCTTGAAACCTCCACTAACCCTCCAGGAAGTGAAACTGTCTCTCATAAACCAGAAGAACTGCAAGCGGATCTACAACAACTTTAAAGTTATTGGCCTTGCAAAGGATGCTATCAAGGATGATATGATTTGCGCAGGTTATCCAAACAGTAGAAAGCATTCCTGCCAGGTATGATGTTCCATATGGGGCTTTTTTTAAAATTTCTTACATCCAGGGGGTTAAATTCAATTACTGTATTTTTGGAGTATAAGAGGCTCCTAAGTATAAGGTGTACCTAGCTTTTGGAGAGGAAAACAAGGGGTGGGAGGGGGAAATCTGCCTCTGCCTGCCAGCAATTTGCCTCCTTGCAACAAACAGCACAGATGATATACACTGTTTGTGGTGCATATCTGTGCATATGTGCCTGAACCATAGAAATAGCAAAGAATTGGAGAAATGTACATTACAGCAGTATATTAACGCCAGAAAGTTTTCTTAAATGTAGTCACACAAACTCCTCACAATTATTTAAATAGATCTACTCCAAACATGACTAAGTCAGTGTATAACTCAGCTGCCTTATCTTAATTCTACAACAGGACACTGTTATATTTCAAACTATACTTGTAAAGATGCTGTTAAAATTGATGTGGCTTTCTGGAAGTATAGGTTATTCTCTGCTATTTAAAAGAAGATACAATAGCACTGGGCCTCTTCAGATCAAGCATTTATTTTTAAAAGCTTCTTCATTTTGTTAAGTTGTCTAGAACAATAATAAAGCAGTCTTTAAAAATTAAATCTAATAATTTGAACATTCTATAGGCATTTATAATGATTATTGACTTACCTCCTTGCAGCAAGCAGCAAACAGCTTGTTTCAGTTTCTCCTGATTAGCACAAGGGGAAAAAAATCTTCCTCTGCCTTCCAGCAATTTTGCTCCCTTGCAGCAAAATTTCAATTTCAGCATGGGCCTCCTGATGATCAGCTGTTTCAGGCTGCAGGGATTGCACCTGAAACAGCTGGTGGTCGGAGGCCAATCCAACCGATAATAGGCTGTATAAGACGCAGCCAAATTTTCATCCTCTTTTAGGAGGGGAGTGCATCTTATACCACAAAAAATAGGGTACCTCTTTTGTTCTGTAACATGAGGATGTATGGAAAACACATTATCATTTCATAACAGTTGTACTTTTTAGGATGGTTTAAGACTAGAAATTAACACTATGAATGATAGATACTACTGAGAGGTCATACTTTCTGCTCTTTTCTCATTGAGATATTTGAGATGGTTCACTTATCATTCTTGTAAGTTTCTATTTTAGCAAATTGGGACTGAGATCGCTGGTAGCATCCAAGTTCTATGCGGTTGAAATGAAGGTCCTAACATCTTCGCCCACTTTTCAAAGAATCCGAAAAGCATCTTTTATAAGCCACTTTTGTTCAAATCAGATTTCCATGTATTGGCTGCATTAACACTGTCTTTCCGAATAGATTACTCTGATCTGTAGAGAGGTTCAGCTGAGTGTTCAATATTTGGTTTTAATTGTCTCTTTACATTTTGGATAAAGGGTGACTTAGCTCCAACTGGGCTACTGTCATTCATATGTTGTTGTTAGTTGCGAAGTTGTGTCTGACCCATCGCAATCCCATGGACAATGTTCCTCCAGGCCTTCTCTCCTCTACCATCCTCTGGAGTCCATTTAAGCTCACGCCTACTGCTTCAGTGTCTCCATCTAGCCACCTCATTCTCTGCCGTCCCCTTCTTCTTTTGCCCTCAATCGTTCCCAGCATTAGGCTCTTCTCCAATGAGTCCTTCCTTCTCATTAGGTGACCAAAGTTTCTGTTAAATATTAGTTAAATATTCTTGATGCCAGTAACACCCTCTGGCTCTCTGATTGGCTGAGAGCTCCAGAGGGTGTTGCCGGCTTAACGTTACTGTTGATTGGCCGAGGGACTGACGTCAGCAGTTGCTGTCTCGTCCCCGGCCAGTGATTGGTTTAAAAAGAGTATAAATACCTTGGCGCGAGTTTTCGTTCTTTGAATCGCCGTCAACCTGAATAAATAGTTTTGTTAGTTGAAACCTGGCTGCGCGTCGTCCCTCCGTCAAAACTTAAAACTGGCGACGAGGATGGGATCCGGCGATTCCACGCAAGCCTAGGTTTGAGGACAGAGAGGTTATTTCAGCTAGCTGCTGTAAGTCGCTATCCGCGCCGGCACCGAACGCTGAGGAAAATTTTTCCTGTCACGACCTCCGTCACTCCGCTCCTCACACATCAGCGTAATCAATATGAATTCATTGCCGCCTTTCGCTCCTTTCGGCTCCGCCGGCGAATCCTGGGAAGGATTCATGGAGCGCTTTGAAACTTATTTAATTGCTACCAAAAACCAAGCGCAAACAGATGAAGAGAAGTGCAGTTTCTTTTTGTCATGCTGCGAACCCTCTATGTTCGCCTCAGCCAGAGCTATGGCTGCCCCCAGACCGGCATATAAGCTAGGCTGGGACAATTTGATGGCGAAATTGAAGGGCCATTATGCCCCGACGCCATCCAAAATTGCCCGCAGTTTCGCATTCCGGAGAAGAGTACAAAAGCCGGGGGAGTCGATTAGTCAATTTTTAGAGGCCCTGCGCACTGTGGCGGCTCAGTGTGACTTTTCAAACCTCGAAGAAAATCTAGTCGAACAGTTCGTGTGCGGAGTGCGGGATGTACATTTAAGAAGCCGCATGTTCCGTCATCACGACATTACACTACTCCAGGCAGTAGAGATCGCCAGAGCAGCTGAGCTCTCTGAGCAATCAACAGCAGATTTGGAGCGGCTACAGCTGTCATCTCAAACGGCACCGGCCTCACAAGTACATGACATTGACTATGATGATTTTACACCTTGTGAGGTCCGGGAGCACGACAACATCGACCAAGTCCGTGCCCAACCACGGCGAAAGCCGCCTGCTCTATCCACAGCCGCACCGCAAAACTCCAAGGTGTCTTGCCTTAGTTGCGGAGGCCGCCACGACCGCCAAACCTGCCAATTCAGAAACGCAATCTGCCGCCGCTGTCAGAGGCAGGGGCACATCGCCCAAGTGTGCCGAGCCTCCTTGCCGGCCCCTGCCTTCTTCCAAGCTAATGAGAGAACCAAGCCGCAGCCGCGCCGCCAGCAGCCACCGAAACCAGCTCGCAGAGGAGATGACTGCCACACTGTTTCCGAACCGCAGGAAGTGGAGACTTCCATCAATCAGGCCTCCTCAGGCAACCGCAAAATTACAGCCAATGTCCACCTGGCAGGTCAGCCTTGCCAGATGGAGGTGGACTCTGGCTCCTCCCGATCGTTATTATCATGGGACATGTTCTCCCATCTCTGCCCTACAGTTTCCCACAATAAGTTAGCCCCATCCCGGGTACTCTTAAGGGACTACCAGGGAAAGTTGATCCCTGTTCTGGGATCCTTTCCTATTCCTGTTAGGTATGGCAAGTTTGAGGGAGAGCTGCCAATCATCATTGTAAAAAATGACTTGCCGGCTCTTCTTGGCCTTGACTGGTTTCAGGCACTGGGATTGTCCATTGGGGGGGTGCACCAGGTAAAACTTTCAACAATTGAGGACGTCCTACAGGAGTTCTCTGATGTTTTTGATGGACAGCTCGGGTGTTACAAGGGAACCCCCATCTCCCTTAGTTTAGATCCTCAGATTGCTCCTATTAGGCTGAAAGCCCGCAGGGTGCCTTTTGCCTTAAGGGCCAAGGTTGACGCCGAACTTGACAAATTATTGGCGCAGGGTGTCATCGAGCCAGTTGATCATGCTCCATGGGAGACACCCATAGTTCTTCCGGTCAAGCCGGATGGCTCGGTGAGAATCTGCGCCGACTACAAGTCGACGATCAACTTGGCCCTTCAGGCAAACCCCTATCCAGTCCCTGTTGTGCAACACCTGCTCCATTCCTTGGGGCAGGGTTGCATATTTGCCAAACTGGATATGGCGCAAGCCTATCAACAGCTCCCGGTGGATGACGATGCGGCGGCTGCCCAGACCATCGTCACCCATCGTGGGGCTTTCCGTTGTCGCCGCCTACAATTCGGTGTGTCCGTGGCCCCGGGGATCTTCCAAAGCCTCATGGAGCGCCTGCTCCATGGACTTCCGGGGGTAGTTCCATATTTCGATGATGTTCTGATCGCTGCAACGAGCCGCTCAGAACTCATCGAAATATTAAGGAAGGTCCTCTGTCGTTTCAGGGGCGCGGGATTAAAATTAAAAAGCAGCAAATGCTCATTTGCTGTCCCGAGGGTAGAATTCTTGGGCTTCTTAATAGATGCCCAAGGCATTCACCCTACACCCTCTAAAATTGCCGCCATTAAGAACGCCCCTGCTCCCACCTCCAGGGCGGAGCTACAGGCGTTCCTAGGGCTGCTCAATTTTTACGCCCCCTTCATCCCTCACAAGGCGTCACTAGCCGAGCCGCTGCATCGGTTGCTCGACCGATCCGCGGCCTGGCGCTGGGGGAGCCGCGAAGCGCATGCGTTCGCGGCTGTCAAAGAGACGCTGACGTCATCGGCAGTCCTCATTCAATATCATGATGGGATGCCTCTGACGTTGGCGTGTGACGCCTCCCCATTTGGTGTAGGGGCGGTTCTGAGCCATATCCTCCCTAATGGCTCAGAAGCCCCTGTGGCCTTTTATTCCCGGACACTCTCCTCGGCGGAGCGCAACTACAGTCAGATCGACAAGGAAGCTCTGGCTGCAGTGTCCGGGATTAAGAGGTTCCACGACTACCTCTACGGTCGGCACTTTACCCTTGTCACCGACCATAAGCCACTCCTTGGGCTTTTGGCGGGGGACAAGCCGACTCCCTCCATTCTATCCCCCCGCATGACTCGCTGGACGGAATTCCTCGCAGCGTATTCTTATACGTTGCTTTACCGTCCGGGCAAACAGCTAGGGCATGCAGATGCCCTCAGCCGTTGCCCACTACCGGAGACGGACACCGCCCCCGTCCCCTCTCTCTCTGTCCTCTCCATTGCCGCCTCCGGTTTTCCACTCTCTGCCGCGGACGTAGCGGCCCACACGAAGGCCGATCCGGTCCTGTCCCAGGTCTCTTCCTGGGTGTTAAGGGGATGGCCAGCAGACAAAGTGGCCGAGGGCTTCCAGCCCTTTAAAAATCGCCAGGCCGAGATCTCCCTCCACGGGGGGTGTCTCATCTGGGGGGATCGGGTGCTGATCCCCACCGCGCTCCGGCCACTAGTTCTGGATCTGCTCCACAAGGACCACCCAGGCATAGCACGAATGAAGGCATTGGCCCGTAGCTATGTCTGGTGGCCCTTGCTGGACACAGAGATAGCGGCCCATGTAGGCCGCTGCACGACCTGTCAATTATCCAGGCCCAACCCCCCAGCCGCGCCTGCTCGTGAGTGGGAGGCTCCGAGAGGCCCATGGTCTCGCCTCCACATCGACTTCGCTGGTCCCTTCCACGGCCAGAACTTCCTGGTTGTGGTGGATGCCTACTCTCGGTGGGTGGAGCTGGTCCTTATGGGCTCTACCACAGCCGAGAGTACGGTCAGGGCCCTACGGAGACTGTTCGCAACCCATGGGTTGCCGGACGTGGTGGTCTCGGACAATGGGCCCCAGTTCACATCCACCACTTTCCAGGAGTTCTTGGCCGAGCAAGGGATCCGGCATGCGCCCATAGCCCCGTACCACCCGGCCAGCAATGGCCGGGCAGAACGGGCGGTCCGCTCAGCAAAGGAGGCACTGAGCCGCATGGACCGGGGCGACTGGCAGGCAAGGGTGGCGGCTTATCTGCTAAGCCAACATTCCACCCCCTGCCCAACTACCAACAAAAGCCCCGCGGAGCTCTTGATGGGCCGGCGCCTGCGGACTCCCCTGGATAGGCTTCACCCGCTCTATTCAGGGGATCAGCCGAGCAATCTGGGGGTTCTCCCTCCCCGGTCCTTTAAGCTAGGGGATCCAGTGTGGGCTCGGTCCTTTGCGGGGGAACCAAAATGGGTGCCTGGCTCTATCGTTGCCCTGACCGGCCCATGTTCTTTTAGGGTCCAATTGGTTGATGGATCCCAATGGAGACGCCACCTGGATCAACTGAGGAGGCGTCTCCCGTCGCAGGCTGGTGGCCGCGAACCCCCGAGTGACAACACCGCAGCACCGGGGTTGCAATGTGAAGCCTTCGCCACTCCAGGCCTCAACCTGCACCAATCACAAAGTCCTCAATCCGAGAGACTGCAACCAGGGGCCTTCGCCACACCAGGCCCCCTCCTGTACCAACCACAACATTCTCAAACCGGAAGACCGCAAACAAGGGCCTTCGCCACACCAGGCCCTGCTTACCCAAGCGCCAACCACAGAGACGCCGGCCCAACAACTCAATCCGAGGACACTACCCAGAGGGTCCCTCTTACGACCAGTGACGCGCCCCCACGGCTACACCTACCGTTACCGTTGAGCCCGCCTTCTGGGCCTTCCCGAAAGGGCGTGCCTCGGAGCTACACTCCCTTCGGGGAGGAGCTACCACGAGGAGGTCCTCCTCCGCCGACGACTTCCCCTGAACTGAGAAGATCTGGGCGGGTCCGGCGCCGCCCAGCGTACCTTAAGGACTACGCATGCTCCGTTACGGGCATGCGCAGAACTGGGGGAAAGGGGTGTTAAATATTAGTTAAATATTCTTGATGCCAGTAACACCCTCTGGCTCTCTGATTGGCTGAGAGCTCCAGAGGGTGTTGCCGGCTTAACGTTACTGTTGATTGGCCGAGGGACTGACGTCAGCAGTTGCTGTCTCGTCCCCGGCCAGTGATTGGTTTAAAAAGAGTATAAATACCTTGGCGCGAGTTTTCGTTCTTTGAATCGCCGTCAACCTGAATAAATAGTTTTGTTAGTTGAAACCTGGCTGCGCGTCGTCCCTCCGTCAAAACTTAAAAGTTTCTGAGTTTCATCTTCAGGATCTGGCCTTCTAAAGAGCAGTCAGGGTTGATCTCCTCTAGGACTGACCGGTTAGATCACCTTGCAGTCCAAGGGACTTGTGGGAGTTTTCTCCAGCACCATAGTTCAAAGGCCTTAATTCTTTGGTGCTCAGCCTTTCTTATGATCCAGATCTCACAGCCATACATCGCAACTGGGAAAGCCATAGCCTTGATTACATGCACTTTTGTTGGCAGTGTGATGTCTCTGCTTTTTAGTATGCTGTCTAGATTTGCCATAGCTTTCCTCCCTAGGAGCAAGCATCTTTTAATTTTCTTGGCTGCAGTCCCCATCTGCGGTGATCTTGGAGCCCAGAAAAATAAAATCTGTCACTACCTCCATTTCTTCCCCATCCACCATTCACATAACATGACAATAATGGTTCAAAGCAAGAGAAGGGCACTATAAATTAATTGTTCTCTAGTGGCTTCTCACCTGAATAGGTATTCATAATAATGAAGAATAGTAGCAATCATCAAGCAGCTAACTGGAGCTAAACAGTCTTCTTGGCTTTTCAGAGACTTCCACAAATTCTTTCTGGCAGCTTAGCTATTCTCACTAATTGGTCTCAATTATTGTTACAGATTTTCCAAAATTCAATTCAGCGTTCCTACTTTCCTTATTGGAAAGTAGACCATCTTTCAAAGGTTTTGCCCATCCAAAAATTGACTCAAGTTACAGATATTTTCTTTCATTGCCACTGCATTCTTGTAAATCCAACTACATTGATGTAATTCCTTATTTAAGTTTTTTAGAGACTTCATAAATTGATTCCTTATTACTTTATTTCTGATACTGCTATAATTTTATCAGCACTTTAGCTATGAATGTTTACTTGCATTCCAGTCTAAGATTGTTACAAAGAATTTGCTCATTCAATTGTTTTTAGTTATTTATTTTTCTTTTGGGGAAAAGAAAGGTTTCAGGTTTCAGGTTTCAGGTTTCGTTTTATTTATATGCCGCCCTATTCCCAGCGGGACTCAGGGCGGCGAACAAACCCAAGGGGGAAAGGGAAACACAAAAAGTACAAATACAAGCATTTAAAAATAGCCAACAGCCACACAGATCAAAAGGGGAAGGGAACTCATTAACCCCAGGCCTGCCAACACAGCCAGGTTTTAACGGCTTTTCGGAAGGCCTGGAGAGAGGTGAGGGTCCGAATCTCTGCAGGGAGTTCGTTCCAAAGGGCCGGAGCTGCCACAGAGAAGGCCCTCCCCCGGGTGGTAGCCAGATGGCATTGGCTGGTAGACGGAACCCGGAGGAGGCCAGCCCTGTGTGATCTAATGGGTCTCTGGGAGGTAATTGGCAGCAGGCGGTCTCTCAAGTACCCAGGTCCAATACCATGAAGAGCTTTATAAGTGACGACTAGCACCTTGAAGCGTATCCGGAGACTGATCGGTAACCAGTGCAGCTCGTGGAGGATAGGTGTAACATGGGTGTACCGAGGTGCACCCACGATCGCTCGCGCGGCTGCATTCTAGACGAGTTGAAGTCTCCGAATGCTCTTCAAGGGCTGCCCCATGTAGAGTGCAAGAAAGAGAGGGGGGGAAGAGAAAGTAACAATAAAACAAATGATAAAACAGAGCAGACTATAATACAATTTATGAATTATTCTGATAGTCCATTCCTCGTAGAATTCAATAAATGGAATTCTATTTATTTTATTTGTTTGTTTAATTATATCCTGCCTTTATTTTTTATTTGTCAATAACTCAAGGAGGGAAACATATTGAATTCTCCTTCCTCCTCCTATTTTCCTCGTAATAACAACTATATGAGATGGGTTGGCCTGAGAAACAGTGATTGGCCCAAGGTCACCCAGTCTGTTTTTCATGAGGAAGGTGAGATTAGAATTCCGATTCCTTATTTCTGTCCTGGTTTTTTAACCCACTGGACCAGGAGTGCAAACTCAAGGCCCATGGGTTAGATTTGGTGCTTAAATCTGGCCAGCAGGTTCAGCCTGGAAATATCAACGGACCGGTCCACAGGGCTGCTGGAGCCCATTTTTGGCTGAGTGCTACAGAAGACCAAGGAGGGCAAAATGAGGTGTGGGGGTGCATGTACCCCCTGTGCCCCATTTTGGCTGGTAACATGCTAAGGGAAGCCATTCAGACTGAAAATGGGGCAAAGGGGGCTGTGTGTGGGGCCCCCGTGCCGTTTTGGCCAGCAAGGTGCTACAAGAGGCATCCCCTCCGCCAGCCCATGGAAGAGAACTATAATGCTGATCCAGTCCTCAAAGAAATCCATTTTGACACCCCTACACTAGACAAATTTGGTCTAGTGCAGGAGTGTTTATGCCCGTGTACTGTTATTAGAAATTTACAAGAGCCCTCCACGGTCAAAATTACAATAACTTTAAATAAAACAAACGTAAAGGGTTTTCCGCATTATTGCAGATGCAGGTTTGTCCTTGCTTAGTAATTGCAATTGGAGCCAACAATTCAGTTGTTAAGCAAAGCAGTCACTAAATGAAGATCATGAGAGCTCGATTGTCCTTTCAATTTTGCACAGGACAAAAGCAATCTAACTAATTGTAATGGCAAACATGTGACTGAGAAAGAAATGCTGCTAAGGTGGGGCATTGGTCCCAAAGTTATTTCTTCCTCAACCATGTAACTGCAAATGGTTGCTAAATCAGGCAATTACTAAATGAGGACTAATTGTAAAAGCTAAAATTAGTGAAAATGTGATTAGCAAGAGAGATAAGTGGATGGGGATGGGAATGAAGTCGATCCCGTTTCAGTTCGTTCACTTGCATACTAATGCCCTCCCTCTCTGTTATATCTTTCTTCCACAGTGTGACTCAGGAGGCCCCTTGACATGCCTAGTCCAAGGAAGATGGATTCAGGCTGGGATTGTGAGCTGGGGAATTGGATGTGCCAGTAAAACATACCCTGGCATCTACACTTCGGTATCTTACTATTCTGACTGGATCAAAGATGTAATGGAGGAGAACATGAAAAACAAATCCAACTCCAGCAATGTACCTGCACAAAATGCATCCACTCTACCAGCATCCAGTCAAAATGTTTCCACTCTAGTGGTACCAGCACCCACTCAAAATGTTTCCACTCTAGTGGTACCCATTCCAAATGTA
Organism: Thamnophis sirtalis; assembly: GCF_051295495.1. Taxonomy (NCBI): domain Eukaryota; kingdom Metazoa; phylum Chordata; class Lepidosauria; order Squamata; family Natricidae; genus Thamnophis; species Thamnophis sirtalis. The sequence continues at coordinate 114,250,371 of NW_028261384.1, forward strand.
TCGACTCTACCAGCATCCAGTCAAAATGTTTCCACTCTAGTGGTACCAGCACCCACTCAAAATGCACCCAATCTACCAGCACCCACTCAAAATGTTTCCACTCTAGTGGTACCCATTCAAAATGCACCCACTCTACCAGCATCCAGTCAAAATGCTTCCACTCTAGTGGTACCCATTCAAAATGCATCCACTCTACCAGCATCCAGTCAAAATGTTTCCACTCTAGTGGTACCAGCACCCACTCAAAATGCATCCAATCTACCAGCACCCACTCAAAATGCACCCAATCTACCAGCACCCACTCAAAATGTTTCCACTCTAGTGGTACCCATTCAAAATGCATCCACTCTACCAGCGTCCAGTCAAAATGCTTCCACTCTAGTGGTACCAGCACCCACTCAAAATGTTTCTATTCTAGTGGTACCCACTCAAAATGCATCCACTCTACCAGCATCCAGTCAAAATGCTTCCACTTTAGTGGTACCAGCACCCACTCAAAATGCTTCCACTCTAGTGGTACCAGTACCCTCTCAAAATGCACCCAATCTACCAGCACCCACTCAAAATGTTTCCACTCTAGTGGTACCCATTCAAAATGCACCCACTCTACCAGCATCCAGTCAAAATGCTTCCACTCTAGTGGTACCCATTCAAAATGCATCCACTCTACCAGCATCCAGTCAAAATGTTTCCACTCTAGTGGTACCAGCACCCACTCAAAATGCATCCAATCTACCAGCACCCACTCAAAATGCACCCAATCTACCAGCACCCACTCAAAATGTTTCCACTCTAGTGGTACCCATTCAAAATGCATCCACTCTACCAGCGTCCAGTCAAAATGCTTCCACTCTAGTGGTACCAGCACCCACTCAAAATGTTTCTATTCTAGTGGTACCCACTCAAAATGCATCCACTCTACCAGCATCCAGTCAAAATGCTTCCACTTTAGTGGTACCAGCACCCACTCAAAATGCTTCCACTCTAGTGGTACCAGTACCCTCTCAAAATGCACCCAATCTACCAGCACCCACTCAAAATGCATCCACTCTAGTGGTACCAGTACCCTCTCAAAATGCACCCAATCTACCAACACCCACTCAAAATGCTTCCACTCTAGTGGTACCAGTACCCTCTCAAAATGCACCCAATCTACCAGCACCCACTCAAAATGCATCCACTCTAGTGGTACCAGTACCCTCTCAAAATGCACCCAATCTACCAGCACCCACTCAAAATGTTTCTATTCTAGTGGTACCCACTCAAAATGCATCCACTCTAGTAGTACCCATTCCAAATATATCCACTCTAGTGGTACCCATTCAAAATGCACCCAATCTACCAGCACCCACTCAAAATGCATCCACTCTATCAGCACCCACTCAAAATGTTTCCACTCTAGTGATTCCAGTACCCACTCAAAATGCATCCACTCTATCAGGACCCACTCAAAATGTTTCCACTCTAGTGATACCAGTACCCACTCAAAATGCACCCAATCTACCAGCACCCACTCAAAATGTTTCCACTCTAGTGGTACCCACTCAAAATGCATCCACTCTACCAGCACCCAGTCAAAATGTTTCCACTCTAGTGGTACCAGTACCCTCTCAAAATGCACCCAATCTACCAGCACCCACTCAAAATGCATCCACTCCAGTGGTACCCACTCAAAATTTATCCACTCTAGTAGTGCCCATTCAAAATGCATCCAATATAGGATTGTCCTCTCAAAATCTATCCAATCTAGTAATAACCACTCAAAGTGTACCCATTCCAATAGCACCCTGTCTAAATTTACCCAATCAAAATGTATCCAACTTAGTAGTACCCACGCTAGTAGTCCTTTTATTGTCCATTGGACTGGCTGTTCTTTGATATTTCTTTGCATTCAGCTTTTCAATTAATAGAATTTCCCAACTTTAGACTTTTATGTATATGTATACATAAAAAGAAAAAAATCACAAATCTAAAGAAATAAGGATTTACAAAACACTTTTCTAGGCTATGCTTACTAGTGAAAATCAAGATTGATTCATAAAAAAACTAATTACTGAGTTTGAAAGCACTAAAAAGTGAAATAAAGTTACTTTATACACAATTTTCTTTCAAAATTCTGTTTTATAATTATTCCCTGGGAAATTTTATACCCACATTTCTCTGTATGTTTTATTTTTCTCTGTTTTTCTCTATACAAATTCCTTGTGTTTGTAATCACACTTTTCCAAATAAAATGTTCAATTCAATTCAAATTTTATGTTTCACCACATTTTTAATAGTATTGTATGTAGTACAAAAAATGATGTCTCTAATTTAACAAACAAATAAAAATTATATTGCAAATAGTTACAATATGCCTATGCAAATATTTTGGGTGACATATTTTGAACTTCTTTTTCCAATTATTCCAATTATTAAGAGCCATGGTGGCGCGGTGGTTAGAATGCCAATTGCCAGAAGTCCAGCAGTTCGGTTCTCACCAGCTCAAAGTTGACTGAGCCTTCCATCCTTCCAAGGTTGGTAAAATGAAGGCCCAGATTGTTGGAGGCAATAGGCTGACTCTGTAAACTGTAAAATACCGTGAAATAATATATAAGTCTAACTGCTATGGCTATTGCTATTAAATTTTCGGACTTATTAAGGTATCAGACCTGGATACTTGAGAGACCGCCTTCTGCCAATTACCTCCCTACGACCAATTAGATCCCACAGATTAGGCCTCCTCCGGATTCCATCAACTAGCCAGTGTTGACTGTCGACCCCCCCCGGGGGAGAGCCTTCTCTGTGGCTGCTCCGGCCCTCTGGAACGATCTCCCCGTGGAGATTCGGACCCTCACCACCCTTCAGGCTTTCCGCAAAGCTGTTAAAACCTGGCTGTTCCTGCAGGCCTGGGGCTGATGAGTTCCCAACCCCACTCGAATGGTTGTGGCTGTTGATGAGTTTTAATCTGTTTTTAATATTTTTTTTGTATTTGTTTTGTCTTGTGTCTTTTGTACTCCCCCTTTCCCTATTTGGTTTGTTAGCCGCCCTGAGTCCCCTCAGGGAATAGAGCGGCATACAAGTTTAATCAAATCAAATCAAATCAAGTTTATCTTTAGCCTTGCATGTCTCTATGAGGGCTTTCTCTGCTCTCCTCTTATGAATGCACAGCCATTTTGCTCCAATTTCTCATAGTGAACTGAAGCAGCGATACCTGCTCACGTAAAGCAGGAATGCAGCTGTTGGTAAAGCAGCCTTATGACTCTGGAGAAAGATGCTATTGTTTTCATAATTATAAACCACAGTAAAGGAAATTATGAATCAAAATCAGGATTGTTTTGTCTTCATTAAATTTTCCCTGCTGTTCAAGTCAGGCCTTAAAACAATTGTATAACATTTGGGAAGAAAGATGAAGCTCAGCAAACCAGCACTAGAGGCCAAGATGGAAAATATCTCCACTGCCACTATGTATTTTCCTTTAGTGCTCAAATAGGTTGGAACAAAGGATATCCAGACACTGCAAAAGACCAACATGCTGAAAGTGATGAACTTGGCTTCATTGAAAGTATCAGGTAACTTCCTGGCCATGAAGGCAACCAATAACAGCCAAGAAGCCCAAATAGCTTAGGACACTGTAGAACATAGCCACAGAGCCTTGGTTGCACTGCACAATAATTTCTTCAACTACTGAATCCGTGTCAGTGTCTGGGAATGGGGGAGAAATTGTTAGCTATCCTGTTAGTAATTTTCCATTTTGATCAAGTGACACTTTGTCCTCAGCACTGTTGTTAAATGAAACACCTTTAAAGAAATGATGTAGCTATGTGGGTGGGGAGAGACAGAGAGAGAGATTAGAAAAAGAAGAATTATATGCATTTTTTTAAGGAAAAGAATAAGACTGGGCTGAATGGACATCATGGGCTGATAAAAAACATAGTCAAAAGAAATGAAGGCCTGGGAAGGAAATGTAAAGAGCATGAATTATGGAGATATAGGATGAAACTTTTAGTCTCAAAAATAATGATCTTCCAAAAGACATTGAGGCAATCACCTGCCATGAATTTAGATTCTTAAGGTTCATTCTTCCTGCTTCTGCTGTTGATCTTTGTCTAAATTTGGATGAAGTCATAGCCTGTAAATGGACAATGGCATAGACAGAATTATAGATGCTATGGCTATGACCAATCATGTTCATTTTTTAAAATGTTCCAGGAAGATCTTCTAGTTTTATTTTCCCACTGCAGATATCTCCATTCACTGAAGTTTTAAATACACAGTTGAAGGCTTGCTGCCAAAAGTCTTCAATAAATCCATCTTCTTTGCTGGATGGATTTTTATTTAAAACAAAAGGAGTGAATCTTGGTAGGTTATTAGCAGGAATTGTGAAGGACACAGCAGCACCAAGGACCATTTGGGCACCCCAGTCACATTGATAAACATGTGAAGTAAGTTCAACTTGAGCTGTCAATATCCAGACTTTTCTTTTGTTGATCTTGTCCAACTTTTTTCTTTCTTTCTTTCTTTCTTTCTTTCTTTCTTTCTTTCTTTCTTTCTTTCTTTCTTTCTTTCTTTCTTTCTCTTTCTTTCTTTCTTTCTTTCTTTCTTTCTTTCTTTCTTTCTTTCTGATAGCTCTTGTAACCATCCCGGTAGTATCATGGAATATGATTCACCATAAAATATGTTATTTGTCCTGCTATCCATGATTTTATCATGGATTTCTTCCCCTTGGTTGAACAAGCTGCCAATTTCATTAAAATATGTTATTATGGACATTTTCTCTATGGCTTCAAAGCTTAATACCATGCTTAATCAGAGGCCTTTTTTTAGCTTCTGTCAGTAGACTACATCATATACCACCCTCTTCTTTCCTTCTTTTCTTTCACAACCAGTAGCAAATATCTTCAAGAACTTGTTGGAACAAATGTCCATCTGGGTTCAGTTCCAAGTGGGGGGGAAGACACTGGATTCATGAAAGTTGCTTGGAAATAAGGTTTATTGATGTGGACAGGACCACATGGTTTGAGGTCCTTGATGGGGGGAAGGGAAGAGATGCTGGCTTTATGCCCTCTCTGGGCTTTTGAATTTGAGCTTGTAATCTGATTGGTTGTCACACTCCCATGGGGCCATGCAGGGGAAACTCTGTAGGTTGTCCTGAATCCCAGGTTTGGTTCAGCCTTGCTGGGTGATGATGTAATGAATAGGATTGGGCAATTCCTACTATGGCTCTGCCTGAAGGAGGTAGATCTTTGTTATGTAAAGTAGACTGGCTCAGGCCTTAATGACTCATTGACAAAAATGGGGCTGAGTTTCTGCCTCCCTTTTAGGGGAAATATTCTGTCCTTTTAATATCTCCTAAAACATTTCATTTTTCTAGGAGAGGGGTGGGTGCAGACTTCCTAAATCTGTTGGAGGGCAAAATGCCCATGAAGCAAAGTACAATACAATACAATAGTAGAGTTGGAAGGAACCTTGGAGGTCTTCTATTCAACCCCCTGCCTAGGCAAGAAATCCTATACCATTTCAGACAAATGGCTATCCAACATCTTCTTAAAGACTTGCAGTGTTGGGGCATTCGCAACTTCTGGAGGCAAGCTGTTCCACTGGTTAATTGTTCTAACTGTCAGGAAGTTTCTCCTCGGTTCTCAGTTGCTTCTCTCCTTGATTAGTTTCCACCCATTGCTTCTTGTTCTACCCTCAGGTCCCTTGGAGAATAGTTTGACTCCCTCTTCTTCGTGGCAACCCCTGAGATATTGCAACACTGCTATCATGTCTTCCCTAGTCCTTCTTTCTATTAAACTATTAAAAGTGGACCTGGCAAGTCAATATTTCAAAAGATGGTGATCATGATTGTGGAGATTCTCCCATAAACTTAATATGCATCATGTCAGCTGCTCACTGTTTCAGTAATAATTTGTAACAGAAGTGGGTTGCAAATCCCGGCGCTACCAGTTCACTTGTGCTTGCACACGTGCACTCGTGCAACGCTTCTGTGTATGTGCAGAAGTACCTGGCTGGGTGGGTGGAGCCTCCCACCACTACCATTATTGCTTTGCCCGATCCGGGACGAACCGGGATCAACCCTCCTCTGATTTGTAAGTATTTAATAGATGTTTCTGGAAATATATTATGTAACTTTCCCTGCAAATATTGGTGAAGGTTTTATGTGAAACACATGAAATCAAGGAAAATTATGAAGGGGAAAGTGGAAAGCATGGGGAGAAAGCAAGTTGGCAGGGAAGACTGCTCTCTTTTGGGCAAAAGCGGGTGGCTCTTTGAAACAGTAGGTGATGATGTTCTATTGACCACTAGGAGGCACTACATGACCAGATTGAGTATCATCAGATATTGAATCTGAGGATTTTTCCATACTGGTAAGGATGAACTTACCTTATGAATTGAAGCAAGGAAGAGGCAGTTCAGTATATTGTAGTAACTTGATTATCTGCACGTTAAATTTCCCCCAGAAGGTGTTTGGGGACTAATATTTTATCAAAGCATTCACCTTTGGAGGGGATAAAGAAAAATGGTCTGCAATGGAATGTGCGTCATTCTCCTTTATGGGGAAACAGAAAAAGATAATGTCCCTTCATTCAAACCAGGAAATGAATGAGTTGATTCTGAGTGCTAAAATCAAAGGGCCCTTTAGCAATAAAGCTGTGTGGTTGTTGTTTTTTTTAATAGAAAGTAGGTTTTATTCATCTTTTCTTTTTTCCTGGGACCAACTTCTTTTCATGATGGTCAAATTTTATGTGCATCCAGAAAAGCTCAGATAGGAAGCATAATGGCTAGCAATGAAAAGAGAACAGAAAGTCAGGCAAAGTTGCAGAGAAGTGAGTAATATTTCATGAAGAGAAAGAATAAACAATGAGGCTAATCAAGTCTGTTATAAAATTACAGACTCTTCTTAACTGTAAGACGGAAGTAATATACAGCACTTAGAACAGTTTGAGCTAGAAGACCTTTAACTTACTTCGTCTCTAGGGAGAGTTCGTGTTTCCTTCTCCTTTTTTCTGGGAGGGGAAAGCATTTCTATTTTGTGCCTGTTTATTTCCTTTTCAGGTTTTGACGTGAACGATCAGTAGATGTTGCAAATGGCTGTAGTTGGCAACCACAAAGATATCCAAATGATTGTTGGTAACGTATGTTGGCTGGCTTTAAGCTGTGTGATTCCCAGAAAAACATGTATCTGACAAGCTCTCTGTCCTTTGCTAGAGTTGTTGCTTTAGATTTTTTTTTAGATTTTAAAAGGAGAATGGCAACCTGGCATGTTTCAGAGCTGTGGACCTCACACAGACCCCAGAAATACTCTTAAAAAATATTCTGGAAGGCTGCAGATTTTTTTTTTTTTTTTTTGCCTTCTGATAAATTGATTTTTTAATAAAAAATTTGGTTAAATATTCTGGATGGTAACCGTTTCATGAGCTACTCATAACACATTCTCAAAATTTCAGACGTATTCATTAAGGTTGGAGGATCGTGTTTGATGTATACTATGCACACCTGGTCCAAAATATTGTGCTTGACAGGATAAGAGAACAAAAGGGTAGATCACCACCATTACTGCTAAGGCCAACATTTTCAAATACCTTGCTGAACCATTATGCAATCCTTGTTTGTCCTGCTGTTATCACCACCTCACAACATTGCTAGAAGTAGACTTCAGCTATGACCATGTAAATCTGAACCTTTGCCCTTTTGCAAGTTTCATAAAAGATTACACACTTGTAGCTGCCCTCTTGATGTTTTTTGAACTTTCTGCCCCACCCATCAGTCTCAGGTTCTCTATATTCTCATAAACGTAAATCCTTCTCTCATGGTGATGTCACATAAAACAGAACTTTAACCCTGGTGTGTTATTGTAACCTGTCATCTGGCATAGTTCAAGGATTGTTTCCTTTAACTACAGGTTGTTGTTTTGTTTTTGCATGAGACTCATCATTTCAAAAGAAAGGCAAGAATTTGAAAAATAGGCAGACCAAGTCAAAAGGGAACTAGATATGAATTGTCCAAATTTTTACTCAACGTTAGATTATATCTTAGATTTCCTGGCTGTTTTTTTTTTTTAAAGAGTTGTCACTTTGATTTTTAAGCAGGGGAAGGAGATAGAAATCTTGTAATTGTGTTGTCCTTGCTGGGAATATTAGACATGAGGCAGATCCACATTTTCTGCTCACCTATTAATAGTAGGGCCTACCTCCAACACGCACACTTCTGGAATTTAGGAATGACGACATCATCCTCCATCTGTTCCCTACTATTCATACATATTATATACCCGTGATGATGAACTTCCGGGTTGCTCATAGGGCCGTTTTTCTCCCTCTGGAGAAAAGCCTCCGGAGGGCCTCCGGGGATGGGGGAGGCCATTTTCGCCCCCCTCCCCCCAGGCTCCTAGAAATCCTCGAAAAACAAGTCCATCATGTGCCAAAAGTGGGAGGTTGTGCATGCATGCATGTGGAGGTCACGCACATAGAATTATGGGTGTGGGGCATGCCCATGTATGACTCCCCCTGCACTCCCCCCACTTTTGGCACATGATGGGGAAAAGATTAGCCATCACTGCTATCTACCCACCCTCCCCAGTTTGCGTTTATTTGGCTTCAAGACTCCTACCTACTGTTCTAAACTATCGTAAGCCCTCCTTCATAGTTGATCTGCAGTCCTGTCTTCCAGACCTGATTGGCTTTAGCACCTGACATTATCTTCTCTCCTCCAGCAACTGTCCTCTGCCTTTTATGTCCATTTCATCCTCAAATGCCAGCCTCCAATATTTTCCATTAGTCAGCAGCTGTTATTTCTCTATTTTCAACTGACTCAACTATGGTCCATTAAGCTGAGGAACATTCCTCATCCCTTTTCCCCACTAGATTTTCATCAATTCATTCAACCCTCATTATCTCTCCAAGAGGTTTTGGCTCAGGCTTTGTAAAGCTGGTCTCTTTGATTACCCACCCAACCACATACCCAAAGGACTGCAAAAGTTTTCTGTCTCTTCCCTTTCCTCCCATCCTCTCTACATGATCTTCAAGATGCAGACTCAGTATCTTGGAATAAAACTAGTGTTGCAAAAAAAAATGCTAGTTTGTTCTTATGAAGGAACCATCCATTCTTCCTTCCCCAAAGTTTTTACAGATCTAGAATGAAATCTAGAAATAAAGAACAAGCAAACTGTTCTTCTTTGGGTTGACTTTTGTAACACCAGGGCAATGACGACAGAAAAATGATAAAGAAGTATGTGCACACATGTTAAAAGAGAATATATGGGAAAGGAGGTGGGATCAAGATATCTGTATGTGCAAACATTTGGGAGAGTTAAAAGAAAGAAGATCTGCCCACATAGGAGGATGAGAAAGTCAAGAAGCAGGGGAAATGTGCATTCAGCACCTAAAGTTATTTGACAGACAGCTCTGGTTTCTATGCTTTTCATTACTGGATGTGAAAAAGCTAAATGCTTTGAATTTTTGCCCTTTGTATACCTGCTTTAGTGATCTAAGAATTAAATTAGAAAGGAAACAGAGAAGAAGAGACCCAGAAGATTTCCAGGGGGAACATGGGAACTCAATTTAAAAAAAACAAGAACTTCTTGGTTTCATTTTCAACTTGAGAGCGGAGGAATACATAGAATTTGGAATGTTCTGTACAAAGCAGTAAGCTAATAATTCCAGTATCCATCTATACAGATTAATTAGAATAATTAAATATTCAAGAATTATGGGAGGCAAGAGATAAGGAATTATACATGGCTATCAATGAAACATTATTTGGACATCTATACATCACATTTCTTTTAAAATGATAGTGTGAGATTGACAAGACACAACTTCTGCATCAGTTATGCAATGTCCATCATCCTTCATTCTATACTTGTACCCCATTTTCAGGATGGGTGGACATATGGCCTTGATGTATTCATATATTTAAGTTCATTTTATTCGATTGTGAAGTAAGATAAACAAAAACTTATCTTGAGTAGAGTTTTATGGCTGTTAATTCCATAGACAAAATTCCATATTGCTAATATAATATTGCTAATTCCATATTTTTTCGCTGGCAGGGATAAAGACATGGCTTGCTTTTGCCTTATTGTGAAACATTGTGGGGTGTTTTTGTCTTTGTGTATGTCCATGACTATAGTCCTGGGAATTCTAAGTAGTCTCCCATAGACATACTCCCCAGGTTTGATCTGATTTAGCTTTTCAAAGATCAACCAAGGTTAGCTACGTGCTACCTTATGAGCTGGCCATTGTCTTGCAGCTGAAGGCAAGACAAGTAGCAATGGAGAGAAGCAACCTAGAACTAAGGAGACATTTCCTAATAGTGAGAATCAGTGTGATCCAATCAATCAGTGGAACAGTTTGTCTTCAAAAGACACAGCTGCTCCATCATTGAGGGCTTTTAAGAAGAGATTGGACAGCCACTTGTTTGAAATTGTATAAGGTCTCCTGCTTGAGCAGGGGATTGGACTAAGAGACCTCCAAAGTCCCTCCCAACTTTGATATTATACAGACATCCTGAACGTACCTGCATCGTTTCAACTTCTATCCTATAAACTTCTATCCTAGGGCACTGCACACCAGAACAACTAGACACAAGAACAGTTTTTTTCCCAAATGCCATCACTAACCCTAACCTTGGCTATCACTAAGTGTTGTATATTTTCATTCTTGATGAATGCATTTTATTCTCATGTACACTGAGAGCATATGCACCAAAGACAAATTCCTTGTGTGTCCAATCACAGTTGGCCAATAAAGAATCCTGCCTATCTATCTATTCTATCTGTGTTAAATAAATCAATTTAGATTTGAATTTTTTAAATAAATAAAATGTCTCTTTCTGTGTATACTTGCAAGATCTAGTACATTTATTTTATATATTAACTATATATATTTCCATCAGGTAAATTATGTTTCTGTGGGCATTTTTCTTTTTTTTTTTTCTCTTTCTCTCCTCTTTATTCAAAATTTGTAGGAACAAAGGACAATGTAGGAGGAGAAGGAAATGTTTCTGCTGTTACACTTTCACCTATAGTTACCTTTATGGCACAGGTAGCAGGAACTGAAATAAAGCAGCTTTCCCTGAAGGAGAACAATTCATAGGTTACTTCCGGAGGGAAATACATGAGCGGGGAAAGGACTATGGCACAAATTCCCCCTTCTCTGGTTCTTTGGCTGCTGCTGATGTTGGTGCTACAAGGTGACGGATGGGGTCATGGTGGGTGGGATGCGAGAAGGGGAAGTAGGGGTCTTTTGTCTTGACTCCAAGAAAAAAAATAGATCTGTAATGTCTAGTTGGTGTAAAGCTGAGGCCTCTTTCATCCATGCTAAAGAACAGGGATTAATGTTTCAAAGAAGAAAAAAACAGCAGCTCCTTCCCCTAATTCTAAATTCCTTGAGAGCTGACTCAGTGTAATTTTAGAACAGTAGGAATGTAAATTCTGGAAACAAGGGAGTAAAAAGAAATGGACTATGCACAGCAGTCTTCCCCAGGCTGAAATCTTGGTAATTTGGTTTATAACTCCCATTATTCCTTACCTAGGAGGGCCATGAGGCTTGGGATGATTTGGGAATTAAAATCCAACAAAGCCTCAAACCATTATTAGGGCTAGCAAAAAGTTATCTTAGAGAGTGGCAGAAAAAGTTCTCTTGCATATTTGTGGCAATGTAAAACATTTGTTTTTCAAAAAGAGATTATTGACCGAAATCCCATCTGGGTGCTTAGAAATGGTGACTGAGAACTGTGTGGATTTGGGCTTAGTTCCTGCTTTAGTTCTTAGTTCATTGACATGGAAAATAAAAAGCAGAAGTTTTGCGTTGAAACCCCAACCTCAGTGATATTCAGGAGTGAATCATGTCTGTGGTAGATTAGAGAACAGAGAAGGGGAAACATAGATTCTGAAGATTTGCTTTTACTGTTTTCATATCCTGCCTTTTTCCTATGAAATCATGAACTGAAGACTTGTTTAATATGGTATTCTCATACCCAATATTGAACATCTTCGGACCAGGAGAATCATTGAGAAGGGGAGAAATATTTTAGCAGCCAGGAAATATATTTTAGAAAATTTGTTTTTGAGAGGCCTTAGCTTGTTTTGGTCTTCTGAAGCTAGAAAAAAAGAGCTGAGCTGTGAATAGGGAGTGAACTTCAAGGGCTTTTCCCACTGCTGAGATGAAGTGCTCTCCACCCATGCTAAAATCAATAAAACTCTACAATATTGGTAATCCTAACACCTCTGCTGTATGCTCTTCTATGCTTGTTCCTGATTCCCTGATAAGATAAGGATGTCACAGTCCAAGGAGGGGGAGGAAGAAAGAGGGAGAGAGAGAGAGATCCCATTTTAACACTTGAACTGTTACTGACGATTTAAGCCCACCTCATTTATGTGGATAAAAAGAAAGCAATGCCATTAGGATGCATGGGGGGGGATGCTTGTGCTGCACCATAGTTAGCTAATAAAAAAGAATATTTCCAATTCAGAGTTGAAATGAGGGGTCCTTATTGTTCTCTGAACTTAACTGCAAGTAAAATTTGACCTTGTGACCCTTGAGGGCATGGACAGGATTATGGGGAGTCTCAGTGCTGCCACTTGTGTGCTGGACCCGTGTCCCTCTTGGTTAGTCTCGGCTTCCTGGGAGGTGACACGAGGCTGGCTCCAGGTGATTACCAGCGCTTCATTGAGAGAGGGGTTATTTCCCACCACCTTGAAGGAGGCGGTGGTGAGGCCCCTTCTTAAGAAGCCTTCCCTGGACCCAGCCTCTTTAGCCAACTATCGTCTGGTCTCCAACCTTCGCTTTGTAGCAAAGGTTGTCAAGAGTGTGGTAGCAGGTCAGCTTCCCCAGTACCTGGATGAAGCTGCCTACCTGGATTCATTTTAGTCAGGTTTCAGGCCTGGATACAGCACGGAGAAGGCATTGGTTGCATTGGTTGATGATCTCTGGTGGGCCCAGGACAGGGGCTGCTCCTCTGTCCTGGTCCTATTAGATCTCTCGGCGGTTTTCGATACCATCGACCATGGTATCCTACTGCGACGACTCAGGGGGGTTGTGAGTGGGGGGCACTGTTTTGTGGTAGTTCTCCTCCTATCTGTTGGATCAGTCACAGTTCGTGTTGACTGGAGGGCAAGGATCGACCCCAAGGCGCATCACTTGTGGAGTGCCCCAGGGGTCGGTTCTCTCACCCCTTCTGTTCAACATATATATAAAACCACTGGGTGATATCATCCATGGTTTGGGGGTACGGTATCATCAATATGCTGATGATACCCAACTTTTCATCTCCACCCCAAACCACCCAAACGATGCCCTCAACATGCTGTTCCAATGCCTGGAGGCTGTGCGGATCTGGATGGGGAGGAACAGGATCAAGCTCAATCCCTCCAAGACTGAATGGCTGTGGTTTCCGTCATCCCGATTTGTGCATCTTGTTCCGTCTTTGATGATAGGGGAGAAACTTTACCTCCCTCAGAGAGGGCCCGCAACCTGGGAGTCCTCCTGGATACATGGCTTAGTTTAGAAGAACACCTGACGGCCGTGACCAGGGGGGGCTTTTACCAGATTCACCTGATATGTCAGTTGCACCCCTTTCTGGATTGGGATGCTCTGTGCACAGTCACTCATGTCCTCGTCCTTTCTTGCCTGGACTACTGTAATGCTCTCTACATGGGGCTGCCCTTGAAGAGCACCCGGAGGCTTCAAATGGTCCAGAATGCGGCCGCGCGGGTTATCATGGGGGTACCTAGGTGCTCCCATGTTACACCCCTTTTAGGCGGCCTGCACTGGTTGCCTGTTGTCTTCAGGGTGTGATTCAAGGTACTAATTATGACCTTTAAAGCGCTCCATGGCTTAGGCCCAGGATACCTGTGAGACCACCTACTGCCACCAGTAGCCTCCACCGTCCAGTGCGATCCCCAGTTGGCCTCCTCAGGGTGCCGCCGGCCAGACAGTGTCGGCTAGCAACCCCCAGAGGGAGAGCCTTCTCTGTGAGAGCACCTTCCCTCTGGAATGAGCTGGCCCTGAAGCTTCACATAATCCCCAACCTCCGGTCCTTCCAACGCATCCTAAACAGTTGGCTTTTCCAGCAAGCCAGCCTGGCCTGAATAAAATAAAATATAGTATTAATTTGGTTGTTAATTTTAATTAAATTTTTAAATTTTTATTATAAATATCAATTGGTGGGTTTTTTGTCTAATGTCCCTTTTAATTTTTGTAATATGTGTTTTCTTTTATGTTGTACGCCGCCCTGAGTCCTTGGGAGAAGAGCGGCATATAAATCCAATAAACCTAAACCTAAACCTAAAATGACTTGCAGATGTTTCATTATCTAAACTAGGGAACATCATCAGTGCTGAGTAATTAAATGTCTGCAAAAAAAACAACCAATCTCAGAGAGCATCAAGGACCCTTCACAGTAGTTAGCAACAAAGGTGTACAGAATGTACAATATACAGAAGGACCCCCTATTCATTGATGCTTGCTTTTTTTAGTGTTTGGAAAGGGTTAAGCCAAGTGTATAAATCCCATCTGGTAGAGTCATATTTCTCAACTTGGCAATTTAAGATGTGTGCACTTCAACTCTAAATATCCCCAGATAGTTTGGCTGGGAAATTCTATGACCTGAAATTCACACATTTAAAAAAATGTGTTACAAATTTGATGTATCTTTTTTACTAATTATGAAAAAAGCAAAAAAAAGCAAAAAAAAAAAGAACAGAAAGTACAGCTCAACACTGGATCTCAATAGGCCAGTCTTAGAAGGGGCCCCTTTTACAAAGAATAGAGTGGGGGATGAAAATAACCGAGTTATTTTTTACATGCTCGACTGCACCTCCAGGGAAGTTTATTCTTGCAAGATTTCACACATGAACATCTGCTGTTTTAACGTAAGAAGAAAGTGCATTTTCAAAAAGAACCTAAGTAATACAGTGGGCACAGTTACACACATTTTGTACAGGTGATCTTTGATTTAGGACCACAATTGGGACCTGGATTTCGGTTGCAAGGTGAGGCAGTCTTTAAGTGAGTCATCGCAAGACTGAATCAAATGTTATGCCCATTTTTCCATAGTCATTAAGTGAATCATGTGAACATTAGGAAAATCATGCAACTGTTAAGCAAATGCAGCTTCTACCATTGATATTGTTGCAAACCAGCTGAGAAGGTTGCAAATTAGGACCGCGTGAACACAGAATATTGCAACGGGTCATAAATGTGACCTACATGCCAAGCACATAAATTGTGATCATGTGACTGCTGGGGTGGTGCAACAGTCATAACTTGAAGAACAGGTTGTACATCACTTTTTCAAATGCCATTGTAACTTTGAACTGTTGTTAAATGAATAAATCAAGAACTACCTATACACATTTATGCAAACATGAACAAACTATTTCAGTCCAGAAGTTAAATACATTTCCTTTTCCCAGAGTCATGGAATCCTATAGTGCCTAGATCAGAAAAAAACCAACATGGGATGCACCGCCAGATGGACACTCACCTACTGTCATGTTCCAAAATTAAAATCAAGTACCTAAAGTTCAAGTTCTGGCACAGCCAAGTTGAAATTCAGCATTGCAAGGACTCTGACATTGATACTACAAATACAGTATAAACCTGCAATATGATTGCCAGGCATATTTAATTTTATAAGCCATTGGGAAGAGTTTGCCATCAAAGTCTCTTGTTTTGAGTTTGCATATAGAGCTCTTCTTTTTTTCCTATCTTTGAAATAACTGTCTTTTGTTTTTGTTTTTTCAGATGCTACCAAGGTAGAAGCAGGTAAGTGTTGTGCTTCAATAGAAAACCTTTATGTAAAGGAAGAAATTGATATTAAATTGCATAAGAAATTAAGCATTATACAGACTTAGGAGATCCAACCATTCTTCTATACGATTCTTCTTAACAAGAATTGTTAATGGCAGTAATTATTCTTCTCAGATATTCTGCTGACATACAATATAAAGACTCTCATGACCCAGGGTTGACTGCTGATGGCATCACAGATGCATCCATGTGGTTTTCTCTTGGAAACATGGATTTGTCTTTGACTTCTTCCATGACATTTTCTCAACTTCCCAATCTAATTCACAATATTGGATGTCCTAGTGTGGTGATGGCTAACTTTTTTCTCGTTGCATGCCAAAAGCATGCATGACAGCGTGCATGCGCCTCTGAACCAATATTGCAATACATGCATGACAGCCCCCGCACCCATAATACAATGTGTGTGCAACAGCCCTCGCACCCTGCTCTCCTGTGCATGTGCATGAGAACCCCTGCTCCCCCCCCCGGCCCGGCATGTGCACTGCCTGCACCCCATTTTGGAACTAGTAGGCCTCCCTGCAGTGCCCTCGGACCAAAAATGGGCTGGGGGGGACGGGCAACATCCCCCACCTCTGCACATGCATGTGTGACCCCGTGCATGCAGGTGGAAACCCCCCTTGCCCCAAATATGCACACACGTCTCCCTCGTGGCCCAGCCCCCCCACTCATGCATGGCAAAAACCCAAAAATCAGGTGGACGGTGGAAGGCATGCACACATGTGTGGTGGAGCTGAGCTGAGGTGACAGTCATGTGCCCACAGAGAGGACTTTGTGTGCCATCTGTGGCATGCGTGCCATAGGTTTGCCATCACAATCTTATCTAAATCTTAACTAGGGCCAACACATCACATTGACACTATATCACATTATTAATTGGAAACAAGCAAGATTTCTGCCCATGGACTTGCTGTAAATCTTCTCTCCTCCCAGCTTGTGGGCAGCCTGTGACGTCACGGATCGTTGGAGGGCTAAACGCTTTGGAAGGGAAATGGCCCTGGCAAGCCAGCATTTTTCAAGGCAGCAGACTGGTTTGCGGAGGGTCCCTCCTCAGCTCCAACTGGGTAGTATCTGCAGCTCACTGCTTCAATTTGTGAGTAGACATTAGAACATTAGACACTGCGACGCAGCCGCTACCGTAGCAGCTGGAAATTAGGCTGAATGATTATGTCATCGGTGTTGTGGGTCTCAAGAAGTGCAGTCAGACAATAGAGGGAAGGCAGAAGAAGCAGAATGTTGGGTATGAAATTTGTTAAGTGAGTTTTGACTTTTCTTTCCACATTTGTTAATGAAGCAATTAGTAACACGGTTATTAAGTGAATCTGGTTTCCCCATTGACTTTGCTTGTCAGAAAGTTGCAAAGGGTGATCACATACCCCAGCACACTGTAACCATCATAAATGTGTGTCAGTTGTCAAGCATCTGAATATAAATTACATAATCATGGGGATGCTACAACAGTCAAAACCAGAGGTGAGTTCCTACCAGTTCGGGCCAGTCTGGAGAAGTAGGTAATAACTCGGTCTACCACACCCTTGAACCAGTTCTCTCGGCGGTGCCATAGATAACGCCATCTTGTTTTTATTAATGTGCATGCGCGCATAGCATAGCCCTGAGCGAACTGGCAGTAGCAGCAGCCGGAACCCACCCCTGGTCAAAACTTTGAAAAATGGTCATAACTCACTTTTTTAGTAATGTCATAACTTTGAACAGTCACTAAGTAAACTGTTGCAGAAGAAGATAATCTCTCTTCATTGTTAAACCTAAGAAAATGCCAGGCTTTGCAAAGTCCAGCCAAATGCAATGCTTTGTGTTTAAATCAGTGTTTCTCAACCTTGGCATCAACTTGACACTAGCTGGAGAAATCTGGGAGTTAAAGTTCCCACATCTTAAAGTTGTCAAAGTTGAAAAACACTGGTTAAAACTAAAGTATTTTGTACATCTTTTGTACAGTTGTATTTATACAGCTTTAGCTTTTAATATTATAAGCCTCCCAGAGTTACCCTGTTGTAAGATAGGCAGACAATAAATTTGATAAATAAATAAATAAAGTGAAAACATCCCAGAGAAAAAAAAATTCAAACAATTATATTATTGTTTTTTTTAAAAAAATAAAACATATTAACAAATATAATCGCAGCTTTTAAAATACAGTATTTCACTTATTTCAGCGGAAAAGCTCTTTTCCTTTCGTTGCATTGAAGATAAAAGAATAATACATTGGCCTTAATAATTTTTCATGTACAAGGATTCAGTATCATAGCCTGAATCCAAGGAGGGAAGGACCTTATTGACTCTTTGCAAGAAATAATGGAATATCATGGACATTGATGAGGGACGCTAACGATGTCTAAATGATGGACAAGAAAAGTTATTTCCTGAATAGCAATAACCTATCCATGGCTTTGCAGTGGAGGAGAAATAGATTCCATGGGCACAATTGGATCGAGGAAACTTAATCCACTATCTTACACAGCTGTACAATAGTAATTTTAACTAAAGAGTTGATGAATTTTCAGCTCTAAGGATATGAGCCGTGGTGGCGCAATGGTTAGAGTGCGGTACTACAGGCTACTTCTGCTGCTTGCTTGCTGCCTGCAATTTGGCAGTTGAAATAACACCAGGCTCAAGGTTGACTCAGCCTTCCCTCCTTCCAAGGTCGTAAAATGAGGACCCATATTGTTGGGGAAAATATACTGACTCTGTAAACCGCTTAGAGAGGGCTTAAAGCACTCTAAAGTGGTACATAAGTCTGCTATTGCTATTCACAAATATGGTTTACAAAAAATCAAGATAGCAATTCTGAGATTGTGTATTAAAAACTCCTCTCATTTTTTATATGGACCATATACAGGAAGCGTATAAAAAGTGGACTGAATTTTGGTCACACTGTCACAGTCACTATCTGGGGGGGGGGGGTTAACTACATTCTACAAACATTTATTTATTTATTTTGTTTATCGAACTCGTACAAGATAAGAGGTCTAAGTATAAACATGTACATGAACAAAGGAGTACAAATAAATAGGGACAGTAGGACAGGGACGGAAGGCACGCTGTTGCGCTTATGCATGCCCTCTCACAGACCTCTTAGGAATGGGGCAAGGTCCACGATAGACAGTTTGAGGTTGAAGCTTTGGGGGTTTGAGGATGTAACAACTGAGTCATGTAGAGCAGTGGTCTCCAACCTTGGCAACTTTAAGATTTGTGGACTTCAATTCCCAGAATTCCTCAGCCAGCAAAGCTGGGAGTTGAAGTCCACAGGTCTTAAAGTTGCCAAGGTTGGAGACCACTGATGTAGAGTATTCCAGGTATTTACCACTCCTGTAAAAACTTATATTTCACTTTTGATTCTTAACTTTCAGCCCTGAAGTACCCTACGAAATACAGTTGGGTGCTTATAAACTCCAGGACCCTTCTCCTAATATGGTGACATCGACCGTTAAACGTATCATCTCTCATCCTGACTACACGAAAGAGGAAGGCTCAAGCTGGGACATTGCTTTAGTGGAGCTGAATTCCCCAGTGACTTTCAATGACTATATCCTTCCCGTCTGCTTGCCAACATCTTCTGCGGAGTTTCCTGCAGATACAAAATGCTGGGTCACTGGATGGGGACAGGTTGGATCAGGTGAGGAAAACTGGAGGAAACATGAATAATTGTTCTCAAAGAGACTATGTGTGATTTTTGTTTGCTTGCTTGATTGCTTGCTTGCTCAGCTACATATATCTTTATTTGAGAAAAGAAAGCTGCCAACTGTGCTTTTCCTATGTGGGTTTTAAAGGCTTTCCATAATCTTCCTCAATGTGGCTTGATGTATGTTGGTTGCATCATAGACAGCAAAGTCTTAATGGGAGTTGTCATGGAATAAAGTAATATGATCCATGGTAGTGCAGTGGTTAGAATGCAGTATTGCAGGCTAATTCTGCCACCTGCCAGCAGTTCGATTCTCACAGGCTCAGCCGTCCGTCCTTCAAAGGTCAGTAAAGTGAGGAGATTTGGGGGGAAATATGCTGATTCTGTAAGCCACTTGGAGAGGGCTGTAAAGTATTGTGAAACAGTATATACTGTAAATCTGTGCTATTTTGTTCCAAGATGGTGTCGCATTCACGCTATGGCTTTGAGCCCCTGGTGTCACAGTGGAGTATGGCTTTGAGCCCCTGGTGTCACAGTGGAGTATGTAGGCAAAAGCTAGAATACCCGCAGGGAGTTATTAAAGATTGGATCTTCTAGATATTACCAGCGACTTCCAGAAATCTCATAATATACCAAGTGGCATAATAAGACTTCCAGGCTCTCCATGGATCGTTGTTGGGCCTAAGAGGCAGTGAAGAGAGGGAAAGCAGAAACGGGGATTCAGAGCTGGTTTGCTAGTTTGGTTATGGAAGCAGCCTCACAAACCAGCATTACCAAGCATTTTTCTAACCAACTCTAGATCCTTTGGCACAAAACTAATGAACTAGAGCTATGGATGGCAGTGAATAAGCTCATTTGCAACTGTTGTGTGATGATCATCACAGAGACCTGGCTTCATCCACTTGTACTGGATGCAACAATGGTGCACCACACATCACTTCGACAGAAACAGCAACTCCGGTAAAAGCAAAAGTGGAGGATGTTGTATTCACACACATAATGACTGGTGTACTAACAGTAGAGTTACTTATACACACTGTTCTCCAGATGTGGAATTCTTAATGTCATTTGTTGGCCATTTTATTTACCTAGAGAGATTTCTCTTATAGTTATCACCGCTGTCTATATTCCACCTGATGCAATTGTTAGCACAGCACTCTCTAAGTTACATGACACCTTCAAAAAGCAGCAGTAAATTTACCCTGCAGGTGCTTTTGTCGTAGCTGGGGATTTTAATCAAGCCTGTCTAAAATCTGTTCTCCCTAAGTTAGTATGTATGTATGTTGTATGTTTATTATACTTGTATGCCACCCTATTCCCAAGGGACTCAGGGCGGCTAACAAACACATGGGGAAGGGGGAGATACAAAAAACAAACAAGACAAAAACAAGATACAAAAACAGCTTAAAAGCTACACAACAATCACAGCAATTCAAGTGTGGCTGGGAACTCATCAGCCCCAGGCCTGCCAGAACAGCCAGGTCTTGACGGCTTTGTGGAAAGCCTGAAAGGTGGTGAGGATCCGAATCTCCACGGGGAGATCGTTCCAGAGGGCCAGAGCAGCCACAGAGAAGGTCCTCTCCCTAGGGGTCGAAAGTCGACATTGGCTAGCTGATGGTATTCGGAGGAGGCCTAATCTGTGGGATCTAATTGGTCGTAGGGAGGTAATTGGCAGGAGGCGGTCTCTCAAGTACCCAAGTCCGATACCATGTAGGACTTTAAAAGTAACGAGTAGCACCTTGAAGCGCGTCCAGAGTCCAACAGGCAGCCAGTGCAGCTCGCGGAGGATAGTGCAGTATGTGCAGTGTATCACCAGCCATATGTACTCAAACTTAAGACAGGCATATAGAGCAATCCCCCTCTCCCATCTGGGTACGTCTGACCACATCTCTCTGCTGCTGTGCCCAAAGTATATCTCCCTTAGGAAAAGGAGAAGGCCAGTCAGGAAAACTATCAAAAACTGGCTGCAGGGAGCAATCTGCCAGTTTCAGGACTGTTTGAGACTACTTAGTGGAGCATATTTGAACATTTGGAGCTGCAAGAAATCACTGATGCTGGTACTCTCCTACATTAAAACATGCACAGACAATGTAACAGTGAATAAGCACATCAGAATTTACAGTAATCATAAACCCTGAATGTCAGCAGAGGTACAATCACTTCTGAGAGCGGTGAATACAATGAAGCCAGGGCAAATCTGAGAAGAGGCATTAAGGTGGCCAAACAGAAATACAAACAAAAAATAGAGAAGCATCTGGAAAATAATAACTCAAGACAGGTGTGGCAGGGCTACAACACATAACAAACTATAAGGGCAATATGAAAAAAATAGCCAATGCTAATGCCCTGCTAGCAGAGGAGCTAAATAGCTTCTTTACCCGCTTTGAGGTCAAAAGACCAGTCTCTGTGGCTCTAGCCCAAAAGCCCTCTGACCTCCAGCCACTCACCCTGGATGAACATCAAGTGAGAGCTAAGCTGAAGGCTGTAAATCCCAACAAAGCTGCAGGGTCAGATGGGGTGTTGGGAAAAGTGGTAAAAACCTGTGCTGACCAATTAACAGGGGTCCTGACAATGATTTTTAACCTCTCCTTGCAACAGGCTAGAGTCCCATCATGCTTGAAAGCAGCCACAATCATCCCGGTTCTGAAGAAAGCAGCCATAAACAGCCTGAATGACTATAGACCCATTGCACTGATGACTATAGTGATGAAGTGCTTTGAGAGACTGGTCCTACAATATCTCAGGTCCTGCCTTCCACCAAATTTTGATCAACACCAGTTTGCTTATAGAAGCAACAGTTTGACATGGGACGCCATCACCAACGATCTACATATTGCACTGAGCCACCTTGAGAAATCTGGGAATTATGTCAGAATGGTTTTTATAGACTATAGCTCGGCCTTTAACACCATCTTACCAGGAATTCTCATTGAAAAGTTGACTGACCTGAATTTCCCTCCCCTCACTTGTGAATGGATCAAAGACTTCCTGACGGATCGTCCACAAACAGTAAGGGTTGGGTCCTTTACATCTTCCATGCTGAAGCTCAGCACAGGCTCCCCTCAGGGCTGTGTGCTCAGTCCCTACCTGTACTCGCTGTATACACATGACTGCATATCCTCTGATCCATCCAACATCATAATAAAGTTTGTAGATGAAACAACAGTGCTGGGTCTCATAACTGGAGGGGACAAATCAGCATACAGGGAAGAAGTCCAGAAGGTATCTGCTTGGTGCTCAAAAAACAACTTACATCTAAATACTAGTAAGACAAAGGAGATGGTGCTAGATTTCCAGAAGCGCAGTGAGGAACCTGCCCCACGTATATCGAGGGGGACTGTGTGGAAAGGGTTTCCTCTTTTAAATTCTTGGGAGGGCTTATTAGTCAAGATCTTACCTGGAAAAACAACACGTCTCTGGTGATTGGAAAGGCCCAACAGAGACTTTCATGAGCTGTAAGCCATAATCGTCACAATTATGACAAATCACAGCTTGAACTATCTTGCTTTGCATGTAATGAGTCTATCTCATATATTAGTTTCACCTTTTACGTTGCATTACTGAAATAAATGAACTTTTGCACATTATTCTAATTTTTCAAGTTTCACGTGTGTATGTGTGCGTGTGTGTGCGCGCGTGCACACACGCACACATAGAAAGGTAGGTAGGTAGGTAGATGGAAAAGTACAGGTGAATTGCTTGCACTGACCTGAAAATGGTTAGAGTACTAGTTTGGGAAGATCAGGAAAAAAATACTTTGAGATATCATTGAGGGCAAAGTAATGGAAGTCTTTTTTTAAATACAGCTGTTTAAAAATCCGGGGAGTGCCATTTTTCATGACTCCCAACAATATAAAAATAAGAAACAAGATTACACAAGTGGCAAGTTGCATTATACAGCATAAGTACACATTATAAACCTGCCCAGATATTGCTAAAATACATTAGAATTCCCAGAATCTTTCATCACTCATCTTCCTGGTTGGAACTGCTAGGAGTTGTGGTTTAGCAACATCTGGAGGTCTATATAGTGCATTAATCTGTCGCCTTTGCATTCTGGGAATGAAAATTGTCTCATTTTTCTCTTCTACAGGAAACTTGCCATCACCCCAAATCCTTCAGGAACTGGAGGTACCAATCGTAGATTGCAAGACTTGCAATGATCTCTATAATGAAAGCAAAGGATATCAGTTACAAACTGATCTTGTCAAGGCTGATATGTTCTGTGCAGGGTACAAAGAAGGTGGAAAGGATGCCTGCCAGGTAGGATGTTCTAAAACCTATTCTTTACAGAGTCAAAATGATATGCAAAGATAAATATTGAGCAATTAAAAGAAAGTTCTATAGGTATCTTCACTGTCCTAGGAAGGAGTTAAATGTGTCAGGCATTTGTTAAACCGGTTTGGGGGCATGGGCAGCCAAGTTATTACCCACTCGGCCAAACCGTTCGAAACTGGTAGGAACTACCTTTTGGCACCACTGGTGATCTATTCTTGAGTGTGGATCTTCCTGAACATGAAGAGAGAGAGATGATCACAATCGAAGTGATGATTAAGTAATATGATCCATCAGGATCTCCTTCTTTTTGAGTAGGAAGTTGAGGGGAGGAGGGGTTATAGGGAGCAGGTGCCTTGGGACAAAATGGATGGCTTCAATCTTGAAAAACAAAAATGGGCTTAGCCTAAAACACTTTTCAAGAGTGGTCCTTGAAATCTTTCTGTGACCCTCAACCTGAGGGAACGTATGAGGTCCTGGTATGGACATAATCAGTCATGGAGTCTGTCTTCCCTATCTCAGAGAAGCCATCCCCCAATGATCAGTTCTCTTTTCCCTCTGGAAGGACAAGAAAAAAAAGGGTTCCAACCAGTTTAAAAAAAGGGGGGGGGAATCATACTCAAATAATCCTGTAAGTTTCCAGGCAGTCAGTCATTCAATTTCAAATGCCTAGAAAAAAGCTTTATTAAATGGACTTGTGTTAATTTCCGAGTACGCCTTCCTGCTGTAATCAAAAAATATCTTTAGAAATCATCTTTTTTTTCCAGTACACTGAATCATACCATCAAGGGAACTGGATCAGCATAATATACAAAGCCATAACCACATTCAGTCAGAATAAAAGTTTTATTATTAGGAAATTAGGAAACTATTATAAAAGCTTAAGTATTGGGAGTATTAGGATCTTGTAACTCAACGCCAAGAGTGACTTCAGAGCACAGTAGGAGTGTGATTTTATGTAGGAGACAGAAAGAACAACCACAGACTAGGCCAGTGCTATCAAACTCATGGCCCATGGGCCAGATGCATCAGGCGCTGGCCCGGTTTAGCGAAGGGGAGAAAAGTCCTGATATGTCACATGATGCTGCTGTGACGACACATGTTTGACACACCTGAACTAGGTAATAATCAGATAAGAGACAGCTGAGGCCTCTGAATGAATGGGGCATGACGTGTCTCTGAAGGGACCATGGAGAGGAGATGTACTTTCAGATTTGAAAGAATGTTAATGTAACCATACAATAAAAATAGAGGTAGCCAGGGGTGGGATCCTACCGCTTTAACAAGTGATTGTGCACTGAGAACGTGCATGCACACTTCACAGGAAAACAGCTGAGGCGCCTATCAGCTGGGCTTCAAAACAAGGGAAGTAGGTGAGTATAGCACGGGGGCGGGCCCAGCTAAAAGTTAGAGCGAACCAGTCCACTCCCAGCTGATAGTCGGAGCTACTGGTTTGCCCAGACCAGTCCGGACCAGTAGAATCCCACCCCTGGAGGTAGCATCTCTGGGTATTCATCTTGTCTGGGCTATTGCACAAGGAAGACAGGATGAAAGTAGTTTTGGTCTGCAGTTGTTCTTAAAGCAACTGCATCACTTCACACAGCTACTTTAAGAAATTGCAGACATGGGCCAGGTCCATGGCCTTCATGTTCCAAAGCATTTGGGAGGATTTAAATTCACAGTTCTGCTTAACATGCTGTCTATGTGTATTTGCCAAGAGATTCCCATCATAATTGAAGAACAGCAATATGTATTATTTCTGACGCGCTCCACCTCCCAATCAACTTTGGCAACAAGGTTGAGGGAAGATGGGGAAATTATTACATAAGTGAATATTTTAATATTCGTTTTTACTATCAGACTTTGGAATTTATGGCTGCTTTTTGAGATGTACTTTTACAAAACGAGCTGAGACTTTTCAATTATATTTTTACAGCATCTGTAAACAGAGGGTGGACTTCTAAAGGTTTACACAGATGAAAAGTGTAGTCCACTGACATTCAGAAAATGCACATGGTCACTTCCTGCACAATGGAGATCAATTCTGCCAATCACCTCCCTACGACCAATTAGATCCCACAGATTAGGCCTCTTCCGGATTCCATCAACTAGCCAGTGTTGACTGTCGACCCCCCCCCCCGGGGGAGAGCCTTCTCTGTGGCTGCTCCGACCCTCTGGAACGATCTCCCCGTGGAGATTCGGACCCTCACCACCCTTCAGGCTTTCCGCAAAGCCGTTAAAACCTGGCTGTTCCGGCAGGCCTGGGGCTGATGAGTTCCCAACCCCACTCGAATGGTTGTGGCTGTTGATGTGTTTTTAATTTGTTTTTGTATTTGTTTTGTCTTCTTTGTCTTTTGTATTCCCCCTTCCCCTATTTGGTTTGTTAGCCGCCCTGAGTCCCCTCGGGGAATAGGGCGGCATACAAGTTTAATAAAATCAAAAATCAAATTGCTGATTGATATCAAGTTTTTATATGTACTTACTTAGCCATGCTCTTTGCCCTCTTCAATGGGGTTTACTAATCTAATCAGGAAGAGGAATCATTAATGAATCAGTTCTCAGGAATTTCACTGAGAACAAAAACAAATCTACCAGATATAATAAATGCCTATAAATTGCAATATTCCACAAATAGTAAATGTCAATAAATCCATTGGGACTTCCTTCTCAGTGGAATATAAATTTTTTGCTCTAATTCTTTCCATATATATATATATTTCAAATGAAGAAAACTTGCTAGTTTTAAGGAAATTGAAGTTCTCTTTCAATGATATATACAGGTAATCATCTTACAGGGTATTTCCCATCAGCAAAGTTGATAAATAGTTGTTTTTAAAAAAATATTTTAAAATTAAAACTGGTAAGCTACCATCAGCGAAATTAGGACAGAAAGAACATGATTTGTTTCAGGTGAGTAAAAATTCTTCAGATTCTTCAAATTAAGCTATATCCTGTCTTCATGGGTAGTTTTTTGGCAACTTCCCTTCACAGGGAAGATGGCAAGCCTCTTTGTTAAGTCCCCTAAGACTTCCTGCATTGGCACCCACAGTGCTATCCATCTCCAGTCTTCCCGCACAATCAGCAGATCTCCAAGTCTCTTCCACAACTCACATGCGGGTACTGCCAGCCTTCTGAGGGCCTTTTCCAGTCTTATTCACCCCCCACTCACCCCCATGGCATTACCTCCCATTGTTCTTTATAGGTCTCCCACCACTTTTCACTTAACCTGCATGTCTTGGGGTTACGTCAGTAACTGTTACTGCTTGGATTACTATCACTAAATGATTCAGTCCTGTGATATCGCATTTTACAAACATACAGTAATTCCAGTCCTAATTGCCACTGTAATTTCAAGGACTACCCGCAACTAAAAAAAAAAAAAACACTTGAAAATGTCATGGTGTTTTGCACAGCAGCTCTTTCCATGGTTTAGGTCCATATGAACTGGATAGAGTTGGAGAAACTCTCAGAATAATGCCATTTAATTCCCTTTCTTTACACATGGCCCAGTGTGTCGGTTCCACCACAAAACCGCGCTTGACTAAACCGCGTCCGACTAAACCGCGTAGCTGACGTCATCAGCAGGGCGACAACAGCGCGGAGACAGAAGCACGCTGTAAACCCTAAACCTAAAATTAACACCTAAACCTAACCCCCCTAAACCTAATCCTAAACCTAATCCTAAACCTAACCCTTAACCTAACCCTAATCCTAATCCTAAACCTAACCCTTAACCTAACCCTAAACCTAATCCTAACCCTTAACCTAACCCTAAACCTAACCCTAACCCTAACCCTTAACCTAACCCTAACCCTAAACCTAACCCTAACCCTTAACCTAACCCTAAACCTAACCCTTACCTTAAGTTGAATCGGCTTGCTTTCAAAGCGCTATTTAAAGCGCCCTTCTTTCTCCGCGCTGGCTGTTGTCGCCCTGTTGATGACGTCAGCGACGCGGTTTAATCGGGCGCGGCTTAGTCGAGCGCGGTTTTGACGGGTCACGCAGTGTGTCACTTGCTTGGCTTTAGCTAAGGTTTACTCATGTGTTACCCCAGTGCACTTCTGATATGAACAAGAGCCTTGATATGAACATTAAGCCTGGGAAACATTGCCATATTTTGCCTAAAGGTGCTTTAACACCACACAAACAACGTGATTGCCTTCATTGAGGTGCAGCATCAATGCTATGTATCTCATTGAGAGGCATTACTCTGCATTATTTCTAAAGAGATCCCCCAGCACATCCAGTAACTGGAAGAAATTTCTATGCCAGTCCTGAGGCAAACCCAAAAGGCAGATTTACTTCTTTCTTTAGAAATTGGGAGCCTAACCCCTAATCTGATGCAGATATTGAAGGGATTCGATCTAGGTCTTTCTGCATGCAAATTTTATTGCACTGTTGCACAGTCTAGAGGAAACCAAGGGGTAAAAATCATGAGTCTTATATTGAAATAGGTGTTCTGAAAACCTCATTCCTATTCCACTGAATATTTCTTTTCATGTAGTTACCTCCTTTGTTCTCTTTTTTCTCCACAGGGCGATTCTGGAGGACCCTTAGTTTGCAAATCCAATGGGGCCTGGACACTGGCTGGGGTAGTGAGTTGGGGGGAAGGCTGTGCTCAACGCAACCAAATTGGCGTCTATACATCAGTGCCTTTCTACCTAGACTGGATCCAAAGCAAAATAAATGCAAATAATGGTGGACTTTCAAACTTCCCCAGGGTGACTCTTCTTTTGCTGATTTTTGCACCACTCTTCCTATGAAATACAGACCCTCAATCACTCCGGACATGAAATCTGTACCAGCAACACTATGAATCTACTTTCATTTTCAGCAAGCTGTTGATCAAGGGATTGATTATGTCAGATTCTTTTAGGGAAACAAATTTTTTATCACAATGTAGTAGCTTAAGTTCACTACAGGCTGAAGAAAAGCAGTGTTTCATCTGTGCCATGAGAGTAAAGTACTAGAAATACTGACCAATTTGGTAGGGAAGAGAGGGAAATGATGAAAATCTCATTTATCAAATAAGATCAAAGACACTATGGTATATTCTGCCATCTGGTGGTAAAATATATAAATGTAAGAATTTGTTACTGTTTTCATTGTAGCCCATCTAGGTCTGGGTTTTAAAATTGTTTAAAATATTTGAACCTTACCTAGCTTCCATGAAATTCTAGGCAGTCCAATATACTTTTCCATTATTAAGAGCCCCATACAACCTATTAGTAGCTTGAGTTTTACTTACCACGATGTGAGTGTAAACAATTGTATTTTGTACAATGTTTATGGTATTTTTCATTATCAATATCAACTGGGGCCATATAATCTATTGGTGCATGGTGAAGCTTGGGCTTTGCTTAGCACATGTTATGAATCCAAACAATTGTGTTTTGTACACAATGTTTATGATTTAGCATAAACTGATCACTGTCTACAGAGTTGAAGATGATGACAAATGTCCAAGTATCTCTATTGATGTTCTATTTCAGTGAAGTTCAACAAGATCTATTGGATAGCATCACATTTGACTGTGGGAAGATGACAATATTTTTCTGTTGGAAAACCTACCTAAGGGGGGGGGGGGACTTTCAAGTCCTTTCTTCACCTTGCTGAGCTACTCAGAAAATGAGGAAACCAAACTTTTGAATCTCTACAGCAGGGGTAGTCAACCTTTTTATACCTACCGCCCACTTTCGTATCTCTGTTAGTAGTAAAATTTTCTAACCGCCCACCGGTTCCATAATAATGGTGATTTATAAACTAGACAAGTCAGTTAAATTAAAAAAAGGAAAGTGCTTCAGTATCAGACAAAACCCTTTCCACCATGAAAGCTGGAACACCCACAAAAGGGGTTAAATGACAAGGTCCAATTTGCATTATGGCCTGGTAGTAAAAAAAAAAACAAAAAACCATTAGTGCATTATAATTACAGACTGGGAATGTATTAGATACACATAGAAATGCAGCTTTTTCTTCAGCAAAGAAAATGTTATGATAACTTAGATGTGGCAGTCCACCCCAAGATGGCATTGTGTCAAACTGTAAAGCATACCTCCCTTGGAAAGTGCATATGAGTCCAAAGAAGGTGTGAAGAATCTTTTGGCTGCATATTTGCAATAAATCCACCTTTTAAAAAGTTTAATTATTGTGTTTTCATTGTTCTTTTGGGTTTGTTGGAAAGGAAATCCAGCTAATTCAGTTCCAACCTGGGAAAAAGAGGCTGGAAATAACCTAAGAGGCTGATTGGAAAGAAAGATTATGTTTACTGGTAAACAGAACCACCAGGGTTTGTGGTTCTGGAGCAGCCAGATGAGTGTCAGTATTTTTATACAGATCCTGAAATGCTGCTGGGAGGTGGTTGTGCAATGTCTGAAATGCCCTTAGGAAATTGGGCAATGTGGTGAGCTCTGTGTCTTCTGCTAAATGGTAGTGGGTTAATCTCATTATGTCCTAAATGGTCATGTCCTGCTCTTAGAATTTGGGTGGAGGAGAATGTAAATTTTTAAGGCCATCACTGGAGGTGAAGGTCTTTTGTTTCTGAATAGGCTGGCCCAATCTTTCTTATGTTGGAAGAAATGTCCATCTGGGTTCAGTTCTTAGGGTAGAGAAAGACACAGGAAACACGATGGCTGCTGAGAAATATGGTTTTTAATATGGTGGACAGGACCACATGGTTTGAGGTCCTAGGGGAAAAGGGAAGAGATGCTGAGAGTGCCCTGGTTTTATGCCCTCTTTGGGCCCCATCCCAGAGCTTCCTGTTCTGGTACGAGAAATGCACTCTGATTGGTGGTCAGACTCCTGGGGGCAGGGTCCATAAACTGTCTGTTTTTTGAATCCCAAACTTGGTTGAGCTGTTGCTGAGTAATGATGTAATGAAAGGGTTTTGGGATTCCTATTATGGCTCTGCCTGAAGTAGGTAGATCTTTGTTATGTAGAATAGAGTGGCTCAATCCTTAATGGCCCATTGAAGGGGGGAGCAGGAAGCTGCAGAGAGCTGCTTTGTCTTTAAAACATATCTTATCCAGGGAAATATAATGTTCTGCTTTTAATATTTCCTAAAATATTTCATTTTTCTAGAAGGGTGGGAGCTAACTTCCTACACTTAATGGGTGCAAAATATCTGCTGGGAGAAATTAAGAAAGACCGCTTTCCCTCTTTAAGAGCATATTTCTCCTTTAGGGAAATATAATATTTTGCCTTTTTAATATTACTCAAAATATTTCATTCTTCTGGGAGAGGGGGCTTCCCACAGGTTCATTTTAGTGTTTGAATTTTTGGGAGAGGCATATACATTAAGATTACATTTAAGGGAGGTGTAATAACAAGGTTTAAGGACCCCTATTTTAGGTACTTCCAATTCTTTTTTTAAAAAAAATCCTAATAATTCAATGGTTTGTAATACAACATAACTGAGGAAATGATGGGGGTGTGGTTTAGTTTTCTCGCACTGGATTCGAGGTTGGCTGCTGCAAAGCACTGAAAAGGCCAAAATCCTGAGTATGCAGCCCAGCCTCATGAAACTCCATGTTACAAAATGGAGTCCTTCTCTACAAGCCACAAATGCCCTTCTCAAAATGGCAGCCGCCTTCCTACGTAGTTACATATAAGGAGCCCAGCGCTTGACTTTTGAACCACTTTTAGCTCGGAGAGGCGTAAAACGGAAATCATCTCTTTAAGACAGCTCCCACTTTATGAGGAAAGGAATTCTCGCCAAGATTCGTTAAGCGTATATATTTAAAAAAATTAAAGTTCCTAAAAAAATAAAAACCAGGCGACGACAAACTTTAACTTCCGCACTTTAACGGAAGCAACCATAGAGAGTAGTGACTCCCGAAAGAAAGCCCTTGGGAAGATGGCGGCGCTTTAGCCGCCACGACTTTTCCAAACTGGGCGAAGCTTCAAAGGTGCCTCTTTTAAAATGGCCAGCAAGCGCTTCCGTTCAGTCGACCCGTCCTTCCGGCGGCTGCTTCCGCGAGCGCTTCTATGGTCCTTTTTTTTTTTTTCTCCGTAAGGCGAACCTGGGATGAGGCGCATGCGCCACGGTGTTCTCCCTCTCTCTCTCTCTCTCTCTCTCTCCCCCCCCCACACCGGGTTGGGTTATATACCGACTGCAGTGCATGTTGGGAAACCGGGGGTTTTGCTGCTTTTTCCTCTCTGGGGGGTCTGGGCTGAGGCTGCATCTGCAGAGATGGTGAGTCCGGGAGGGTAGCCGACTGCGGGAGCCGGGGCCGGTCCTGAAATAGTAGCCGCGGGAACGTAAGGCCGTCCGCGACCCTCCAGGAACCAGCGTCCTCGCCCCCTTCCCTTTCTTTCCCCGGGGGAGTCTCCACTGCCCTTCGGTCGGATGCTCCTCGTCGTCTCGTCCCCCTCCGCGATCTCTTCCCCGGCTCCGTTTCGAGCATCGTCTTTCCCGACGCCCCGAAAGGAGGCGGCTTCCTGTTTAGTATACTCCCTTTTGGGGGTCCCCCCCCCCGGGATGGTCTTATAATCGGGTTTCCTCTGGGTCCGCCCCCGCCCTCGCCCCCCCCCCAGTCCCCGCTTTATCGTCCCAACAGCCCTGCCAGGTAGGCTCCGAGAAGGGTTATGGGGCAGAGAAGGCAGCCCGAATTTTTTACTCGACAAAGGAGAGGCTTTTCCTGGTTCTTGTGGGTGGCGCTGAGCCGTCTGACGCTCCCATCTTGGGGCTTCCAAGACGCCGCCCTCGCAACTCCTCTAGTATTTATTTGGTAAAGCGTTGATGGCTTTTTAAAAAGGCACCCAGAAAAGACCTCGGTTAGAAAGACTTAGATAAGTTTATCTTGGAAGGCTTGGATCTCCAAGGAAGTTTAAGGGAGCTTCTGGATGCTTTTGGCATCCAGGCTGCTTTGTATGTATGGGGGGGGGGGGGGAGTAATAAAGTTTTTTTTAAAAGTCTTTGAATGTGCAAAAAGCTTCCCTGTTTCTGGGTAAAAATGCCCAGTATACCAAACTACCTATTACACCAAATTGGTTCTTACAAAGGTTGCAAACATAACAACTCTAAACTTCTAGGTACTTTTACTCTCTAGGGCACACTATGAAAAGGCTACATGAAACTGGAAGTCCCCTCTAACCATTGAACTTGGCCAAATTCTTAGTTTTGGACTAAGAATTTGTTACCTTATTCTTCCTTTAAGGTGCTTTCCAGAAGCTTTGGACTTCAACTCCCATTAACCCTTGGTGACCTGGCCCCTGGCATTGGGTAAAATGTAAATAAACATATTTAAAATGACAAGTGATGGGTTCAATGCTACCCTGAAATGGTCAAAGCACTATTGCTGCTTCTTATCAACTCAAGAGGAAGCTATTAAAAGAGTATTTTCTTGCAAGACCCAATGTGGTGTGATCTTAAGGCATCAGACTAGAAACAGGGAGACTGTATTCCAGTCCCACCTTGGTCACTAAGCCAATTGGATGACCTTGGGCTGATCATTCTCTCAGCCCTAGGAAAGGGGCAATGGCAAGCCATTTCTGGAAAAAACTGCCAAGAAAATTGCAGGGATTTAAATTGCAGGAATTTGTCCAGTTTCTAAGAATCCAACACAATTGAACAGAAATAAAAATTCAATTTCAGTCTTTATATATATATTCCAGGTAGGCCATGACAGCCCAAGTTCAAATTCCTCCTCAGACAGGATATTCATAGATAACTTTAGGTGGGTCTCATTCATATGTATATATGTATATATGTATATATGTATATATGTATATATGTATATATGTATATATATATATATATATATATATATATATATATATATATATATATATATATATATATATATATATATATATATATATAGTGAATTGTTCATATATATATATATTATCTATGAATATTCTGTCTGAGGAGGAATTTGAACTTGGGCTCTGTCATGGCCTACCTGGTTCATAAACCCTAATGTCATGATCTTGTATTTGATTCAATCTGTAACCTGCCTATCCTCACTATATTAATTTTTTCCTTTATTATTTTTATAAATAACTCAAGGCAGCTAATGTATCTCATACTTCTTTATCTTCCTATTTTCTTCCAACAATTTGTGAGTTAGACTAAAAGTGATTGGCCCAAAGTCGCCCATCTGGCCTTCATGCCTAAGGTGGTAGTAGAATTCATGCTTTCTAACTATTAAACTAAAGTGGCTCTCTACATCACATCTCTACATCCTACCTGGTTTTCCTCCTACAACAAGCCTGTGGAATAAGATCAATTGAGAGATATTTACAAACCAAAATCAACTACACCACTTTCCTGGCTTAAGATGGATTGAATCTGACTCTCTCCAGTCCACGTTCAACATCTAAACCTCAGGGGTGAATCAAAGACTTGGTTTCTGTATAATAGGGTGATTTAAACATTAGCTATGAAAGGTTACCCTTTATGATGGAAAGAAGTTAAGTTGCCAAGATTTTGCATTCTAAATGGGCAAGTATCTAAACTAACAGATTTTTACCAAAGTAAAAGAACGTTGGATAACTTCTGAAATAGGACCAAAAACATAAAATAATAGTTTGGGGAATCTTGCAAATGTGAAGAGTTGTTAATACAGGTTTGTGTTATATATGAAAACTAGTGGTGGGATTCAGCCAGTTCGCACCTATTCGGGAGAACTGTTTGGTAACTTTCTAAGTAGTTCAGAGAACTACTTGTTGGAAGAAATCTCCTTTTGTTTTTTTCCACTTTGCAGGGCTAATCCTGTAAGGAAGGCATGAAGGAAACATTCTAGTGTTGTTTCTAGTCTAATCTTTATTGCCCTGCTTACAGAAACTGCCTCTCCGGTTAACCCTTATTACATTGTAACAGTTAAGGCGAAACGCCCATCGACGTGAGTGACCTTGAGTTGGCCACGCCCACCTAGTCACATGACCACCGAGCTCCACCTACCCAGATGGTCATTAGGGGAGAGAACCGGTTGTTAAATTATTTGAATCCCACCACTGATGAAAACTGAACTATTACTTTACCAGAGCTTTTCCAAATTAGTACCATCTAGATATACTGGACTACAGTGCCTACCATTTTGTTGTTATTCCTACTGGCTGTGAATGATGGGTGTTGTCAGCCAACACATCTGAAGAGTACCACACTGAGGAAGCCCGAATTCACTAATTCAATCTGGAAGATCTAGCATCTGTCATTCCTCTGTCAGGGTATCTTTTGTTAGATTCACAAATTGTACTAAGCCAAGGTTTGTCTAACAAAATATAATTGATAACATACTTACCGATCAAGATCTAATATGTTATGTATTCTGTCTGGTATCTATGGAGGGTCTGGTAGCATTGGTTACCTGGAGTGCCTTCTGTGGTTTTAGCTAATATGCCCAGCTCCATATCTATGTAGAGAGGAGCAACCTTGGCAAAGTCATTTGTGGTACTGGGTTCAGTCTGGAGAAAACTGTTGTAATATTCTGTATGAAGTTTAATAAAGAGTCTACCTATATTTGTAAAAACTCACCTGAGCCTTAAAGTAGGCCATAAGAACTAGTCACATGGTTATTAATTGGCAAATATGAGAAATAGGATTGTAGTATATTGTGAAAGTAGGGTCTTTGATGGCTTCATCCTTGGGAATACCTGAAGGAGGACTACATCTACTACAACTTCGAGATTCTGAGGTGTTAATCTGGTTGTTAATGGCAGTGCTAATTTTAGTACACAATTGTTAACTACTGCTTTTCTGTTCATTACAAATCTCGATTGGCTGACCCCTTGAAGACCTCAGAAGCAACAACAATGTCTGAATTTAGGCCGCTTATTCAAACAGTGGACTTGTCTGTTGCTTGGCAAATCAATCTGAACAGTATAGTTGCATTTTATGTAGGTTATATAAAAGTGGATGTAGCAAGCACATGGAAATAATTCTCAATTGTTCTATAAAACTGAGGTTTTAAGTATTTTGTATTTTGGAGAATAATTGCCTATCCTACATACAAAATTGAGGTTTTCCCAATGTATAAAACAATATCATCATTATTGATAGTGATGGCTTGTTTGGATAAAATTACGAATGCTAACGATCGCCTAATATTATGAACCGCTTTGTTGTCCAACAGGATGTTTTTCTAATGATCCGACGTCACAAGGCAACTATCTTCACAGACGCCAAGGAGTCCAGTACAGTATATGAGCTGAAAAGAATTGTGGAGGGGATTCTCAAGAGGCCTCCAGAAGAACAGAGATTATACAAGGTGTGGAGATCTTATTATAGAACTATACATTCTTTTAATAAATTATGGCATTACACTGAGACCTGCTGTTTACTAAGATGGTATATCAGTGCTTTCCTTGATCAGTTCATAGGTTTTTGTTTTTTTTAATTTAACCGAATTGCTGCTCTTAGGAGATATTTCCATCTGAGATCTTACCCTGTTAGCCTTCCAGAGGACTATGAACACCTGGCTCTTCCCCTAAGCTGGCTGGGGAATTCTGGAAGTTGAAGTCCACGCATCTTCAGGTGGGCCAAGGTTGTGAAGAACTGCCCTGAGCATTGAGTTAAGTTAGGATAGTAGTTGAGCTGAGAGAATAATTGGTTTTTAGCTTTTTTTAATGGATTGTTGCCAAACGAGATAGGTGGCCATGTATGTCCTGTAAACAAATAAAATATTGAGTTTCCAGCACCCAGAAATCTCTCACAGCCTCAGCTGTATTTTTCAGACACTAGAATTTCCAGGAGCTCTACCTTTTTCCCCCCACTGCTTAGTCTGCAGCCAAATTGTAGGGAATAAATCATTAGCGGATTCTGATAGTCTTTTGGAATCCCCACTGTTTAAGAGAAGAGGATAGCTGTTAGGCTTCTGGATTTTGCTGGTCTTTATCTCGATACTGAGTGTTTGGAAATTACATCTATGGCCTGACCTTTAGTGTTGGAAGTAGCACACTCAGTATGCTAATCTTCATATATTGCTTTAAAATCCTATACAGTAGATATCTAGGTATCTCTTCAGTGGAATAAATTAATAACCAGCCATCGAACAATAGCTATGTAAAACATTAAGAAGTTAACAACCCACAGAATTGTATCAGATATACCAATGCAATTGGTTCACTAGCCACTTAGTCCTTTGCCCATCTAAGAAACTATTTTTCTGTGTGCCCTAGAAAATTAGGGATTAAAGAATCCTTAGAATTAGAGCTCTAACCTCATACTTCATTTTTTTAGTAAGATCAGAAGTAAGGAAGGTAACAAATTGTTTCCAGTGCATACTGGTTTGCAAGTAGAACAGTTTTAGTGAAGAAGAAAAAAATACAGACTTCTTACTATAGGTATTCCACAACTTAAGGCTACAATTAAGCCCAAAAATTTCTGTTATTAAATGAGGCATTTGTTAAGTGAGCATTGCCCCATTTTATGACCTTTTTCACCACAATTGTTGTGAATCACTGCAATTGTTAAGTTAGTAACCTGGTTGTTAAGTGAATCTGGCTTCCCCATTGACTTGACTTGTGAGAAGGTCGCAAAAGGTGGTCATATGACCTTGGGACAAAGCAACGGTCATAAACATGAACTCGTTTTCAAGCATCTGAATTTTGATCATGTGACCATGAAGATGCTGCAAAAGACGCAACCGAAGAATAGTCCTAAGTCATTTTTTTCAGTGCTGCTGTAATTTTGAACGGTCGCTAAATGAACTATTGTAAGTCGAGGACTAACTATTCTATCCTTTGCCCCCAACTCTATGGCAATTTGATGTGCAGAGGACAGTTAAACCATATCCTAAACAAAGTTTGCATTCTCGTTGCCCAATTTCTTGATTTTAATTATACACAGTGGTTCATGATTACCAGACTTTTTTTTAAAGAGACGTTTCTTGCATCCTTGTGCAAATTACCCTATTTTCCAGGATGATCAGTTGCTGGAGGATAGCAAAACTCTTGGAGACTGCGGGTTCACCAGTCAGACAGCACGGCCCCAGGCTCCAGCAACAGTTGGCTTGGCCTTCAGAGCCAGTGGTGAGTGAAATTGTTGCATGCTTCTTGAAACCAAAGAAACACAACATTATCATTGAAGATTCAGACTAAGAGCCTAAGGAAGTGGTTTTTACTGATAACCTAAGGGCGTTGGCCAAATTTGCCTTAGAAAAATATTCTGTGCCTGGCGTGCTTCCTTTTGAAAAGACCCACTTGTAATGGTGTAATGCCACACATAAGATGGCAGGCAGCCAAGAGATGGCTTCCAGAGGTGGTGTCAATGTGTAGCTAGATATATCGGGTATCTGCAGCACAAGCCATGTAGAGCTTTTAGCACCTGCCATCTTAGAGCCCATCTGGTCCAGGAGTCCCTGATCACTGACTACTACCATTGTTCCCCAAAAATAAGGCCCAGCCTTATTTTCTTTTGGGCACCAAAACAAGGTCTTATTTACAGGGGAAGTCTTACCAGTTTACCTTAGGACTACCGCAACCAAGCCTCTCATGCCCCAACCTCTGTCATGCCGCTGCCCGACTTCTTCTGCCCCATGTCTGGACGGGGTCTTAACTACAGCTTATTTTGGGGGTAGGATTTATATTAGGTGCAGATGTAAAAACCAAGCTAGGGCTTATTTTCAGGATAGGTCTTATTTTCAGGGGAACACGGTAATCATGCTGAAAATTGGCAGCATAGAAATCCTCCATTTTGCTTTGAGGCAAGAAATATACACAAACTGCAGTAGAAAGACTTGAAACAGGCTTAAGGTGCTTTTTAAAGTACAGGTAGTCCTCAATTTATGGTCACAGTTGGGACAGGGTTTCTATCACTAAATGATATGGTCATTAAGTGAGTCATACCTGAATTTATGGCCTTTAAGTGAATTGTAGTTAAGTGAATCTCGCTTCCTCCATTGACTTTGCTCATCCCTTCTACAAAAGTTGTAGATGGCAGTCCCATGACCCCATCATAAAGTAATGCTAGTTGCCAAGTACCCATTTTTTTTCATCAAGTGATCTCATGGACCCTACAAAAACCTACCCTAAATCATTTTATGTGCTGCGGTAACTGCATACAGTTGTTAAATGAATCATTGTAAGTTGACAATTACCTATAAAATCTCTGTACTTTCCAGAAAGGAGTGGGTGGGTGAGAGAGAAGAATCATCCCGCCCATTTTTACATAATTGCTTCATTAGCTGCACCCCTTTTACCCCTCATTAAAAAATGCAGCTCCCAGTGGTTTAGTCCTGTTTTAGAAGCTTAAATTCTCAAAAACAGACCAGACACCCAGAATCCCTTAAGCACAAAAGTGAGATTTCATCAAAACAACAACTTGATAAATTTTAACCTGTGTCTCTCACTCTCGGTGGAGGTTCTCAGTCATCCAGGTCATAGTTGTCCCAAATATGCTTTTTCAGAAGGCAGCTGGACTTTCTAGTTTTTCTTTGAAGATTTTTCATTTCTCATCCAAGAAGCTTCTTCAGTCTCTTCACTGGATTGTAAGCTGCTCAACTACAATAATATAAATAATTATAAAATGCCTTCTGCAGGGTTGCTCTTGTAAAGCTAACTGTAGTCACAATTGATGATAGATTTTTATAAAACACTCTGTGTGTCTCCCCACTCCCCAAATCAGTTGGAAGGAATGGTTGTAGCCAATAAAACAATATTAAGTCAAATCATGATGCCCCCCCATATTGCTAACTTCATTTTGACAGGCCTTTGGTGAATTAATGAATAAATAATGTTTTGAACTCAACAGTTTTTAAAGAGTTTGAAATCTATTGTTGGGATCATTTTGAAAATGTATTGTTTATATCCTCCCCTTATTATTTTTACAAATAACTAAAGGCAGTGAATAGATCCAACATATATTCTCCTTATATTTTATTGCCTACTAACTCTATTTGAAGTTTAAATCACTATTTTGAGCTCAAAATTGGTTATGGTTGGCCACAGAACATTTCTGAATGGCTGGAACATCTCTTATTGAACATGAAATGAACCAACTGAACAGCCAAACCCACTTAACATACCAAAGGCCTGGATCATCTATTTGGTTTTATTCATACTTTTAGCTGTGTGGCTGTCAACACAGAAAGATGTGCTTAAATATAGTGATGGAATAAATTTTATCTCAGATGGGAAACAGTCTGAGATTTAAAAAATCATGGAGTTATAGAGAACGAAAGCAAATAGGGTTGCCTCAGGAATAACAACTACCATGTTTCCCTGAGATAAACGCTTGGCCTCATTTTTTGGTGAGGTCTTATTATTTTTGAGGTGCAGGAGGAGGCGAGTGTGATCACCTCATGGCTGCTGCTGTGTTGCAATATTTTTGGGGAGGGCTTATTTTAGCGCATGCACTCAAAAGCCTGATTGGGCTTATTGTCAGGGGATGTCTTGTTTTGGGGAAAACGGTACTTTTTCCTATGTTTGCAGGAAACCAAAAGAAAGATATATTAATAACCTTATTTACACCCAAGTATTATAGAATCATCAGAGCTGGTAGTGACCTTGGAGGTCTTCTTGTCCAACCTACTGCCCAAGGCAGGAGTCCTCAAACAATCTTGTGCAAATGGTAGTCCAATATTTTCTTTAAAAGCTCCAGTGATGGATCAGCCACAAATCCAGGAGGCAAGCTTATCCCATTGCTTAACAATTCTCACGGCCAGGAAATTCCTCCTTATTTCCAGGTTCAATCTCCCTCTGATGAGCTTCTACCCGTTGTTGCTGCTTCTCCTACTCTCGGGTGCTGCGGAGAAAGCATATCTTCCCTGTAGAAGCCCTTCAAATATTGGAATACTGTGTTAAGCTTAACATATCTAAATGTCTGTGGAGATTCTCAGTCACCCAGATCATAGCTGTCAGTTGGATGAGAAGCGAAATATCTTCAAAGAAAAACCAAGTTCAGTTGAAAAAGGACACCTAACACATTGAGTTCCTTTAGCCTCCAGGCCCCTTATCACCTTTGTTGCTCTTCTCTGCACCTTTTCTATGGCCTCAGCATCTTGGTCACCAGAACTGGATACAGTATTCCAAATGTGGCTTCATTGGTGTGAATGATATAGAAATAAAATGCTTATATGCTGCTGGTGATTAAGGATTAAGCAGCCACTATTTGGGGGGGAAAAATAGGTGTGAGCTGTTTATGTGCTCAACTAGTTTGCCACTGCTTTGGATTTCTCTGGTTTGAGATTTATAGTAGCCAATGATGTAACATTAAATGGAACCATTCCAAGATGACGGTGTCACACATGTCTTTCTCCCCCTTCAGAAGATGTCTTTGAGAACCTCCGCATCGATCCCTTCTCCAGCCCGCCAGAGCTCCCCGACGTGATGAAGCCCCAGGACTCCGGCAGCAGTGCTAATGAGCAAGCAGTGCAGTGAAGAAAATGGAGGCTTGTGGAGTTTGCTGCACAACCCATGGTATCCTCCTTCCCCCAGCCTCATCTGACACGGAGAAAGATATGGCGTCATCCCTTGTCTCCGATTTTGGTTTCCCTTTTAGCCTTCCTCTTCTAAGCAAGGCTACGTGTCGCCCTTCTAAGCCCAACCTCACTCATCTGACAGAGCTGTTTTCATTTTGTTTTTGAAAATAATAAAAAAGGTCAGCTGTTTTTTTCCCCCTTTTTGTTGTGCGTTGTATGCCTGTTCAGTGCAATGGAAAGAGGGCCTTAGGACAAAGAGGAGATGATGATATGACAATTATTCTATAAACATTACTGCAACTGTTATTCTGCTCGTGTCTTTATGTCAAATTGTCTTTCCTGCTGTCTTAAAGATGAAGACAGCTACTCTGTAGTTAAATACGCTATTGACACCTCCTAAGCCAGCCCCAAAGGTGCTTTTTCAAGAAGCAACTGGACTTCCTTTGTTTTTTCTTGAAGATGTTTTGCTTCTCATCCAAGAAGTGAAACATCTTCAAGGAAAAACAAAGAAAGTTCAGTTGCCCCTTGAAAAAAAATGGGGGGAAAGCACCTTTGGAACAATGATGACCTGGATGATTGAGAATCAGTCTTCTAAGGCAGCTTTCAGCCACCTGTAACTTTCCATTGTGTTGGGATTCCATCATTTAAATTTTGTAGCCATGAGAAAATTCACTAGGAAATGTAATTTTTTTTATTGCCCATCAAGGCTAAAACAGACTCCTCTATCTTAGGTAACCTTAGCCCCCTTGAAATTGCTATATGTAATCGCATGTCACTGCAATGCCCATGCAATTAATCCTCTGCTTCTTGATAGGCAGCCTGGTGTCCTCCACATGTCTTGGGCTGAAAGTCTCACAATCCCTTCCCATCGGATGTGGTTGGAGCTGATGGAGTTGACATTAAAATACTTAGAGGATATCCAATTTATCACCTATTTTATCACTGTAGTATTGCTCACTGGCCCAACTATTTTTTTTAACTAATTGTTGGATCTAGATTGCAAGTTGAGAGCTTAGTCTGTGACATCAAAGCTGATGACTCTACCAAAAGATGGCAACAGCAGCAATTCCCTGTAGTGTCACTGCCTACATGTGAGGTAGGAGCTAGCTATTTCTTCTGGATGATTAAAGCAAAAGCCTTAACTTTTTATACGGCCATGTCTTTGTCATTCTTAAACTTAAAAACCATCACCTAAAATTGCTTGGAGAAATCCAAGTTTCCTTTGGCTGTGATATCTAGGTTCTTTAAAAAAAAAAAAAAGACAGCCAAACGAGGCCTTTGTGAAAAAAATTATAAATGCTGATTAGCTTTTAAACAAAAGTATCCACATCCATGAGATGATGCAAGATAAATAGGTATCAGATTTGACACAGGAAAGAAACTCTGTTGCTTAAAATATCCATATACCACGTGCTGCTAGGAGTCCTGCAAAAAAAAAAGCAGTGCCAAAAATGAAAAGATGAAGGCACAATGGGCTGGTTTACGCTCCTAAATTTTTGACGTCCACTTTATTTTCATAAGCAAAAGGACGGAATCTATAAATGTAAGCAGCTGGCCACTAGGGGCACTAAATATTTTTTTAAAAAAACAACCTACTGTATAGTTGGGAAGGCTAAGTGTGGAAGAGAAAACTTTTTTAAGGTCTCCACTTGTTTACTCTGTAATCTTATGCTAGCTCTCTGATCAAGAAAGCCACTAATTTCAGCTCATTCCACCGATTTGTTAAAAGATTTAAGCAGGATAATCTCAGGCTTGCTGTTTATCACATTTAAATTAAGGGCCCAAGGACCAATGGGAAAAGACAAAATGTAATCCGGAATATGGAAGTTGAAACGTACCTTTTTAAAAAAAAAATACTACTTAACCCTGTAAAGGCCTCGTGTTTTCCTGAGGAAAAAGGAATGCCCCTTTCAAAATTGGGAAATATTAAAAGCATTGTCATGCTTGTTAAATCTGCCACTTTTAGGTGTTTGGTTTTTTTAATCTGATTACCATTTTTATAAAGAGTAGCACATGTTTCCTCTCCCATCATAAAATCTTTGCCATGGCATTTTAATTAAAACTATGCTGAAGGCTATTTGCGCGCACAACAAAAGCGCGCCTGACTAAAGCGCGGTGTCTAAAGCGCGGTGACAAAACCACGCGACGAATGAGCGACTAATTAGCCCCAAAGCGCGTCGATAGAAGTGCGCTGTAACGTAACCCTCAACCTAACCCTAAACCTAACTGTAAATCTTACCTTAAATGAAGGTGCGCTGTTGTCGGCGCGCTTTTGAAATCGCGGTGTTGTCGGCGCGCTTATGACGTTCGCGCTTTTGATGGGTCACGATTTGTATAATCTCTGTGTTCTCCGGCCTGGAGTGTTCCAATTTCTTATACCCGATAAACCAATTTTCTAAACTGATATTCATCCAGTGTGTTGGACTACAATTCCTGAATCCCTTGATCTACCTAAAAAACTAGTCCAATATAAGTGCATGGTGAACATTGCAGCAACTCTGCTGTTGTCCATAGGCAACAACCTACTGAAACCCAAAGACAATCTGATATTTTGTGAGAATTATAATGGGGATACAGTTTTCTCTTGGGCCACTTACTAGACTTGTCTCGCTTTACATGCATTCAGCATATAAACGTGATGAGAACTATAAAGCGAAAGAGG
The DNA here is from genome assembly GCF_051295495.1 of Thamnophis sirtalis. NCBI lineage: Eukaryota > Metazoa > Chordata > Lepidosauria > Squamata > Natricidae > Thamnophis > Thamnophis sirtalis. The sequence goes on from NW_028261384.1 coordinate 114,294,102, forward strand.
ACTCAGAACTTTTTTCCTTAAATATGTTTTACTTCCTATTTCTCTTCAGGAAATTGATTCCATATCTACCTATAAAGGCAATTTTTCATATAGTTACCTGCAGTTTTATTTTTATAATGTTGACTGCTGGTATCTCCCAACATTTTCTATAATATTGGAGCTGACAGTCTTTTACAGCATACCATCCAATTGGGGGGGGGGGCATGCCTTAAAATGGGAAAGCTAAATCTGATTGGATAGTTACAATTTATTATCATGAATTATGTCTATGTAATGAGACCCATGCTTAAGAATCTAAGCTATGTTGCCATCATTTGTGTAAAATTTTGTTCAAGTAGTAATTGAAATTGTTATGTAATTATTTTTTAGGATATGGCTCAGTTCACACATTACTTTAAACCATGGTTTACTAAGTGCACCACAACTTGCTTAGTACAAAAGCCAGCTATTAACTCAAAGTCAGCAAACCAATGGCTTAAGCATGCTGTGTGAACTCAGCCTATGCCTGTTTCCTTAGAGGAAAACCTCATTCTCTCACATTTAGTCTAGCATGTGTAGAACTGAGTCAGGCAGTTTCTCAATCTAGATCATTCTCTGACTGCAGAATTGTATTTGGAAAGCTTGATTTTGTTGCAATTGTTTTTTTAAGAAACCATTTTATTTAATGGTGAAGATCCATTGTAATGGTTATGATACTATTTAAAGTCTGAGCCATAAAAATTTCCATCAGTTATAAGTAGTTTTTTTTAAATTTTATTTATTTGTTTAAAACATTTAGCTCCCAAAATAACGAGGTTACATTACATCCTCTGCCATGTGCAACTAGCATCTACCATTGCCCACAATCTTGCCTAGAATTGTCTATTTATGTATTTTTGTGCAGATTACCATATACGTAGCATGGAAAAATACAGACGTGTTTTACCAACCAGCACACAAACTCGAGAACATCCAATGCTGCATTGTATACAGGGTCATGTCCAGCTAAGTATTACATGGTTTAAAAAAAAAACAGAGGATCTTTGTAAACAGCTAAAGTTGTATTTTTTTGATACCGTATAGTTTCATTTAACCACTGAAGTGAGATAGAAAGGAAGCATGATGAGGACGAGCAAATATGGAAACTACCCCATAACTATAGAAAAGTGTTTCTGCATTTCAGCAGAAATTATTTTATCATCTATTTACCTGTTGAGGTTCATAAAGTGCTGGTAACTGTACCGATAAGGTTTGAAAAGCATATGCTTTTTCATAGATTCATAAATATAAATGTATGCTATCCAGACAGACTGGGGTGTTTGTTCAATGTATCCTATAACAAATATCCATGTATTCACAGGCCTAACAAAGGGAGTTGAAAAGCAAATGTATATAGCCTCACCTTTTAGGACACAAACATTCGGATTGTCCTTTATCTTGACAGAGCAAGGTCTCACATTAGGGCCGCATTCAGTGCAAAATGATAACAGACGACGATGGCATCTGGAGAATGTGGATAGATCATTTATAAGTTCTTTAAGGACAAGATCACACAATGTTGTACCTCCCTGCCCAAAAAATTGACACTTTTTTTTAGTGGCTCCAGTTTCACCACACTGGGAATCTTTGAGTGTAAACTGCCATTCTCACTAATAGAAGCTGTCAGTTACATTTTTAGCGAGATAGAATGACACTACTCAACAATTAGTGCTATAGTGGTAACAGAGATGGAAGGGACTTTGGAGGTCATCTAGTCCAACCCCAAGGCAGGAGAGCTATACTATTTTTGACAAATTGCTGTCCAGTCTCTTCTTAAAAGCCTCCAGTGATGTGGCACCCACAATTTCCAAAGGCAATTTGCTTCACTTATTGGTTGTTCCAAATTTTTCTCCTTAGTTCCAGGTTGCTTTCCTTCTTGGATTAGCTTCCATCCATTGTTTCTTGTCTTACCTTCAGGTGCTTTGGTAAATAAGCCAAGTATACACAGTTCCTGCAATTGTTCTTCATGTGCTATAGCTGTAGGATTATTTTTATTAATGCAATTTCTCCTTTTCCCTTAGTCTAATCTATTCCACAATGGAAACCTCTGAGCCATCTTCACCTCCAATGTGTTGAGAATAATCCATTAAGGAGATTGAAGTAAGGTAAAACTCAACTCCTGATGATTTCACAGACACCTCTAGTTTTCTCAGCAACATTACAGAAGTTGTTTGTCACTGCCTATTTAGAATTTTTTTTTTCTGTCTCTTCAGTCTAACCTACAGTCCTATTATTTCCTGGTCATCTTTCATGTGGCCCAGCCCTGCTTAGCTTTTTGCTATCAGAAAAATACAGGTTTAAGATGTTCTTTCCGCAGCTGCTTTAGACAACTGTATTCAATCACTTGATGCACGAACCATGTCTACAGGGCTTCCATCTATCTCTCATTCAAACTCAATTCAGTGTAACCCATCACAGCCATCACTAGATCCAGATACAAATTCGGCATTTGTACACTTTCAATCAATTTGAATAATGTGGAGAAGCAGAACAAAGATCATCAGAAGCACTTAAAGTCTCCATTGGCTTCTACCCTGCAGCTTCGTAGATATACAAAGCACAGGAGATAAGCTGGGCCACAACTGCCAAAGGGTGAATAAACATCACCCAAAACTTTGCACAGATAGGAGCAGTACCACTATATCATTTTGCCTCTTACCCACAGGGCCAAGTCTATTAAGAAATCTCTGCCAGCAGTATTGAAAGTCCTTAACTGATCAAGGATCCACAAGGTCATCTTCCCTCTTTCCTGATAAGAGATCATTGATCAGGAAAACCAAAGCAATATTAGTGACAAGCCAAGCTATGAAAAATTATTATTTTAAACCAAACTTCTAGGTATTGAAGACTTGCAACTATTTATCGCCCGTGACAAGACATACAGCACCAGTTGCAAATGATTACACTTCTATGAAAATCAGTACAAACGTCAAGGTGTTCTTCCATTTGTAGTTTTATAGCTCTTCAGTTAATATTCTGGGTAAGACTGCTCCAAGAACACAGCTGGGTGCTATCAGTTTCCTTGGGGCCAATTTCTCATAACATGATCAGGACTCATGACCGTATACTACATGTCTTTTTGAGCAAACGATTAAGAAATTTCTATGGTCACAAAAATATGCATTCTGGTTGCAAATTTTCTTGAGAGTAATTTTGGTGCTGATAATTAGGCCACGGGACCTAGCAGGAGGGAGGAGGGCAATGGAAATGTACAGCAGGAAACATGCCAAGAAGGTTTCAGAACAGGTCACTGAGCCTTCAGTATTCGCAGGTGACAATTCCCCTTCCCCCTCACCAAGCACACAAGCAAACGTCTTTCTGCTAGCAGAAACCGCAAGCCAACCACATCCTGTCTCATAAAATGGTGGCAAAAGCCTTGCCTGGTTCTTCTCTGCAGTTTCTGCCCATATAAGGCAATCGGCGATGCGCGCTATAGCTCACCGCTCATCCAATCGCACGAAGCCTAAGTGCAGCACCCAAGCAGGAAGTCCCAGTCACACATACGCCAATCTGGGTAAGCAAGCGAAGGGAGGAGAGGAAACATCTAGCAGGTTGCAATGAGGAACAGGGAAGGGATCTGGAAACCAGGGCTTAAAGCTTCGCCATTAAGGGGGGGGGGGGGAGGAGAACAACCATGGAGTTGGAGAGGGATAAATAGAGTCAGGACATGAGAAGCAAGGTTCTCTGGGCAGAGGAATGGGGTGTAGAGAAGAAGGAACTAGATGTGTTGAAGGTTATATACAAGAGCCAGAAGCAGAAACATCTGTAAATGGTGATAGAAGGACTGGATGGAAGTGAATGACACAAGACATCTGTTGCCTTTGCACACAGACAGATGCTCATATCAAAACCTGACTCTCCTGCCTGCCTTCTGTCCATCGTGTTAGAAACACTGGTTCCATCATACACAGAGGAGGGGTTCCTTCCTGTTCCATATCTAGCATGAGGTTCTCACTTAGTACATTTACATTTCATTTAGTACAAAGAACAGAAAACATTGTCTAAAGCAGGGGTGTCCAACTTTGGCAACTTTAAGACTTGTGGACTTCAACTCCCAGAATTCCTCAGCCAGCAAAGCTGAAGTCCACAAGTCTTAAAGTTGCCAAGGTTGAAGACCCCTGGTCTAAAGGCTAAAATTGCCATAAAGCAACAATACTTCATTGGGCTTTTCTTTTGAAACTTGATAGGCCAGGTTGTAACTAATTATTTGGGAATATCTTCAGGGCTTTTATTTTTAATAGCCTCACTAGCTTCATAATTAAGCCCATTTTACAAATGGACAGAAACTAAAGCTGAAAGTTAAAGGGGTTCACATCCTGCACTACGCTAGAAATTGATTTTTTTAACCCTCCCCCCCCCCACCCCCAGATAGCAATGCAAGTAGATAAAACTCTTGGTACTAGGCCAGCTACATGCATGTTTGATCCTTGATTCTTCCTGGCTGATTAAGATAACCAGATGTTTGGTTGATCAGATACCCAGACTGGTCAATGCTTCACTGGGACCAGCTACTGTTTAAGGTGGCTTTGGGAAACCTCTACTGAAGAAGTCCACTCTGGGGTGCACCAAGTTGGATAATTCGCTCCAAACTCCAACGTAATATTCCTGCATGAGGTGCTTAAAGGCCTTGTAGCATCTTGGTTCTACTCATTTGTTGATGAAAAATATCATCTAGCTCCATTTGAATGAAGGCCTGGTTAAATAGCAACATAACATTAGTTATCTTTATAGATTATCTATGCCAGGCAAGGCAGGGGGTATATGTCTACTGGCCTTCCAGCGTGGGCTTAGGAGGTACCATTATACATAGATGTTGGGTGATTCATGGACAGCCCTTTGGGCACAAGTACCCCATGTTTTATTTTGTCCTCTGCATTATTCTGTGTTTATGTGAAATTACTGGAAATATTATCAAGTGATTTGCAGGGTCTTATTATCAACGTGTGTGAGATATGCACTATATTTCTCCTTTTCATTTAGTACCAGGGTACTTATTGATGCTTAGAATCGATGTCTGATGGCAACAATAAGGTGAGTAGGGTGAGTGAATTGAAAGATAATCTTTTAACCAAGACCAGGACCCTGTGGTTAGAAAGCAGACAGATTCAGGAATAGAAATTAAGCTTGTTCTGAAGTCTCATGATAACCTCACTGAAGAATCACGTTAATAGTCTGTTGGTGGCTCAGATTTCAGCTCAGGTGGTGACTACAGCAAAGAGTAACGGGCCAGGTTGCCAACTACATTCACTTCTGATGAGATCAGACCTGACTACAGTAACACATGCCTGGGTGACATGTAGATTAGATACTGAACTATATATCTGATAGGGGTTACTAAAGTAAAGAGGCTTCACAGACAACAACATGCAGTGACAACATGGATTGACGTTTGCAGCAAGTTCTACAAGGATATGAAGAAGGGACATGGTGACTCAGTGGGTAAGATGCTGAGCTTGATCAGAAGGTTGGCAGTTCAGCGGTTCGAATCCCTAGCACCACATAATGGAGTGAGCTCCCGTTACTTGTCCCAGCTTCTGCCAACCTAGCAGTTCAAAAGCATGTAAAAATGCGAGTAGAAAAATAGGAACCACCTTTGGTGGGAAGGTAACAGTTCCGTGCACCTTTGGTGTTTAGTCATGCCGGCTACATGGCCACAGAGACGTCTTTGGACAGCGTTGGCTCTCCATCTTTGAAATGGAGATGAGCACCTCCCCCTAGAGTTGGGAACAACTAGCACATATGTGCGAGGGGAACCTTTACCTTTTACTACAAGGATTGCAGTGATTGCCAGTTTGTTCTCACACCCATCTCAGAACAATGGTGATATTTTAAGTTATAAATGCATTAGGTCCAAAATACCTTAAGGAACATTTCTTCCCGTACAAGCACATCTATTTCCCTAGTTCTGAAGGAGAGACTCCTTATATCTCAATGATGGCCAAGGAATGTTTCACTGGCCATTTTCATTCACTGTGTCTGGCTTTCCGAAATTCCACTTCTCAGGAGATGAAACAAATACTGATATTTCACTCAAATCCCCCCTTTAAAAAAGCATTAAAAATCAGAAATAAAATATTTTATTAAAAAAATAATAATTGAAAGCAGACATGTCTTTTAAAATTCAATGTGTATTGATTTTAAATGCTATAATTCATAGGTCACTGCTTTTTTATATATATAAAAAAGGGAAAGTAGCACATTAGGCCTAGCAGACATTTATAAAGTTTGTTTGTTTTAAACTAAACAGATAGGGATTGTTTAAAATTATGCTACTTAAAGCTTCAGAAGCTATATTGACATCGGATACTTAACTCTAATGAATTCTGTTAGATTCCACTTAACTCTTGTGCAAATCCAGCCACGGAGATATAGAAAACATAGTTTATGGCTTAGGAATAAGCAGGAACTAGTTCACATGGTTTAGTGCAACACGTCAATCTTGAGAATGACTGGTCGATACTACCACGTATATCCATAGCAGAGAAGAAACCTGGATGTTTTACTCCAGAGTTAAGCAGAAATGTTCAAATTAATGTAATTGATTCATCCTTAAGAGCAATTGGCTCTCAAACAAATCCTTTCTTACCTAAATACAAATGGTTTTAAACAACCTCCTACACTATGGATAATTAAATCCAGATGCTGTTCTCTGTTGATCGATATTCATTAACATTGTACATGCTACCTTCCTGCATCATTCCAGTCTCAAAAATTACCTAGATAAAAAAAGGCCTTAATTTTTTCCTTTTCTTTTTTTTCTCCAAATGCTATATCACTGAAAAATCATGAAATGCAGATGAGCCCTTGGTGAGGAGCCAAGGAATAAATTGTACGGGGACAATGAATAAGGGTCTTTCCGATAATGTTGACTTAACTTTTACAGGTTTTAAACCCATTTCTGTTCCCCCCCATAACTACACATGCATCCAGAATGGGGAAGTGAGGAGAACAGTATAATTGGAGAGGAAGCAGGTGGGCTGTTGGGTGAGGGAAAGGGAAGCTACTAACTAGTTCTTTTTTTAGCCCAATCAGTAAAAGTAGAAATTAAAAGTCTGAGGTTTAGACACACATGGTATCTTCCACCTGGTTGTTTGTGTGTTGAACCCATAAGTATGGAGGCCCCTAACGAACCATTTAGTATCTTTCAGTGCAGCACTTTAATCATTTTTTTAAATGCCCCGATTATTTTTGGTAACAAGATTGGTTTTAATCTTAATTATTTGTATAAAAAATCCCTATCAAACAACTTCTTCCTCTTCACCACCACAGAGGAAACGCTTGCAATAATAAGCTACATAATTTCCTCTGTGTACACACACACAAAGTACACTGTGTTCGAGGGGGGGGGGAAGTTTAATTCATATGCCAACTTACCCAAATTCAATCCATTAAATCAATATGCGTTTGGCCCATTTGTTTAATCACATGGCAGCTTCAATTTATTTGGGGAAAAGGGTACTGTAGAAATTCCTATGTCAGTTCAACTTTTCAAACCAGATGGCCTCAAACTGCGCCAGTATTGCAGGTTTAAAACAGGTTTGCCACAGCTGATCAAAAGCCCTGGCCATAATTGCCAATTTCTTTCCCCAAACTTACATGTTAGTCAGAGATACCTTTTTCTACCATTTCATATATAGGTAAAGAAAATGTTCACCTGTAAAATTCTATGCTTTGCTTTAAGGGTACATGAACAGGTCTAAATCCATGGGGGAAATATACAAATTGATGAGCCTGCCCGCAGACAAAGCACTAACATGCTGTTCAAACTTAGCTTGTAATTCTATTGTGTATTCAACAGTTCCAGATCTCACATTAGTGCTTCCTTGGGCTACCTGTAAGTTCTTGCTTGAAGCAGAAGTCATAAAGAAGATGGACGTATCTGGCCAACTGAAAGAGCATCTCCCAGTCATGTCCCAGAGAAACCGTAATACACAAAAGGAATGAGAAAATTCATCTGGGAGATTCATACTATGGCAGAGGGGAGTAACAAGGGGCATGTGATTTCTGTGAGTTTTGTGGTGGATACAAAAATAGACATTATTTTAAGGAAAGAACGATGACAAGATGCTAAGGAAGTGACAGCTAGAAGAAAATAATGCTGGGGCCCACTGCATTTAAAGGGACTACAGATAATTCTCGACTTACAACAGTTTGCTTAGTGACCATTCAAAGTTACACCACCACTGAAAAAAGTGATGCCACCGTTTTTCACACTTACGACCAACCCCATGGGCAACCCCCATGCTCATGTGATCAAACTTCAGGTGCTTGTCAACTGACTTGTATTTATGATGTTCTAGAGTAATGTTTTGTGACTCACTTAACAACCGTGTTATTAACTTAACAATTGCAATAATGCACTTAACAACTGTAGCATGAAAGGTTGTAAATTGGGGCAAAATTCACTTAATAAAGGTCTGTCTTAGCAGAAGAAATGTTGGGTTCAATTGTGGTCGTACCACGAGGACTACCTGGAAGAGAGTCCCATACAACATCACTTGAAAAGAAGAAAGAGCAGAGATGAAAAATTACCGGTCTGTCACTGCTCCAGAGCAAATCCAACCTTTTGAGAAATACAATTTTCCAGTCAAGAACTGGCTAGAACATGCTGCTTGGGGAATTCTGGGAGTGAAGACCATGCATCTTGAAGTTGCCAAAGTTGAGATATTCCTCTAGAGTATCAAGAGTAACAAAATTGAGATACTCAGATTAACAGAGTTAGAAGAGACCTTATAGGTCACCTAGTCCAACCCTTTGCTCAAACAGGAGACCCTACACCATTTCTGTCAAATGGCAGTCCAATCTCTTCTTGAAAGTCTCAAGTGATGAGGCCCCCACAGCTTCCGAAGGCAACTTCCGTTCAATTGGTTGATTGTTCCCACGGTTAGAAAGTTCCTCCTTACTTCTAGATTGAATCTCTTCTTTGTCAGTTTCCATCCATTATTCCTTGTCTGGCCTTCAGGTGGTTTGGAAAATAACTTGACCCCCCCCCCTCTCTGTGACAGCCCCTCAAATATTGGAACACTGCTATCATGTCTCCCCTGGTCCTATTGTTTTCTAGACTAGCCATGCCCAGTTCCTGTAACTGTTCTGTATATGTTTTAGGGGACTGGAGACTAATCATCCTGGTTGCTCTTCTCTGCACTTTGTCTAGAGTCTCAACATCTTTTTATAGTGTGGTGACCAAAATTGGATGCAATACTCTAGGTGTGGCCTTACTAGGATTTTATAGTGATATTAGTACCTCACTTGATCTTGATTGTATCCCTCTATTGATGCAATTTAGGATTGCATTCACTCCTCTACATTAGAAGAAAAAATGATCAAGGCAACCAGCTATTTGTCCATGGAGCATGTATCTAATCCTCTTCAAATAAAGGAAATTGCCCTACCTTAAGCCATGACAAACTCATAGTAGCTTGTCACAAAGGGTCATTAGGCTTAATGTCTATGGAGGTTCTCAGTCATCCAGGTGACAGTTATCCCAAAGGTGTTTTTTCCAAGAGGCAACTGGTGCTTTCTTGGTTTTTCTCTGAAGACATTTCTCTTCTCATCCAAGAATCCAAGCTTCTTGGATGAGAAGTGAAATGTCTTCAAAGAAAAACCAAAAGGGCCAGTTGCCTCTTGAAAAATACTTTTGTGAATATCATTAGGCTTATTTTACTTTCATGTAAAAAGCCCCCCAAAATTTCAGTCTTATAAATAAAGAGAAAATACCATTGATGAGTAAATTAAGATAGCTATAAGAGAAAATGTGATCATAATTGCAGGACCTTGCATTTATATGATATTTTCCAGTTTCAGGCTAATATACCTTTGTTCTAACAGACATTTTAGACTTTGATTGTTGAAAACTGAATGTTAAGTGCCCGCATTTCTGGAATCATGGCTGGCACACTTTGCACATTTATTGATTTTATTGGGTGTGCTCAGTGATCAGACATACAATAAACAAGAGGTTGGTCTCAAAGATGAGGAATTTCTGAACAAAGGGGCCTCAGATGGTCTTCCTGAACAGATTGGCAAAACCTTTGGCAGGAGATGGTACTTTTAAAGGCTTATTGGGAACTGCAATAGACAGAACTATGATTTCTTAAATACATACTTAAATATATTAAATATTTAGTCAGTTAGTTCTTTGGGGAATTTAGAAAATTAGTATGTTAAAATCTACTTTAGGATCTATATTACTGTTTTCATGCTTTCCTTTTCAAGGTAGAAACTGCAATGTTGGCAATTGTATATTTGAATAGGAGTAGCATTAATGAGTCTCGGTCAAAAATAGATTCTGAGGCCAAAGATTTCCTACCCATGCATTCTGGCGGATTCTGGTGGACTGATTTGGTGTTGACAAGAGCAACAGCACAAATAGGCCAGCAAGACTAATGAGTTATTACCTCTAATTTGGCTTGGAACAACCCCACCATTAGCAGAAGTCCTTTGCATTCAAGGACTTAGGTCCCCTCCTGTTAAAACACTATGAATTAGAAAGGAAGGGCTGGGAGAGATATTTGGGTGCTATGAAGAGTCTATATCTAACTGCAGAATCATGCACGTTATGTCCCAAAGGGGGGTTTTCAAAAGGCAACTGGACTGTCTGGTTTTTCTTCTCATCCAAGAAGTGAAACATCTTCAAAGAAAAACCAAAAACTCCAGTTGCCTTTTGGAAAAAAAAACACCTGTGGGACAACCATGACCTGGATACTGGGAATCTCCATAGGCATTCAAGTTATGGTATTCTCCCTGACATTCTATCCATGCAAAATTTGAACTGTGAAAGAAATATGATAGGAAGAGTATTGCCACTGGTAAATATAGCTGTTTGAGAAGAATCCTGAGAATACCACAGAGAGCCAAGAAAACAATAGTAGAACATACAGTAGAATAATAGAGTTGGAAGGGACCTTGGAGCTCTTTTATTTGTCCAAGGTCCTTTCCTTGTTCAGTAAATCATTGAACAAATTAATCCAAAATTCTCACTAGGGGCATAAATGGCCATGCTCAAATTATCTTACAGTACTTTGGACAGAATATGCAAACACATGTAAAGTTCTCTGAACAATGCTATAACTCTGAGAAAGGTAGAAGGAAAGGAAAGAGCACAACCAGCAACAAGTTGGATGGACTCATTTACAATGGTGATACATGTGCACCATCAGAAGACCTGAAAGACCAGGTAAGGAACAGAGCGCCGTGGAGGAAATCTACAGTGGTGCTTAAAAGATTTGTGAATCCTTTTGAATGGTCAATATTGCTGCATAAATATGAGCCAAGACATGATCTGGTCTCCATACAATTCCCAAAGCCAAATAAAGATAATCCTGTTAAATAAATGAGTGAAAAACATTTTACTTGTTCATTTATTCATTGAGGACGATGATCCAAAACTATGCATTTGTGTGTGGTAAAAACATGTGAACCTTTGCTTTCAGTAACTGGTATGAACCCCTTAAGCATAATAATTGCAACTAAATGTATTTGATAATTGTTGATCAGCCCTACACATCTGTTTGGAAAAAGGTTTAGCCCATTCCTCCTTTACATATGAGGTTCAGCTCAGGAATGTTGGTAGGCTTCCTTGCATAAACTGTCTGCTTTAAGTCCTTCCACAACATTTCTATAGAATGAAGACCGAGACTTTGATTTGGCCATTACAAAATATTGTCTTTCTTTTCCTTTTACCATTCTTTGGTTGTGTAACTTGTGTGCATTGGGGTCACTGTCTTGCTGCATAATCGATTTCTTCAGTTCATGCACTGACACACTAACATTTTACAGTGGGATTTTCTGATACAATTCAGGATTCCTAGTTCCAGGGATGGGTTGCTACAGGTTCGCCCAGGTTTGGGAGAACCCATAACTAATGTTATGGCCGGTTTGAAGAACCTTCAAATCCCACCCTACCCACCCTTCCCATACTGGCCCACCCCACCCTAACCAGGAGTCTCCACGCAGCCCATTTTGGATGTGAGGTAAGTGCAGGGCCCACACAGAGGCTTAGGGAGGGGGGAAATGGGCCTCCCAGAAATGTTTTTGGCCTCTGGAGAAGCTCCTGAGCCCGGGGGAGGCAGTCTTCGCTCTCCCAGAGGCTTGAGAAAAGCCTCTGTAGCCTGGGGAGGGTGAAAATTGCCTGCATGCTGTGGTGCAGGAGGCCAACTAGGCCACACCCACCATGGCCACGGCCAATCAGCAACCAGGCAGAGAACCCATTGCTGAAAATTTTGAAGCCCATCCCTGCATAGTTCCATCAATGATGGCAAGCAGTCAAACTTGGTCCAAATTATGACATCATGTTTCACAGATGGGATAAGGTTCTTCAGGTGGAATGTAGTGCTTGGCGCTCACCAAACATTGTTTTCCATTCAAGCCAAAAAGTTCTATTTGGGACTCATCAGTCCACAGAACATTCTTTTGATAGCCTTCTGGCCTATCCATGTGGTCTTTTGCAAACTGTAGGTGAGCAGCAAAGGAAAGTAGTGGTCTTTTTCTTTTTATAAGCCTGCCATGCACATCATTGTTGTTCAGTGTTCTCCTGGTGGTAGCCTCATGAACACTGGCATTGTCAATGGAGAAGGGGTCTTTAGTTCCTTAGACATCACTGTGGTCTTCTTTGAGATCTTCCGAAATCTTACACATCCTGTTCTTGATATGATTGGTCAAACATTTTGAGGAGGGTAACAATGATGCTGAATTGCCTCCATCTGCCTAACTGTGGATTAGTGTAAACTCTTTGGAAATAGTTTTGTAATACTTCCCAGCCTGGTGAATGTCAACAACTCTTTTTCACAGGTCCTCAGAAATCTCCTTTGTTTCAGCCATGACACACTTCCACGCCCTTATGTTATAAAGATCAGACTTTGATGGTGAATACCCAGAATTGTATTCTTTAAATAAGGCAGGACCCACCTCCCCCAGAGGCTCATATTGCATTATCATTCCATTGATTAAAACACCCAACTCTAATCTCCCCTTCAAATGAACTGATACTCCTAGAGGTTCATATCCTTTTGCCATATATAAATATGTAAACTTGGATCCTTTCCCTGAATAAATAAATGAACAAGTTTAATTTTTTTTTTACTCATTTGTTTAATTGGGTTGTCTTTATTTGATTATAGGACTCTGTGGACAACAGATCAGCAGAAATATTGGAAATTCAAAAGAGTTGCCAAGCACTATTGTATCAACACAAATTTGAGGCACATATTCACAGAGGGGAAGGGTATGGTACAATGCCTTCTCTAGAACATTCTTGTTGCTTTGTCTACGAGCTTCCTAGCAATGTCTCTTTTTTTGTTTCTGTTTCCCCCACCATCACCCCTCTGGCTCTTGCAGTAAGGGCGCGGGAGGCCAATTGAGCAAGGGAGGCTGCAAACCAGAGGGAGGGAGGGAGTAACAAACTAAACGCAGACAAACTCATGAGGGCTTTCAAGTTTGCTCTCAGGCTCTGGGCAGGATGTGGTTGCCTCATCTTCTTTGCCGGGTCTCAGTAGTTTCCCCCCCTCCTCCCCTTTTCTTGGCTGCAAATACTGAACTGAATATTCCTAGCCAAGGAAATGAAAGAAGAAGAAAAATAAGAGCAGAACAAGGTGATTCAGAAATGCCGTATAAACAACAGATTTTTTGAATCAGACCACTGGTCTCTCCAGTGGAGTATTTGTGAAGGAGATGAATACAGAATAATAGAGTTGGAAGGGACCTTCTGGGTCATCTAGTCCAACCCCGTTCAAGCAGTATACCTTATACCATTTCTGACAAGTGGCTGTCCAGTCTCTTCTTGAAAGCTTCCAGTGATGAAGCACCCACAACTTCTGAAGGCAAGCTGATCCAAGTTGATTGTTCTCACTGTCAGAAAATTTCTGCTTATTTTTAGGTTGAATCTCTCCTTGATCAGTTTCCATCCATTATTCCTTGTCTGGCCTTCAGGTGGTCTGGAAAATAACTTGACCCCCTCCTCTCTGTGGCAGCCCCTCAAATATTGGAACACTGCTATCATGTCTCCCCTGAACTTTCTCTTCATTAGACTAACCATGCCCAGTTCTTGCAACCATTCTTCCTATGTTTTAGCCTCCAGACCCCTAATAATCTTTGTTGCTCTTCTCTGCACTCCTTCTAGAGTCTTGACATCATTTTTATAGTGTAGTGACCAAAACTGGATGCAGTATTCTAGGTGTGGTCTTACTAAGGCTTTATAAAGTGGTATTAATACCTCATGTGATCTTGATTCAATTCCTTTTTTAATGCAACTTAGGGTTGACTTTTTTGGCTGCCACCACACATTACTGACCCATATTTAATTGATTGTCCACTAGGACTCCAAGATCCATCTCATAGTTACTGCTATTAAGCCAGGTTTCACCTAATTTGTATGTGTACTTTTGGTTTTTCTTGCCTAAGTGTAAGACTTTTCTTTTCACTGAATTTCATTTTGTTAGATAGTACCCAGCGTTCAAGTTGTCGTAATCCATCCGGATCTTGAGCTTGTCTTCTGGGATGTTGACTATTCCTGCCTGACTATTCCAATCTGCAAATTTGATGAGTTCCCCTTCTATTCCCTCATCTAAGTCATTTATGAAGATATTGAAGAGTAGTGGGTCTAAGACAGAAACTTGTGGTATTCCATGGCTTCCTTCCTTCCACGAAAAGCACTAGTCTTTTGTCACTGGAGTTCCAAAATACCTCATGTTCAATGGTAACTGCTGAGGTAGTTGTGCATATCCTGCAGTCCAAAAAGACTTTTTAAAAAGCAGGAGATCAATAAAGGGACAGATCACACAGGAAAAATACTGATAAGTAGCTCCATATGGTAGTGATGTTCTCAGACTTGTTAAAGGTCAGATGAATTAAGACAAGATGCAAAGAATGAACATCAGAAATGTTCAAAATGAAGGAAAAGAAAATAAACAGTTGTTCAGGAATGATGATATCTAATTAAGCTGGGGGCACCTGAGTTCAAGTCCATTTTTGTCAATAAATGTCCACTGAATGACTATGGATCAGTCACACATTCTCAGTTTAATCTTTCCCACAGGGTTATTGTTGGAAGAAAGAAAACTAATTATGCTGCCTTGAGCTCTTGGAAGAAAGATAAGGCATAAATTTAGCAAATACATAACAAAATAAAGAGATAGAATTACTGATTTCTTCTTTTATTGTTGACTTCTAAGAACATAAATATTCAATCTATCAATGAATTGAGAACCAGGCTGAAACATCAGATCATCAGCCTGATCTTAAAGGATTAAGGATACTTGAAAATATACTTAATGTTATTGAATTCAAATCTCCAATATAAACAATGGATAGAGTTTTCATTAGACCAAAACAAAAACATTCTTCTGCATTCTTCTACACTTAATAATTAGTTCATTCTTATTATTAAATGAACTAGCCAATAGTCAAACAAAAATTATATCCATTGGTTTTTGCCTTGTTTTGTTGGGGGTTTTAAATCTGTGTTGATTCTGGACAATTTTGTGGACAAGTCTCTGCCCTTTTCTAGGCAAGACGAGATTATGGAAGTGGCCGCCCATTGCCAAAAGAGAATAACTGGTCCAAGGTCATTCAACAAGCTTTGTATCTAAGACAAGAATCCCAATCTCCTGGTTTCTAACCTGGTGCCTTAATCACTACACCAATTTCGGCTCTCTATTTTTATTTCTAATCTAGAAATGCTACAGAAATATTTTGAGAAATCCTAAATTACCATGTGGAAAGAAGATATGGTGTAGTGGTTAAGATGCTGGGCTAGAAGTAAGATAACCTGAATTTAAGTACAGAAGTCTACTGAGTAACACGGCCAGTCTCAGCCCTTGGAAGAAGACAATGGCAAAATGACTCCTGAAAACATTTCCTAAAAAATTGCATGGCTTGCCCATGTTCAGAACCGAAGTCTGACTCAAAAGCATGCATACATAAATAAATTTAAATTAACAGATGACTGGAAGAAGGCAATCGTTGTTCCTATTTTCAAAAAGGGCAAAAGATAGACCCAAGGAACTACAATAACTAATTGTGACATTTACATCTGTGAAAATTCAGTATAAGAACCTTGAGAACAGTGAGGTGGAAGTCAATATGGAGTTGTTAAGAACAAGTCTTAATAGACTAATCTTGTTTCACTTTTTCATTAACTTCCTTAATAGATTAAGGAAATGCTGTGGATTTGCTTCATTTCAGCAAAATATTTGACAAAATGTCCCATTGACTGAGTAGCATGTGTGGATTAAAATTCAACTTGAAAACTGTCCTCGGTTTCTCATTAATACTTCTTCAAACTAGAGCGATATGCCAGGTGTGCAGCTACAGATTTATCCTGGGCCCAGTTCTTTTCAACTTTTTCACTAATGACTCAGATAAAGAGGTGGCAGGAACATTGATCAAATTTGCCGATGATACAAATGTAGGTGGGATAACTGCTACTCTAAAAGATACAGTACAAACAACATTCAAATGATCTTGATAGGGTAAGGAACAGCTTTGCAAATAAGTACAGATTTAGTTGGGGAAAAATAAATCAAATTTACTTCACATGACACAACAGCAGTGTTCCGATATATGAAAGGCTCTCCAGAGCACCTGAAGGCAGAACAAGAAACTAATCAAGGAGAGAAGCAACTTAGAACTGAGGAGAAATTTCCTGACAGTTAGAACAATTAATCAGTGGAACAGCTTGCCTCCAGAAGTTCTGAATGTTCCAATACTGGAAGTTTTAAAGAAGAGATTGGATAACCATTTGTCTGAAGTGATGTAGGGTTTCATGCCTAAGCAGAGGATTAGACTAGAAGGGGATTGGACTAGTCCAATCCAAAGTCCCTTCCAACTCTCTTATTCTATTATTCCGCAATAAGTATGGATTCTGAAGGTGAGCACAAATGAATAACAAAGCAGAATGTGAAATATGGAGCAACATAGATATTAAAATGCAAACAAAATATTAGACTATAGAAATACAGAATTCCAAATCGGAAAATGTAATCTTTCCACTGTCTTTTCAGTAGCTGAGGCCTATTATCTCTGATTCTGGACACCATACTTTAAGAAAGATTCAGAAGAATTGAGTGAAATAGGCAAAAAGGTTAATAAGGATAATAGTGAATTAAAAATTAAGTCTCATGAAAAGATATTAAAGGAATTGTGTATGAGTGCCAAGAAATGATGACTAAGAAGAATATAATATATTTTAAATATCTGAAAAGTATCATATAGAAAACCTATTTTCTATAAAGTATTTTTTATATATCGTTATATGGGACACAGAGATAGTTTCCAAGAAGGCAGAAAGCAGTTGACAGTTATAACATTATAATCCATTACTCATTAGAGGGGGATCGCTATGGATGGATTCTCAAATAATTATGATGTTCAATAGTTTCTCTCCTTTTAGGAAACTGCCAAATTCAGTAAAGCAACCAGAAGATATAATACATAGTTAAAGAAGAATTTCCAATTTGCTTTTCTAAAGTACATGACATTAACTTGTTTACAATTCATATTCCTGAATCAAAAGAGTGGGGGGAAATATAATATATACAGAATATATATATTTTGTGTTCAGAAGTACCCTGTGTTTAACCCACTGCCTTCTTAAATTTTTCAAAGTGACAAGTTTAGATAATATAAAAAGCTCTTCTCTGTTTGTGACATTGAAGATTGTCTCCCTATCTAGATGAATTGTTTGACATACTACAAAATAATCTCTCTCCCTCTCTCTTTGTCTTTCTCTCTCTTCTTGCATCAAAGCGGTAATGCCTCCACAGACTACCCACATACTATTAACTTCCCTTTCCCCTGAAGTCACCTTACTTCTGCAAAAATAAAATAAAAAAATTGGGGGGACGACCCAGATCATTAAAAAATAAATGTTAAGTTACAACAGAGGAATTTTGTCACTAGCTCCCAAACTGTCCCTCATAAGAATGAAAGGAGGATCTGATAAATCAGACAAAAGGCCCATCTTATCCAGCATTCAGCTGGTCACACTGATTATTAGGATGCCTTTGGAAAATCCACAAGCAGATGCCCAAGACAACGGTTACACAACTGTATCATTAAAAAGTCTTAACACAGCGATAGCTGAGACACTAGTATCTTAATTGTAAACACCATTGCCTGCTTTCCTTAAAAGATAAAAAGCACTCTTGCCTCATCAGATAAGATGTTCTTGTACGTTCAGGAAACCACAAGGGAAAACTGAATAATGTCATGTTGCTTGGGGATGAGGGAAGGAGAGAGGGGGAAAAAGAAGTCAAAGACTTCTCCAAATTGGTTCCCTCATACTCTCAGCCAATATGGGCATCTGCACTGGTCTGGGATAAGGAGAGTTGTACTCTAATATTGCTAATTGGAAGAACTTTGAACAATACGCTGGTTTCACCAAAGCAGCAAAATATAGACTGAAAAGCTTGGACAATCTTGTATCATCCACACTTTTCCTAAGTTACCATCTTGTTTTAATATATAAAACCAACCAAAAAAAACCACAAACCTTCCAATGAAGCAGAAGACTTGTTAGTTATCCTGGCTTTAGAGGATTCATCCCTAGTACAATTTAACATCTGTATACACTCTTAAAATGAGTTAATTAATAGTATGAGTATATCCTGTGAGAGGGAGTTTGGAGTCCTAGTCATTTAAAATGAGCCAGCAGTGTGCAGCAGCTTCCAAAAAAGCCAACACAGTTCTAGGCTGCATAAACAGAGGGATAGAATCAAGATCACGTGAAGTGTTAATACCACTTTATAATGCCTTGAAGTCAAAGACTTCTCCAAATTGGTTTCCTCATACTCTCAGCCAATATGGGCATCTGCATTGGCCTGGGATAAAGAGAGTTGTACTCTAATATTGCTAATTGGAAGAACTTTGAACAATACGCTGGTTTCAGCGTATTGGCGTACGCTGGTAAGGCAACACTTGGATTACTTCATCCAGTTTTGGTCACTACGATGTAAAAAAAGATGTGGAGACTCTAGAAAGAGTGCAGAGAAGAGCAACAAAGATGATTTGGGGTCTGGAGGCTAAAACATATAAAGAGCAGTTGCTGTAATATGTTTAGTTTAATGGAAAAAAGGACTGGGGGTAACCTGATAGCAGTGTTTCAATATCTCAGGGGCTGCCACAAAGAAGAGGGAGTCAAGCTATTCTCCAAAGCAGTTGAAGGCAAGATAAGAATCAGTGGATGGAAACTAATCAAAGAGAGAAGCAACCTAGAACTAAGGAGAAACAATTAATCAGTGGAACAACTTGCCTCCAGAAGTTGTGAATGTTCCAACACTGGAAGTTTTTAAGAAGAGATTGGACAATCATTGAAATAGTAAGGGCAGTACTGGCAAACCTTTTTGGCACAGAGTGCCAAAATGGGACCGTGTGCAGGGGGGAGCCCCGGAAACTGGAAGAGCAGCTCCATGGAGTTCCCGGCATGCATATGCGCACCAGAGAGCTGCTCTTCCGGTTTCCAGCACTCCTGCATGGGCAAAACCCAGGTAGCTGGCGCCCGGAGAGATGGCTCTGCATGCCACTTCCAGTACGCATGCCATAAGTTGGCCATCATGGTTATAGGATTTCCTGCCTAAGCAGTGGGGTTGGACTAGAAGACCTCCAAAGTCTCTTCCAACTCTGTTATTCTATTCTATGTGGGAGATTAATTCCTGAATTACAGATGTATGTGAATATTAGTCTACTCTGTTGAGGCCCTCCCTGGTGCCTGTATTTACAACAGACAGGAACACTTCCTCTACAAAACACACAAGAAATGAGAACTTGGAATTGTGTGACATCTCATGAATTTGGAAACAAAGCTGGAGCTTAACTCTTTCTTCACATTTAT
The DNA here is from genome assembly GCF_051295495.1 of Thamnophis sirtalis. Lineage (NCBI taxonomy): Eukaryota > Metazoa > Chordata > Lepidosauria > Squamata > Natricidae > Thamnophis > Thamnophis sirtalis. Next base: position 114,313,945 of record NW_028261384.1, read on the forward strand.
AAGAGGAGGTTTTTGGTTTGGAGATGGGAAGAATTGGGGTTCAATGACATATTTAGCTATGAAATTTATGGGCCCCAAACCAATTATACACACTTTCCAAAATAATCTTTATGCTGATATTCTAGAAAAAGGTCCTACACAATGTCTATAAATCCTTTGATTCTCATGTAAACTGTCTCTAGAAACTGGCATTAAGTATGAAGTACTGTATAGAATCCAAGAGATTTAAAGAAATCTGAAAAATCATTGCAAATCAAGATGCTGGCTTGTGGTATGTCAGGTAATTGGCCCATTTCTGCAAGGATCGACAGATGCAGACCAGCCAATTTCCAATTACTTGACACTGTATAGTGGTAGAAAAGTTTATCCTCTTGCCAAATTAAGGTATTAAGAAATCTAATCTGTAGGGATTCCAATTTTGATAAAAAGCATTTCTAAAAGTAACTCGAAAGCATGGGTTCTAATGTTTTCGTGGCCAAAGTAAGGCCATCAACAAAACAAACAGAAAAAGCCAAACATTTGTGCTAATAGGTGAGTATAGACCTTTTGTCAGAAAAAAAAGTGAGTTGCACTAGACTAGATCATCAGTTTTACCTCTTCTCAACTATTCTCAGCTGAGAATAACTCCTCAGCTATTCTAAATTATTGTTTTGTATATCTTTCTGCCGCTGCTTGTCTTCAAGATTCTAAGGCAATATCTTTCTAAAATATTTTTTTCTGTTATAGACTGGCCATTTTTTATACTTCATGGAAAATGTAACAAATTCTATATGTTGCAAAAGAAACTGAGCTATTGTAACACCCAAGAGATTATTAAGGAGTGGTAAATTTTACCTCTTTTGTCATGAGCCCTCTAGGTAAGACCTTATCACATATGGCAGAGGTGCCCAATTTTTACCAGTTTCAGGACTATATCAAGCTTTGAGCATCTTAAAGTCTGAGGAGCTCCAGGATCCATCCATACTGCCTTTTAAAAACTTTGAGAAACTCAAAAGGAAAAATATCCACCCTTCAAAGGATTTGAGGATCACAGAAAGGATGATGCTGACTGCAGTTCTTGAATTATACTCTTCGGAGTTCTATTTTAAGAGATAGTTGAAAAGGAAATAAAATAATATAAATTGCACACCCAGTATGTATTAATGTTATGTCTCCATGATGAATTACAGTTAGCTTCCAATTAAAAATCCTTGGGAAATAAAATTCTTTAATTCTGGCGCCTATTTACCTTTCAGTTTTCAGGGATAAAAATATGAACGTCCTTAGTTTGCTCTCAATCCTTAGCTTGCTGTTTCTACCTGGATACCTTCAGACTCTTTTAATTAATTAGCAGTGGTAAACAAGATACTCAAAAGATTGTTTGACTACTTCTGACATCTGCCTGTTGCAAAATTATCATAAAATGTTAATGGCAATCTGGGGTTTCTGAAAAGAAAGTGTCTGGAAAGAAAAACATTTTTACAAGGATTCATGATGTGTCTAGACAAATACTGATTACTCCCTGAATCCCCAATATTGCATGGAGTAGCAACATCCTCAGTGACATGTTTCTTGGATCCTACCAGGGTCTAGTTCATTTTATTTTATTTATATTATCTTTATGCCTTGGACATTATTTTTATTTTTAAGAATGCTCTTGAGTTCCTCAACATTTCCATGGGCATGCTTAGAAAAGAAAAGGCTAGACTTTGTTTAAGAGGGAGTCTAGTTGCCCAGGAAATAATAAAAGAAGCTCAAGCAGTAGAAACCTAGAAGATCAGTTAGGAAAACTTCACCAGTTTGCCTTCAAATAAACATGGATGTAATGATTTGCAACGTTCTGCATGGAAGCCATTTGATGAAACTGCTAAAAGGATGTTCGCAAAATTCTAAATATTCCCAGAAGAACCTCGGTAGAAAACAGAACAAAATATAAGATCCATTAGAATGATGCAGACATTGTAAGAGAAGTTGTGAACAAGGCACCTAAATATCACCAAAAGGTATGTATCATTAATTCGAGGCAGGTGGCAAGGAAAAAAGGAAGATAGAGCATAGTACAAAAAATTGCCCAAGTACATAAGCATCTGACAGTTTCCCTATATCAACTGAATAGTATCCTCTAAAATATGTAGTATCAGAAGATAGGTAAAGGTAAAGATTCTCCTCGCACATACATGCTAGTCTTTCTCAACTCTAGGGAGCAGTAATCATCTCCTTTTCAAAGCTGAAGAGCCAGTGCTGTCCAAAGATATCTCTGTGTTCATGTGACTGGCATGACTAAACAACGAAGGAGCACAGAACGCTGTTACCTTCCCACCAGAGATGGTTCCTATTTTTCTACTTGCATTTTTACATGCTTTCAAACTACTAGGTTGGTAAAAGCTGGGATAAGTAACGGGCATTCAGTCCATTATGCGGCACTAGGAATTCGAACCGCCGAACTGCCAACCTTTCTGGTTGACAAGCTTAGCATCTTAGCCACTGAGTCACCACATCCCTCTGATCTTAATCCAAGGCCAGTGTTTAAGCATGCTTCTAGAATTAAAATCAAATATCACCAATCCTAATTCAGGGCTATTCTTTGAATGGCCACCCAATTCAGTGTGGTGGTCCCACATGGAAAGAAATGCTTCCAGACAAACACGGGCCTGGATTTTGCCCAATTTGTCCATGCCCAAGTTCAGAAGTATAGATCAGATGGTTATTCACAGGCTATATTAATGCAAGGTAAATTAATGAAGGAGGATAAAAATATTTCCATAGATATATCAGCAACTGCAAAACAAAAAAAGATAAAATATATAATCAAAGTGGTAAGGAACAATTTGTAAGCCACTAGCATTTGGTCAAGCTTCATCATTAGCAAAATGGAAACACCTCACCAGATGATGATGTAATTCGAAAAAAATTAGACTGTGCTGAAATGGACAGACTAACTTTAAAAATAACAGATAAGGAAAACACAGAATGTTACCGTATTTGATTGGGAACAGATTTTATGAGTAGTTAGAGACAAGAGGTAGAAATTAGAGAAAGTAAGACTATGGATGTTTGAATTAAAAATAGTGATGGTTTATAACTACAATCATTACAAGTAACAAAAATGTAAATAAGTCAATATAGAAAGAAACTTCATTAAAAATACTTGTCATTGGTACATGTGTTATCATATTATTATTACTATTATTAGTTTATGTGTTATTATTTTTTCACTGGTCTTTATTTTTTGTACACCACAACAATACATTGTATTCAAAATGCTTATTAATAAAATCTTTTTTTAAAAGTTTCATCATTAGCCTACAGAGATCTTACAAAATGAGTAGTGATATATCTAGGGTGAGAATAGAGAACTAATTGTGGGTATAGAGAAGGGACTACACAACCTTCTCTTGAAAGAGAAATGTCTTCCACTGAACACTGGAAGTCTTTAAAATGATGTTGGATAGCCGTTTGTCTGAAATGGTATAGGGTTTCTTGCCTAGGCAGAGGGTTGGACTAGAAGACCTCCAAGGTCCCTTCCAACTCTGCTATTGTATTGTATTGTAAGAAGGGCTTCCATTCCACAGTTCCATAGAGCATATCTGCACCATCCTACATTTGATTACTGACGTGGTTCAGAGGGGCTGCCTGACCACCGTCCATTTCAACATACTTTGCTAAGTCTAACTTCACTTAGAGCTGCTGTAGCTTCAGGATAACACTATTTTCAAAGAATACAGGTGGCCAAGCCTCACCCAAAGTCTTTTGGCCTGTTCCCTTTGCTTGTAGCTTCACGTAGCTGAGAGCTACCCCACAAATAGATTTAACCACAGCTCCCTGGTATATGGGGAGGGGTGGAGGCAAAACTCTGAGACATCGGGGTGAGTAGATATAATTTCCTGCTCTACTTAAGAGAAAAGAGGCCTCTTGACACTTCCTGTGGTTTGGGTCTGGGAGGGAAGGGAGAGATAGCAAGAGTCATGTGATTATCTTCTCGAGTGGGAGGAGAAACTAGGCGGGGAGAAGTGACTAGGCATCTGCTATAAATGGGCCAAGCACCACTGCTTCCATCTCTCTCTACTTCATCTGGCAGCTGGTGGTCCGGAAAGATTGCAAACAACCAAGAGGTAGTTTTACGAAATTGCTATGGGCTGTTAAGGGGAAAGGTGGGGCTCTATGCATAGTTGTTCAAATTTCAGCTATGAACCTAGAATAATCATTTGTCTCATGGAAGACAATGGATCCATGTGGTCCTTGAGAGCCTCACCAGTGTGTCAAGTCAGATATTCTGAGCAAGAACCAGGGCAAAATCGTTTAAGGGGAAAATAGAGAAAGGAGTGCTTTTGGGTCCATATTTTTAACAAGAAGCAGGGGTTAATATAGGAATTTAACAGACTTAAGGACAACAAAATGGGGTTGTTTTCCTTAAGTGTGTTAAATTCCTATATCTATGGTTGCAAGTAAATGTTTCAAGACAAAAAAAAAATTAAATCACCATTCCTCACATTATCCTATTTTAAACATACTTAGGACGGGAAGCAAAAATGAGGAAGTTACATACGGTAAGTCATAGTCTGACTTAAGAGGAAATATGGCGGAGATGCCAGCGAGGGCACATTTTGGCTTCTTCAGACACTGTGTAAGGGAACTTTGAAATTTAATCATGTGCCCTCTAGTGTTGAGAAAGAAACTCAAACTTCTTTTCAAACCAACTCTGCTCTCCTGCCCAAGAGTGTTAATAGTGTTTAAAGCAGGAGTCTCCAACCTTAGCAACTTTAAACCTGGCAGGCTTCAATTTCCAGAATTCCCCAGCCAGCTTTGCGGGCTGGGGAATTCTAGGAGTTTAAGTCCACCAAGGCTTAAAGTTTCCAAGGTTGGAGACCTCTGTTTTAAAAGAATTCTTTACCTTCTGTTCCATTGTTCACTTGTTCTAAGGCTATTTCTTTCTGTATAGAAACCTATGTTGTTGGGGTGTAAGGAAATTCTTGCACCTTTGCACATAAACTTAATCTGAAAACTCCCCTTTGACTCAGGATACAATCAATCTTCCTTCATGAATCCTGCCTCTGGACCAGGACTGGCTGGTAAGACATGCTGAATTATTTCTTTTCCTCTATTTTGGAACCACAGCGAAATGCAGTGTCAAAGAGCAGAAATGATCCTTTCATATTCAAGAGTTTGTGAAAGCACACTCTGTAGGAAAGCGACCCACTCCTATAGTGCCTGACCCATGCTTAACAATAATGCTCTAAAGGCAAAGTTGAAAGGCATTTGCCAAAAATCATTGAAGGAAGTATAAATTGTCTAAGTTAATTGTATGGAGATTCTCAGTCATCCAGGTCACAGTTCTCCCAAAGGTGCTTTTTCAAGAGGCAACTGGACTTTCTGGTGTTTTGTTTTTTCTTTCAAGACGTTGGCTTCTCATTCAAGCTTTATGAGAAGCAAAACGACTTCAAACAAAAAACGAGAAAGTCCAGTTGTCTCTTGAAAAAGCACCTTTGTCTAAGTTAATACACAAAGGATCTAGTTTAATAATTCTCAACATGTGGTTCAGAGGCCACTAATGGTTTGCAACAGTACTGCAGGTGGCTGAAATAAATTTCTTAAAATGGCCGAAACCCGAAGATAATACAAGTCTCCAAGATTTTTAATATTCATGTTTAAAATTATTGTTTTCCTCCAAAAATCTCCTAAGATTTTAGACAGAAGCACTATACCAAATAATCTATGAGAGTTTTGTATTCTCAAAAATGTTGGTCTTTAAAAAAAAAAAATTTGGTTGAGGTTCAGACTGATCCTACATAGCATGGTGCTTGCGTAATGGGACTCTAACACTTTCAATCACAACGCAATGATTTCATAAAAGAAATTTTCTAAATTGCCGCTTTAATAGGGAGAAGGGCAGTAAGAGATCAAAGACAATGAAGAAAAGAAAAATGGATAGGAGATCTCCGGTTAAATTAACCATAATAATATTCTTTAAATGTCAATATTTTGAGAAAAAAAATTAGGGGAAAGAAGAAATTTCATCAATATATCTCCACCATTTTAAAATCACATTAACAATATATCTGTGAAATAGCTGCTTTGTAAAGCTCTTTTGTTCATTTGGGAAAATATTTAATAGAATATTTAATTCTTTATTTAATCCCAAGTGATAGAAGACTTGACTTTCCTCCAAGGGATTATGAACAAGCCAAGAGGTTCTTTATACTGTATTTCAAAAATGTTTACTGATAACCCAATATACAACAGTCATAAATTCTTATGCTGCTCTTCTATGGGTCTGCTTTGCCACATACTGTGATATTATTTAGAAATAAGTCAAACTGATATCTGTAAAGGTCACATTCAAGTAAATGTGATCAGATCTAAATTCAAAATGAGATCTTCTCTGAGCCAATGGATATATTAACTTTTGTTTTTTAATCTCTGTAAAGCAACACATTACATCATATGCCCTTTAGTATGATGACTGAAAAATAGCATATTCACTTAATTAAATCAAATTGTATTCTGATAAATTGTCTATTACTTTTGAAATTAAAACAAAAACAAATATTTGGTATAGAAATGTTCTTTATACTAGGTAATATCTCATTTCCCGACCCCAAAACATAATTACAACATTCACCTCTTACAGACCACATGTGATAGTATGTCACACTAAACCCGTTTACCTATAACTGCTCCCAAAAATTACATTTACCCATTAAACAATCTAATACATGGTTTTATAGTACTGTACCCTGAAAAATAGCTATACTTTGCTTGTCTGACTGGGCATTATGAAATAGGTATGCTATTCACACTATGCTGTATTGTTTAAAGATGATAGTAAGGTACTGGAGCAGATTAATGTGGATGGCTGCTTTTCTCAGCTTCACTTGCTATTTCTACTAAATCTGTTTATGTTGGATTAATTTTCCACTATTCTCATTGAACTTAATGCAGGTTACATAAGGATCACTCTTCATTTTATCTCTACCAAAATGTTATAAAGCCGTGATTGACTTAAAGTTGACCTGTTTATTGTTTTTCTAAACTGAGTTGAGAAGGAAGGAATTTCAAATAGGATTTAGTGTGCTAAATGTTTCTTTTACAAAAAAAAACAAAAAACATTTTTTCATTAACTAAAACTAAATTGGGGTGCTTTTGAAAGTTAAATCCTGATTTTAAGAAAGATGAAGTCAACTTCTTAATATGAAGACTACAGACTGCGAAAGTTACACTGGTTTTCAAAGCTAATTGCTCACCTTTTTTTTAAATTCTCAACAGAAATACTTGCTTTCTATAACAAAACCTGAACTACACATGTCTGTTTCCACAATCTGCAAAACTTCTGCCAAAGAAAATAGGAGATTTCAAGGTGAGGATTGAGAAATGTAGTATCAAAGAAATATCATTCAATAGCTTTTACTCAAATAACTTTTTCCCAATTCATCACCACTCTTGAATCATGATCAGGCATTCTGCTAAAACCTCAGGCACAGATGATTTATTTCTAATCCAGTATAGAGTGATTCTGTGTCATTTGAAAGTTTTGAACAATTTACATACTACCTTGCAACTCCAAGTGCTATTTGAGCGGAGTGCATGAGCAGAAAAACTGAAATGCATCAGTTTATCTTCCTCTACTCCAATATCACACCTCTTACTGGCTAATCTCTAGAGCTAAACATACAACATAAACAACTGTAGGAAGTTAATTAAACTGGAGTGATGGCTACCAATACTGGGGAGGGGAGTTTCTTTGGTTAAACATGCACAGGGTAAGCCAGATTTTATCACTTACTTCAGGACCAATGACATGACAGATCTGTTGTTTTTGTAAAAAAAATTAATTTTTATTAATGAGATCCCTATATAAAAATCAGTATGATTAGCACTTAAAAAGAGGGTTCCAGAAATCAGGACTGCACAGAGAGAAGTTAAGAGAGGAAGAAATTCATAAAAATAATTTGGGATACAAAATGAGCATTCTATGCCGGTCTTGGTACACACACTGCTAAAACATGCAAGCTGTGCACATATTCATATATTCTCAGCACTTTGCCATGTGAACAGGTTCAAAGGAGCCATATGAAATGACCAGCTAAAAAGTGAAATGCTAAGCACCGGTTTTTCTTTTTTTAAATGTTTTTACTTATAATCTAGTTTACAAGTTACTTAAGTCTTTCTACAACTGGGGCGGTGTGGGGGAGGGGTGTTAGATGTTCGGATAGAAGGAAACGGAAGAAAAAAATATTGGGGGGAGGGAATTATGCCATTCTCAGGAGAATTTGAAGCCTTAGTTCTACACAATTTTGCCATGTGTATCTAGTAAAGCAGTGAACCTATCCAGATGTAATTTATTCACCCTCTGTTATTAGAAGCAGTAGAAACCTTATGTAGGCTGTGAATGTATCTGGGCAGCAAGAATACTTTTAATATTAAAAATGCTGTCTCACTCTTAGCCCACAAAACAGACTGTCAAACCTCTCTCCTGTTAGCGTCTCCCTGTTTTATCAGCCACCAGGGAGCCGTCAGCGGGTGGGGTAGGGGAGACTTAGGGGCAGGACAACTCAGAAGGTGGTTCTGGATGAAGATGACAGTCACAGATCAAAGCTACATTTTATGGACAGTGGACTCATCCATAAAGTAGAAAGCACTACTAAACGCTTGTGTCCAAGTGTAGTGTTTCCTACTTTATGGATGAGTGTACTGTGAGCAACGGAGGCAACAAGGGACAACATAATCAAGAATGGAAAACAGAAGTAGAAGCATAATGTGTAAGTATTATCCACAGATTGTATTGCACAATATTTTATTTAGGTACAGATTCCTTTTGACATAGTGCCATTATATTCATCCCTCTTTCCCAGCATTTGGACTCAAAAGTCCCCAAACTACATTTAAGGCCATTGTTCATGTTTCTGCGTTTAAATAAAATAAAGGAAAAAAAACTAACAAAGTGTTTTTTTTGCTTGTTCTTTTTCTTCATGCTATTTTGTTATTTCCTCCATCTTCCATGTCATATTCTCTCCTCAGCTATATTTCACGTTTTTGAAGAGTCAAACAAAAATAATTTTAGTTGAGCAAAGCCAAATTCAAAACTCTATGATGTTTCATTTCTTTTGCTGGTTACATTTAGAAACTCATTAAATAGTTCCCTCCAAATCTAATTAATTTTGCCAATTATTGAAGAGGTTGGCTGAAGTGTGAAGAATGATGATGATGACAGGATAAGTAAGTGTGTATATGGAAGGGGGCTTTCTAATTCTGAAATATTTCATATCCATTGGTGTAATGAAAATAAATAAAATATTAACACAAACATACATTGAATTTATTCACAAAGGTTGGAAAAGCTAAGGCTTAACAAACATGGGCATTTTAAAATTTCAAACTCAGTTCTGTTATGTTCTCAACCAGTTTGCTGATTAGATACAAAGAAATTTAGTTGCATTAGGCTCCATTGGAGAAAAAAAATATTAAATAATCTATTAACCTAAATTGGACCTTGTTTACAAAAACATCAGAGATTTTAATGTATCAACGGCTTCTCATTAATTAATTAATAATTTATCTAATCAATCAAATATTGTTATTTAAAGTTAACCTAAGGGCTAAAGGCAGTAGGCTAGAAACCAGATCATCTGCTTCAGTACTGGCTTAAGCACAAAGCTAACTGGATGACTTCGGGGCATTTAGTTTCTCTTAGCCTTTGGAAGAAGGCAATGGCAGACTACTTTCTAAAAATGTTGGTAAGAAAATTGCAGGGATTTGTCCAATAATCATAAGGCATCAAAGTACATGCACACACACAGGCTTTTTACAACCAACTATATGAATGCATGCAAGTATGAATATCTAACGATGTTAGAGATCTGCACTTCCTTTAAAACTTGTGTGCAAAAACTGTTCATTTAAAACATTGCCTGCCTCAAGAACTGGCACTTTATTAGCAAAGATGTAGAGAAAAGGGTTAAGTACAGAGTTGTTTTATTTTTATAAAATGAAAAGGGGAAGTACATTTTACCTTATTTACAGCCCTGAATTATTTTTATACATCCCAACCTTTGTCTCTTTTAAAGTCTGCATGCCACACGGGAAGATTAAAGCACAATTCAGTTTACCTGAAAATCCTGTTCAGGCATCACTTCCAGATATGTATCTTTCTTAAGGATTAAAGTACTGAAATGAAGATTCAAGAACTTTCCCCCCTCAGGGGTACCAACCTGGTTGTGGTGTCTTAATTACTATTTGTCATCATATTGTGTATTTCAAAGAACTGTTACAACTATGGTAAGGAAAGGCACCGGGGAGACTCTCGGGAGCTCTCAGAACACGATATGTCACCTTATTCCCTAAAATAAAAAACATGAGTTTCTTGCCAGGATTGAAGATACATGACCTCACCATTTAGAAAGAGGCTTAAAACCCACTATCTATGCATGCTAAGGTGGCCAGGAGGAAAAACAAACAATAGACATAGACATGGGCTGTATATAGTTCCCATCTCCACCAAAATATAGCTACAAAATGGCTACATTTTAGTGATTTAACTTTTGTTTTTTATTTAAAATAAAGAGTTGGAAATGGAACAAGAAGCTTCTAAGTGGCTCCTGTTACGATTGCTACCCTCAACCACTACACTTTCACACAAACAATGCTTTCCAGATCATTTTCCCTTTCGAGTTTACAATTGGGAATCAGTAGTTTGCTTTAAAGTTCTTAAATCAGGCCTAACTCAGCCATAAGTAAACTTAAGGCTTTTTACAGGGTTAAGAGTACATATAACATTTGTTCCACAAAAAAGATGGAAAGGTTTAGCTGAAATAGGACAACCCTACCAATACTGTCTCTGAAGCTCTCCAAATTGAGCTTGTGCATATTCTCTTTTTAGTGCCACAACACACCTATTGCCATTTATTGTCCATGCTAGCCTCAAGTACAAAAAAGATTATCAGTTCCAGGCTACTCAAAATGGGTCCGTGTGTTTCAATAGTTTTACTGAACAGGAAATATCTATAAAAATGCAATTAATTTATTGCATTCATCCAGTAAATTTGCCTAAATATATTAACATATTATTTATGTTTTCTAAAGTTACATTGCTAGTAATTGCTCATGCCAAATAGGGGACTGCTGTTTTATTTCTTGGAATCATAATTCCACATAATTTCAGGATGATTTATTTTTCGTGCTGAGAAACAGCCTTTTGAATTCCACTAACACCTAGTGCATATGTAAGGCCAGCAACAGAAACAGAATGGCACAGAGAAAAAAGATGGGGCATGGAATGACAACTATCAGTCAAAATATGTAATTTTTATTATCTTGGGGTGTAATTTTTCCTTAGTAATTACAAAATTAGATCCATGATTCCAAGATAACTTTAGGCTCTGGCATATCAAATAGTAAAATATGAAATTCCATGCCAAGCGTTTCGTTATCAGTTTGTGATTCTACATGAAGGGAAGAAAATTTTAAAAAGGAGATTCACCATCTGTATACTATTCTGGTATGGGACACGTTTTCCTTTGTTAAGCAAGAGCAAAACAAAACAATATTGGCAAAAGTAGGCTTTGTGTATTAACAGACATGATGGGTAGGATCAATATCTTGGTTTCTTCTCCTCTTCCCCATCCAGAACATTAATTCATAGAAAAATCCTAAAATATTTACTCATATTTCAGTTCGGGGATTGAAATGGGCAAAAGACAAACCAGGATGGCTTTAACACAGAGCCCTATGTAGACAAGTAACCAAAAGCTAATAGCAGACAGCTGCAAGAAAGATAAACACAAGTGGCAGGAAGTTGTGTTTAAAGTGGGAGAGAACAGAGAAAATACTGGGAATCTTTAAAAGCTAGAGGCATTATAGCCATTCCTTTATTCCTTTTAGTCTTGGATGGAAGAGAGAATCTTGTTTTGTTCAGCCGTGTTTTTTTAAATCTGAATTGCTCTCCTGAATGTAATGTTTCAAATGCACAAACGAACAGTGATTTTCAAAAAGAAAAATAAAATTTCTCTATGCGTATCTAATTACACGCCATAGGTACAAATAAGGTATATTGCAGTCTGCTTGAAAGTTTTTTCTATTTGAAAGGGAAGTAGTTTGGACACTATTATTGACTCTGCCCAAACAAAAGGAATTCAAAAAGTTTAGGTTTAAGAGCTTTTAGGTTACTAAGGGACTTTTGGATTTAGTTTAACCATAGTGGCTCAACGATTAATGATGCTGAGCTTGTCAAGTGAAAAGCTGACAGTTCAGATTCGAGACTTGAGTGATACGTGACGGGGTGAACGCCCATTACTTGCTGCAGCTCCTGCCCACCTAGCAGTTCAAAAGCATGCAAATGGGGATAGATAAATAAGGGATTAATTGGGAAGGTAACAGCGTTCCGTGTGCTTCAGCATATAGTCATGCTGGACACATGATCATGTAACTTCTTTGGGTAACACTGGCTCCCTTGGCTAAGGAACGGAGATGAGCACTGCCCCCTGGAGTTGGACAGGGAACTGAACAAGGAAAATCTTTTATTTTGTGTTAGTTAACAATCTTCAGCAGATTGAATAGAGAAAGGTGTGCATGCACGTGTTCTAAATAGATGAGACTTAGGTACTTTTATTCTAATCATTCGTTCATCCTTGAAACAAATCAAAAGCACTGAATAGAGAAAGAAGCAAAAGTAATGTTGAAAAGCCTACGTATTTAATTGAAGATCTCCTTTGACCAGACTTAGAGAAAATTCTGACTCAGCAACAGATTTTGCATTTCATAAGTTTATTTGACAGAAAAAATCTCCTTGCTGTACATATCAAAAAAAATTAAATGCTTTTAAGAAATATGAAGAAACTTCTGTTCCCACCCTCCCTGATTTAGGGTTTCTCAGCTTCTTCTCAGCAAAATTTCAGTCACCTTCCCCCCCTAGAATGCCTGAATGCCCCTGTTCCAGTTCCAAACTTAACCCCTCATGACCTGGCTCAGCTGATCAATATGAAATAGTCTCTTTTGAGGGAGGAATAAAAAGGAAAAAGAGCACTGCATATTAAATTCGTTTTGTTCTGGGGGAGGAGGAGGAGCAGGAATAGTTTAACCCTCAAGTTTGCCACCACCAAGAATCGACTCCACTGTCACAGGCTACTGACAGAAACTGTCTGCTTTTCTTCAGAAAAGCTTGATAGAAACAGTGGGGAACAGAAGAAGGAGCTACTAAATAGCACTGCCTTCCATCTAATTCTGGGTTGGTAACATGCACTCCAACTTTTTATTACAGCCCTCCACCATTTCAAAGGGGGAGGGGGGATCTGAGAAACACTAAATCGAACAGATTAGATCACATATCCCTCTACTTCCCACCCACCCATTTGTGTGGTTTGTTTAAAAACCTTTTATGTCTAAATCAACAAAAATGAGACAGCTCTCTCAAAACACAGAAGTAAAGATTTTAGCTGCAAAATGCACAGGAAAAAAAATGCTCACTGGAGGGGGGGAATCAAATAAACATCACCAACTGTTGAAAGAAGAGGAAGAGGAGCATAGAGGTTGCAGATCCTGGTGGGTGTTGAGCAGAATGTCCAGGGACAAGGGGAATGTAGCTGCCGACAAATGGCGGGCAATAAAGACAGGGACAGTAAAAGAAAAAACTAATGAGAATATAAAGGTGATGGCAAATGAAGAGACCTCCACTCCCCCCCTCATGCAAACACACTGGTTTCCAGTGGACATCAGGAGGTGGGGGGGCTCCCACCTGGAACAGCACTGGAGGCTGGGGGTGGCGCAGTCTGTGGTTGCGAGGACAAGGACTTTCCGCTCTCCAAAAGGCTTACGGGGACCTTGGGGAGAAAAGGGAGGAGAAAAAATTAAGCAATGCAAAACAAGTTGGTAACCTTTTGTCAACTAACTGCTTAGTGATCAGTATAACTATCTACAAATATTTTAAAGTAGATTGTATTAAGGAAACATGACCACTGAAAAACAACTGGTACAAAGATCATGACTGAAGAGAAAAAAAGGAAATTCAAAGAGGGGGAAAAGTGTATATATTGAAATGTATAATGCCACGATTGGAACAATTTTAAGAGCACAATGTATTTCCAATGTACTAAGGATGAAAACAGATTAATATAATGACTTCCATATATTTAAAATCCACATATACAGAAGATAGAGAAATAAATTATAGCAAATTTCCTCAACAGTATGTAAAAGGCAAGTCTTCTCCTTTAATTCTCCAAGTTGAGGAAAGATAACCAATAATTACTAAAGTGGCAACTAGCACCAGAAACTACCACCTTCACCCATTACTGCCACTAATTACTGGCCTTTGGATACGGTCATTACAAAAGGAATCAACTACCCTTTGGAAATAACAACAGGAATATAAGGAATCTTTGATTTACAATCACAATTGACCCCAAAATTTATGTTGCTAAGTGAGAAACCCGTTAATTGAATTTGTCCCATTTAATGACTTTTCTTGCCACATTTGTTAAGTGAATCACTGCAGTTGTTAAAGTTAGTCACATGGTTGTTAAGTGAATCTGGTTTCCCAATTGACTTTGCTTATCAGAAGGTTGCAAAAGGGAATCACATGATCCTGGGACACTGCAATTGTCAGAAATATAAACCAGTTGTCAAGCATCCAAATGTAAACACCATAACCATAGGGATGCTGCAATGGTCATAAATGTGAAAAATGGTTATGTCACTTTTTTCAATGCTGTTGTAACTTTGAATGTTCACTAAACAAATTGTTGTAAGTGGAGGACTACCTGTATTTGCTCTTTTCCATAAAGAGAAAGAAAGTATCATTGAAGTCCTCTAAATTTTTATCATACCAGACTATTTTAAGAACCATAAAATATTATATATAAATTGTCACCTTCTCATTTTTGCTTCTCATCCCCTTTTCTCTCTGTGTGTATTTTTAGATTACAAGTGCAAGGGCAGAAAATGAGTGGAGTTTATTATGGAAGCTTATTATGTCAAGTCTTACAGATTTAAGAAGTCAGCTCTGATAAGTTTCAAGAGAACAAAGGAATAAATGCTTCATCTTTAGCTCTCTGGATCTCACCAAATCAATCAGGAAATGAAGCAGAGCATTTTCTGAAAATGGGATGTGTTCAGACTAAGGACTCCACTTTGTGTGATGACTCCTCCAGATGCTTCCCCAGATAGCAAGCTCAGAGGGAGACAAACCACTTCCAGGCATGTCTGGAGGGGAGTTGGTAAATGGCTCCAAGCAGCTGTGTAAGAGGGATTTGGCTCAAGTACAGCTGCGTCAAGACAGCCCTAAGGCTTCAGGTGGTGAAAATATGGAGCTGCTGCCAGTCAGTGATGAGGAAGAGGAACTGCCTTCTGCATCTCATCCAAGAACACGCAGGGCAGAGAAGGTCAGCCAGATTACTCGCAAGGAGAAAGCCTTGCCCTTCTGGATGGGCTGCACTGGAAGCTGGTTATTTAACACAACAGACAGATGGAAGTGATGCTAGGAACAATGTGTTCATTTCTTAGCTGTGTATTTTCTGCTTGTCGTGATTCTTGCCTCACTCTGGATTGACGCCTTGACTTGGATTGTGCCTTGTGAACCCTCTTGTATTATGGATTTAATTTTGTCTGGTGGGTTTATTTTGATTAGGAATCTTTCAAATGCCTTGTGGACTCATTGGCCATTTGTCTGTGGATTAGCATTGCTCTGCTTGTGGCTGGGCTTAACTGGTACAGTTCTGGGTTTTTGGTGAAGGCAGTTGTGGGGGAAATATTCATAAACACATTAAACCAGTGAGAGCAGGACAGCACACTTTGAAATTAACAGAGTCCCCAGCTGCCTTAGGTTGGCAAGAGAGCTTAAATTTCAGAGAGCAAGTGGATAAGAAACATAGTGTGTATAGTAACAAATTAGCCATTTACTAGAAGAGAAATTAGCAAGGATAACCCTCTTTGACTTCCAGTCTAACCAAGGACATTCTATCCATCATTATCTCATCTTAGCTTCGTCTTTTTCAGACAGGCCCACTAAGCAAATAATGCTCATGGAAATAAAGATGATACTGGTGCTCTGGCAATTTATTTGAAGCAAACTGTTTATTTATATCTAGATGTAAGTGAGAAGAATTCACAGACTTCAAGCTGGAGATTTTAGGATTAAAGACACTAGCACAATTTCACCATACCTTCAGGAAATGAGTAGGAACACAGTGTCAGAAATAACAAAACTATAGTAAGTACAGTCAAGTCAATTGAATCGTTACATTTAATAGGACTTTTAGCAATTGTTAGGTATTTCTAAAACTAGCAAGTCATGCTCGTTACCTTGAAGTTCTGCGACGAGGAGCTCGGGGACTGGGAGATTTGCGTCGCCGTTTTCGCCCTGGAGACCTGCTGATGCTTCGTCTGTTTCTCTGCAGGGACCTCTCCCTAGATCTGTCTCTGCATAGAGAATTAAGGGTATGAAACTGACTTAGATTCAATGTTAAATGTATTCTGAACTAATCCTAAACAATTTCTCAGCCAAGGGAAGTAAGACTTGCTGAAGAGACTTACCTACGTCGATCCCTTGGAGCAGAGGGCGGTTGGGCAGGAGGGGAAATCTGACGCCGTTCTGCTGGGGAGTAGCTCAGAGAGCGGGAATCTCTCAACGAATCAATTGGTTTTCTAGGGCTGCGTGACCTTGCGATAGAAAGAGCCAGTGGTTTTAAAAAAATGATCAGAAATGGAAAAAGACACTAACTGGAGAAATGGATTGAAGATGAAGGATTGGCAGAGATAGCAAATGTAATTGCATTAATTAGGGGAAAGAATATAAATAATTTGTGTCCGCCTGGAACCTTTTTGGGACTTTATACTCAAGAGAAAAAATAAATAAATTTTCATTTTAGATTTTGACAATTAAGTAGTTCACTATTAATAGAAACAGTAAAAAAGTTGATATTATAATTGTATTATGTATCTCACTGTAATGAAAAAAATCTGGGAGTCACTGCTTTTTATTTCTTCCTTTTCTTTTACTTTCACTTTATCTATCTTTTCTTTTTCCCTTCCTCCTTTTTTCTGTTTTTATTTGTATTTTATATTAATATTTTTAATTAAAATATTGTAAATATGAGAAACACTACTCTAAAAAAAAGAGGACCATCAAAAACAGTATAAAGAATTTTCCCTCTGTGTCCATAGGAGAACATGGCAAAAGAAGATACTGTAATGAAAATACTATCAGTTATAAGCTGCAACATTCTTAACAAATATTTTTAAAGTAATATTTTGCAATTTTTTAAAAGTACTTTGAGGTACAGCCAACCACGTACAGTCCTATTGTAACTGATACACCTCTACCCAAAATAGCTAGTGCCACAAATCTTTCACAGCTCTTTTAGCATTTGGCAGTCTTCTTGGACTATTTCCCCAAGATCTCATGGCATTTGTACTAAGCATGTTATGCCAGAAGCCATTCTAAACATTCAGCAAACAGGACAAACTATCTTCTTAGGGTGCCAAGTCAAGGAAGGGAAGGGAAGATCTAGTTCACCTCCAAACTTCAACAACACTGTCAATAAGGAATCGAACTCTGAGCCTCAGGTGCAAAGGATTCATTAGCAGAATACTTACTTTCTCTTCTCTGGAGATGGTTTCTTCTTCAGGGGGCCCTTCACCACTGCCTGGAGTCCTGTTTTAGGCAATGGCGTGGAGGAGGACGAAGATGATGAAGAGGAGGAAGATGAGGAAGAGGAAGAGGCTGAAGAAGATGAGGACGAAGAAGAGGAAGAGCTGCTGCTTGTACTGCTTGAGCTTTGAGAACGGCACTTACGTTTGCCCATTTCTAGAGGTTGCTCATCACTTTTTGTCTCTTTCAGCACTGGGCTTGGTGGCCTTTATGAGAAAAGTAAAGGGAAGAGGGTATAATTAAAGATTGGGTGGCAGCAACTGAGGAAAGTAGGTTCTGCCAGGTTAATTAAAGAAACTCACATTTCTGAATGGGCACAGAAACTTCCAGCTCATGTTGTTTATGGTAAAAGTCCAGGGAAACAACTGATTTGAATCTTTTAAAAGTTTTTCTTAGCAACATATTCAGCCTTTTATCAGTCACAAAATAGTTATAAAAGGAAACCTTATGCGTCACAAAATGACAGCTTTGATTAGAATAAGCAGTGGAAAATGCCACAAAGAAAAGTAACATTGTTACTTCTTACCACACTAATCCTCCACCTTATTTTTTTTCTTTTTTTCCTTACATGTATAGGTATTTCAAACCAAGCGCCACATTGCAGCCTCCTTCCAGATATGCTCCTGAGGTTTATGAGAAGCATAGAAACATTACTGGAAATAAAGTAAAATTGAAACTGATAACATTTTGTAACACACTACTTTCTTTTTCTTTAATTAAAAAAAATCTATCATGCTAGGAACTCAGAAGCTTAGGCTTTCAACTGATAAAGACTACTGCTACTTCATGGAGACTCATTTCCAAGGAAGCAGAGATGAGTCACTTGTATTAACAGATCCAGAATTTAGGCTACTCTTGCAAACAAAAAGTAATCATGACTAAACAGCTTTCCAAGCAGCCAAGGATTCAAAATAGAAGAATGTTTTAATGACAGGTTCTATCAAGCTCTCTTGCTATCCCATTAATTCTCTAGCCATTTCCTTGCTCTGCTATTCCAAGTCTTCAAAAAAAAACCAACCCAACCCTAATTCTCCACACTATTATCTTGAAAGCAGAATTATAAAAGTTACAAAAGCCAAGACTGCATTTAGATTCTGTTAAATATATATTTTGCAAAGAGTATCATCCATTTTTTGCAGGCATACTCTGATGCAGTACAACTCTACAAAACCTGATATAGATAATACTGAGCAAAATTAGATTCTCTAAGAATGTACAGTACAGTATCTATTAGTCATACCCAGTAAAATAAGCAAACGCAGCCTCTGGTGGACAAAGGCCATCATTACAATCTTTCAAAAGTATGACCAATGAAGAAGCATTTCTGAAAGGTCTACTCTACACAGTATCAAGTCTACACACTACATATTGAACAGTCACTTGGTTGATATGGGCAGCTATAAAAAAATTGAAGAAAAAACCAAACATATGAAGAGATGAATAAAAACTTACGTTTCAATTGGCAGTTATTAATATGAGAACCGAGGAAAATAGATGCTGGAAGATATACACAGTGACCAGGCTCAGTAGTACAGTCAGCTGCATGGACACTGGCAAGTTTTGGATGTCCCCATGTACGGAGTGTCAAGTGGCTATCCCTCATACCAGACTAGCCATGTTCCTCATCTGGCTCCTATTCTCTGAAATCATCTATCACCAGAAATTGTCTTAGACTCAAGAGCGACTTCGTTGCTCCTTGAGCTGTTTCCCTCCCGTATCACAGCCAAGCAGAAATATAGAGCTCATTGGCCCTTTTGTATTGGCTCATATAGGAGACCAGATTAGAATTCAATTGACGCAAGAGTTCAATCAAAACTTCATTTTTTAAATGTAGCAATACTAGAAACAAAAACATTGGTTGCGTTATACACGCCTGTATCTATTTTATATATTTGCACAGAATATCTGAGACAATGTTTACAGACTATGGGTATGCGCAACATCTTTTTATGGCAGAGATGTCATTCCGGAGACTGGGATTAGAAGGGATATAAGACATGAATAAAATGAGTGAATGTGCATATATACATTCTAACTGACCATGAATAAACTGGATGTTGGTATTACCAGGCAGTGACTGCAAGTGGTTTATCAGACATGGGAGGGAAAAAGGGATTATTAAGAAGAAAGGTTCTTACTGTTTCGGTTCAATCTCAACCTCAAGATCCTTTGTTGCTTGGTCATGGGGACTGGACTCAGATGAGCTGGACTCAGAATCAGAAGTTGAAGAAGATGAGGATGAGGAGGAAGATGAGGATGTTGATGAACTAGTAGATGAAGCAGATGAACTTCTCTTTGCCTTCGAAGGGGCAGGGGGTGGAGGAGAGGGAAGATCAAGTTGTAGGACTGTGGGACAGCTGCTCCTGGTGTCATCCTCCATGGCGACAGAAGACAACTGCGACTCGGCCTCAAGGGTAGGTAAGTGCCCCTCAGACCTGTCTGCTACTTTTCCTTCAGATACAATCTCTTCTTCTTTGGGGGACGGCACTAGGACAGAAATCAATGCTGGTAAGGGGCTTGAAGAAGCAGAGGAGGAGGAGGAAGCAGAGGAGGAGGAGGAACGGGACGACAATTTAGCTTTTACAGGAGAGAGGGAGCCTGCATGAGAACTGCTTCTCCCTGACAAAGATGCACCAACTCCTGCATCATCTTTCATTATAGCTTGGTGCATGCTCTGATTCCTATCTCCTGGGCTGTTTCGGAGGGCTATGGAATCACCATTCTTTGATACTGGAGGCAAGTCATGTAGCATAGATGGATCAGGAGAGAGGGCTTTTCGCAATTTAGGAGATTCCTCACAAGGTGGAGTTAAAGCGCAAGGAATGGCAATGTTGCTTTTGCTATGCCACAGAGAAGAGCTTGTTGGCTTCTCTTGGAGGTCAGACTTGGGATATCTCTCTAGAACAGGAGGAGAGCGAGACTTTCTTCCTGGAGATGTGCAGGCTTCCTGGGAGCCTGATCTGGAATGCTTCCTCACAGGAGATGACTGACAATCAGGGGATACTCTGGACCCAGTGCCTTTATAGGATGCTGTTACACGTGACGCATCTAATCTGGGAGGTGAACGGGATGCATTTCGACTTGTTGCAGTCCTCTCTGGGGACAATGGCAACATCTGTACTGGTGATTGGGAATGACCTCTGTGCAGTAGTTTAGATTTCTCCTGACGAGAAGAGGATCTTGAGCGGCTTCTAGCTGGAGAGGAAATTGACCGTTCCCTCTGCAACAAACCCCGAGATTTATCTCGTCGCCTGGAGAGTGAACGGGAGCGACTCCTCCAGGAGGTAGAGCCAGATCTTCCTTGTCGCAAAGAAGGTCTGGGCCTGTCACCATAGGATGATGACACAGACCGATATGGATGTGTGCTGGTGCTTGACTTCTCTCTGGAGAGTGATCTGGACCGTCCTCGTCTTGGAGGTGTTTGAGATTTGCGCCTAGGACTCACTGGTGATATAGATCTCCGTCTTCTTGTAACTGGTGTTCTAGATTTTTCTCTTGATCTACGTCGTCGTGGAGGGGTTCTCGATTTCCTTCTAGGTCTTGGAGATGACCCAGCTCTGCAGTGATGTCGGAGTGGTGTTCTGGATTTTATTTGTGACCTTGGGGATGACCCAGATCTACGTCGTCTGGGAGGTGTTCTAGACTTTATTCTGGGTCTAGGAGATGAGCCAGACCTACGTCGTCTTGGAGGTGTTCTGGACTTCAACTTAGGTCTTGGTGGAGACCTGCCACGCTTTGGGGGACTTCTGGATTTTGGTCTAGATTTAGGTGGTGACCTTGATGTTCGCCGTCTTGGAGGTGTTTTTGATTTTATTCTTGGTCTGAGCGGTGACACAGATCTGCTCTCAGATTTCTCTTTCCATTCTGGGGAAGAATCTGAACTGCTCTCACTAGACTGTATTTTTGGCTTCTCTTTAGTTCCAGGATAAGAACCTGATCTACTTCTTCGAGATGCCTCTTTAAAAGACCCTTTCTTCTCTAAAGGTGATCTGGGCCCCATCACTGCAGCTTTAGAAGTTTCTCTTATTTCTGGAGAAGATCCAGGTCTATTGTGCTTAACACTTGGAAATGTGCTGTTCTCTGGTTCTGGAGAATATACTTTGCCTTGCATTGGGGACGAAACTGATTTATTCTTGTTGATTGACAATCCTGCAGAGCGACTAAGTCTGGGAGGTGACTGAGATTTATCATCTTCTGGAGATGTTGATGAAGAAGTAGAAGAGGAAGAAGAGGAGGAGGAGGAAGAAGAGGAGGAGGAAGACGACGAAGAGGAAGATCCAGATCTACTTCGCCTTGATGGAATATCTGTTTTTTTAAGTACTGGTGAAGACTCAGGCGGCATTTGTTTTGAGGAAGATTGCAATTTTTCTTTTCCAGAGAGAGATGAACCTGATTTACTCTTTTGGCATGGAAGTGAAGTACTTTCCATTACTGCCATAGGACTGGATTTTTTGGGACCTGGAGAAGATCCGGATTTTGTTTTAACTTCTTGGAATTTCTTTTGCTTTGGAGGAGTTTTGGATTTGCCATTTAGTTCAGGAGATTGTCTGGATTCACTTCTCCTGGAGGGAGATTTCTCTTGTGCTGCCTGAGGGGACTGTCCACATCTGTCTTGCTTCAAAGGTGAAGATTTTGTCATCTCAGGAGAGTATCTTGACTTGGTCCTAGTAGGTGATCTTGACTGTTCTTTGGTCACTGGAGAAGAGCCAGATGTGCTTTGCCTTGGAGATGACTTAGTCTTCTTTAACTCCAGAGAATCGTTTTTGCATTTATCCTGTGGTGAAGAAGATTTCTGCTTAATTTCTAATGAAGATCCAGATGCAATTGGTCTTAGAGGAGAAAGTGATGTCTCTCTCAAAGCTGGAGGTGATCTAGACTTGCTCTGCCTTCGGTGCGGGGATCTAGGTTTTTCTTTTGTTCCTACAGATCTTCCAACTCTGCTTTGCTGTAGTGGAGATTCAGACTTTGATTCAGAAGCTGCTCGCCTTATTGGCGATAAGGAGTTTTCCTTTGCTGATGATTGACTGGAACTAGACCGACTTTGCCTTGGAGATGATCCCATTTCCTTTTTCAGCATCGGGGATGATCCTGCCCTTGGCTTTGTTTTCACTTCTGGAGAAGACTCAGATCTGTTTCGCCTTCTTGGTAATCTTGTCTCTGGTTCTGGAGAAGACCCAGATATACTATGTCTTGAAGGAGACTCTGATTTCTTTCGCAGTGCTGGAGAGGAACCAGATCGACTTCTCTTTGAAGTGCTTCTAGCTTTTTCTTCAGCTGCTGAAGAAACATCAGACTTCCTTATAAGCCTTGGAGATGAACCACAACTGCTCTGAGGGGACAACCTGGTTTTGTTTTTGAGTGGTGGAGGTGACCTGGATTGGCTACGCCTAGTAGGTGATCTAGATTTCTTTTTTGGTGTCGGAGAAGAACCAGATCTACTTCGCCTGACACTTAATCTAGATTTCTTTTTTATTCTTGGAGAACTAGAACGACTGCGCCTTGGAGGTGTTCTTGATCTTTTCTTCCTTGACCTTGGAGAAGAACCTGAACGACTCCTTCTTGGAGACAACCGAGTTTTCTTTTTAGCTTTCGGAAGTGATCCAGACCGACTACGTCTGGGAGATACTCTTAACTTTCTTGATTCAGGAGAGGAACCAGAAAGACTACGTCTTAGCACCTTTCTAGATCTTTCCCTCATTCTTGTAGATGAATCTGATCGACTTCTCCTAGAAGTAATTCTGGAAACTTTCCGATCTGGAGATGACACAGATCTGCTTCGTCTGGCTGAAATCAAGGATTTCTCTCTTCTTGGAGATGAACTTGATCTTCCCCTCCTGGGAGGTGTCCTAGTTCTAGATCTGCCCCTTCTCGGTTGTGTTCTGGAGCGGGATCTTGCTCGCCTGGGTAGACTTCTTGATCTAGATCTGCCTCTTCTTGGTGTTCTTGAACGTGACCTCCCTCTTCTTGGTGGTGTTCGTGATCTGCCCCATCTTCCACTGTTTCTGCTTCTAGACCATCCATGCCTTTGAGGAGTTCTAGAACGAGACCAACCACGCCTTTGAGGTGTACGGGATCGACCCCATCTGGGTGGTGTACGAGAACGTGATCTACCCCATCGCTGAGGTGTTCTTGAACGGCCTCGCCACTGGGGAGTTCGAGAACGTCCCCTTCGCAAAGGAGTACGTGAACGGGATCGAGCACGTCTCTGAGAACGAGATCTGCCCCTTCTTGGTGGGGTACGTGTACGTGATCTAACTCTCTTAGGTGGAGTCCGGGACCGCGATCTACCTCTACGTGTAGTGGGTGTTTGAGAGAGAGATTTGTCCCTCCGACTAGCTCTTGATTTGGAGCCTTTAGCTGGTGGGGTGCTGGATGGTTCACGTCGAGATGTCTTAGAAGACTGCTTTTGCCCAGAACGAGAGATTTCAGGGGATGAGCTAGATTTCTCTCGCTGGGTAGAGGCTTTATCTTTGTCTTGTCTTTTGGGAAGGATCTCTGGAGAACAGTTGCGAGAAACTGGAGCAGGTTTAGTTGATGGGGAAGGAGAAGAGGAGGAAGAGGAGGAGCAACTACCACTCTCTGAAGGAGAGGGGGAGCGCTGAGGTGTAGAGTCCTCACAAGGCATCTTCTTCAATTTGGTCTCAACAGCCTTAGAAGTAGATGAGGAAGCTGTAAGCTCCTCCTTGCTATCAGGAGAAATCTTAGCCTTGGATGGTGGAAGAGTCCCATTACGATCGTCTGACTGTTTCTTAGCAGATGGAGAGGAACAGGAAGGAGACCTCTTCTCTTTAGAAGTGGGACGCTTTTCTCGAGAATGATCATTTAGCACAGGAGAATGATGCATGCCCTTTGGATCATGCTCAAGTAAGGGGGTGGATTTTCGACCCCCATGCCGAGCAGACTTTCTATCCTTGTCTCTTTCTTTCTCTTTGGCAGGAGATGAAGGACTTGGAGAATGCTGAAAGGTCTCATGTACTGGAGAATGCTTGGATAATTTCTAAAAAGGAATATAAAAAACAGTAACTAGAACTATCCTTTAGAAAAGCAAAAAGGCTCAGCAGCCAGCTCCCAACTATATTACAAGCATTTTGAAAGTGAAAAGATCACTAGGGTTGTAGTTTAATCCTAAACAACTCATTAATTAGCTGTCATTTTACAACAGCATTTCCCAACCTGGGTGACTTTGTGTGGACTTCAACTCCCAGAATGCTTAGCAATGGTATATTCAGTGGAAAATTCTGAGGGTAAAAGTCTACACATAGCAAAATGTTGGACACACTATTTAACAAACTATAATTAGATTTTAAGTTTGCGGAACACTGCTTTAATATATTAAAAGAACAACTTAGAACCCATCATTTCTCCTCTCCAATTTTAATCAACCAGTCAGTATTCCTAAGTCTTTTTGTTCCAAGTGACTTTATTTATGTAAATGTTTCTCTTTCCCAATGCATATATTATTCTTTACCTCCCGCTTTTCTCTGCTTTCTCGAGGACTTGTGCTCCTGCCTCGCTGGACAGGCTCAGCAGAAGATGAACACTCTTTTTCTCCTAAATTTTTAGAAACCACTTCGGTGCCCTGTTTTCGTGAACTCGACGGAGACTTGCTCTGCCGTCTAAAGAAGCTCCTTTTTTGAACAATGGGGCTGCCTGATCTGTAAATGAATAATGATTAGAAAGTTAATCCACAAGAGTCTGCCCAAGTTTAATAGCTACTTACAAGACACAGAACCAAATTGTACCTGCTATGAGAAGCATCTGATGAGGAAGAGCCATCTGGGGAGGAAGAGCGATCCCGACGGTCTTTCTGAGATGCAGACTCACTGGTGGACCTGAGAGTTAATGAGAAACAGTTGACTGCAAAAAAGATCAATTTTAGTTGCACAGCACAGGTAGAATAGGTGGTTTTTACCTCTTCCGTTTCTTTTCCTTGGATTTGTGTTTGCTCCTGGGACTTGGAGATCTGGGGGGAAAAGTTTGTTTTGAATCATTCTTGAACAGTAACGTATGCAGTTACTGTTTCTCCCTCTGTTTCTTTCATATCCTTCAAAGGACATCTATTCTAGCAATATCCAATAATAACTGTCCCTAACACACCAACTCCAAATTCAGTCAGAATGTGAAATTTAGATATACACACGCAGCTTACAAACACTGCAGAATACATGGGATCACACATCTGCTGCCTACAAAATCTTAAAGCAGCCTCTTTTCCCTAAGATCAGGATCCCATATAGACACCATTGTTTTAAGATGTTGAAAACAAGTGCTACATTTGCAACTCTCACACATTCTAAGGCACCTTTGGAAATTAGACCTGTGGAGCCCTAAATTATTGAAGTTAATTCATCCTAGCTTAGGTGATTCTGAGAATAAGTAAACAGAAAGAACCACCACTTTCTACATCCAAACATTTTTAAAATGGCTAATGGTTATTAAGACTCACCTATGCTTCCTTTTCTTTGATTCTGATCTAGAATAAAAAAAAGAACAGATGTTGCAGATGTTTTTAATTATAATTTCCATCAGTGGCATTAGTGTGTCTAATGAACACGAATTATAGAATTTGTGTTCAGCACCAGATTTCCTGTTCCAATATTAGACTTTATTCCCAAGTTACCAGAAAACTGATGTCATGCCCAATAACTTTAGGAAGGCAAGGCTGATGTTCAAAATTGATGCTGGATTACAAATGTGAATTCTGCCCATGACTCCCATCGAAAAGGGTTTTAAGCAGATTTCTGGAAAAGTAAATGCAGCATACAGAGTGAGAAATACAAGCCTATCAGATAGCATGCCCCTAATTTTTACACAATCACTTTATACCACAGAAAACAAGATTGCAAGAATGCAAAATATATATATTTGAAAATAGCACTAGAAAATAGTAAATCATTGTCATAATTAAAACATGATGTCTATAAAATCTAATCCTCACACTAGGAAGCCAGTCATTTTTACCTCCCTACAATCCCATTACCTGTGTTTCTTTTTCTTTGAGCTTTTTTTCCTTTCTCTTCGAGAAGGTGATCTGCTCTCAGACCTTGAAAAGCCAAAAGGGCAAGATACATTTTCTGAGAAACTTTAAAATATAAGAGTTTCTTTTCTTACTTCTAAATCTAAATTCCCCCCTCCCCGACTGAATCTAATGAATCTGAAAAAAGAATTCAAGTGTCTTGGGCTCACCCACCCACCTATCTCTGCCCTTCTTCTTTTTCTTCTTCTTTTGTTTTGGAGATGGTGACCTGGAACTGCTAGAGTCTTTAATAAGACTGAGGAGACAAAATCCAAATAATAAATAAAATTACAGATGTCAATTCACAATATTCTACATAAGCAGCAACCTATTATAAATCCTATCTTTCAGTACTTTTTCTTACAAAAATATATCTCACAGGCACAAAAGTCAAATATACACAAATTCTAATTAAAAATGGAAATCAATCATGAATTATCTAATAATTAAAGGGGTTTCATTAAGATATAATATTACTGCCCATGTGCAATGCTTGTTTAATATTCCCTCCATTTCATGTACTTTATTTGAATTTCTCTTTTTAAAGTCTCTTAAAAGCTCGCTGTGTTGTTCTTTTTTTACTGTAGAGACATAACCAGAGCTATCTTATCACCTCTTTTTGCTTATTTACTTCCTCTTACCTATATTGCTTCTGCTGCTCTTGCTGTTGTTTTGCCATTGCAGCTGTTGCTGCCTCCTTGGCCCTGCGGTTGGGGTCAAAAGAGCTGCCATCCACATAACTATCACTGATCCCAAAAGCAGCTCGCAGCCTCTCATTCTTCTTTTCATTGGCCTCAGCCAACTGATGAGTCTCTGTAATACTGGAAAAGAAAAGTAATAGTTAATAGAACAAATATATCATAATACAAGGATTCTATCAATAAGCATATTGAAAGACAGCATATTTTTTAGAACAACAGTTTATCTTAAGATGAAAAGTAGCTATCATAACAAAACTACATAAAATCCACAAATGCCTTATTTACCTAGACTTCTGCTGTTGTTCCCCCTCTTTGACAACTGCCACATCTTTTTCTAGAAGCATCATCCGAAAAGTGGCCACTTTCTCCTGAATCTCTCCTTCTCCATACCTATTGCATGCATCAGAACAGAATTTAGTGGGTTACAAAGAGATGTTCAATTTAAAAGCTAAATCACTCCAATGAGTTATGAAAATATTCCTAAAATGCATGGATTATAAAATATCCAAGAATTCACCTTACAGAAAGTACATAGCTTACTTAGCATAGAATATTGATTAAAACCAAAATGGAAACAAAAGTTTTAGCTCAAATTCTGCTTCTATTTGGACTCTTTTAGAACATCTTCACAAATCATTCAGTCTCCTAAGCCTTCTGGCCATTAATCTCTGAAAAACGTGGCCAATAATAGCCTATCTTACTGGACTATTATTCTATGTATTACTATTACTGCATACTACTACCATGAATTTCTATATAATATTCAAAAATGGTTTACAATATTAGGCATTGTTAGTACAATACATATTATTTTCAACCATTTTCATTTCTAGTATATCGCAAATCTGATTACTCAAATTTTAAAAGACTTGTAATAACCAAAGTTCTACTAAGTATGTAAAAATTTTATTCTTAAATTTTGATAAAGAAATGTTTTCTGAACAAATTCCACTGCTCAAAATGAAAACTGAACATAAAAAAACATACAGCTAACATCCCAATACTGTATTCCTTTACCCAATACATAGA
Source organism: Thamnophis sirtalis (assembly GCF_051295495.1). Classification (NCBI taxonomy): domain Eukaryota; kingdom Metazoa; phylum Chordata; class Lepidosauria; order Squamata; family Natricidae; genus Thamnophis; species Thamnophis sirtalis. The sequence continues at coordinate 114,342,305 of NW_028261384.1, forward strand.
TATTATATTTACAATACTTGTTCTGCTCATAATTTCAAACAAATAATAAATGATAAATAATAATCTGTGTCAAAGCCCAGAAGGGAGAAATTTTGGATGCAAAGAGTACTGATCATATCATTACCAAATCTGTATATTCTAATAACACTGTTCGTTTATTTGCTCCTACTAGTTGACTTATTATTCTCACTGCTCTTCTCAATCATCCGGATGTCTTGAAAATGTCTTAGCTTTGACCATCCTGTAACAACTCACCCTTGCTCTTCCATGAGCTCAGCCAGTTCTAAGCATTTCAATTCAACCTTCCTTTTGCGCTCGTGATCCAGGATGTCCTGGTTGGGTTTTTTAACCAAAGATGACTCCAGTTTCCTCAGCTCCTCTTCTGACTTGTAGTCAGTCCGATCCTTCTTGTGACGCACTGCCGAGAGGTTCCGTTGCACGTAACCGTTGGTGCCACTGCCCCGGGGAGTGGGGAGTCCTATCCCATTGTACATGGCTCTCACAGACTAGCACCTTTGGTGCCTGATACTTAAAGACAGTATAGAAGAGCAGAAGAAAAAGCAAAAGAAAACTTTTTTCACATCACCATATGGATATATCCACCATCTGCAATCAAGACTGCAGTCTTTTTTAATGAACTGATTACTTTTCCTTTTTGTTAAAAGTGCCTTATTCTCAAATCCATTTCATGTCCCAGACAGTTACACATTTTATCACTCTCTCTTATTCTTCCTGGAAAATGCCTATTTTCTCCCTATTCATAATGTATACCTCACCACCAGATTCCATATTTTAATTTTCTTAACAGTGGGGCAGAATTTAATGGCACATGCTTTCCAAAGGAACCCTTTTATTAAATAATTTCATATGCTCTGCACAACTGCAACCACTCCCCAACTATTTATCAGCCTACAAATTTCACCCTTATTATCAAGATCTAAACACCTGGATTCAGATCTATTTTATCTTAATATATATCCTGTGCTCCAAGCATACATTTATTTTTTTAAAAAAAAACACCTTCTTTATATTATATACATATCTGGTTTATTTTCAATGGTCCCAGTTCAAAATCCCCTTCCCAATAAAGGAAGCAATCCTTACTGGGACTTACTTCAGAGTAAGAATTGGCCTGCACAATTCATCCACTAATCTTTTTATAAGCTTATCATAGAACACCCCCTCCCTTTTTTAAGGCTGAACAACCCTATAAAGCTACCCGCTATCCCCTAGATCCTTATCATTTACTAGTAATAATGATTTATACGGCATTATCCTTCTCCTTCCTTTACAGGATCCTGCTTTCTTTTCAAAAGCTGATTAAGTTTATGCCTTCTACTCTTTAAAAGCAAGCTCTCCAGTCCAGCTCAGTCAGCAAACAACATAAACACACATTTCCATGTCTTCTCTCTAGCAACATTATAACCGAAACAGCTTGATCGGTGTCTTTTTTTTAAAAAAAATCCTTAGACTAATCTAACAGTCTGGGTTTGGATGGTGGTCCCACATTTATACATATTAATCAGGCCCAAAAACTGATTTGGTTTTTTTTTTCTTTTTATTTAGCCAAAGGCTGGGTAGGTGTTGCCATCTGTTGTGACGTTTACTTCTTACCTTCCCTCCGAAAAGTCCCCAACCCTACCGACCTGTAAGGCCTAGCCAGCCCCCTATCCGAATTCCTTGCCGCCTCAGGCCCGATCTTCCTCCGTGGAAAGCATCCCAGCCTATTAGGCCTCCTCCCTCAAAGGCCCGCAGAGGCCCGCGATTCACCTTTACCCCTGGTGCTGCTTCGAGGGTCCTCCCTGCCTTCCGAACGCACGAAGGGCAAACTGGCTTGCCTCTTATTTCAGCACCCGTGTAAAGGCCACCCCACGTTACACGTACGTATACACACACCCCGTGCCAGAGGCAACTTCTACCCTGCCCCCTCCACCCGCAGACGTCTCCAGGCCTGCCCCGCCACCCCGGGCTCCAAGCTGCTGCTTCTTCACGTCCCTCTCCTCGCACAGCCCCACGTCCCCCGATCCCTCCTCTGCCTTTCGCCTGCGCCACTCGCTCGCTCACCCGACGCAGCAGCAGCAGCAGCCGCCGCGGCGCAGGCGGAGGGTGAGGGGAAGGGGGAGGGGGGGCAGGAGATAGCCTGGAACCTCCCCCCGTCCCCTCCAATTCGCTCTCGCCTGGAACCCTCTCCGCCCGTTGGCTTATGGGAAGTGAAGTTCGCAAAACGGCTTGGTAGGTCCTCCCTTCCCGCAGAGGACGAGAATAAAGACTACTCGTCCCGAGATGCCTTTCAAGCAGCACGAAGGTCGGCCGCCATTTCCTAAAGCGCTCTGGGGGGAGCGAGAAGGCAGCCACGGGACCGAATTTTCTCGGTTTCTCGTCTCGCTTCGCTCCGAGCTTTTCTCCCTGCCCTTTAGTCGCCTTCGCCTGACAGACAGACGCATACGCGGGACACTTTAGGAAACACAGCTCCAATCGCGGGGGGTTGGAAGAGGGAAAAGGGAATGTAAATATCCGTTCGTCCCGTCAGCCACCGCGCTGTTCTAAATTAGAATTGAAGGGGAGTGTAAATCTCGCGAGAATTTCAAAGCAGAGGACATGTGCGTTGTGTCTACGTTCCTGAAACGGTGTTCCTGTGAGAGTGGGTTTTCGGAGAATGCTGGGAATTATAGTTCACATACGCTTTTCCTGTCAAAGTTGTCGCCCCAGTAACTTTCATATGCGGACTACAGATTCCAGCTGGAATTGCGAACTCACTTCCTCAGTCAAAAAAAAGGAAGTAATTGTTTTCCTAGAGAGAATTCCCCGTAAAGCCCGATGGAAAACTTTTTTAAAATCTTCCGTACTGCTGCAGAGGGCGGATGAAAGCGAAAGCCATGCTGGTTATGTTTTCCCATCATGCACGGTCCTTCTTCCATTTTGTTTAAAAATATATGTGCTGTTTTCTGTTTCACGATGTGATACGTTTTGAAAAAAAGTGGTAGTATTAATTTTTAAAATCTGCGTTACCAAATATAAGGAGACCTGCTGGGAAATTTGATTTTTTTTTCTGTTAATAGGAAATGGATTCAGACTTCCCTAAGCTCCCAGAGGCCCCTCAACTCTTAACACATCAAAATATTCTAAACTGCCCAAGAGTTGCCAAGACAATGAAAAGACTTAATGGTGGAAATACAGAAGACGTCAAAATGTGGGATGGTTGTTCAGTCTCACAATAATACAGCAATTCATGTGTGCTAACTTTACTTAAAACTATTTTCAAGCTGCTATGCTCACATTACCTCATATCCTCAAACAAAATCCATTTGTGATATAATATAATGGGTGTGTTTGACCTAAACATGATTAAACTGGTATGCATCACTTGGCTCAACTCAGATTTTATGGAATTTCATGATATATTGAATTATTAACAAATCGCACAAGCTGTCTTTATCATTTTACCAAATGATTGGTTCCCTTGAGCTTGATACATCATGTTAATATAGCCAACTTTGAGAAATCCTTTCTATTTATTTACAGACTGGTTTCTGGCACTCATCTGAGAAAATGAGTATTGCATGTTGGAAAAAATGTCAAACTGGGTTCAATTCCAAGTGGAGAGAAAGACACTGGAAACATGGAAACTGCTTGGAAGAATGGTTTTAATGGTGAAGCAGAACCACATGGTTTGAGGTCCTGATGCGTGCAGCACGTGCATGCACAGTTCAATGAAAATTGTTCTGTGCATGTGCAGATGTCAAAAACAAGATGGCGGCAGCGACAGTGGCGACCAGAGAACCGGTTCAGGGATATGGCAGGCCTGAATCGCTGCCAGTTCCGGCAACCCAGGCCACCATACCACTACCACATATATACACGATATATTTATACTGTCTCTTGGGCTTTGAACCTGCTTCCTGTGAAAGGAATGTATTCCAATTAGTTGTCAGACTCCCATGTGGCCATGCATGGGTAACTTTGTAGGTTGTCCTGAGTCCCAGGCTTGGTTAAATCTTGCTGGGTGATGTAATGAAGGGACTTTGGGCAATTCCTACTCTGGCTTAATGGCTTTGTCCTGGTTTGGATCTTGAGTGAGGGCTAATCCTATCACCCTGGATCTGAAGGTCTTTTGTAGATAAAATGGCCCAGTCTTTTGTCTCGTAGATAAGCTAGCACCAAAATATCTGCTGGGGCTGAGTTTCTCTGTCTCTTAAGATTTCTATTTTTCTTTTAGGGGAAATATTTTGCCTTTTTAATATTTCCTAGAATATTTCATTTTTCTAAGAGAATAGCAGTAGCAATAGCAATAGCAGTAGACTTATATACCGCTTCATAGGCCTTTCAGGCCTCTCTAAGCGGTTTACAGAGAGTCAGCATATTGCCCCCAACAATCTGGCTCCTCATTTTACCCACCTCGGAAGGATGGAAGGCTGAGTCAACCCTGAGCCGGTGAGATTTGAACCGCTGACCTGCTGATCTAGCAGTAGCCTGCAGTGCTGCATTTAACCACTGCGCCACCTTGGCTAAGTGGGGTGCTAACTTTCTACACACACTTAAAGAAAAGGAAAACGGTATCTCCAGATGTCTATGTGGGTTCAGTTCCAAGGTGGAAGAAAGACACTGGAAACATGGAGACTGCTTGGAAAGATGGTTTAGTGGTGAACAGGACCACATGGGTTTGAAACCATATATTAAAGTCATATACACACATATACGAGCTTTCTGTTCCTGTACAAGAAATGTATCCCATTGGCTGCCAGACTCCCAGGGGGCAAAGGTCTTAGCTAACTTTATAGGCTGTCTGTGTCCCAGGCTTGGTTGAATCTTGCTGGGTGATGGGCAATTCCCTATTGTGGCTGAATGGCTTTTTCCTGAGGGATAATCCCATCATCTTGGAGCTGAGGTCTTTTATTTTGCGGATAGACTAGCCCAATCTTTTGTCAATGTAGATAAACTGGGACCAAAATACTGGCTGGGGGAACAGAGCTGGGGTATTTTGCTTCTGTTTCCTTTACGATTTTTTTATTTCTCTTAGGAGAAATATTCTGCCTTTTTAATATCTCTTAGAATATTTCATTTTTCTAGGAGAGGAGCGGTAGCTAACTTTTTAATATTTCCTAGCTAACTTTCTACAACAGTTTCAGTATATATTCATTAGAATAAAGTAGGATAGTAAAAAAGGTTTTTGCACAAAAAAAGAGAAAATACTCCTTGTAAAAACTGTTCTCTGGGAAGGGACTAATGACCCATCAAGCGAATTAATGACCCATCATGCAGTAATGGAGAACTGTACCAGGGAGCAAGGTGGTATGATAAATTGCAGGTCATGTCGGAGGTGATCTTATAAGCACATTCCTGTATCTAGTAAAATTGACCACAGACTATATTTGCTGGAACAAAATGGATATACCGTATTTTTCAGAGTACAACACATACTTTCCCCTCCTAAAAGAAGGTGAAAATGTAGGTGCGTCTTATACACTAAATGTAGCCAAAAACACAATGGTCAGCGGCAATCCCTGCAGCCTGGAACAGCTGATTGGGGGTATTCCAGTGGTGGGTTTCAAATTTTGTTAGAACCTATTCTGTAGGTGTGGCCTGCTTTGTGGGAGTGGCTTGTTGGCCATGTGACCGGGTGGGAGTGACTTATCGGCCATGTGACCAGGTGGGTATGGCCAACTTGTAAAATGTGGTGAAACTCACTTAACAACGCTCTAGCTTAGCAACCAAAATGTTGTCTCAGAAACTCTGGCATTTGAAGCACGCAAGTCTTAAAGCTGTCAAGTTAACAAGACCCTTGCAGCCCTAACCCTTTAGAAAAAAACCCCAGGGGTGTTCAAACTTGACAGCTTTAAGACTTGTGGACTTCAACTCCCAGAATTCCTCCTCTCACTCTTCATCTTGGGCTGGGGGAGGGAGCTGGAACCGGTTCTAAATGGCACTGTAGATTTGTGGAATCTCTTCTATAGAAGAGGTTAGAACTCGCAGGAACCCACCCCTGGGGTATTCCGAGAGGCTGATTCACCCGCTAATCAGCTGTTCAGGCTCAATCAGGCTGCAGTAATGTGCTGAAGCTGACCTGGCTGTTCACTATTTGCTGCAAGGATGTGTCAGAGTTGCAGCAGCAATCACATTGAGAAAGCACACATAAGTAACTGATTCAGCAGGATTCAATAACTTATCTTTATATATAACACATTAAGTAAATATACAATACCAAAAGCAAGTTTTCCAATGTGATAGTTCAGTAGAGGAAAGAAGTTTCTCTTCCAGTTTTAGTTTCAGATATTAGCACAACATGCAGTTTTACTACAGAACAAGCCACACCCTGGCTTCTTGCTCTCCTTCCAAACAGCCCTCAACTCTCTCACACACTGACAGGACACTAGCCAGATGAATACATGGATGCTGGTAGGCAGAGGCAGAATATTTGTTTTTCTTATTTTCCTCCCCCCAAATTAAGATGTGTTTTACACTCCGGTGCACCTTATAGTTCAAAAAATACGGTAATTGAAATTCACTTTTACAATACTTGAAGTACACCAGCACGTTAAAATCTCATAAATCAGCTAACTGGATATCTTTCAAGTAACTGATCTGCAGATTTTTTTTCAAAGGTTCCTGGGTATAAGGCAGATAATGGTAAAAGTATTCCCAGGATATTAAAGGCAAGTAGGGTCCCAGAGGCAACCTCTCCATATTAATATAAAGCATCCTGTAAGCCACCTTCCAAATGAATTCATCTACTATTTTGCACATTTCTGTCAGACAATTTGGTACTATTTTTGTATTTAAACTTGGATTTTTAATAAAAAGAAATGGTTATTCCTTCAGTGACTGAGTTCACAAATAAGCTATGGTTTCCTTAACAATGATAAGTGGAGTAAAAATGGTTGTTTGGATTTAGATAACTCACTCAATCAAAATCAAAGAAACTTATGATTTAAGGTGATGTCTGCCTCAATATCACCCAGTTAGCAACAGGATTTCATCAACTGAATTATCATTAATAAAAGTGAATTGTGGACTAAGTCATAGACGTAGTGCTATTGTGTAACTTCCACTGTCATTCCTCACAAGTGACATTTCCAACAATGAGGGAGGCATAATGCAAGAAGAAATCTAGACATACTGCTATTGTATAACTTCCACTGTCATTGGTGGGGTTTTTTTTTTGCACTCTGCAAACCTCCCCAAAACGATCCATTTTTCGTGAAAACGGGCCCATTTTTTCAAAAAAAAGGGGCATGAATAGCACTTAAGAGGCTTGTAGAGTGCTCCAGAGGGTTGGGGGTGGGACAAGCAAAAAACAGTCCTTTTTTTTTGTGAAAACGGGCCCATTTTTTGTCAAAAGGGGGCATAGATAGCCTTTGGGAAGCTTATAGAGTGTTGCTGGGAGGCAAAAATGGGCCATTTTTTGCTCATTTCTGTCCTCCATAGCCCCCTGAAAGCCTCCTACAAGCTATGCACGGCCAGTTTGGTAAAGGGGGTGGAATTTTGAGAGGCAAAAAATGCTGTATTCGGTGTATAAGATGCACCCAGATCTTCACCCTCTTTTTTGAGGGAAAAGGGTGCATCTTATATTTTGAAAATGTACGGTAAACATTCTACAAAGAAACATTCTGTAAGCCACTTTGCAAATGAATCAAATTCATCTATCTGCTCTAATTTATTGCTATTTATGTATAACCTGCAATTGTTCATTAGTGTTTCCTATCAGCAGTCTTGATATGATACATTAATTTTCAGGCCAATGCTGCATGATACAATTTGTCACACTGTAAATCTTCAGGTATTCAGCCAACAATGCATTGTTTAAATACAAAAATGCATGGACCTTCATGTTTCCAGGCAACACCTCAAGCATTTCTAATACATTTATCTATAAGTTTAATCAACCGAGGGGACATGATACATCTTGTCTTACTGCTCACAACGGGTTTAATAAACAATTGTTGGACAAATTATAACTTGGCAATATATGAGAATGCAGTGTTTTAGGACATGGCTAAGTTGCTATATGGCCATGATGGCGAACCTATGGCATGCATGTCACAGGTGGCATGCAGAGCCCTGTCTACCAGGTGTGCATGCGTGTCTCCCGCTGGCCAGCTGGTTTTCGGGTCACGGCTGTGCATGTGTGGCGTGTGGGATGTATGTTGGAGACATGTCTGCATATGTGGGTGATGGGGGGTTGTCCGTACCTGCACAGGAGGTGGGGCACACACGGGGCATCACATGTGGAAGTGCAGGGAGTGGGGGAGCACAGGGGGGTCACATGCGCATGTGGGGGGGGAGCACATAGGGGTCACACATACATTGCATTATGAGTACACAGGCACGCAGTGATGAAAATGTTAGCCATCACTGCTATGTGGTGCCCATAAATAGGAGAAGTGAGAGTCTTTTTCACAAAACTACAAGTGTGGGTGTATGTAAACATATTTTCACGTAGGATTTAAGATATTTTATATGAGAATCAAGCTTTCATAACAAGTAAGGAAGAAATAACTAATAGCAAATAACTACCAAACAGTTACCAAAATCGCTGAAATGATTCTAGAAAACAAGAAAAGAACTTTGCATTGCCTCCTATGATTATATAGAACATGATCCTTCTACATAGAGAAACTTGAGGAATATAATGACTTCACAAACATCTGGGTTAACAATGCAGAAGGAAAGCCTAAGATGACCAGACGTCCCAATTTTGGCAGGACAGTCACAATTTATAACAATTTGTCCCGTGTCCCGGGGCGTTTTTAAAAAGTCCCGATTTTCTGGCTTCATGTTGAAAGCCCAGTGGATTTGCTTAAGAAATCCTAACAAGGGCAAGACAAAAGACACTCTGTCTAAACCCTGTCTCTGTCTCAGTACTTTCATTGAAGATATTAAAACGTTAAAGCAAGAAAACAGACCCCCCCACGCCCCTTTTACCTCCTTTTATAAGAAAAAAATGACCCAGTCCCATAGAGCTCCAAGAAATACTTAGCTAGAGAAGTCGCGAGTGTTCCTTCCTGGATTTTCTGGAGGGGAGGGGCACGGAGGTTGGAGGTCAACTCGTATGGAAAAAATGGTGACAAAGTTTCTTTGAAAAATATTTTCCTGGGACTAATAATTTCACCATTTTAATTTGATCAGTTCTTTGTATTAACATCTACATCATTCTGGATTGACTTGGAGTGTCTGCCTGCTGGTAAGTGAGCCGGGTTTTTTTCTTTTATTTTTTTTAATGTATTTTAAAATAATATTTTATTTATTGTGCATAGGATTTTTTAAAATAGTTTTATTCTGTGTGGATTTTTTTTTAATTGTCTTAGAATATTTTTAAAAAGATTATATCCAAAATAAATTGAAGTGAAACCATTTTTAAAAATTCTATGCACAATACTTTGAAATATATTGTGCATAGAATTTTTTAAAATAGTTTTACTTCAATTTATTCTGTGTGAATAGTTTGAAATGTTTTACTTCAATTTATTCTGTGTGGATTCTTTTTGTTCTGCCCCGGGCAATGAGGTTCTGCTCGGGCAGCCAGTTAACTCCACGCTTGGGAATATCTTTCAGATCATGTTTATTGTCAGGAATCCTTAATAACAAAACTTACAGTTCAGTAATGAGGTTCTTCTGACTTTCCCTGATCTGTCCCTTCACGTAGTGTAAAAATACATTAATTCCTCTAACCCATGCTGCTGGTACAAAGCTGCTTCTGCTAGTGCTGACAGGGATTCAGTGAGTGCACAGTAATAAAACAATTTCCCGGGCAAAATATCCCACTGCCCAATCAGGGAGCACAGATGTGGTCACATGTTATGGGACTACATTTCCCACAAGATAGTTGCATTTCCCATGAGATAGCTGCTTAAAGGAGACAGCTTCTAATTTTTAAATTAGCTGTATACTGTTGGGGCAGCACACTACCCACCTGGAATTATAAATTCCACTATCAACTAACTTTTAACTAAAGATAAACAAAGGCATGGCATAAAAATGCAAACTGACTGCCTAACTAACTGAGATAGACAAGGCATAGCATCAAAACAGTGCTAACAATCATGTAAACACAAAGCATGCAAAGTTTGAGGTTCAATCTTCTAGCTCAGTCTTTTAGTTCATCATTACAGGGTGGAGCTTGTTGCACAAGTCCCATAGGCCATGAGTTCCCGTGGGCACAAGTCCCTTAGGCCACAAGTTCCAATACATGTATTTGGGAATGAAGTTCCCTGCTGGTTCTGGCCAGTCACCTGTCTTCTGGCTCAGTAAGATGGCTGGTGTAAGGGCAGTTGGTATTTCAGGATCCGAAAACTCTGGAACCAAGGGTTGAGAGTTGATGATGGCTGCACGCTCTACAACGAGGGTGGTGAAAATGATTACTGTTAAGCCCAACATGAGAGACTTCCGTCTGGAGAGTTGTTTGAAGCGAGTTGATTGGTGGGACTGGTTGACGGGTAGTTGTGTTGCTAGTTTCACCCTTCCCATGATGAGACTGATGTGGACATTGTTCTCCCCACCGTAGACGATGTGAACGTTGTTCTCCCCACCGTAGATCTTGATGTATCCTATAGCTGTTACCGCCTTCATTGTGGCGAAAGGCAAGGTGGTAACGTACTTGCGCTGGATAGGAACGCCTTGGAGACAACTCAGGGATTCTTGCCATACTGGCCGTTCTTGCTTCTGTTGGTTGTGCCGTTCGTTGCTGGACCACATGAAACATAAATAACTTTGATGGTTCTCTCTGACACGGAATAAGTTGAACATCTGCTGGATGTTGTCAGCTTCCTTTCTGGGCTGAATGAGCATGCTGAGTCGACTGTTGGTGAGGTTGGGACTTTTGAAGGGCACCTTATACAGAGAGAGACCTTGGGATTGCATGCTGGTATCAAAAAGTGCTCGAATCTGGTCTGGCTCTTGTGGCTGGCAGGTGAACTGCGCCTGCATCTCCAAAGCTTCTCAACGCACTCTAGTGGCTGGCAGGTGAACTGCGCCTGCATCTCCAAGCTTCTCAACGCACTCTAGTGGCTGGCAGGTGAACTGCGCCTGCATCTCCAAACTTCTCAACGCACTCTAGTGGCTGGCAGGTGAACTGCGCCTGCATCTCCAAAGCTTCTCAACGCACTCTAGTGGCTGGCAGGTGAACTGTGCCTGCATCTTCAAAGCTTCTCAACGCACTCTAGTGGCTGGCAGGTGAACTGCGCCTGCATCTCCAAACTTCTCAACGCACTCTAGTGGCTGGCAGGTGAACTGCGCCTGCATCTCCAAACTTCTCAACGCACTCTAGTGGCTGGCAGGTGAACTGCGCCTGCATCGCCAAGCTTTTCAACACACTCTAGTGGCTGGCAGGTGAACTGTGCCTGCATCTCCAAAGCTTCTCAACGCACTCTAGTGGCTGGCAGGTGAACTGCGCCTGCATCTCCAAAGCTTCTCAACGCACTCTAGTGGCTGGCAGGTGAACTGTGCCTGCATCTTCAAAGCTTCTCAACGCACTCTAGTGGCTGGCAGGTGAACTGCGCCTGCATCTCCAAACTTCTCAACGCACTCTAGTGGCTGGCAGGTGAACTGCGCCTGCATCTCCAAACTTCTCAACGCACTCTAGTGGCTGGCAGGTGAACTGCGCCTGCATCTTCAAAGCTTCTCAACGCACTCTAGTGGCTGGCAGGTGAACTGTGCCTGCATCTTTCTCAACGCACCCTAGTGGCTGACAAGTGAACTGTGGCTACATCTTCAAGTCTTGCAATGCAACCTAGTGGCCAAAGAAGGGAGTTGGACTCAAAAATCGACAACGCATACTAGACATTTTCTGAATTAATCCTAGTTATAGAACCTTTCTAACCATGACAGGAGGGTCAGACATGCCTGAACCCACCATAGTCTCAGAATTGGTCATCCAAAACTCAGAATCAAATGTCCAAGTATCAGAAAAGGCAGAAACACATCAAATAGCCTATGACCTAAGACAGCACATTACGCAGATTATGCGGCCAGACCTCTTGAAGGAATGGGACAGGGTTTATCGAAAACAGGAAAGTAGCTGGAAGCAGTTGCAGCATCTCTGCGACAAACTCGAAGACGATTTACCCCTAAAAAGCCTCCATTCTTTATGGAAAGATACAGACGAAATCTACGAGCTATGGAGATTTTATGGAAACCACCTCACTGATATCCAATTACAACTAAATGATGATGAAGAACTCCAGAAGAAAATGCTGCACATTCATATGTTAAACAAAGAGCGAAAAAAGCAGTTCCGATGCAGCAAAGACCTTATACAATCCAATCTGAAAAGGGAGACAGCCCCAGATGAGAAGGCTGAGTCTAAAACATCTCGACAGTCATATGTAGCTCCCTCTCATGCTTCCAAGAAAGCATCCTTATCCAATCCCAAGGACGAGAAGGCTGAGTCTAAAGCATCTCGACAGTCATATGTAGCTCACTCTCATGCTTCCAGGAAGCGTCCTTATCCTACCCCAAGGACACATCAGAAACAAATGCCATATCTGAAGTGTCTCATCGTTCGCGAGCACCATCTCAGGGGTCACATGCAGCCCCCTCTCATGCTTCTAAGAGGACATCCTCATCTAGCCCAAAAGTTACACAGGGAGAAAAGACTGCATCAGTGAAGTCTCATCGTTCACACACGACATCTCAACAGTCACACGCAGCTTCCTCCCACGCCTCCAGACAGGCCCCCTCTTTCCAATCAAAGGCAGGTAACAGCGTCTCACAGCAACCTTCCTGTTACAGCCAAAGGCCACGGATATCTGCAGCTGCAGAAGCACAAATAGAAGTTGAGGTGGCTGAGTTGGATCTAGAGTTTATACGAGAAGAGCAGCTGCTGAAGGAAAAGTCGGCAACCACGGCAGCAGAGAGGGCAGCTGCAGCAGCCAAAGCTCGGGCAGAGTTGGCAACCATGGAAGCAGAGAAAGCAACCGTAGCAACCAAAGCTTAGGTAGAGAAAGCAGCTGCAGACGCCAAAGCTCAGGCAGAGTTGGCAACCATGGAAGCAGAGAACGCAGCTGCAATAGCCAAACTTAAGGTTCAACTGGAATACCTTCCGCGCAACCAGGAAGCAAAAGAAAGACTAATGCGGGCCAAAGTTCTACAGATGAAGGCTAACTGTTCCTCCCTCGACGGCAGTCCTAGGAAGCTGGAAAAAGATAACCAGCACAAGCATGTGAAGGCCTACATGGATGACCCAAGTCCACCACAACAGGAACAAGGTGGAAAATCTCGATCTGGATCACGAGACACAATACTCGACAGTCTCATCAATGTCCAAAATGAAGAAACGCACGGAAGTGCACAGCTCCCACTGCCACCGTCACTAGAATGGGACAACCCACCAGATGATTGCAGTCAGATTGCGACACCAGAGGTAGCAAGCATCCCACCTCACCTGAAGCACACGAGTAACCACTCTCCTGTTCTAGATCCCAAAGCCGAAATCCTGCTCTTGCCAGGAACAGATTCCTCCAACGCTTTCACCCCTCAACAAGTGGTCATAGGTCCAAAGGACTCCCCATCCGCCCTCGAGACAGAACTTGGAAGGGGCATCTTTGGGATGGTGTATGTCGATCGACCTCAGGTCCCAACCCAGACAAACGTCTTCACAGCTTCCACTCTCAGCAATGGAAGAACATCCCACTTGAAACCATGCCAAGAACATTTCACGACCTCATCGATTGAGCCAGTTTTAGGAGCAACAGTGTTCCAGACCAGCAAAGAAGACAATGGCTTGGCCTTGTCAATAAAGAACAAAGAATGTGTGAGGTTCATGGTCAAGGAATTCCTACAGGAGGCCACCAAGATTTGGATGGCTCCAATACCTCTTTCCATACCAAGGCAACTTGATGAAGAATGCTGGCACCCACCATCCTTTAGAAAGTGCCAGCCACAAGAGCCAGACCAGATTCGAGCACTTTTTGATACCAGCGTGCAATCCCAAGGTCTCTCTCTGTATAAGGTGCCCTTCAAAAGTCCCAACCTTAGTCTTAGACTATTTAAAAAAAGATTCTATCCAAAATACAAAATACCAGCTGCAGGTATTCACTTAAGAACTGTGGCAAGAAAGGTGGTATAATGGGCTTAGTGACCAAAGTTACAATGGCATTGAAAAAAGTGACTGATGACCATTTTTCACACTTAGCGACCATTTTCACACTTAGCAACCGTTGCAGCATCCTCATGGTCACGCGATCAAAATTTAATGTTTGGCAACAGATTCGTATTTATGATGGTTTCAGTGTCCTGGGGTCATTTTAATTGCCTTTTGTGACCTTTTAACAAAGTCAAATGGGGAAACCAGATTCACTTATGTTACTAACTTATCAGCTGCAGTTATTCACTTAAGAGCTGTGGCAAGAAAGGTGGTATAGTGACCAAAGTTACAATGGCATTGAAAAAAGTGACTGATGACCATTTTTCACACTTAGCGACCATTTTCACACTTAACGACCGTTGCAGCATCCTCATGGTCACACGATCAAAATTTTGATGTTTGGCAACAGATTCGTATTTATGATGGTTTCAGTGTCCTGGGGTCATTTTAATTGCCTTTTGTGACCTTTTAGCAAAGTCAAATGGGGAAACCAAATTCACTTATGTTACTAACTTAAGTAACTTAAGCTGCAGTTATTCACTTAAGAACTGTGGCAAGAAAGGTGGTATAATGGGTTTAGTGACCAAAGTTACAATGGCATTGAAAAAAGTGACTGATGACCATTTTTCACACTTAGCGACCGTTGCAGCATCCTCATGGTCACGTGATCAAAATTTTGATGTTTGGCAACAGTTACAATTTATATTTGTAAATTGTAGTTATGTTGAAATAAAAAAAATATTACAATACTATTTTTGCGTTGTATGAAAATTTTTGTTGCTCCGTATACATTTTTTAATCAACTGCATTCCCCCCCCCCCCCGTCAAATGTGTCCCTCTTTACCAATCTGAAAATCTGGTCACCTTAGTAAAGCCCTCTCATTTAAATTGAGGAGTCTGAACAACTTTAGCAGAATTACGTGGCCATTAATACAAATATAGTCACAAATCCTATTAAAACCAGCCTAAACATTTACCTTCATCCTCTCCAAAATGGTATGCCTTGATTTACTGATATGTTGTTGATAGAAGTATTCTCTGTGCTGTTCCTCCATTTCTATTCTTACTGTAACCTTTGGAAAGTCCTGCTTCTTAGCAACCAACAATATTAAATACCATGTTATATATTCCACATATAGGAGCAGCACAGTGGCCTAGAAGTGAAGACACTCACCTTCTACTCAGAAGGTTAAGAGTTCAATTCTAGGCAGCAACAGATGTTTCTCTATTAGGACGCAAAAAGAAAATATTTGCTGCGAACTCCATATAGGAGTCAGGAAAGGCATCCGACTAGTAAACGCTCAGCTGCACTCCAAAATAAGAGATTAAAAGGTCATAAAAATAATACATATATTTGTGAATATATGTTTGTATCATGCCAGTTCTAACCTCTTCTATAGAAGAGGTTTCAAAATCTACAGTACCGTTTAGAACCGGTTTCAGCTCCCTCCCCCCGCTCATCCGCACATCATCAAGATGAAGAGCGAGAAGAGGAATTCTGGGAGTTGAAGTCCACAAGTCTTAAAGCTGTCAAATTTGAACACCCCTGGGGTTTTTTTCTAAAGAGTTAGGGGTGCAAGGGTCTTGTAACTTGACAGCTTTAAGACTTGCATGCCTCAAATACCAGAGTTTCTGAGCCAAATTTTGGTTGGTAAGCGCCAAGCTACTCCCACTCGGTCACATGGCCGGCAAGCCCTCCCACCTGGTCACATGGCCGGCAAGCCACTCCCACAAAGCAGGTCACACCTATAGAAGAGGTTCTAAAAAATTTTGAAACCCACCACTGGTGTGTATACTGTACACACACATACACACACATGCACACATACACAGAATTATAGAACACTGCAAGGGAAAGGGACCACTTGGACCATCTAATGTAAAGTTTCTCAACCTTGGTAACTTTAAGATATGTAGGTTTCAACTCTCAAAATTCCTTCCAGAATTCTGGGAGTTGAAGTCAACTCATCTTAAAATTACTGAAGTTCAGAAAATTTTATCTAACCAATTGTTTGCTATGTGCAGGAAGAACAATTCCTTGTTCTTCATTGAAAGTGAGTTATGCAGCTTTTTCTTAAAAGTTTCCCAAGATGAAAGTTCAACAGTTTCTCCAAATAATGTAGATCAGGATTATCATACACCTATTGTCACAACCCTGTATTCCTTTATCCAATATATAGATATTATTATATTTAAATACTTGTCCTACTAATAATTCCTAACAAATAATAAATAATAAGTAACACACTGAGTGTCAAAGACCATTAGTCCCTGCCCTTAATGTTCTAACATGCCAATACAATTAAGAGCCTTTATTAGGACTTATCTAGTGGCGATACGGGCGGCAAAATGTGCGCATTTTTCCGCTCTTATTGCATCCGCAGAATCTCGCCCAGCCGCCCTGTTTAGGATAGCCCTCTCCCTCCTGAATGGGAGGGATGCGGACGAACCCTTACAGGGTAGAGCTGAGGAATTTGATCAGTTTCTGTCGGATAAAATCGCTCGGATCCGGACAGACCTGGACTCCACTTGGACGGTACCAGCCGAAGCACCGGGGGAAGGTCCTGATCAGATTTTATGGAGCGAGTTTCAACTTGTTGCTCCTGAGGAAGTGGACAAGGCCATGGGAGCGGTGAGTGACTCCACCTGTTTACTGGACCCGTGTCCCTCCTGGCTGGTCTTGGCCAGCAGGGAGGTGACACATGGCTGGCTCCAGAGGACTGTTAACACCTCTCTTCTGGAGGGATCCTTCCCGCATCCCTAAAGGTGGTGAGACACCTCCTTAAGAAACCTTCCCTGGATCCAGCCATTTTGAACAACTATCACCAGTCTCCAACCTCCCCTTCGTGGGGAAGGTGGTGGCCTTTCAACTCCGACGGACCTTGGAGGAAACAGATTATCTGGATCCCTTTCAGGCCTGGTTACGGCACTGAAACTGCTTTGGTCACACTGATCGATGATCTCTGGCGGGCCAGGGATAGAGGACATTCATCTATCCTAGTGCTTCTTGACCTCTCAGCGGCCTTTGATACCATTGACCATGGTATCCTTCTGCAATGGTTACACGAGGTGGGAGTGGGAGGCACCATCTTAAAGTGGTTCTCCTCCTACCTCTCAGACAGGTCACAGTCGATGTTGGTTGGGGGACAGAGATTGACCCCCAAGCCCTTCAAATACGGGGTGCAGCAGGGCTCGGTCCTGTCCCCCCTCCTATTTAACATCTACATGAAGCCGCTGGATGAGATCATATGCCGGCACGGGATTAAATATCATCAATATGTGGACGATACTCAATTGTATCTGTCCGCCCGTGCCAACTCAGCGAAGCAGTTGAAGTGATGTGCCAGTGCCTGGAGGCTGTCAGGGTCTGGATGGGAGCGAACAAGCTTGCACTCAATCCAGACAAGACCGAGTGGCTATTGATGTTGCCTCCCAAAGATGGTCCAGACATTCCACCTCTCAGCCTGGGGGGGTGAAGTTATACAACCCTCAGAGAGGGCCCGCAATTTGGGGGTCCTCCTGGATCCACAGCTGATGTTAGAACACCACTTGTCAGCTGTGACCAGGGGGGCCTTTGCCCAGGTTTGCCTGGTGCACCAGTTGTGGCCCTATCTGGACCGGGAGGCACTTCGAATAGTCACTCACGCCCTCATCACCTCAAGACTGGATTACTGTAACGTACTCTACATGGGGCTGCCCCTGAAGAGTGTTCGAAGACTGCAGTTGGTCCAGAATGCAGCCGCGCGAGCGATAATGGGTGTACCTAGATACACCCATGTTACACCTATCCTCTGCGAGTTGCACTGGCTCCCCATTGGTCTCCGGACCCGCTTCAAGGTGCTAATCATTACTTTTAAAGCCCTACATGGTATTGGACCTGTCATTCACCTCCCAACAACCAATAAGATCACACAGGTTGGGCCTCCTCCGGGTGCCGTCGACCGGACAATGCTGGCTGACGGCCCCCCGAGGGAGGGCCTTCTCTGTAGCTGCACCGGCCTTATGGAACGAGCTACCCGCAGAGATCCAGACCCTTACCACTCTCCTGGCCTTCCGTAAAGCGACCAAGACTTGGCTGTTCCGGTAGGCCTGAGGCTGTTGATTAAAGTCCAGCCCCACGTGATTGAATGGATGATATTTTATTTTAAATAACTGTATTTTTAATATTTTTTAGGTTTTTACTTTTGTTATAAGCCACCCAGAGTCCCTAGGGAGTGGGAGGCGTACAAATCTTATTAAAGTTGCAAAGTTAAAGTATTATTCTGAGATATCCCAAAGGTGTTTTTTTTTTCAGAAGGCAACTGGACATTCTTGTTTTTTTCTTCTGAAGGCATTTCACTTCTTAGCCAAGAAGCTTCTTCAGCTCTGACAGGGTAGTTGGGAATGGAAGGATTTATATTCTTTGCAGACATCTGGTAATCTGCATCCCTTTAAAGGGTCTTTGAAGCATTTGGAGGTTTATCTGTGTCCTCAGGATGTTCAAAAGGGAAAAAAAACCAGTTGTCTCCTGAAAAAGCACCTTTGTTGACTTGGATGACTTTTATTCTGACATATGTTTTCCAGAATTCATCTTCCTAATAGGAAGGTGGACATACATTGGTCTTAACTGCCACAGCATACTCTGCAAGGCTCAAGATATTTACTAAAATATCAATTATCAGTCATCAGATTTTAAGGATTTCACTTCAGTGGTACAGTAAATAACAAAAAGAATGAAAATAAACTCTTCTTTGATGCCATATTCTGGATCAATTAAAAATAGAAGGGAGAAAAATACACGTGCATGTAGAGGGGAGATCAGCTATGCAATTAACTTTGTGTGATAGAAGTGTCTTCATGCTGAACATTTTGTACCCTATGATTATCATTAAGTGTTGTACCTTAAGTTTCTTGATGAATGTATTTTCTTCTTTTATGTATATGAGAGCATATACACCAAAGACAAATTCCTTGTATGTCCAATCACATTTGGCCATTGAATAATTCTATTCCTATCGGACAAACAACTTGAAAGAAAATTTGAAACTTTGTTATTATATATATATTGATAGCAGCGAGGATCTTATATGTATAAAAATGGATGCACCAATTCCCACAATGGAAGAGTAGATAATAAAGGTGACAGAGTTGGCAAAGAAGGCAAAATTGAATGTTTAAATTAAAGAAAAGAACTAATCTAGTTTTGTTTCTAGTTGGAAACCTCTTCTGGACTTTTTGCTCAAAACTAAAAAATAAATAAAATGTTGATTTTAGGTTTCGATGATTAGAATTATTTTGTAATTATAGAAATACTTGAACTGCTGTGAAATGTAAAGCATTTCACATTTTTAAATCTGCACTGAAGAAAGTCGTAAGTCATTAATTTATTTTCTCTCTTCGAACTTTTTTCTCTCCTCTTCTTATTTTCCTAACTTTTATTTCTTCTATATTTTTATCTTATAATGATAAAACATTTTTTTTTACAGAACTCTATAGACAAATCATGTTGATACTTATCTCTAAGTATTGCAGCTGTGCTGGGAAGCCCAGAAGGGGGCATGCTAGAACAAAAATAAAAGTCTGCAGCTTTAAAGGTTAATCTGCACCAGTCTCTTATGTTGCTTTCAGATAGGTCAAAAAAACAAGAATGATCTCTGCATATCCTTCATTGAAATAGGTTAATTGTTTCCAGCAGCTATTCCCTTAGTGCTTTCAAAAGCAGCCTGGAACCTAGGGCTTAACAGGGCGAAACTTACCTTGCTGGCCATTTCCCGTGCCAAATTCTGCCAATTTCAGTTCTCAAATTTCTGGCGTGGGCTGCCCTTCAAGGTGTAAATCAGATTAAAGTCTCCGTTAGTGTAGAACTATTTTCCCAGAGAAACCAATCAGATATTTGCAGGGAAGTCTGTAAGCTCCTAACTATTACTTCTGAACAATGTGTATGCGTTGGCAGGGCTGAGTTGGCAGGGCTTACCAAACTAACCAAATACAGGTAGACCTGGCCTGACCACAAATGAGCCCAAAATTTCTGTTGCTAAGTGAGACATTTGTTAAGTGAGTTTTGCCCCATTTTGCAACCTTTCTTACCACAGTTGTTACTGTATCGTTAAGGTGGTCAAAGGGTTGTTAAGTGAACCTTTGCTTGACAGACAGTCGCAAAAGGGGATCACATGACCCCAGCACACTGCAACTGTCGTCAATATGAGTCAGTTGACAAGTGTCTGAATTTTGATCACATGACCATGGGGATGTTGTAATGGCTGTAAATGTGAAAAACGGTCATAAGTCACCTTTTTTCAGTGATGATGTAACTTTGGATGGTCACTAAATGAAATGTCATAAGTCAAGGACTACTTATATCCAAATATTGTGCTTTACCAGCTGATTTTTCAGTCTGTTTAGTGCGATACTAAAACCTAGGTTGATTAACCCAGGGAGAGGCAATTGGTGTTCCCAAAGGCCTGTTTTGTGTCCCCTACCTCCCAGTCCCTCAGCCACCATTATTAGAAATCAGTGGCATAACTACTCACCATTCTGAGAAAGGAAATGTACTAAAGCTGAATAACATGTACCGTATCTTTCAGCGTATAAGACACAACTTTCCCCAACCCCCTAAAAGAGCATGGAAATGTTGGTGCGTCTTATACACTGAATACAGCCATTTTTGGCCTCCCGAAGCCCCGCCCCCACATCCCATTTTTGTGAAAAATGGGCGGAAAATGTGCCATTTTCCGCAAAAAAAGAATCATTTTTGCCTTCCCCCCCAGCTCCCAGAAGCACTCTGCAGGCTTTAGCAGGGCTAGGGGAAGGGGAAAATGCCCCAGTTTTTGTGAAAAACATCCCATTTCCCGCCCATTTTTCACAAAAATGGGGGCATTTTTCCTTTCCTCCAGGCCTGCTAAAGCCTGCAGAGTGTTCCTGGGAGGCGGGAAGGACAAAAAAAAAATTCTTACTTACCTCTTCAAATTCTTGGTGCGTCTTATACATTGGTGCATCTTATATTCCGAAAAACACAGTAATTTAGACACTAAAGCACACTTGATAATATAAAAACCTCTAACCCTCCATCGAACCAAACATCTTTGCCCTCCTTTTGATATCGTAGCTTCACATTATAGCTTTTGGGGTTCTATGCCCTTTAACCCACATCCACAACAACAAAAGTTTGCCTGCTCCTGGAGTAAACTATTAGTAAATGCTTTGTTGGTAGACATGTGCATGTTACATAGAACATGTGACATCGGCAACAAAATTCTGGAACACCAGGTGCAGCTTTTCCAAGTCCCTGCTAGCTAGCCAATCAGCCGTGTTTAGTTCAAAGATACCACCTATTTCATTTCCCTCAATCTGGGGCTTTTGTGCTGGAATTCATCCTCAGTAAACTCCCACTCTGCCTAGCCAGTGCTTAATGTTCACGAAAGGTTGATCAAAGTTGAAATCGAACATAACTGGATATATGATTTTCGTTGTTTTTTATTGTTTTATTGGCGTTTTTTTTTACTATTGTTATATTTACATTTTTAAAAAATAAAAATTACATTTTACTGTTGTAAGCCTCTCAGAATAGCCCCACAGAGAGATGGGTCACAAAGAAAGAAAGAGAGAGAGAGAGAGAGAGAGAGAGAGAGAGAGAGAGAGAGAGAGAGAGAGAGAGAGAGAGAGGGAGGGAGGGAGGGAGGTTGCTTGCTTGCTTATTTCATCGTCTCTTGCACTTCCTCTTTATCCAGGTTCTTACACACACACACACACACACACACACACACACACCACTTAGGCTGGTTTCTCACATTGTTCTAAGCCATAATATGGTTTGTTCATAGCATGTTGTGAGGTACCTAGTCCACAAGAGTTTTTACCATGACAGCATTGTTGTTCTTTAAGGTATCACAAAAAAAAATCAGGTACAGAGTAATAAAACTACTTTTCTGCTGGTTACCACTTTTAAGAAGGACATTTTTTGTTTCTATCTCCCAAATATATGGAGGAGGAGGAGGAGGAGGAGTGCCAACCCTATTGTTCTCTGGTGCCACATGAACAACAGCGCTATTTGCACAGAACTCACACTGTTTTCTTTGTGTGAAAAAGGAGAGAAGGGAGTGACAGCTTTATTCCACTGCAATTGTAGCCCTGGCAAGCCCTCCTTATCAGAAGGGATAGAGTGAGGCTCTCACTGAGGCACTCCTCCTCAGAAGAGGGGGCCCCCGCTACTCTCTCACCACGCACTCAGAAACGCAATGGAAGAAGCCATTGGGGTGAGGAGGCCGCTCGCCTGTCAGCATTGCTGACCAGACACAAAGCTGCACTGAGGTTCTCTGAAAGGATTCCAGCCAAGGAACAAACAGTGCCTGGATGCAGATTCCATTCCGAGATAACGTGCTTCAGTGGAAAAATAAGTCTAGATCAAACATTCGTGAACACATACAACAGTCTCTCCGGAAGAGTAAATCTCAGCTGAATGACTCAAGGAACTTATTGGGGCGTAAAGAAGGCAAACTACTACTGAATTTCCATATTGTACTAGCCATTGTTTACTAAAGGGCAGTTGGCTGCTTTGCTTAACATATGATATGGTACTATAGCATGTTAAGCTCTGGTACACAAGTCACAATAGCTAAATTCACACAGTCCATGTTATAATACACACACACACACACACACACACACAGAGGGAGAGAGGGAGGGAGGGAGGGAGAGATCATATTGCATAATGTCTTGAAGTATGAAGATTTTACATATCTGTAACATATATCTTATACAGGTACATTTACACTTAGCAACATGTTCAAACTTAAGATGGAACCTTGAAAGATACTTATGACCCAGTTCCAACATCATCCCCCCCCTTCCAGTGGTAGGATGCTGCCGGTTTAACAACTGGTACAGTTATCACATTTTTCATGCACACACACAGTTACTTCTTGGGGAGTAACTCTCAATCAGTTGAGAGGATATAGGTAAGTAAAGCACAAGAGAGGGCCGGAGGGCCCACCTGATCATCAGAGTGAACCAGTTCACTCTCAGCTGATTGTCAGAGCTACTAGTTCACCCAAACTAATCCAAACCGGCTGAATCCCACCCCTGCCCCCCACCCCTGCCCCCATCCCGAGCCATTACATGTTGTTCAGGCATAAACACTCATATCCACAAGTGAAGAGTTCAATTAGCTATGTTACTGCTCATGCCTATAATACAGGAATGTTCTCGGACTGGTGGCTTGCACCTGGGCCAGACTATATAAGGTTCAATATAATTCAAAGGCAGGGTCAGACCTTGCCCTCTTGTGCCTACATGGAGATTCTAGAACAATTCCCCACTTGACTCCTTCCCTTGACTTGCCCAATCTTTCTCTGCCACATAACTGCAAATTGGGTGTTCAGCGGCTGGCTCACATTTACAGCTGCTATTGGTGGTCATATTACCATAATATACACTATATTGCCAAAAGTATTCACTCACCCATCCACCATAATCAGAATTAGTTGTGAGCGAATACTTTTGGCAATATAGTGTATGATGGTTTTGCCAGAAACCAGCATGTACGTCCAGTTTTTAGCAAAAACTAGTATGTGCATCCAAATTGTGGCAAAAAAACAAAAACAATCCAAAATGAGCAACGGGATTTTTTTGACAATCATCAGAAAAAAGTTATAAAATAAGGTCTGGTCATGTAGAGACCCACTTTACAACTGTCATCACTTACAACTGTAATTGCCAGGCCCAGTTAGGATTGTAATTTGAGGACTACCTGTATATCACTTTCTCTGACAGTCTAAAGCAAGGATGGACTGTACATATGATTCTTCTAAATGCAATACAGTAGATTCCTTCCTGCCTGTATATATCTAACATACCATGGTCCATGTTGTGGCCTGCAGATTCGGACAGTGAGGAGGTTGGGGAGGAACATGGGCCAGTCCTGGAGTCTGGGGAAGGCTCTGATGAAGGCTCTGTATCGGTGGCAGAGGTGGGCCAGAGCGGTATCAGCTGCCTTCTGAGTCAGACATCAGTGAGGCAGATGAACAGCTGGAGCCTGTTCCCAGTGTGTGCATGCACCGAGTTGCCAGACAAAGGGAACAGTTAAAGAACAGGGGTCGGCTTGGGAGTAAGGCCACAGGTGGACAATGGGACCTCCCAGAGGAAATAAAAGAGGAGCGAAAGGGGAGAGGAGTTTGTAGGAGATAATTAGTTCACTTAATTGGCTTGTGACTCTCTGAGACTTCTTGCCAAGTTTTGCAGATATCGGCATGTCAGCTCTCCAAGCCAGATAAGGTCTGTGACTATAAATCGTCCCTTGAAAGACCTTGCTGGATGTGAATGAGCAGAATTCACAGTAAATTAATAAAAAGGGGTTTTGTTGGAACAAGGAGTTTGCTTCATGTTCTTGGGAAGCCTCGGTCAGAACAGTCCATGAATTTATTTCCCAATGCAGGTAGTCATCGCTTAACAACTGTCCTGTTTAGGAACCATCAAGGTTACAACAGCCGGAAAAGTAACTTTATGACTAGTTCTCACACTCAAGGCCATCAAGGTGCCTCCATGGTCACATGGCCAAGATTCAGGTGCTTCACAAGTGGCAGGTGTTTGTGACCATTACAGCATTCCACAGCCATATAACTGAGATTTGGGCACTTCACAACTAACAGGTGTTTAGCACCATTGCAAAATTGTATGGTCATGTAATCACCAATCACACATTTCCCAGCAAGCTGGGTCAATGGAGAGCCGTACAGTAAAATTCAGTCATATAATATCTCATTTAACAACCATGGATGATTGCTTAATGACTGCAGCAGAAGTGATATTGAAGGTTTGCCTAGCAACGGAATCGAAGATCCCAATTGTAGGGAGGACTATCTTTGCATGGCTTGAACCCCATTGAATAAGATTGGGCTATGTACGTCTTTTGAGTCCCACTATAGGACTTTTTAAATGAATTTTGCAAACACAACCTATCCTTTTCATGCAAAAAACCCGGAACCTCTTGCATCAGTATCCAGCCTATGGAATTGCTAGGGCACACTGATTCATGCTTTGGTCCAGGAGTTTGCCTTGATGCCTCATTATTGGAATCCTTACTATCCAGAGCGCATCTCATTAAACTTCACTCAGTTAATACTGATGCCAGAGCTATATGCTGGGCTTCGAAGACACAGCTATCTGGTAGTCATGCCTATTGCAAGAACTAAAAAGGTGTTAAGAAATATTCTAGCAACTACCAACATGCAGACCTGATCTATAATAGAAATAAAGTTCAGATCTTATGTGCTTTTGGTTTGTTCTGTTTTTGCCCATAGCAGATAGACTGGGGTTCTCCCTGGCGCAGAAGGAGAACCAGAGGCCGCCTGAACCTTATTCTTATAGGGGGACTCAACTACTATTGGGATTACTAGTTCTAACAAAGTAGCCTCCATATCCCCCCACAACAGGAATGACTCTGAACAAACATTAATTATTACCGGTCAGCCACCTTGTCTCAATCCTATAACTTAACCACAAGAGTCCAGGGTCAGTCGTTAGACATTGCAAAATAAACTACAGAAAATGCTGAAGGCCAACTGATGTTTGGGTAGCTTCTCCTTTTACACATGTTTTTGCAATTGGCTGGGTTTGCACAACACATTTATAGCTAAGTTGTAAAGTATCATTGAGAGGCTTTACAACTTAGGAAGCCCAAACCAGGCTCTTTACATGAAGGGAAACCCTGATTATTGCAGATCACTGGCACCCCTCTGCATTCCTTCAATACAGCTCAGTTAACTGTGACAATGGCCTGAATTCCTTCTCCCAAAGGACCACACACAAAGACAGTTTTACAGCATTTCTTCTACAGTTATAAGATGAGCAGTCATCCATGTTAGAGCTCCCATTTGGTCTTGGTTTTTCCTTTTTCCCGTAGCCAACAATGCCACAGTGCCTTGCCATCTTCCCATCATACGCCTCAATTACACCAAGTTGTAATTTTGCACAATTTACATAGTATATAAGCGATGCTTGAGCAGGGTCCACAGTATTGTCTGGGATGCTACACATCCTCTTCACGGCCTGTTTTCCTTCGGAGAGGTGGCTTCCTGGTATCCGAAGCAGAACATCGAGATTCAGTCATAGTTTTGTTCCATATAGAATCGGTCTTCTGAACTCTCAAGTTTCCTCTTTCCTCTAGTTAGTGAACAACAACAACAACAATAGTTTGTATCCAATAGAACAAAAAGGAAATTATAAAAAATCAAGAGGAACAAAAAATCAGCTGCTCATTGAAAAATGGTACTAAAAATGCAAAATGAAGAAAAAACAAATTTAAATATGGCATTTGACTCATTACCCCAGAGTTGGATTAACACCTGTCTGAAAAACTTTGGAATCAGCAAAAATCTCTGTACATTTTTAAAGCAAATATACAAAAATGGAAAACAATTCTAAAAGCAAATGGGGAGAACATTGGTGAAGTCAAGATCAGACGAGGAATTTTTCAGGGGGACGCACTTTTACCACTACTGTTCAACATTGCATTAATTCCACTGACAATAATCCTATGAAACACAAAACTGGGATACCAAATCTCAAGCCTACAGGGCAAAATAAACCATCTACTGTACATGGATGACTTTAAAATGTATGCAAAAAGCCCCACTGTACTTAAATCAATACTCAATACAGTTCAACTGTTCAGCAGTGACATTAAAATGAACTTTGGACTTTAAAAATGTGCTATATTATCCAGGCAGTGAGGAAAGATAGAAAAAAATAGGAATAAAATTGAGAAAGGAAGCATAGTGAAAGCATTAGCAAAGGATGACGGTTACAAATACCTAGGCATATTGAAAGCAGATAACATCTTGAATAGAAAAGTCAAAGAGTCAACAGAAAAGGAATACATCAGGAGGGTCTGCAAAATATTAAAATCAAAGCTGAATGCTGAAAACATAATTAAATCCATTAATACATGGGTAGTTCCACTGATACGCTACTCAGCTGGAATCATCAACTGGACTTTGGCTGAACTGGAAAACTTGAACCGGAAAACGTGCAAACTTTTGAATATGTACCACACTTTACATACATGAAGTGACATCGACAGGTTGCACCTGCCAAGAAAAATAGGGAGCAGGGGGCTATTGCAAATCCATCAAATTGTAGAAGAAGAAAAATGAAGTTTGAATGATTATGTGAACCAAAGTACAGAAAAATTGCTGCAGGCTGTGAAAGTAGACAACAGTATAAAAACAATAGAAACAAAAGCAGAATATAAGGAAAAATAGCTGGATGACAGATTAAATAGATGGAAAACCAAAGCTTTGCATGAACAGCACTTGAAAAACATTGAAGGAAAATGTGTTGACAACTTGACATGGACATGGTTTAAGATGGGAACCATCAAGAAAGAAATGGAAGGTTTAATACTGGCTGCTCAAGAACAAGCACTACAAACTAATGCCATGAAAGCAAAGATACAATAATCCACTGACAATCCAAACTGCCAACTTTGCAACAACAAAGTCAAAACTGTTTCACATTTAATATGTGAACACAGCAAAATTGTACAAACTGAGTATAAAGCTAGACACAACCAAGTTGCTAAATTAATACACTGGTCATTATGTAAAAAATACGACTTACTTGAATCCAAAAAGTCAATGGAACACAAAGTGGAAAAAGTTACCGAAAATGAGAAGGCAAAGATCTTGTGGGACTTTCAAATACAGACGGATCATCATTTGGAACACAACACGCCAGATATCATGGTTGTAGAGGCTGAAGTGTAGAGTTTATTGATATCGCTGTACCAGGAGAAGCCAGAGTCGAAGAAAAAAAAATTAGAAATAAATCATGAAATATTGCGACCTGGCCATTGAAACTACACAGCTATGGATGAAACATGTAACAGCGATACTCATTGTCATCAGGGCACTTGGTACCATGTCCAAGAATTTTACAAAATACATAAAGAAATTGCAGCTTTCTGCAATAACACCAGCGGAACTGCAAAAAACTGTGTTACTAAGAACATCATATATTTTAAGAAGATATTTGGTTGATACCTAGGATGCTGGCAACAACCTGTATCAACCAACAGCACCAGTCAATGGTATTTGTGACCCATCTTATATACCGTATTTTTCGGAGTATAAGGTGCACCTTTTTGCCTCAGAAAAGAGGCTGAAAATCTGAGTGCATCTTATACACTGAATACAGCATTTTTTGCCTCCCGAAGCCCTGCCCCTTCACCAAAATGGTCGTGCATGGCCTTATGGATGCTTTTAGAGAGCTCCTGGGAGCTGGGGAGGGCAGAAAAACGGCCCGTTCCCCCCCCCCAGTCCCCAGCACCACTCTATAAGCTTCCTAAAAGCTATGCATGAAATTTTTCTGACAGTTAATGGACCCGTTTTCATGAAAAATGGGCCATTTTTTGCTCATTTTTGCCCCCCTCCATCCTTCCAGGTTGCTCTGCGAGCCCCCTAAAGGCTATTCATGCCTTTTTAAAAAGGGGGCCATTTTGGGGAGGTTTGCAGAGTGCAAAAACTTTTTTTTCCTTTCAAGCTCTTTAGTTAGAGTAGTTGATGAGAATTACATTGATCAAATGCTGTGCCAGCAGAGACAAAATCTTAGGACCCGGATTGTTGTTGGGGGCAATATGTGACTCTGTAAACCGCTTAGAGGGCTGAAAGCCCTATGAAGCGGTATATAAGTCTAACTGCTATTAGGTGCTGCAGATTGTCAGCTATTTCCTTTTCCAGCACATGGATAAATATACCTGGAAACACCTACCTACCTTAGTCTCTCTCTCCACCTACCTACCTACCTACCTACCTACCTACCTACCTACCTTCTCTCTCTCTCTCTCTCTCTCTCTCTCTCTCTCTCTCTCTCTCTCTCATCTACCTAACTACTCACTCCCCCTACCTACTTACTGTATTTCTCTCCTCCTCCCTCCATCTCTCTCTCTCTCTCCCTTTATCTATCTAACTACCTAATTACTCACTCTCCCTACCTACTGTATTTCTCTCTTTTTCTCTCTATCCCTCTATCTACCTACCTACTTTAAAAAAAATAGCCTCTTCAAAACCTTGGTGCGTCTTATACGGTGCATCTTGTACTCCGAAAAACACAGTATATTATATATATATATATATATATATATATATATATATATATATATATATATATATATATATATATATGTGTGTGTGTGTGTGTGTGTGTGTGTGTGTGTGTGTGTGTGTGTGTGTGTGTGTGTGTGTGTGTGTGTGTGTGTGTGTGTGTGTTTTTATTTGTGCTGATAAATAAATAAAGGAAGACTAGTATAGATCTATTTCAAGCTATTTAGCTCTCATCAGCTAGCCATATCCTTACTGGGATTCGAACCTGTGCTCTATTGCCTCCCAGGCAGGGAGTTAACCATTTGAGTTAACCATTTGAGCTACAGAGAACGACATAAATAAAAACACAAATATAACAAAGGCAACAGTAAAAATATTGGGTTTCTGTCTGGATGGACTCTTGTGACGAGCCTAATGACAGAGAGTGGAAGTGTGACCTTCCTCCCACACTTGGGCATACCAGGGGTTGTGACTTTAAGTATATATATATATATATATGCTATATTTATGCTGATAAATAAATAAAGGGAGACTAGTATAGATCTATTTCAAGCTATTTAGCTCTCATCAGCTAGCCATACCCAAGTTTGGGAATCGAACCTGTGCTCCATTGCCTCCCAGGCAGGGAGTTAACCATTTGAGCTACAGAGAACAACTCCTTTATCAGCCAGCCAGGGTGGGAGGTATATACTTAAAGTCACAACCCCTGGTATGCCCAAGTATTTGGTATGCCCAAGTAATTTATTAGATTTTAAGAACCCCCAGTATGCCCAAATATGGGAGGAAGATCACTACTTACATTCTCTGTCCTTCGGCTCGTCACAAGAGACCATCCAGGCAGAAACCCAATATTTTTACTGTTGCCTTTTTGTTACAAATACAAATACAATATATATAGATTAGATTTTACAACCCACGGTATGCCCAAATATGGAAGGAAGGTCACACTTCCATTCTCTGTCCTTCGGCTCGTCACAAGAGACCATCCAGGCAGAAACCCAATATTTTTACTGTTGCCTTTTTGTTACAAATACAAATACAATATATATAGATTAGATTTTAGAACCCCCGGTATGCCCAAATATGGGAGGAAGGTCACACTTCCATTCTCTGTCCTTCGGCTCGTCACAAGAGACCATCCAGACAGAAACCCAATATTTTTTACTGTTGCCTTTTTGTTACATTTGTTATATTTGTGCTGATAAATAAATAAAGACCTCAATTACATGTTAAATGTTACTCAGCTTTTTCCATATTTTCTCAAGCTTCCGATGACTCTGAGAACAATCATGTCCTCATACAAATTTTCTTCCTCGATCCTTAGGTTTGACTCAGCTCTAAATACTGACTCACACACTCCTCTCAGATGGCAAATATTTAGGTGAGTTGTATTTTTCTCTCCTTTCAAGTTTTAAAAAAAACATCCTGGGAGCAATTACATGGGTTTGCCAATTTATTGTGTAGATGTCTCCTTTTTGTCAGAAACAGGAGGCAAATGGGCTCATTAGAATCTGAGTAAATATAAAATCTGTTCCTAAATAAAAAAGAATAAAAATAAATTTTAAACAAGAAACACAAAAAATGTATTAGTGAAAAGAAACCTAGATCCAATTAAAAATGTACATAGCATTTACAGTAAAACAAAGAACCCTATCAGAACAGAAAATAAGATTTTTTTTTTCCTATGGCCAAAAAGATAAGAGAAAGTGGGAAATGTCATGCTCACCTTTTCAGCTGTTCAGGTTGCCAAATTTAAGTTATAGAAAGGAATCTTAGAATATATATAAGCTAACAAATGAAACTACAGTATGCCTGACAGATAGTCCTTCAACCTCTACCCCAATACCTCCAGAAAAGAAACACCCACCAGTTCTTAAAACTCTCTGATTCTCTGTGAAAACAGTGATAAAATTTTCTGTAATAATTTTCTCTAAATTCTCTTTCTTGCACTTTCCAGGAATATGCTTGGTGTTCAGATAAATCAATAGATGCACAGAGATAAATAACATTTATGTTCTATTCAAAAGAGAAAATAAAAAGCTTAAGAAAGAAACAAGCAGACCAGAAGACATCCTATCCAGATAAGCAATGATTAATACCAGAGGAACAATCAAGCAGAGAACTATACCTCAGTCAAGGAACTTCCATGGAGAAAAGGACATCCATACTAATATTGGTGGGCAAGCTATTTTACATAAACAAGGAGCAAACCAAATATCCACTGTGTTGATGTTACCTAATTGGGCAATGAAATGTCTGCAAGCAAACAACCAAGCTCAGGGAGCCTCCAAAGTTGAAACATGGGCTACCTCTATGCTCTTCTATTAAAATTAAAGTATGGCAAATTGCCCTCCTCTCATCTGTCAAAATTAGATATGTGATTTGCAGGATCCAATCCAAACATGACAGAGAAGGAAGTAATTCTAACGCTAAAGAAGCAAATGGGTGCGAAATACTTGATTTTATGCTTAACAACAAAGCAGAGTAAAGATCCTTGTATAGAAGTTTGTTTTTTTACTCTTTCTCATGTGTGTGCATACATATACACATGCTCTCTATCATCTCTCTCTCCCTATTTCCATATCTATCTATCTATCTATCTATCTATCTATCTATCTATCATCTATCTATCATCTATCTATCTATCTATCTATCTATCTATCATCTATCTATCTATCTATCTATCTATCTATCTATCTATCTATCTATCTGGGTCTTATTTTCTTTTGACCCCCAAAATAAGTGCTTGGCCTTATTTTTGGGGAGGTCTTATTACTTTTGAGGTGCAGGAGGCAGTGAGCATGGTCACCTCATGGCTGCTACTTTACTTGTGTTGTAATATTTTTGGGGAAGGCTTATTTTAGCACATGCGTTCAAAAGCCCGATTGGGCTTATTATCTGGGGAGGTCTGATTTTCGGGGAAACAGAGTATCTATCTATCTATCTATCTATCTATCTATCTATCTATCTATCTATCTATCTATCTATCTATCTATCTATCTCTATCAATATTGATACCAACATTGAGATAGATAGATAGATAGATAGATAGATAGATAGATAGATAGATAGATAGATAGATAGATAGATAGATAGATAGGGAGGGAGGGAGAGAGGGAGAGAGGGAGTGTGAAAGAGAGATAAAAACTTTATTTCTAATTTTTTTAGGGTGGCCACGATAACCAGAAAAGGAGTGACTTGACTTTTTCTTGGGGGCTTATTTTAGCATATGCGTTCAAAAGATAAGCAGGTTGATTATCCACAAATGCCAGAAGGGCAGAGAGAAGGGGCAGACTATGCTCCAAAGTTTGAATATTGAGAATCCAATCAGAAATACTCAGGAATAGAGGAGGTAGATCAGCGTTTCAAAATTCCTTTAGCACAATTTCCTACAACCTACTGCCCTTCCGTTGTGTTGGATTTCAACTCCAGCCATTTGTCCCAGGACACATATTAATGGGTGATGCTGGGAATTTGAAGTAAAAATATCTTGTGCCGAACAGATTAGTAAAAGAATTAATGTGCCATGTTATTGTATTATGCATCTTGCTCCGATTCATAGATGGCCATTCATGTTGCTTCCAGTAATTTTATTCAATTCAGAAAAACCACAGCTGGGTTAATGTATTGAATAAGATGAAATTGGATAGGGTTCTTACAATTGACTATGAAATATATTGTACAAGACTGTCCACAACCTGGGTTTCTTAGAACAGGAGTCTCCAACCTTGGCAAGTTTAAGACTTGTGGACTTCAATTCCCAGAATTCCTCAGCCAGCTTTGAAGTCCACAAGTCTTAAATTTGCTAATGTTGGAGACCCCTGCCGTAGAAGATCACATGAAGCAACACCAGAGGCAATAGCCTGCATAGAAAAATTGGGCATCCAATTATGAGACCACTGCCATAGCCTTGTGGAAGATTTGTATATAATTACATGGATTGTGTGCATATGTTTGCTTCTCTTTATCAAGTTCACATCATACGCTATAATAAAACTCATTAATTCTTAAACATGGTTTAGGGTGACTGGCTTCATCCCACATATTTAAGTACACAAAGGACAACATTGCTTAAGATGTTTTGTGAAACTACCCTATATTTTATACGATTGCTTAAGTCTGATTTAGCATATTATGTAATAGCCACCATAGTGAGTTGCAATTGATTTAATTGTAGGTGTGTTACCAGGTCATAATAACGATTTATAATGAATGAATGTATTCACCTTAACCAGCCAGAGTGTTTACCATGATATCAACCCTTCAGGAACCAAATCCATGAAGGTGAACTAGAGACAATATCTAGAAGTCCATCTGGAGTAGGTATAAGAGAAACTTTAACTTGGAATATCCAAGATGAAGAAATACAAGTCCTCAACTTCCAAAATTACCCAACTAGCATGATCTATCCAATTCTTGGTTGAAAATTTGTCTTTCTTGAAAGGCTAGATTTACTCTGGAGCAGGAGCAAATTTCTCATCTCTGCTCCTCTTCCCAAGTGGTCTTGTTTATAGGACTCTGTTACAGGTAGTCCTTGACTTATGGCCACAATTGAGTCCAACATTTCTGTTGCTAAGTGAGACATTTGTTAAGTGAGTTTTACCCCATTTCTTGCCACGGTTGTTTAGTGAATCACTGCAGTTGATAAGTTAGTAGCACAGTTGTTAAGTGAACCTGGTTTCCCCATTGACTTTGTTTGCCAAAAGATAGCAAAAGGGGATCACGTGACCCTGGGATGCTGCAACTGTCATAAATAGGAGTCAGTTGCCAAGCATCTGAATTTTGATCATGTGACCATGGGGATGCTGCAACGGTCATAACTGTGAAAAATAGTCACTGTCCTAATAGTGTCACTAATTGAAAACTTGTAAATCGGGGACAGTGGTGGGTTCCAGATCCCATTGCAACCAGTACGGTGCAACGGGGCTGGGCGTCCACCACCACATGAATGCACGCAGTGCAGGCATGCTACTTACCACCTGCAACGTCTCTGTGATGCTCCAGTTGCTCGGCGAAGCATTGCGCAGGCACTGTACGCTCCGTGCACAGAAGCCCCGAAAACCTCAAATACTGGTAAGGAGCGCAGGTGGGTAGCTGGGCCCTCTGGAGTGCAGCACCTGAACGGTACCTGGTGCTTCCAGCAGGGACCAGTATGCCCATACCAGGCGTACCTGTCTAAGTCACCACTGTTCAGGGACTATCTATACTAAAGGACACCAATTACATTGTGAAATGAAAGAGAGGAAAATGTAAGCTATGCTATGTGTCTGTGCAATGAAGAGGAGGAGGAGGAGGAGGAAGGATGTAATTGGTGTCTATGAAGATGGTCTGCTTCTATGACAAAAAAATATATATCGATGGATGCAGGCTTGAAAGTGAAGCTGTGTGTTTCATTGTGAATGAAAGAGCTAAAATAATTGTGTAGATTGTTTTCAACATTAATGAGAATAGGAATTGGTGGCTGGTGGTTTCATTGTGGTCTAGGCAGGGGTCCCCAGGCCAGGCCCCACTACTGGACCGTGGCCTCTTTGGATCCAGACTACAGAAGAGGCAAGCCAGCGTAAACTCGCCAGTCATGCAAGTGGATCTGTGTGTGCGCGCACACATCTGCTGCTTACATGTCCCAGTTCCCCTCTCCCTCCCCAGGCTGCTAAGCCACTAAGGTTGGGGGTCACTGCTCTAGTATTGCCAGAGGTGGCACGCAGATCCCTCTCTGTGGGCATGCACGCCATCGCCAGCTGCTCTTCTGGCTTCTGGTGTGCACATGCACAGCTGGTCTTCACGGGTGCTGCAGCGCCAGAAAAAGGTGGGGAAAAGACCTCAAAACCAGCCCAAAACAGGGCGTTTCCAGTGCATTGTTTGGGCATCAAAAACAGCCCAAAAAATGGCCTGGAAATGGTCCAACCCCCCCCCCCCCAAACCAGCCATGCATCTGGTGGCTAGCTGGCCTTCAGGTTTCTGGCAGTGAGGCACACACACATGCATGCAGTTCCAGTTTGGGCACTTGGTGTTGAAAAGGTTCACCATCACTGCTCTAGGGAAAGGGTGATAACAGAAGAACGCGGGATGAGCTTGAGGGCAAAAATGTATGAGGTGATTGCTGGGCAGAAACACTTCGGTCACCCGATACGAATGGATCAGTAGGAAAGAGGTGAAAGAAAAGAGAAAATGCAGCTGAGCCATCCAGGAAATGATCAAGAATGATAATTGTTTGGAGGGCATCTGTTCAGGAAAAGATCTGTTACAAATACCCGATTTAAGCACAAGCTGATTCACGAGCATATGTGAAAAATTAATCAAAAAGCATAATTAATTTTCCTGCAATGAGAGGTTCAGGCTGAAAACCATGGGTTTTTTTATGGTATTCAGTGCAGATCTACAGAAAAAATGAATATGGAAATATAGTGGGGATATGCAGTGGCTCAGTGACTAAGAGGCTGAGCTTGTCGATCAGAAAGGTCAGCAGTTTGCTGGTTCGAATCCCTAGTGCTGCATAATGGAGTGAATTCCCGTTACTTGTCCCAGCTTCTGCCAACCTAGCAGTTTGAAAGCACGTAAAAATGCAAGTAGAGAAATAAGGACCACTTTTGTTGGGAAGGTAACAGCATTCCATGTGCCTTCGGCATTTAGTCATGCCGGCCACATAACCTCAGAAACATCTTTGGACAGCGCTGACTCTGGCTTAGAAATGGAGAGGGGCACCGCCCCCTGGAGCCAGGAATAACTAGTCCTTATGTGCGAGAGAAACCTTTATGCAAAAAGTGAAAGGTTGATTGGTGTAGTGCTTAAGGCATCAGACCAGAAACCAGAAGGCTGTCAGTTCCAGTTCTGTTTTAGGCACAAAGCCAGGTGGGTGATTTTGGGCCAGTCACTCTCTCTCAGCCCTGGGAAGGAGACAATGGCAAAGCACTTCTGAAATCTTGTGAAGAAAACTGCAGGGATTTATCTGACTCCAAGATACAAGAAGCACTCAAAAGAAACAACAAAAAAGAGAGAATGTATTTTTTTTTGGACCTGAAATAAACATAACAAGCTTTCTGGAAATTCTGTCAAACCATTCCAGATAGATTGCAGTTTGTCAGAAAGGAGACAAATCCTTTCAGTCCATGAAATGGCTTGATTACTTTGTGATATGTGCACCCATCATACAAATGTACTTAATTTTTAGGCATCACCCCTGGCTTATGGAATGGCTGCATGTTGTTTGTTTGTTTGTTTGTTTATATACAGTAACTGCCTATCTCAAAATGTGACTCTTGCTTAATACTTATGCAAACATTGTTATCTGAAAATTGAAAGAATTGTTTTTGTTCCTATTTTGTTTTGTTTGTTACCTTAAGGATTAAGCAGAGGGAAAGATAATAAAAACGAATGTAAAATCCACAAAGGAATAAGGTTGTTAAGCGTGGCTGAAAAGGTGTTTGACAGAATACTGTTTGAAAAGATGTGAGAGGAAATTGAAGAAACTTGAAAAGTGTAATCCAATGGTACCTCAATACCCATTGTTAATTAGTTAATTGGTTCCAGGAGTTGTGATGAGTACCAAAAATGATGAGTACCAAATATTTTTCCCCACAAGGAATAATATAGTCTCATGACGGCAAACCTATGGCACACATGCCAGAAGTGGCACACAGAGCCATCTCTCTGGGCACGTGAATCGTCACCCGTTGCTCTTTCGGGTTCCAGCCCGCTGGACAGCTGGTCTTCACATGTGCGGAAGCACTGGAAATTGGAATATTAGCTGCCCAGTGCGCATGTGTGCTCTTCTGATTTCTGGCACACGCATGTGAACAAGCTATCTGGTCTTCTGGTTTCTGGAATGCATACATGTTGAAGACCGGCTGGCTGATATATATGACCAACTTGCTGCACCAGAAACTGGAAGCAATAGCAATAGCAGTTAGACTTATATACCGCTTCATAGGGCTTCCAGCCCTCTCTAAGCGGTTTACAGAGTCAGCATATCGCCCCCACAGTCTGGGTCCTCATTTCACCCACCTCGGAAGGATGGAAGGCTGAGTCAACCTTGAGCCGGTGAGATTAGAACCGCTGAACTGCAGATAACAGTCAGCTGAAGTGGCCTGCAGTACTGCACCCTAACCACTGCACCACCTCAGTTCACATGTACACCGGGCAGCTCATCTAATTTCTTAGGCATACTACTTTGGCTCTTTGCATAACATTGTTTATCCCCCCCACCCCCACCCCAAAAAAACTCCAGTGTATTGCACAGTGGAACTTCGGTGCTGATCATAAATTGATTCCTGATGGCAGAAAGAGTACCAATAATGATGCATGCAAAAAAAAAATTTCCCTTAAGGAATAATGTATTGGGTCACAAATCAGGTTTTAGCATAGCAAACAAACCATGAGTGCTGAGACAAAATTGTCTTATCAAAATGCATTGAATAGTAAAACCAAAGAGTTTCAAAGTAGTTGAGTACCAAGGTACCACTGTATTTGTTGTGTGTTGTATAATTTAGATAACGCTTATATTAGTTTATTGATTTAACTCTGATTACCAGTTTTACCAATTACTTTACATTTTCTTTGCTTGTAAGTGCTTAATTAGGATGGAAATACATTACTTAAATGATAATGAGAACTTAGTATACCGGTATTATAGTAGTCTTTAAGTGTATGATGCCAATATTTTTAATTAGTATTCCAATTAAAAGCAAAATGATGACATTATAATATGGCACTCATCACAGAATGTACTGAGTAGTACTAGGCTCATCTGCCCCATATGTTTTGGGCTGT
Source organism: Thamnophis sirtalis (assembly GCF_051295495.1). NCBI lineage: Eukaryota > Metazoa > Chordata > Lepidosauria > Squamata > Natricidae > Thamnophis > Thamnophis sirtalis. Next base: position 114,380,222 of record NW_028261384.1, read on the forward strand.
ATACTGTAAAAACTGAGAACAGCATTCAGGATATCTGCACCTAAAAAAAATTCACTATTTTGAGATATTTGCAAGCAAGCTAAACTTCATCCAGATGAAAAAACCACACACACAGAAGAATGACAGATACGCAAATCCTGGGTAAAGGTAAATAAACCAGGTAAATCTGGTTAAAATATAAGAGCATAGAACAGGGTTTTAGGCTGCTGAACCTGTTACAGATAGTCTTTGACTTATGTCCATAATGGAACCTGTCAATTGCAGTCATAAGTCATGAAGGTCCTAAAGCAGGTCACCATACAACCCAATTTTACATCATTTGCAACAGTCGCTAAGTGAACCCATAGTTTGCTATGGGACAATTTTTGCTACAATGTAAATGCCAGTTTCCAGCAAATATGTCATAAATTGTGATCACATGACATGGGGCACTGCAAATTGCCATAAATGCTGGCCAGTTGCCAAACACCCAAAATGCAGTCATATGACTTTGGAGAAGTCCGGAAGAGTGTCATTAGAATTTCAGAACTGGGTTTTAGGTAGCTTTTCAGGTCTGTTGTAATTTCTAACGATTGCTAAACAACTGATTGTAAGTGGAGGACTACCTATAGTGGGTTTTTTTTTAACCGCAGATCCCCTGATCAAGAGGCAAAACTCTAGGGCAGTTTTTCTCACCTTTGGCCACTTGAAGGTGGGGTCACTTTCACCTTCATGCTGGTTGGGATTCTGAGAGCTGAAGTTCACCCATCTTCAAGTTGTCAAGGTTAAAAAAAATGCCACTTCTCTAGGGATAAAAAATTGTTTGCCTTTGAATGAACTTTTTCTGGGTGGGGGTGGATTTGTTTTGCCCTTCTTCTCTCACATCCAGTTTGTTTTCAGTTCTGCTGAAAACCAGTTTGAAAAACCCTGGGGTAGAAAATCATTGTGAAGAAAGGATCTTGGTCAGCATTTCATGATCAACAGCTCTGGTCAGCCTTCCCGGATTGCCTCCGGAAGGATCATTATGGCTTTGTTTGTGATGCAAACTTAGGGGTATTATTTTTGTTATGACAATTAATATGGCCACATTCCATGATCTTTTCTTCACAAACAAAATTTGATATTCTTATAACAAGCTAAGGCTAGCTTTTATCTCTCCCCCCCCCCCCCCCCGAGACCAAGTTTTATTTTCTGTTTTGTAGCAAGACTTTGTAGCAAACTCCTATTTGTGAGAAAAACGAAGTGTAGAGTTAAGGCAATGAACGATTTAGGACTAACAAAATGTTGCAAAAGAGCATAACCTCGTGCCATCTTTCATTACTCTTGATGGTGAACTATGGAAAAATTGGCCAAACATACTGTGGGTGTTAGGAAATCCCCCTTTGTTGATTTTCTTTAGGATGCTGTTGTTAAAACCACCAGACATCCCACAGCTCATTCTCTGAACAGCTTCCACTTTTCTGTTCCTCCTCCTCCTCCTCCTCCTCCTCCTCCTCCTCCTCCTCCTCCTCCTCCTCCTCCTCCTCCTCCTCCTCCTCCTCCTCCCAGAAATGAAAGGGCCGGATCTCTTAGCTATATACATTTGCAACATTCATTGTCATGCCCCAAAAGGGGATAGTTTCACACCCACCAGGGGGTTTATTCAACTCCTGTGTGTGCATGCATGCTCTTGTGTATGTATGTGCGCACATATATGCACGCTTTCTTGTTCTTCAGATATCTAACCCCAAGAAACTGGCACACTAGCTTGCATGCTGATCAAAGCCACAGTTCTACCTTTATCTAACCTAAGCTTATCACGAATACCAAATTAATAAATGAAGGATCCAGTGTTGAATCATCATAACACTAAGGCAGGATTTGCACATTCATTTCCATGCTAAAGCCGAATCAACCACATTGTGGTTCAGCCGAATGAGGAAACACAATCCCAATTGGTACCCCTAAAGTCCTTCGCCTCATCTCAAAGGAGGGATACCTAATGCCAGGTAAAGAAAAAGGAGTGTCACGTATGCTCAAAAGCATTTGGGTCACCAAGTGTTTTAACCTGCAATATAGCTCTTAGATCCCTTATTTGTTCCTCACAGAAACGGATTTGGGCTCCCAGCCCCCAACCGCCTTATTCACTTCCTTGTTGTCCCAGAAACTCAGGAATGTAGATCTCCAGTGGTCTCCAAATTAACTCTTCTTTGTGTTCCTAAGCACACTTGAAGAATGAAGTCCCTTTGCAGTTCAAAAGAGCAAACTGGTGGGGACACATCTTTAGGACTGCTCTCTTATTTTCAGGCTCTGCAGCCTCAAATGAAGGTTTTACCTGCTTTGATGCTTTTTAAAGGGGGAGTGGGGGGGTTGCTTCCAGCAACATAAAGGAAAAAAATCCCATGTTTGGAGGTAGCGAACCTCTAAGCGCTAGTTTTCTAGTAACCGCTGAGCCTTCCGGACGGCCTTGGATGTTGCGTCAGATGGGTTTTTTGTCTGGTTTTGCAGAGGTTATTTTTATAAAAGAGGAGTGGGAAGGAGACTTCTTTTATTCCAGAGGTTGCATTCCTTTGTGCAAACCCACGGATAATGGCATACCAATGGGAGGGAGGAGTTACTGACACTCACATTCACTTACACCTTCATACTTCAACACACACACACACACACACACACACACACTCAAGACCTGCACAAGACATTTTGCTGCCTGAAGCACAAACAAAGCAACCACCCACCCATCCAGCTCAGGCATAAAGGTTGATACCAACAGTCAAATTTCACTTGGACATAACAAGCAGGATGCCCATGGGAAATCAGGCGGCTACCTTAGGGGGCAATTTAATAGGCACATGACATTCTACCTTGCTTTGTTCCCCAATTTCTTATTCCTGATCCCTGGACCCTGTTACAGGTAGACTTCGACTTACAACAATTCGTTTAGTGCAGTGTTTCTCAACCTTGGCGACTTTAAGTCCTGTGGACTTCAACTCTCAGAATCCCCCAGCCAGCACAGCTGGCTGGGGAATTCTGGGAGTTGAAGTCCACAGGACTTAAAGTCGCCAAGGTTGAGAAACACTGGTTTAGTGACTGTTCAGAGTCACAGCGGCACTGAAAAATTCAGGTGCTCGGCAACTGGTTCATACTTACCATCATTGCTGAGTCCCATAGCAATAGCAATAGCAGTAGACTTATATACCGCTTCATAGGCCTTTCAGGTCTCTCTAAGCGGTTTACAGAGAGTCAGCATATTGCCCCCAACAATCTGGGTCCTCATTTTACCCACCTCAGAAGGATGGAAGGCTGAGTCAACCCTGAGCCGGTGAGATTTGAACCGCTGACCTGCTGATCTAGCAGTAGCCTGCAGTGCTGCATTTAACCACTGCGCCACCTTGGCTCATGGGATCACCTTTTGCGGCCTTCTCACAAGCAAAGTCAATGGAGAACCCAGGTTCATTTAACAACCGGGTTACTAACTAAATTACCAACTGCAATGATTCACTTAACAACTGTGGCAAGAAAAGTCGTAAAATGGGGCAAAGCTCACTTAACAAATGTCTCCCTTAACAATGGGAACGTTGGACTCAGTTGTGGTCGTAAGTTAAGGACTACTTGTATCTGACAGTAGAAAAAAAAACTGCCCTGTTTTGTCTAACACTAAGGCTGGAACTGATGAGTCTCATAAGAACATTGTTATTGCAATGCTGACGAACATAACCTGATCCATCACAAGACCCTCACTTGACATACCCACACCTGAAGCCCTTATAAACAGAAGAACACTGAAATCCCCTACACCAGGGATCAGCAACCCACAGCTCTAGAGCTGCATGTAGCTCTTTCACCCCTCTGCTGTGGCTCCCTGATGCCAGTCGGCTTCACAATTGATAGGGCTTTTGGTTGAGATAGGTAGAGGAAAAAGGGTGCCCTGCTAGGAGGAGACTCTATGGTAGGGGAACCAGACTTCCAGCCAGCTCCAGAATTGAACCGGGAGTGGGGGTTCCGGTTAGGACCTTTGGGCTCTTTGAGTGTTTAAGGTTGCCGACCCCTGCCCTAAACTCTGTTGAAGATGTTACCTGGCCTGGTAAAGAAATGTTTGGAAACCAACAAACAAGCTCAGAGAGCAAACTTTCACCCTCAAACATTGTTACTTTAGAGAGTTAATTTGAAACACAAATCCATAGAATTTATCTTACCATGTCTGAAAAACATCTGAGCACATGAAGAGGACAGAAAGCAGGACGGTTGGATTCCAAATCTTTCTGTGCCATCAGTTAACCTGAAATCTGGCAATAGCAGTAATATAGGGACATTTTTGGGAGGGAGGTGGTGGAGGTTTCAAGTTTGTTTTTGAGTCCGGGCAACTGCCTGGACAAGTTGCTGCAGTTTTTTCCCCCCAAGGCTTTTAAAAAATGCTGGCTCCTTCCTAAATCTGAGAGAGATTGACAGACCAAAGGTCACCCCACTGACTTTGTACTTAAGGCAGAATTGAACTGAATCTCTCCTTTCTACCATAAGGTAAAGGTTCCCCTCACACTTGTGCTAGTCATTTCCAGTTCTAGGGGTGGTGCTCGTCTTTGTTTCAAAGCTGAAGAGCCAGCGCTGTCAGAAGATGTCTCTGAGGTCATGTGGCCTGAATGACTCAGTGCCAAAGGCACAGAGAACACTGTTATCTTCCCACCAAAGGTAGTTCCAGTTTTTCTACTTCCATTTTTACATGCTTTCGAACTGCTAGGTTGGCAGAAGCTGAGACAAGTCACGGGATCTCACTGCATTGAATCCCTAGTGGCGCTAGGGATTCAAACCGCTGAACTGCCAACCTTCAATGTCTTAGCCACTGAGCCCCTATTTCCTACAGTGCTTCTTTCTAAATGTTCTACCTGCATGATCAAACGACTTCTTTTCATCCACCACTATCATGTAAAACAGAACAATACTAGTACATTCATACCACAGACTGGAGTAACTGTGGCTGGAACAGTGACTTGCTTGTCTGTGCGTCCAGGAGCCCTAATCTGAAGCCTTGGATGAGGGGGCAGAGGTCCTTCTCCCATCAGGTACAGAAGGCAGTTTACCAAAACTCAATCCAAGGTCCTCTGACAGAAGGTCTCTTTGTAGCTGGAAAAGACAGAAAGCTTTGCAAATAAATCAGTGAAATAACAGGACAAAGTCCCGAGTACCATTTATGGAATGAGTAGGAGAGCCACATTAGTCTATAGTGACACAAAAAATAAAATAAAAAACCAGTAAGTTCCTATGGCACCTTTTCCAGCTAATAAAGTTCATTAAGAGATATAAGGTATTGTGAGATGCCATTCATGAAAACCTATACCTTTTATTAACATTTGCTGGTTGGAAAAGGTGTGGCCAGACTTCTGATTTTATGGACGAATGAAAGATAGATGGATGGATGGATGGATGGATGGATGGATGGATGGATGGATGGATGGATGGATGGATGGAAAGGTGGGTGGGTGAGTGGACAGACAGGCAGGCACAAAGAGCAGAAGTCATCTCAAAGGAAAAGGATCACCCCAAACCATTTGTAAATGAAGATCATCAGAACTCCTTGGTTTCAAAGTGGCCATATTAACCTAGTGCGTGCAGCCGTGGTTTGCTTAACCTCGGCTTATAAATAAAGATACTCGTTGTATTCCTGAAAGAAAACAGAGGACGTTCTGATTCAACGCGAAACTAGTTCCTAGAAACGTCCTTTCTGACTAGTCACTTCTCCCTTTCAATCTCGCCTTGCAAGGTTTTGGCCAGCCCCGCTAAAGCCCGGGATTCGTTCTTCGATCCCAATCAACGTGAGGAACCGCAATACTAGTCCAAGCATGTTGCGTTCAAACAGCCGAAATCCCCACCCCACCCCACCCCCGCCTCCCTCGTTCTCTTTGGGGTCTTGTTTCTCGTCTCGCTTCCTGTCCCAAGTCGCCAGTTTCACCTGTCGGTGACGTCATCACGGGATGGGAGGGGTGTGGTTTGGGGAGGGATGAGGGGGACGAGAGGGGTATATAGCTGGCCCCATATAGAAAGGTGCGTGCATTTATCCTTTGCAGCGTCGTATCCGGCTGTGGAAACGAACTTGAAACTTTATCTCTAACTGAACAGGTAAGAGTCGGGTCTTGATGAGGGAGAAGGAATATTTGGCTTTCCTGGTATGAACGGAATACCACACACACATATATACATATACACACAGAGAGAGCGAGTATATAGATATATATACGCACTGTATATATATTTAAATGCTCGCATTTGTATATTGCAGCGGTGGCGATCATCTAGCGATATGAAAACTGAGTTTCATCAGTCTTGAAAACTTTTGGATCAGGTGGCAGTGTTTGCTGTGTGTAGAAGTGGCGCCAAAACACCTTTGTTATGCCTCCAATCTTAAGAGGCTTTAAAAGAGAGGAGGGAGACTCGAACCCGACACCTGTTCTCTATTCCAGCTCAGAAGAGCCTCGTGTTACTAGCGGGGCGTTTAGGACAACCTGCTGTTTTGAGAGCCAGGGAGCGCCAAGGCGCGCTGGTGCCTAATGGATCTGGGTTGGTTTCTACTTATCCCAAATGTACTTTGCGGGAGGGGGAGTTAATCCCAAATTCTAACCAGCTGTATTGAATACGGTCACCGTTCATCTTCATTTATTTATTTGCTTCCTATATTTACTGGATTTATATCTCCTCCCATCTCTAATTCATGAGTCTGGGCGGCTAGTAATATTCAAGATAATTAAAAAAAGTATCCCGAAAAAAAACATGCAGCCGCCAAGATTCGGGAATTGAAACTCAAGTGATCTTCCTTCTATAGGACAAAAAACTATTTTAATCCCAACTGGTGGGTTTCGGACAAAAGATCCTGAATATCCATCCCCCCGTCGAGTTTATTTTCCCTTTCCTTTCTCTCGTCTTTTAAGATCCTGCCATAAAGCGGGACTAACGCAAGGTAGAAGTAGGAGAATTTCCTTTCCTTTCCTTAGGAGTACAAAACGACAGGTGTACGGGGGGGGGGGAATCGTGCAGTGGGCAATTGCATAAAAACCTGGCTCACTGCGGTCTTCTCTTTCCCCCATGGACGAGACAGCCGCCCTTCTCTTTCTTGATCGGGGAGAGGGTTGGGTGGCGCCCTGAAGTTTTGATGGCGCGCGCTAGTTTTGCAGAAGGAAAAAAAAAACCTTTCGCCCTCGAGATGGGAGGAGGGGGGGCGAGTTTCGGTTGAAGGGCAAGAAAAAGACCGCAGGGCGTCCCCGCCCTCTTGTCGTCCCCCCCACCTGAGCCCCGCCCGAAACCACTGGGGGGGGGGGAACCTTTGTTCTCTGGAGCGTAGCCACTCGGTGACCGTGTCTCGCTTTTTCCTTGGAAGTTGGGCAGGTGAACTAGTGAGATTGAGGTGACGGTTGGCGAAGGTTCCCTTAACTCCCTGTAAATAATTATTTTCTTCCCGCCCTAAGAAAAGGATGCCTAAAGCTAAGGATGAAATCTTGAGTATTTCTTTAGTTGCCTCCACCACACAGACACAGCCAGCCACTCGCAAATAAATAACTTATTCTGAATAAGTCAGGAAAAACAAAGGCCAGGGCCAATCCCCAGAATAACGATGCAAGATCCAATTTGGGTGGTTCATGGGGACCAGAGATTTAATCTTCTGATCTTCCAGACTCATGCTGGAGCCCATTTTTCAGGGAACTTCGCATGTATTTGCACAACCTATTGAGAAAAACTATGTCAGGTTATTTTTTTTTAAAAATGGATTTAATTGAGTAAGCTGAATTCTGGCGATGTGCATCTTGAAATTGAGCTCCCTGTGCCTGTTTGAAGTGGACTGTAGAGATGGTTTCGGAAAGTGAATATCTTTCTGAGACAAGTTGGGGAAGAAACCTCCAGGGAACAAATACTTTGATTCCTCTGAAATATTTCAGAGCCCTAAAGAAGAAATCCCAAGTTCTGTTTTGCAGTTATTTATTTAGTGTATATCATATCATACATGGACTAGTACAATATATTAAGGTTTCATATAGATTAATAAAACTCTTTTTCTGTTTTGCAGTTTCTCTGCTTCCTAGAAATGGTGTTAGCTGGGATTAAAAAAAAGAGCTAGGCATAAACTCTTATATTAAGTGTTATACAGAAGTATTGCAACAGGTGAATTCTTATAAACTTGTAGCTTTAAGCAATGACACGCCTGTCTGAATAGCCATCCTGCCTCTGAACCCTAAGCTAAATGGAAGAGTTGGCCCAGTGCCCCTGTATAGCAGTGATGTTCTTCCCATCAGAAATAATAGAGCCCCTCTTAACTGAACCGGGCTTCCTTCGTGAACAAAGGATGGTGACCATCCCTCTTTGTTACAAGCAACGGTTACAAAGATATTACTGGCTGTTCTAGTTAAGACTAAGTGAGATGGTTTAATCTGTTGAATGAGCTTTAACCAAGGAATGGCATCCTATTCTACTTCTGAATTTTGTCTTTTGAATTTTTTTAACAATTGACCTTGTTCATAGATTGGATAAGTAGAATGGGGTGCCATTTTACGTACAAACAAAAAGAGATGACGTGGAACTGATCCTGCCCCCATGATGTAAAACGATACAATCTTGTAGTCTTAACTGAATTTTGCATTGACTATTAAATTGAACTCTCCTGAACTTGAGAGACAATATGAAACAGTGATTAAGAGGCATGGTTCAAATCTCCATTTAAATATTAAGCACTGAATAACCAGTATAGCTAACTCTGGCTTACCAATTTACCACACAGAGTTATTGTTAAGAGAGAAAAATACCTGTGTATACCTCACTGAGCTCCCAAAGACAAAGTCAGGTATAAATAGAATATTGTGGCAAAAGCAGTGGTCATGTTGACACGACACATTGAGGTACAAGTTAGCCAACCAGTTTGTAAAATATTATGTTGTCCAAATTGAAACCCATGTGATTAGTTCATGGTATAGTTCATGAATCCAGAAATGAGATTAATTGCATAAATAGCCATTCAGTTAACTGTGGGTATAAGCATATTGTGGGAACATATCCAGTGGGGAAGCTGTCATCTTCTGGGTAGACAGCATTCAATCTCTTTTCAGATTAAAAACAGGGAACTATTTTGAGCTCTGTAAAATGAGAGAAGCTCTTTATGCTTCTCTCATTTTCCCTCATGGAAAAAAATCTCTGGAAGAAACATCATGGGCTTCATGAAAGCTTGTGCTTTTTAACCAAGTGTGTTAGTAAAAAAAAAAAAAGTGCTTCCAGATTCCTGACTTTGTGGTACCATGGTCTAACATGGCTCTCCTCCCACAACGATTGGAAGAAATTGCAACCTACCTGGAGGAAGACTGGTGTATTTCAGCCTAGGGAGTGGGGAAAGCGGGAAGACTGTAAATACATATCTATCTTTTCTGTCCAAATACATCTATTTGGACAGCGGGGATTAGAATTAAGGAGTTTGGTTTACCAAGAAGCAACTTTATTGAAGTTATTTCTTGAGAACAACTATAAGTGACCTGGGTATGGAGGGATGGAGAATGTAACAATATAATTGCATTGTTATACCTGTGGGAGATAAATTATGTGTACGCAAAATGCTTTTGAGTGAGCACTGTACATAAGAGTGCTTTATAGTCAGCCAAACAATTCAGAAACAAGAAACACACATAAACACACAGCGTATAAAACAATCAAAAAGATCACTTATATAGAGACAACCAAGATCCCACAAATAGATGTAGTCCTCTACTTACAACCACAGTTGGAACCAGAACTTCCATTGTTAGTGATGCATTTGTTAAGCAAGTTACAGCCCATTTTGCTACCTTTTTTTGCAGTCATTAAGCAAATCTGGCATTCCCCAATTATGTATCAGAAGCCCCCAGGTAAGTCACAAATAGCAATGGCATGATTATGGGTACAAGGGATGGTCATAAGCATGAGGACAAGTTGTAAGCAAGTTCTCAGTATTGACATAACTTTTAATAGTTGTAAGTTCGAGGACAACCTGCGCATAAATACATAAATATATAATCACTAGGAAGAACCACTTCAGTATATAAACAGCCTGAACAGATAAAGCTCATAGTGAACTTCAGCTGTTCTTGGATGTTAAGCAGCAGTATTAGCTCTGCTTAGGACTCAGATGGGGCTGTTGAGTAAACAGAAAAAATTCCTGGAAGAAAACTGGGTAAGAAACTCTTCTCCGGCTTAGATTATTTTACAGATTTTAAGGACGGTTTATGTACATGGAGGTCTATAAACACTTTAGATAATGTTGCAATCAGACCAGAGTATGCAGAAATTGGAGGAAAACGTCACCACCACCACCTCTGATGAGGCGCAAGATACTGTCTAGTACAGTGTTTCTCAACTTGGTGGCTTGATGTTGTGTGGACTTCAACTTTCAGAAATTCCCAGCCACCCATGAATTTTGGAGTTGAAGTCCATATATCTTTAAGCCTCCAAGATTGAGAAATGCTGGTCTAGTAGATAGCAGTATCACTGAAACAAAACAGCGAAGTGGTTGGTCCTTTTACCCAAGGACCAAAGGTTTCAGTGGGAGCCTTCAATAAGACAATTCATTTGTGTTCTTTTCCTATACTTCATCCACCCCCCCCCCGGAAAAAAACAACCCACCCTGTTTTTATGTGCACCAGCGATTTTCATTGATAAAGTAGCCTAATTGCAAATCTTTGTCAAAGGCTCCAAAAATGATGAAAGACAGTAGTGGAAATGATTCACTTCACAGAGTCCCTCAGCATCCATTTCCAATCTCAGTGTCTCAGTAATTAAAACTGAGGGTCATTCTTTTTTAAAAAAAAGTTATTCCGCCCATTGATTTGGGGCAACCTGATCTTGGGATGCTGTTTGTCCTGCCTGTGAGTTGAAAGTCTTGGAACAAAGAAAACAATTAGGACAATCACTCAAACAAAACAAAACAAAAGTGTTTTTGTTTCAATTAGACATTGCAAATAGCCTGCCATATATAAGGGGATGAAATTGACATTGTAGACATTTGTTGCTAATAAGGGAGAATATTTGTAGACATTTGTTAGTTTTAACATTTCAGGGTTCAAGGATAACTTATCCAAAAGCTTGTTTAAATATGTACATTTGTCCTCATCCTACAGGAGATGGGGGATTTTTTTGAGTGGGCAGTTTTGTAAAAAAAAAATCCAAGGTGAACATTTTAAAAGTGGAGTTATTTTTGTTTTACAGCCTAAATCCCCCCCCCCCATTCTCTCCATTTCACCTGAAATTAATTTTTATTGCCAAATGAAATATGAGAACTATATTTTGTAGTTGTTCTTATATTTTATATTTGGAAAATGTTTTAAGCCCAGGGTTTACTTGCTTAGGGACATGGTGGCTCAGTGGTCAGGGACACAGCTTGTCAATCAGAAAGATGGACGGTTTGGCGGTTCGAATCCCTACCGCTGCGTAACGGAGTGAGGTCCCACTACTTGTCTCAGCTTCTGCCAACCTAGCAATTCGAAAGCATGTAAAAATGCAAGTAGAAAAATAGGGACCATCTTTGGTGGGAAGGTAACAGTGTTCTGTGTGCCTTCGGCATTTAGACATGCCAGCCACATGAGATGTCTTTGGAAAGCACCGGCTCTTCGGCTTTGAAAGGAAATGAGCACTGCCCCCTAGAGTCAGGAATGACTAGCACATATGTGCAAGGGGAACTTTTAGCTTTATCTTATTTGCTTGGATGGGGATATGGAACTTCTGGACATTAGCCCCTGCAATTTTATTATTTTAAGCATATGAAGAATGTACTGAACCAGATACAAAATGGCAGCTTTAAAGTCAAATAAAAGACTCCAATGGACCCTTCCTGGTACCATTCATTTTAGATACCTGGACTGTACTTTTCTAGGAGTGTCATTTGCATAGATTACTAGGAAGAATTTTCTTGTTAATCCACCCTTAATCCTAGAAAGTTCATCCAAAGCATGGCTTTCATCCAATATTATTTGTCTTGGTGTATTGTTTTTATAAAATTTTGGGCGAGTCTTTCTTGCACAGTAACATAGGGAAGGGCCTTTGGCTCGCAGGATCTCTTCTTTTTCTCCACATCCCTCAGCTGTGACAACTTGATACTGGTGTCAAAAGCAAAACAAAACTCAGTAACAGCCAACATGGAAAGGCAGAACAAAAGGGTTTTGAGAACAGCTCAGCCTGAATTAGGTTTTCCTTCACTTAGTGTCATCTTGAAATGTTCAGCAACAAATATTATCAGCCAGCTGATCTTAAGAATTACAGCAAACATGACTTGAAAGATGCTTGGCTGGAAGAATTATTCCCTGAAAATGCATATTCTACATGACAAATTAAAATGTGAGATAATTCTTTCTCTTCCCCTGCTCTTTGGTTTTGGTTTCAGTAGCACAATTTGCCTGGGATTGATGAGACTGGGTTCATACATTAGACTAAGCTTTGTTTAACGTTGCTTTTTGAATAAACTCCAGTTTGGATTCACAGAACAGGTTTAGCCAATGGTTGAGTTCACACAGTACTTTGAGCCCAAACCAGGCCAATTATGTATATGAGGACACTGGGTTGAAAGAGGTTTTAGGGTTGAGGGACCAGTTTGGAAGTCAAGGGCCAAACTTAAGCAGGATTGGCTATTGTTAAGAAAAGAAAAGGGAAAAGCCCCTGGCTGAGTATGTCTAATAGCCAGGTCAACAGTTAACAGATACCTGTTATTTCCTCTGCTTAATGTTGCAAGCCAACTCCAGATGACTCCCATACAGCCCTGAGGGTAAGGGATGATGCAGCTACTGAGACAGCTAACAAGGCAACTATCTTTGACCTGTTGCAATCAAAGCGGGGAAAGAAACTAATTGCACAAGAGCCATTTATAATCTAGGTACATGACTAATTGGAGGAAGAGTTGAAAACCTCCTTCTCAAGATGAGATAAAGAAAGGGGGGAAAAATAAAACCAAGTGCCTGAGCTGTCCTTGGAACAATTGTTCCAGTGATGACTTGAGGTAAATCTTGTATTTGAAGCCAAACCACTTTTTTACGCCTCCACCTTTAGGCTGAGTCAGGCTTAGGCTGATTTTTCCCCGAGTCAAATGTCAACATCATTTTTTAAAAAAACAACTTTTCCTCCTTCAGGAACAAGAAAGATTCAGCCGCTTGACTATCTTCCCTGCCCATTTAAATAGATGACTCCAAGTTTGTTTAGCTTTTGCTTCCTATTCCTATGATTTGTGGTGGTGCAGTGGTTAGAATGCAGGATTGCAGGCTACTTCTGCTTTCTGCTGGTTGTCAGCAGTTCGGCAATTCGGTTCTCACCAGGTTCAAGGTTGATTCAGCCTTCCATCCTTCTGAGGTTGATAAAATAAGGAACCAGATTGTTGGGGGCAATATGCTGACTCTGTAAAACCACTTAGAGAGGGCTGTAAAGCACCATGAAGCAGTATATAAGTCTTAAGTGCTATTGCGTATGATCTCTGCCATGGTGATTTATATCATAAACTTCAAAGAAGTCAAGATTTGTGTATCAACTTAGTGATCTCTCCATTTTCTTTTGTTAACAATTGCAGCAAGTGTTAATTACTATTTCCCACTTGGTCAGTGATGATAGTAAAATATCCAAATATCATCTCAAATCTCCATTTGTAGCAAACCCACGACCTACATAATTTGAGATCCTAATACTGTATTGAGGGGGAAAATCCTTTCTGAATTAGAATTCACCAAGGTCTAGAATTTTGCAATTCTTATAGTTAAATAATTACAATTAATAAAGATGCAGGAGCAGGAAAACATGAGTTCTAATTCTCCCATAGGAATGAAACTAATTGGGTGACTTTGGACCAGTCACTCTTTTTGAGCTTTACTGTAGGAAGATCACTAGAAATCATTTCTTGGCCAAGAAAAAGTCATCAGATGGTGTGTAAAATTGAAAGACTAGCAAAAAACAGCAAAAATAACTACTAAGCTTAATCAAAATTAGCAAAAGAAAATGAATAAGACTTATGCAAAATATATTTTACTTTTCCAAAAGAATTAATCAAGCAGGATGTTTTGAAAATCAGTGTATGGGTCACATAACCACAGAGATTATAAACTGTTGAAAGTATATTTTATAGCTATTTGGTAATTTGGACATGATTCTGAGACAGTATGATTCATGGGGAAAGTGTGAGCATAACTTTGAAGAATTTAACAGAAACTTGGCAACATGACAAAATTAGCTTTTAAAATAATCAGTTGTAGAGCATAATGCAAATTCAGAGAAATGAGAATGATATTGTGATGGAAACCCTTGTATTCACATATACCCTAATTTCTTTCATGATCTGACTTTTAAAAATATTTTAATTTGCAATTGCATTCAAAGTAACAGATTCTGATTTATTCTGCATCTCTAAAGGAAGAATTATAAACCTGATTTAAATTTTTGGCTTGGCTGGGTGGTGGGAAAATTTAAAAAGCAGCATTTGTGACTAGGATGCAATTACAAATTCATTTGCAAATTAAAGAGGAGGCAAATGGTTGAATTGGAGCACAGGATCTGCTCTAAGAATGGTAGAACAATGACTTTGTATGGCATGTGATCAAACCCCCAGGTTTTACAGGTTACAGTCTTACAGTGAAATTTCTAAGCTTTAATTGGTAATGGTTGAAATGTTGCCCCTTAACTGAGAAAACTAAGTTCAAATACCACTTGACTCAGCCATTAATCTCCATCATTGTTAGATTTACTTTTGAATCGACTTATGCACTGGAGCCACCTTGCACTGGGCCACAGGAGGTGACTCAAATTTTCGGGAATTTTGAGAGCAGGAATTCTGAGCCACAATGCCTAGAGTGCCAGTCGGCTATTTGCTGATTTGCAGCCTAATGGTGGCAAGGGAGTCCACTGAGCCAATTGTTATACATTTCTTTGCACATCACTGCTCATATCCCTCCTTTCCTTTGGGAGCTCAAGCAACATTATTCATAGTGTAGCCTCCTCCATTTTTTCCCATAACCACCACCAAGTCTGGTAAGTTGGGCTGAGTGATTGAGTGACCTAGTGAATTCCCATACTGATCTGGGAGGACTTGAAACTGGGAATTTCCAGTCCACAGTTTGCAAATACTATTGTGGCCTTTCCTGGCTAAGACTATTTATTTAATTTGCATTCCAAGTGGCTCCAGGTGGCATGCTGTACATGGCTTAACTGCCTCCAAGTCCCAATAACACAATAAACAGAAATAAACACCCAGAAACAATTAAAAAACACATCCACGCCTAAGAATCTGGGGGTTGAACGCAGCTTCTGGATATTCCAACTTTGTCTCCTCTAACTTAACATCTTTTCTTAAGTCAAAGATGGCCAAAACTGCACCATGAGAACTTTTGCACATAAAATGTCCTCCCTGTGAACAAGCAATGGTTCTTCTCTCAAGGGCATATTGTCAGCATGGGACTATTTATACCAATGCTGATGAAATATTCCTTTAATGGTTCAGTTGCCACAGAAAAGTTTTATCAACTATATTTTCCAGGCTTGCAAAATGCCTACCAGCTAAGCCAGCTTTTAACCAGAACTGACTGAATCTAGAGTTAATCTCCAAAGAGCAAGGAAAGAACTCTCTAGCTTCTTATTTATTTTAGATATCCTATTCCATGAGAGGAAAAAGCAGTCTGGAATTTGGAGAATAAATGCTATTTTTAAAAAGAGTCCCTCCCCTTCCCCCTAATATTTAAACTCTATAATGGGCAAGCAATGGGATGAGTAAAAGGTTCTTAGTGTGCTTGGGAAACAAACACACAGCTAATCCTTACTGGGGGGAGGGGGGGAGGTTGGCCAGGGAAAACCGGCTCTGCAAGAGGGAATCCGTAATAAGCACAATGGGCTCTGTAACTTCCATGATGGTTGGCTCTTATGACCTCATCGTTACCTTTTTTTGTCTGAAATTTAGATTAACTGTCTTCAGTTTTACAATATTTGTCTAGAGCAATGTTTTTCAAGCTTAGCTATTTTAAGTTAGGTGGTCTTCTTCAACTCCAAGAATTACTCCTCCTCCTTCCCTCCCAGTATGCTGCTTCCTTGGGTATCCTGGGAGATGGTTCACCTACCTTAAAGCTGTTATGGTTGAGAAACACTGCTCTAGCTTCTGAAAGATTTGCCACAGAGAAACGTTATTGGATTAGAGCAAGGTTTTTTTAAAACCTGGATTTACAAATTAGATACCGATTAACAGAATTGGAAGGCACCTTATAGGTGATCTAGTCCAACTCCCCCCGCCCCCGCCACCCAAGCAGGAGACCCTACACTATTTCTGACAAATGGCAGTCCAATCTCTTCTTGAAAGCCTCCCAGTGATGAAGCTCCCACAACTTCCGAAGGCAAACTGTTTCATTGGTTGCTTCCCCAATCTGATGCCCTCCAGAACTGTGCCGAATATGTCTAGAAGCCAAAGATAGGAAAGCTTTACAAATCCCCTTTTTCTCTCTAGCAACAGGAAAGGGGAACTGTCCTCCTGAACCCAAAGTTTTGGTTTTACCTCTTCTGGTTCATAGTAGTTATGGACTTGTCTTGTCCTGGATCCTCAAAGGAGTGCATGCCAACTTGCATTATTCCAATGTTTGACTTGGGAAATATAGTAATGTGAGTTATGGCTCAGTAATGTTACAGGATCATTTGGCATAATCCCCCTCTAAATCACTAGCTAAATTAGCACCCATCAGCAAATCTAGGATTTTTTACTAGATCAGATGCTGTATAGAGAAGGCTGTAGGTGCCAAAGGAAGCATGGCTTGGTCCCTACAGCAGAACTAAACCACAGTTAACAAACTGCAAGAGACAGTGATTGCAAATAGCAACATTTGTGGGGTGGGAGAGTAAGTGACATCAAAATGACAGATTTGACTGGGCAACTGAAACTCACAACCCTGGCACTGACGATGTTATCTAGTTAGGATAATGAAACATCTGCAAGAAAACATGTAAGCTCAGAAAGCACCAAGGACCCCAACCCTTGCACTAGATGCAGAGAAGGTAGGTTGCATCCTGAAAATAATTTGAATGAATTTTCCTGTTGTTGGTTTTTTCTTCTTCTTTGTTTGCATAAGATCATTTTGGACTCCTGTTAAGAGCTTTATGTGTTTCGTGTTTCAAAGTGGTGGGAAATCAATGGATAGTTCTGGCTGCATCCTTGGCAAATATTAAATGTAATGATCTGGTGCACTGTTATACTAGGGTAACATTTCACAAAATTCTTATGGTACATTGTTATTTCTCTCCAGGACTGCCTACTTTGAATCATGGTGTCAGCTGCTTTTCAAATCATGGGCATGGCCCTGTCTGTAGTGGGCTGGATTGGGGCCATCATCACGTGTGCCTTGCCTATGTGGAAAGTGACGGCTTTCATTGGTACCAATATTGTGACAGCCCAGGTCACTTGGGAGGGGCTGTGGATGAACTGCGTGGTGCAGAGCACTGGCCAGATGCAATGCAAGGTCTATGACTCCATGCTGGCCCTGCCTCAGGATATACAAGCCGCCCGGGCTCTCATGGTCATCAGCGTGCTTCTGGCCCTCTTCGGCCTGATGGTTGGCATCGTGGGTGCCAAATGCACCAACTGTGTGGAGGACGAAGACGCCAAGGCACGAATCATCATTGTCGCCGGGGCCGTCTTTGTGCTATCAGGATTGCTGTGCCTCATCCCAGTCTGTTGGACAGCCAATACTATAATCCGAGAGTTCTACAGTCCATTAATTGTGGAGGCTCAGAAGAGGGAGCTGGGCTCGTCCCTCTATCTTGGTTGGGCAGCTGCTGCTTTGATGATCCTCGGAGGAGGATTGCTGTGCTGCAACTGCCCCAAGAAAGAGAGCAACAACTACAGTGCTCGGTACACAGCTGCTGTCTCTCAACCCCGCAGCGATTACCCCAGCAAGAACTATGTTTAAGAGAGTCACATTGTTGTGATTATGTTGTTGCTACCCTGAAAGCTCATTACTGGTGGATTCCCTCAGAGCATCAGAACTGCATAATGAACATCCCTATGGAAAACAGAGCATCCTGCTCCACAATTTCCCAACATTTCTGGCCCATCAGTATTTTTCTCTCTCCCACACTGTTACCACTAAATAGATGTATCCCCATGTGTTTCAGCTCTTCTTTTGAAGAGAATCCTTGATTTGTGATAGAAGAATTCAGTATAGGTAGATAGGTATTGAATCAATGTCCTATTTTCAAGTAGTTTGTGATAAATGCCTTTGGGTGCTCTTGCCCTCCCCTCCCCCAATTACACAATCCCAAATAGCCTGTAATTGCTCAGATATCACATCCTGTTCAATAGGCTGATGTGGGGTCGGGTGGGGGCGGAAATTTGTTACTCTATATATCTGTTTTTGAAGCTGTGACATGTTGTACAGTATTTTATGAAGAAATGGGATGTGGCCTTTTAAACCTGTTGTTTTTAATTTTTTGCAATTGCTCTTGCATGCATTTCATACCAAAACCCAGTTTTTTCCTCTTTTTTAAAAAAAAATATATAACCTGAATAAAATTAATGCTTTTGTATATAGCAGTTTGCCTTTGTCTTTTTTTGTGTGTGTGTCTGTAATTCTGATGCTAACCTGAGAATCTACTAGCAATAGCAATAGCACTTAGACTTACTGTATATACCGCTTTTACAGCCCTCTCTAAGTGGTTTTACAGAGTCAGCATATTGCCCCCAACAATACTACTTGGGAAAAAGCCTTCCTTCTTTTTTTCGGAATCATGGGCTCAAAGCATTTATCATGTGACTCTTTCCTGAATCTGAAGGTGTGGGTGGATGGTTTCTCACAATAGGGCATTCCCAAAGTAGAAAGGCTTGCCTGGCAGAAGGGCAGAACAGAAAGAATGACTTATGTAGGAGGACTACACTCATACCAACTATATTTCTTTGCCCAACAGAAGACAGGAAACCATATGATGATAAATAGTTGAATGGGAACACCCCCACAAATACACTTTGTTGTGTGGTTGTTATTGCTGGGTTCACAGATAAGTCATAATGGGATTTACAGGGTTTCATTTTAGAGCAATAGTTGTCAACCTTCAAAACTCAGGTTGCCATGACCGACTAGGAAATTCTACATATCTTAAAGATGCCAAGGTTGAGAAACACTGACTTAGAGTGCTATATGAACTTAGATAGCTGAATCGTATTCACTAGCCATTTCAGCAGAGTTGGATGCAGCACCCAACCAACCTTGACTTAGCTCAAAGAACTAACTGAGATTGATTCTGATCAGTAGAACCTTCACTAGATTGGAATGACTTTCTGTATTATGGTCAAGAAAAGAACTGGTTGTCTATGAATGCACCCCAAGCTCAGACTAATATAGACTTTACAGAATTTGCATATGCCTAGTCTTCCTCAATCTGGGGTTATCTAGAAATGGTGACTTGAATGCCCAGAATTTCTTAGGCAATATGGCCATTGTTGAGAATTATGGGAATTTTAAACCCATAATTTAGAGGTTGATCAGATGGGAGATAGCTGCAGAATATCATTAGTAAGCAAGTTGTTAGTACTACATATGAGCCTACTTTGAATATATTCATGTGTTAATTCATGGTTTGTTTATTCAATAAACTACAATTGCCTAGGTTTGTATCTGCTGTGCTCAGTGGCTGAGTTTGCGCAACACATTGTCACAAAAGCAAATACACCATGCAGCAACATTCATAATAAACCACCATGATGCAAAAAAAAGATATGTAATGATATTGTGAAAATGCTTCTGCTTACATATTTGCATTAGATATCACTTATGGCATGTGTACCCTTCTTTATTCCCTTGGAACCATTCGTGACAGTGGATGTCTACAAAGTGACATCACATTCATCATGAAATCACCCAAACAATTTAAATTATATAATTTGTGGAGTGGCACTGTGATGTCATGGCGTCATTGTATCTTCTACCAGTTTGCCTATGGAGTAGGAGCTCTACTCCTCCAGCACAATCACAAGTCTGGAGGTGATGGAAGGTATTTCATGAAGACCGCTATGTTGGGGAAAGACATTTGTAGGTTACATCATGAACTCTCACTGAAAGATGTAGTTTTTTGTAAAAGTTTCCCCTGTCCAGTCATTTCAGATTCTAGTGAGCAGTAGTCATCTCTGTTTCTTAACTGGGGAAGCCAGCATTGTCTGAAGACACTTCCATGGTTATGTGGCCAGCATGACTATATGCTCAGGTGCATGGAATGCTGTTTCCTTCCCACCAAAGTGGTACCTATTTATCTACTCATATTTGCTTTTGAACTGTTAGATATACAGGAGCTGGGACCAGTAATGGGAGCTCACCCCCTCAAGCAGCACACAGGTCTCGAACTTGGGCAACTAACTTTCCAACCGACAAGTCCAGCATCTTAATTGTGGAGCCATCACATCCCCCTTTTTCCTTACATCGCCCATTTTTTGTACTGTCCCCATCAAAATAATATTGAGTTTCCAGAGCTTTCTGCAGAACTCCTTCCAGAATAGCTAAGTATTATCTATCAAAAGCATCTAGAGATATTCAGGTTGAAGGCAGCTGATGGAGATTCAAAACGAGGCAAAGCTCTCTCTCAATTCCATGTCTCAAGTCTCGTGTCTCTCAAGAGAAATAGTTTGAGCAAACATCTGTACTAAAGATGTACAGCAAGGGTGCCCAACCTTTTGCTGCATGAAGTGAAGAGCATAATGTATGAAAATAACTGTAAACACCACATGGAAGTGTTAAAGTCTTGTGGAGCTGTGTTACAAGCTGCCCAGGGCTGTATGTGACCCATGGCCATGGGTTGGACATATCTGCTGTATAGCTTAGGATATGTGAAGATCATCATGTTACCGGAGGTTGAATTAAGTATTCCCCCCCCCCCCTAGTTTTAATGGAATAAGCTTGCAAATTACTAAATTGAGCTATGGTGGCGCAGTGGTTAAGAGTGCAATATTACAGGCTACTTCTGCTGACTGCCGGCTGCCTGCAATTTGGCAGTTCAAATCTCACCAGGCTCAAGGTTAACTCAATATTCCATACTTCCGAGGTGGGTTAAAATGAGGATCCAGATTGTTGGGGGCAATAGGCTGACTCTGTAAACCACTAAGAGAGGGCTGTAAAGCACTGTAAAGCCATATATAAGTGTAAGTGCTATTGCTGAAAAATCTTGACATGAAAGCAGCAGGGACTAGTCCAGGCAGTTAGCAGGAATCAACACTGCCTTGAAGGCACAAATTAACATAAAAAAAAGTTAACCAAATCATAGTGTACAAGCTTTTGGCACCAAGGAGTCATGGACCAGTAGTTTACATGAAAAGAAGATCTTTATCAGGCTTGAAACATTCAAGTTTAGGGTAATGATTCTGCTCCCCCACCCCCGCCTATGCCCCAGGCTAAGAATACGAAGTACCATTTCTAAAACATTAAACAAGGTCTTCACGCAAGAGAATAAGAGAAGGACAAATTTGGAAAGGATATATAACAGTTTTATTCGCATATGCAGTCAACCTGACATGCTTTGGCCCAATATTTTATTTTCCATCCCATAACTTCTAAATATTTTCTTTCAGATCCACAATCAACAAGTTACAGGTATTTCCTTTATCTTGCCCATAGCATTAATACTAGATTCCCCAAGGAGATACCCTTTCTTCTGTAGAAGACCTTATTCTTTAAATTATCAGCAAAAACAACCCCAAAGCATCAATATCTCAAGGAGAAATTATTCTAAATTCTTTAAATTTTCAGCATTGCAATGGAGATAGTAAAGCCCTCTTACACATATTCAGAAGTTCCAAAAAGATTGGTAGTGTAGGCTTGAGTTCGGATGAAGCTCTACACACAATTTTAGCCAGATATTTCATCCAACAAGCCTTTCTGAGACAGATAATTCTACCAATTAAGGGTTCAAAACTGTAGTATGGAGGAAGCAGGAGCAAAAGAAGATAAGCAATCATATTGCCCCAAGGAAATATGTACATTCCTGATGGAGATACAAGAGTACAGTATGTAGCAAAACCACAGGAATCCATAGCCTTGAGGCAAGGCTAGTTCTTGGAAGAATTTAGGTTTTTCCCAACATATCTTCACTAAAGTCATACTACTGACCAAGCAGAGATACCAGCATAAAGGACAAATAACAATAGAGCTAGTATGCACAAAATAGTTTGATTCTCTGGGAAACTGATGAGCAAATTCAAGGAGCAAAGTCAAGCTGGAGAACTAGGAATTGGCTAAAGTTGAGTATAGACAGAAAGAGATACACCAAAAGCAACTTGAAGGAAAGAAGTTGGTGATGAAAGAAGTTGGGGTTGAAGCAGGAACTTAACATAAGTGTTGAAGACTGGAGTTCTGCAAACAGATATCAAAGAACTGGGTGATTGCTGGGAAAAGATGAGAGAAAGACTAAATACCCAGAAAATGAAAATATAGTACAGAGCTGAAGAGTTGGGGTGGGTGGTGGGGAGGGATTTTAAGTCATGCTAAATCTACCACCAAAGCAGCAGTTTTAAGCAAGTGATTTTAGATGCCAAGAAAGGGCAGCACACGGTTAATTGTTTAACTAGCGGTTGTGTTTTTACTGCCAGGGAAGTGAAGCACTTAAAGATTTCTTGCCTCAAATTCCACAATGCCACAAGCGTTACACACTTGAATTAGCAGAGATTGAATTTTCTAGTCTGCTTCAAGCAATGAAGTGGCTTGGTCTAACCTCATGCTTTGGAATTGGAGAAGATAATGGCTTTTAGTTTTGATGTTACCCTTCTCTTTTGCCAAAAAAACGTGCCTCTCATTTCATACTCAAGGAAATGTTATAAAGTAGATGAGGCTGAAAGAGAGATCTTGCCAGGGTGCCCAGTAAGTTGGATGGAGATTCAGGCTTGGGAATTTTCAAATATTTCATTGTTGTTGTGCTTTTGAGTCAGTCTGACTCCCGGCGACTGCCTGGACAGTTTTCTTGGCAAGATTTGCCATTGCCTCCTTCCTTGGGCTGAGAGAGAGCCCACCGGCTCAAAGTCACCCCATTGGTTTCTCACCTAAAGTGGGACTAGATCTCACAATCTCACAGTTTTCAGCCTGGTACTTTAACCACTGCACCAAATCAGTTCTCATGCTAACATTGGGCATTGTTGACATTGTCCCAATCGTGAGAAACTTTGGGTTTTAGAAGGTAAATTTAGAATGTAAATGTCGTGACCCGTCAAAAGCGCGTTCCACAAAAGCGCGGTCGACGAAATCGCGTATGTGACGTCATCACAACGCGACGAAAAAGATCGAAAAATTGAAATAAAAATTAAATTACAGCAAGCCGATTCACATAAAGGTAAGAGTTAGGTTTAGGGTTAGGGTTAGGGTTAGGGTTAGGTTAAGGGTTAGGGTTAGGTTTAGAGCGTTAGGGTTACGTTTAGCGTTAGGTTAAGGGTTAGCGTTAGGTTTTTCGTTACGTTAAGGGTTAGGTTTAGGGTTAGGTTTAGGGTGAGGTTTAGGGTTAGGTTTAGGGTTAGGTTTGGGGGGGTTAGGGGAAGGTTTTAGCTTTATTTTTACATTTTTCGATCTTTTTCGATCTTTTTCGTCGCACTGTGATGACGTCACATACGCGCTTTTGTCGACCGCGATTTTGTCGTCCGCGGTTTTCTGGTAGAACCGTAAATGTGACAAATGTCTAAGCCAGAGGTGATATCCACTTACTTTCCCTACCAGTTTCGCAAATGCGTGCACATGCTCAATTCACTCACGCACAATCTGTTCACACATGCACTCAGCCTTCCGAGCATGCACTTTGATCACACACGCCGCTTGCACACATGCACATGGCTTGAAAATGTGCCCAAATATAGCCAGGATGAGCCAGTCCAAACCGGCTGAATACCACCTTTGGTCTTAGCCCAACACCCCCAACCTCAGCACTCCAGAAAGTGGACTTCAATACCCAGAATAACCAGCAGCTAAGGATAGACAAGTACAGATAGTCCTCCACTTAAGATCAAAATTCAACCCAAATTTTTATTGCTAAGGAAAACATTTCTTAAATGATTTTTGCCTCATTTTATGACCTTTCTTGCTGTGGTTGTTAAGTGAATCGCTGCACTTGTTAAATTAGTAATATGGTTGTTAAGCGAATCTGGCTTCCCCATTGACTTTACCTTGTGAGAAATTCACAAAAGGTGACCACATGACCCTGGGACACTGCAACCATCATACATATGAGTCCCTCGCCAAGCATCCAGATTCTGATCGCATGACCATGGGGATGCTTGTAAGTGTGAAAAATGGTAACAACTCACTTTTTTCAATCACATTGTAACTTTGAATGGCCACTAAATGAACTGCTGTATGTCAAGGACTACCTGTACTAGTCTTAGAATTTGGCAAGCGTAGAAAGTTTTCAACCTGCTACTACGTGCAGTACTCAGCATAGCAGAAGCAGAAGATGGAATTAGAGGCAGTAAGCCAACCACTGGTGTCTTGGATGTAAACAATTAAGATGACATGGGACTTGCATTCCCTCTCTCCCCATCGCCACCCCCCCCCCACACACACTCAATTGTTTCCTGCTAGAGTTCCTCCCTTGGCAGTACCTTGTGCCTCGCAAACCAACATAGATGGAGGAAGCTGTACTTCATGCCAGGGGGGCTGGCCTGTCCCTATGCGCCTGACTGTGCAAGGCTTAGCCTGGCACTGGAATGTACTGGTACCTCTCCAAGAAGCCAGGCAGGGATCTCGTCTTACAAGGGTCGACTTCTGGGCCCACATCCAAGAAACCTGAAGTATTCTGCCCGGGGGAGAGCGAGGGGGTGGGGTGGGGAGCAAAACTATAGGTCTTGCACTTCTGCATTATGCTTAAAGAAAAAGGAAGCCAGGTAGCCAGGTTTTCTCCTCATGGCCCAGATTCCTAGCATTTGAGAGAAATACTTCCAATGCAACTCCCCATCCTGGGGAACAGAATGTTTTGAGCAGAAGGATGTTTAGTAGAAAAGAAGCAATCATATGAATCATGGCATGATTGGATCAGGTTCCTCCTTGTATATTTCTATTAATTTTTGTAGATGCGCTTTTTTCACTTTGACAATGCAGTGTAGCAGGAAACAGATCAAACCCTTGTGGACACAATTTAACCTAAAATGCCTGTTGCCAAGCAAGGCAACGGTTAAGTGAGTTTTGCCTCATTTTACTACTTTTTTTTTTGCCACAAGTGTTAAATGAATCACTATGGTCGCTAAGTGAATCAGGCAGTTGTCAAGCGAATCTGGCCTCCCTCATTGACTTTGCTTATTAGAAGCCATTTTGGAATGTTACGAATGATGATGACATGACCCCAGGACAGTGCAACTGTCAGAAATACATTCCAGTGGCCAAGTGCCTGAATTTTGATCAGGTGACCATGAGAATACTGTAATGATCATATGTTAAAAAACAGTAATAAGCCACTTTTTTCAATGGCAGTTGTGACTTCGGTCACTAAATGAATGGTTATAAGGCGAGGACGACTCGTACTTATTTACTTCAGGAACCATAACCTGACTTGCTGTTTGTTTCATGCTATGTCGTCTCTTACAAAGAAAAAGGAAAGGGTGAAGTGGGAGGCTGGGGAATTCTGGGAATTGAAGTCCATGCATCTCAAAGCAGCTGAAGCTGAGAAACACTGTTTTAAGGGATATGTCTCATCTCTCAGTCCTAACAATGAAAACCGAAGGAAAAAAAATCAGTCCTGATCTGTGGGAAATGCAAATGTTTCTATAATTTACCATACCCTCCGTCCAGCATTTGACGCTGGTAAGATTTAGCTCATATTATATTTAGGTTCACATGTAGTGTGTGGGGGTCTCCAACCTTGGCAACTTGAAGCTTGGTGAACTTCAACTCCCAGAATTCCCCAGCTGGTTGGGGAATTCTGGAAGTTGAAGTCTATAATCCAACTTGTTTGGTTTGGTTTTAGGGCATATGAACTAGTTCCATGTTAGTCATCCATCCACGATTAAACAAACCATGGCGAAAGGTGATGGAAAACCTATCCACTCACTATAAAGGAAATACTGTGTTCTTTCATGCTCATTTCAGATTCTAGATTTAAACCATTCTTCTATGAAGAATGCAGGAATTGAATCTTCTTTCAATGGGGAAAGCTATAGGTGGATTCTCTTCCCTGTGCCACATATCAGGAAAATCCCTGGAATTCCCCCAGGAGTGTGATGCTAAAGAATAGGTGTCATTGATGTTATACCCTTTTTGTTGGATTTATGAGAAAGCCATGTAGAGACCAAGCCATTCCCAAGATCTGCTCTTTAAGAATCTGTGGAAGGGGGAAGAAGTCAGTAATCATCTACAGCTAGACCTTGCTTATTGACTGGTTGCTTAACAACCATTCAAAATTACAACAGACCTCACCAAAAGCTACTTATCACTCAGTCCTGGAGTTCTAATGACTACATTCTCCCACAGTCTCATAAACACACAGTGAGTGCTTGGCAAGCAGTTCACCTTTTCACAGTCACATGTCCATGATTTACAACATTTTTTTGGCCTTTTCAGCCAGTTTTCAGCACAAAAGCGTTCATAGGAATACATTGATTCCCTTAATGATTGTCACAAAAAATGGCATCAAATGGCATCTGGCCATGTGGGTGGCTTGACTTATGACTGCCATAAATTACAATGGAAATCCCTGGCTCCACTACAGCTGTAACCTGTGATCTATTTTTATGAGAATAGTAAATAGCAAGATAAATGCTTTGATCCTCAAATTTGAGCAAAATGCCTCTTGGTGAGCTCTTTCTTTCCTCTGTTAACCTCTGCTAGCAATGTGGCAAGCAGCAGTGATCTACAGTTTAACATATAATGGATTAACAGGCTTGGAAGGGGCCTTGTAGGTTATCAAGTCCAATCCCTCCATCTGAGCAAGAGATTATACACCATTTCTGACATATGGCAGTCCAGTCTCTTCTTGAAAGCTTCCAGTAAGGAAGCTGCAACAACATCTGAAGACAAGCTGTTCAATTGGTTGATTACTCTCACTGTCAGAACATTTCTCCTTATGTCCAGAATCTTTCCTTGTTCAGTTTTCACCCATTATTGCTTGTATGGACTTCAGGTGCTTTAGAAAATAGCTTGATCCCTTCTTCTCTGTGGCAGCCCCTAAAATATTGGAACACTGCTATCATGTCTCCTCTGGTCCTTCTCTTCACTAGACTAGCCATGCCCAGTTCCTGCAACCATTCATCGTATGTTTTAGTCTCCACTTCCCTTATCATCTTGGTTGCTCTTCCTGTGCATATACACTAAGGTGACCAGACGTCCCGCTTTTGGCGGGACAATCACAATTTCTAACAATTTGTCCCACGTCCCGCGGCGTTTTAAAAAAGTCCCGATTTTGGCTTCATGTTGAAAGGGCAGTGGATTTGCTTAAGAAATCCTAACCAGGGCAAGACAAAAGACACTCTGTCTAAC
The DNA here is from genome assembly GCF_051295495.1 of Thamnophis sirtalis. Classification (NCBI taxonomy): domain Eukaryota; kingdom Metazoa; phylum Chordata; class Lepidosauria; order Squamata; family Natricidae; genus Thamnophis; species Thamnophis sirtalis. The sequence continues at coordinate 114,407,596 of NW_028261384.1, forward strand.
CCCTCTCTATGTCTCAGTACTTTCATTGAAGATATTAAAACGTTAAAGCAAGAAAACAGAACCCCCCCCGCCCCTTTTACTTCCTTTTATAAGAAAAGATGACCCAGTACCATAGAGCTCCAGGAAATACTTTGGCTAGAGAAGTAGCGACTGTTGCTTCCTGGATTTCCCAGATGGGAGGGGCATGGAGGCTCATGTGGGAAAAATGGTGGCACGCGAGGAGCTCAAGGTTTTTTTGAAAAATATTTCCCTGGGACTAATTTCACCATTTTAATTTGCTCAGTTCTTTGTATTAATATCTACAGCATTCTGGATTGACTTGCAGTGCTTCTTATGATTCTTGATGAATGTATTCTATTTTATTTTTCTTTATGTACACTGAGAGCATATTCACCAAAGACAAATTCCTTGTGTGTCCAATCACACTTGGCTAATAAACTACTCTACTCTACTCTACTCTACTCTACTCTACTCTACTCTACTCTACTCTACTCTACTCTACTCTACTCTATTCATTTCTATTTCAATTCTAATAAGGAGTTCAGCTTCTCTCTCTTGAAAATGTAAGCTAGCATAAGGCATTATAATGCAAGCTAGCCTTAGCTTTCAAACAGTTCATTTAGTGACCAAAATTACAATGGCATTGAAAAAAGTGACTGATGACCATTTTTCACACTTAGTGACCATTTTCACACTTAGCGACCATTGCAGCATCCTCATGGTCACGTGATCAAAAATTTGATGTTTGGCAATAGATTCGTATTTATGATGGTTTCAGTGTCCTGGGGTCATGTAATCGCCTTGTGTGACCTTTTGACAAAGTCAAATGGGGAAACCAAATTCACTTATATTATTAACTTATCAGCTGCAGTTATTCACTCAAGAACTGTGGCAAGAAAGGTGTCATAATGGGGCAAAATTCACCTAGCAAATGTCTCACTTAGGAACAAAAATTTTGGGCTCAGCTGTGGTCGTAAGTCAAGGACTACCTGTACATTAACCATCCTTTCTCTGGAGACAGCATGGTCATTCTCACTGCTTCAAATGGGGGGGGGGGTCTTGGGGAGCAAAAGGTTTTTGGTTCCTACACCTGTGGATTAACATCATGTCTCCTTGGATGAGCAGCCAGGGATAGAATCTGATTCCTTTAGGGCAGTGCTTCTCAACCTTGGTCCACCTGAAGATGCGTGGACTTCAACTCCCAGAATTCCCCAGCCAGCTGGCTTGGCGGATTCTGGGAGTTGAAGTCCACGCATCTTCAGGTGGACCAAGGTTGAGAAACACTGCTTTAGATGGAGAGAAAAGTTGATGGAAAGAATCCTAAAAGCTACTTAATGTTAACAGTAAAATAACTAGATAAAAGCAGAAATCAAGTCTCTAAATCATATTAGATAATAACATTCTTCTTGCCTTACAATGAAGAGTAATGGGAACCATTTAAAAAAAAACCTAGCAAGGAGGGAAGTGTGTCAAAGTATTGTGCATAGAATTTTTAAAAATGGTTTATTTCAATCTGTTTTGGATAGAATCTTTTTTTAAATAGTCTAAGACAATTTAAAAAAAGAATCCACACAGAATAAATTGAAGTAAAACATTTCAAACTATTCCACACAGAATAAATTGAAGTAAAACTATTTTTAAAAATTCTATGCACAATACATTTCAAAGTATACCAATCTGAAAATCTGGTCACCTTAATATACACACACATATAAACTCCATTACAATTTTCTATAATTATAATATAAATGGATTCCCTTTTCAGAATTGTGGGGAACTGAAACAGATAAAAAAGGAAATGAAACTTCCTAGGTAAATATTAATAGCCAATCTTATTTGAGGAATCATTGACAGCAATTCCAGATATTATTTATGGTATATCATACATGGACTAGCAGTATAAATTAACATTTCACCTAGATTAGTAAAACATAACAAATTATAAATTTGTAAAAGATTTATATTCAAATAATAATGTCTAGGCCAGTGATAGCTAAACTTTTTGTTGTTGGGTGCCAAAAATGCGAGTGCATGTGCGAAAAATGGAACAGAAGTTCGGAAATGATTTGTTTCTGGCTTGTGGAGGGCCTCCAGGGGGCCAGGGACTCACCCTCCCCAGGCTCCAGGAAAGCCTCTGGAGCCTGGGGGAGGGGGAAAATGGGCACAACAAGCCTACTGGAAGTTCAGAAATGATCCATTTGTGGCTTCTGGAGGGCCTCTGGGGGACTGGGGGAGGCCCGTTTTCATTCTCCCCAGGCAAGCCTCTGGAGCCAGGGGATGGCAGAAATGGCTTCCCCCAGCCCCCTGGAGGCCTTCCAAAAGCCAGAAACAGATCATTTCTGAACTTCTGGTAGGCCTTGTTGCAGCCTCGTAAGTCCTCACACTTACGAATGACAGCTCGGCAGCAGCCAGGCGCGTCTTAGCCAATCAGATGCGCCTGCCGGTTGCCGGGCTGTCATACGCGAGGCTATTGGTTGGGTAGCTTGACAGCCAGGTATAAAAGGCTGTTAAGCATTGCAGACTCCCCGGTTTACTCACAGTTACTGTTGCTGTTCGTTCTTGTTGCAATAAATGTTTACTGTTACCTCAGAAGCCTCCGTTTCTTCATACTGCCGATCTAACACTGGCGACGAGGACTAGGGAACTGGCTCTGACCACAACCTGTAACCGACAACAAGCAACATCTTAAAGGCATTAGACAGATTGTCACCGCGCCTCAATTTCAACAGCTGCATCCAGAATTGCCTCAGACAATCCTGATGGCCGGCATGCCAGCTTTTGCTCCTTTCGGAGTTGGCGGAGAATCTTGGGAAGCCTTTTTAGAAAGGTTTGAGTGTTTTTTAATCACAAATAATAGACAAGGCTACTTGCAAGCCAGGAAGTGCGGGTTTTTCCTCACCGCATGTGGCTCTGAAATGTTTGCCACTGCCAGGTCATTTGCTGCCCCAAGGGCCGTTTACGATTTAACCTGGCAAGAATTAATGGACGGGCTACAAGCTTATTACACTCCAACACCTTCACAAATTGCTCGTCGGTTCGCATACCGCAGGTGGGTGCAGAAGCCTACAGAAACTGTCAACCAATTCCTACAGGCTCTGCAAGTCGCCGCAGCTCAGTGTGACTTTCCAGACCTTGAAGATAACCTAGCAGAACAATTTGTGTGTGGTCTAAAAGACATTTTTCTAAGGCGCAGGCTACTGGGCAAACCAAAAGTTACCCTAGTTTACGCTATTGATGAAGCTCGAGCCGCCGAGCTGGCTGATTTATCTTCCTCAGAAATAGATTGCTACCTAGCTCAAATGTCCGTTACTGTCGGTTTACCCGTCGCTCAGAACGCTCATGCCTTGCCTTCTCTACCAGCTCCTGAGCCACCGCCGCCTCAACAATCCTCTTATATCACTAACTTAATTGACGAGTTAGATCCGCTGCCTGACCACCTCAGACACGCTCAGGTAGACAGGCTGAGGGTTTCCCCTCGTCGTCAACAGCATCAACAAACCCAAGCACTTGTCCGTTCTCCTACCAATTCATCCGTCTGCCTAGGCTGTGGTGGCGCGCATCCCCAGTCTACCTGCCCTTTCAAAGCAGCGGTATGCCGCCGTTGCGGAAAGAAAGGACACCTAGCCCATGTCTGTCGAGCCTCCCTGCCTGCTCCGTCTCCTAACGAACCTGCTACCATCTTTGGACCTCCTCCTCCTCCTAAGAACCCACAAGCCCGCAGACCAGTGCAACGCCAGGACGACTGCTACAATCTATCTGAGGCCATCACTTCTCTTCCTGAAATAGCTGTCAACCTGGCTTCAGAGGGTACGACGAAGATCAACATAACCTTATCTATTGAGGGAAGACCATGCCAAATGGAGGTTGATTCCGGCTCCTCCAAATCCCTCCTTTCTTGGGACAAATTTTCTAAGCTCTGCCCTAACGTCAAACGGTCCCAACTGTCACCACCGGACGCCATTTTAAGAGACTATCAAGGGTCTCAAATCCCCACCCTGGGTTCCTACGCACTACGGGTTTCCTATGGGACTCACTCTGCTGTCTTGCCAGCACTAATAGTTCTAAAGCCTTTACCATCCATTTTAGGGTTGGATTGGTTCTCTCCCCTAGGGCTATCGCTTAACGGAATTCATTCCATAGCGGACACACCCCCTTCTGATGTAGCAGCAGTCCTATCGGACTACGCTGACATCTTCGATGGACAGCTAGGCCAGTATAAGGGCACCCCCATTTCCCTTAACTTGGATCCCCAGGTTGCACCAATCAGGCTGAAGGGCCGCAGGGTGCCTTTTGCCTTGAGGCCAAAGGTGGACGCCGAGCTTGATAAGCTTGTGGCGCAGGGCGTACTGGACCCCGTGGACCATTCACGTTGGGAAACCCCCATAGTGATTCCAGTGAAGGCCAACGGCTCCATTCAGATCTGCGCCGACTACAAGTCGACGATCAACCTTGGCCTCCAGACAAACCCCTATCCAGTCCCTGTAGTGCAGCACCTGCTCCACTCCCTGGGGCAGGGCTGCATTTTCGCCAAACTGGATATGGCGCAGGCCTACCAGCAGCTTCCTGTGGATGACGATGTGGCGGCTGCCCAAAGCATCGTCACCCACCGGGGGGCTTTCCATTGTCGCCGCCTCCAATTCGGCGTATCTGTTGCCCCGGGGATCTTCCAGAGCCTCATGGAGCGCTTGCTCCATGGGCTCCCTGGTGTGGTTCCATACTTTGATGACGTCCTGATCGCTGCAAACAGCCACTCAGACCTCATCAAAGTTCTGCGGAAGGTCCTCAACCGTTTCAGGGGCGCGGGGTTAAAATTGAAGCGCAGCAAATGTTTCTTTGCTGTGCCACCGGTGGAATTCCTGGGCTTCTTAATAGATGCCCAGGGAATTCACCCCTCCCCCTCAAAACTAGCCGCCATCAGGAACGCTCCCACTCCAACCTCAAAGGCGCAACTGCAAGCGTTCCTGGGACTTTTGAATTTCTACGCGCCATTTATTCCCCACAAGGCATCACTAGCCGAGCCGCTACATCGGTTGCTCGACCGATCCGCGGCCTGGCAATGGGGCAGTCGCGAAGCGCATGCGTTCGCGGCTTTCAAATCCCTGCTGACGTCAGAGGCAGTCTTAGTCCAGTTCTTGTTGCAATAAATGGTTACTGTTACCTCAGAAGCCCCCGTTTCTTCATACTGCCAATCTAACAGGCCTGTTTTTTGCCTTCGCCGGGCTCTGGAGGCTTTCCTGAAGCCTGAGAGGGAGAAAATGGCCTCCCCTTTCCGGAAGGCTGAAAATCAGCTGGCTGGCGCAAGCATGCACGCTGGAGCTGAGGGCTCATGTGCCGGCAGATATGGCTCTGCGTGCCACCTGTGGGTCTAGACCATCTAACCTTTGAAGCAAGCATTATTTATATTTTAAAAAATCAAACAGAATAGAACTGGAAGGGACCTTGGAGATCTTCTTGTCCAACTCCCTGCTCAAGCAGAAGGCCTGATACAATTTCAGACAAATGACTGTCCAGTCTCTTAAAAACCTCCAGTGATGAAGCACCCACAACTTCTGAAAGAAATCTGTTCCACTGGTTAACTGTCCTCACTGTCAGGAAGTTTCTCCTTAATTCCAGGTTGCTTCTCTCTTTGATTAGTTTCCATCCATTGTTTCTTGCCTGCTCTCTGGTGCTTTGGAAAAGCACCTTTTCTTTGTGGCAGCCTCTCAAATACTGGAATTCTGCTATCTTGTCCCACTTAGTCCTCCTTCTCTCTAGTTTAGCCAAACCCAAATCTTGCAAGCTTTCTTCATGTTTTATTCTCTAGACCTTTAATCATCTTAGTTGTTCTTCTTCGCACTTTTTCCAAAGTCTTTTTTGTAATGTGGTGACCAAAGATGGATACAGTATTCCAGATGTGGCCTTAGTAAGGCCTTGCAATCAGATACTGGACCTGTATATGCCTTCAACTTACTGCTGGTCACACTATGGTCTACAGTTTGACATAGGACTCTGCAGTCACACTGCCCCCTTTATATAGTAAGTCCCAGCAGACACCATGTGAGGTGCAAATCCTATTCAGGATTGTCTATTGCTGGCATGGCAGTTCAAAGCCTGACACCTTTTTTGAGGAGTCCTGTCAGGGGTGGGATTCAGCCAGTTCGGACGGGTTCAGTCAAACGGGATGTTAATTTTACATCCGGTTCGCCGAACTGGTAGTTGCAAAGACTGACTGGCCCCATCTACCCTGCCCCTCCCCTCCCAGGAGTCTCCACACAGCCCATTTTGGATGCTAGGTAAGTGTAGGGCCCACGCAGAGGCTTTGTGAGGGTGAAAAACTAGCCTCCGGGAAGTTCCGGAGGTCCGGAAATGGACCTGTTTCCATGCTCCAGAGACCTGCCGGAGCCCAGGGTACACCATTTTGGCCCTCACAGAGGCTCAAGGAAAGCCTCCGGAGCCTGTGGAGGATGAAAACAACCCCTCTACCATGGTGCATGAGGCCGAGTTGGCCATGCTCAGCATGGCCACGCCCATCGAGCATCCTATGTCTGGATGTTCAGCGACTCATTTGCTTTCCATTGGAAATCGATATTAAAGTTATTTGGCAGATGTTGTGCAAGTGTTAATGGGGGCTTACTGGATCTGAGTCTATTTGAGCTATTCTGATGCCATCTTTGACTTATTGAGTTGCTCTTACAAAGAAGAGCAGGAACACCACACACTTCACAGTATATACTGTATCTTTTCCCTGTATTTTACACTTTTTACACACAATTCAAGCGGGAGCTCAACCTCAAAAACTTGACATTTCATTATCTCTATCACCCATTTCCTTTGCTAGCAGAGCCTTGGCCTGAAATATGCAAAGAATCAAAAGGAATGAAGTGTGCCTAAGTATGCTTGAAATGTATACCTGCATTTTCCCCAAACTACCAGCCTCGTCTTCTCTTTGTGGAGTGTAATATGTCTGTCACCCTTTGCACCTGGGGCCTTAGTCCCCCAAAGCACATGCTGGGAAGAAATGTGTTAGTTTTCAGGTGCCAAGTTTCTTCAGGTGCCTGCCTGCTCGGTACTTTTCCTCCTGTAGACCAACCGAAAAGTATACTATCACTGCATTTGCTTGATAAATTGCTGGCATATTTTTCTACACCACAGAGTACAATCAATGGCCTTGGCAATTTGATATCCTCTCATTACGGTACTTAATTTGAGGCTTGTTGCATTCTCTCTCTCCCTCGTGATCAAGGAGCTTGTTTCTCCCTTTTTTTTAATACATTCAACTTGGCTGAAAAGAAGAATGCTTCTGATTATGCCCAGACAGCATCCAATTCTACTAAACAGTTTCAACAGATTCAGGATTAAGTGTAGAACCAGTTTCAAAACCAGCCACAAACTCCTGTATCTTTGTTTATTATGATTTTTTTTACTTCTGATTACAATTGTGCAATTGCATTAGCATTACTGTACATTGTACTGTACTGTACTGTTTTGATTTGACACATTTGAGATTGAAACTGTAGGAGAGCTTAACTGTAGATCCACTGTAGATACTCAGGATCAGGAACTATTGAGTCAAACAAGATTTGCCATGAAACATCATTGTATTCTTAATATTCAGCATATTCATTAATATTCAGCAAAATGAAACACTGGAGGAAATACTGAACATTGGATGGCACCCTGTATACAGGGATGGGCTACTGGGGATTCAGGCAATCCTCTAGCTTGGATTCTGCTCAGTTCAGCAAACCCCCAAATGCCACCAATGGCTGGCCATGCCCACCCGACCCCGCCCACCCCTCCCCTCCCAGGAGTCTCCACATGGCTTGTTCATCATGCCAGATAAGTGTAGGGACACCCGGAGACTCACGGAAAATGGGCCTAACAGAGCAGAAGTGGGTTCTAGCTGGTGTTACTGCCGGTTTGCTCATGTGTATGCTTTGCACGAATGCACTGGATGCGCGCTATGCACACATGCACAGTTCAATGGAAATTGTTCTGAGCATGCGCAGAACTCCAAATAAAGATGGTGGCAGGGGCTGCGACCAGGAAAGCGATCAGGGGCATGGCCAGCCTGGGCTGCTGGTGGTTCTGCGATCCAGGCCAGCATACCACTACTAGTTTGGCCATAACAGACTGAACAGGGAGCAACCCACCTCTATACTGGAGGTTCCGGAAGCACAAAAACAAACCTGTTTCTGGCCTCTGGAGGTCAGGGGAAGCAGTTTTCAACCTCCCGGAGGCTCAAAAAAAGCCATTGGAGCCTGGGGAGGGTGAAAAATACACCCCCTGCCCTGGTGCAGGAGGCTGACTAGGTGACCCCCCCACCATGGCCATGCCCACCCAGCAACGGGGCAGCGAACCCTGCAATTTTTGAAGCCTACCCCTGCCTGTATGCTCATGACATTCTTAGGCTGAATATAGTATTAAGAGCATGCATTTGCCCAACATATCATACTTGTCTAAACTTAATCATGTTTTATTTTGTGTTGGTGTGGCTGTCCTTGTCCAGACTTGTCCATTTGAATCAGTGTCCTGTATCACTCTTAGCTAACACAAGTTAGCAAAATTAAGTGTATTCTGCAAAGCTTGCCCCCCCCCCCTTTGACAATTAGACTTTTTCATTGATACCACCAGTGGTAGATTTCCCTTTTCTTTCTTTTTTTTTACTACCGGTTTGCTCGTGCTTGCATGCATGTGGGTAGGCAGCGCCTCCTGCCACCACCACTACTGGTTCGCCCAATCTAGCTGAACCGGCAGAAACCCACCTCTGCATACCACGTTTCTTTCAGAAATCCTTTACTCCCCTTCCCTACTTCAAAAACAAGTCAGGCACAATTAGGTTACATTTTTTTAATTTATTTATCTGAATAATGTAATAATATGGTTGTCAGTTAATACTATACATTGTTCATGAAAAGGATCCCCATGATATCTTGCAGCTTAAGTCAATTACCTTATTTCAGAACATCTTTGAAAAACCAAACACATAGAGCAAAACAAGAGAGAAATAATCTTTTTCCAGGGAAAAATCAAACAGATTTGCAAGCCAGAATATCTTTGCAAAAGGAATGGGGCTTAATGCATTTGTCCAAAGTCCTATTTCTTTCTGCTGAATTTCTTTCTATGTAGGTATGAAGCAGGTGGTTATAATAGGTAAAGATCAATGGTCAGGGAGAAAACAGACCCCTTTGTTTACGCAGGCCTTTGAAAATAGCAAAATCCTCCACTAATTATTAACAAGAGAGTAAATAGCGCCAGTCCCATGCAATTGTAGGGTCAGGGTTCTTTCCCAACCCCCACTCCCCCCGTCTGCTCAGAACAAGTTTTTTTAAACTAAATTTAAACTAACGTCTTTGCTCCCAACTTCAGTCTTCTTTCTCCTGCATTATCTTTGCAGGGAATTTCAGCCTTTGTCCAATATTTACATCTTTCATGAATCTTTGTTATTTACGCAGGTTTGGGTTTGTTACCTTTTTTCTTCCTGAGTCTTCTTGCACTCATCAAGTCCCCAATTCTTTCAGTCAGATATGCATTCATTCCTCTTGTGTTCATTTCAATATTAAATTCACCATTTTTCTTCAACTCTTGTCTCTTTTTATTTTGACCCAAGGAAAAAATGGCTTTTGTATCAGAGTAGCCAAAAGAGTTCATACAACAGCCAGTTCTCAGTGCCATTTTCTGTTATTTAATTTGTCTGCTTCTTGATCTGTTCTTGTAGCCTCGTACTCTTTATACATCTGCCTAAGCAGACCCAAAGCAATATGCTGATTGAGACAAAGGATACGTATTTATTTATTTGGAAGGGACATTCAACTCCAGGTCACTCTGAGCAGCTTACATTTAAAAAAAAATAAGAAAACCATATAACAAGGGAGGGAAAATGTACATTCAGAAAAATAATATATCAAAGAAACAACTGTCAGAGGGTCTACACCTACCTTACCTTTAAAAATATTTTGGAATGTCGTCAGAATGAGAGCCTTAGAGATTTCTTGATGGGATGCTGTTCCAGAGGATACGTATTGCAATAGAGAAGACATACTTCCTAGGTTTCCACACTGCTTAATTAAAGGGATTTGGAATGTATCATCTCTGCCTAATCTCATTGGGTGAATAGAAATGGTCAGAACAGGCCTGTAGACGTTCTCAGTCATCCAGGCAATGGTTGTTCCGAAGGAACTTTTTCAGGAGGCAATTGGGCTTTCTTGTTTTTACTTTTGAACAATGGTGAAATTCAATTTTTTTTTTACTACTGGTTCTGTGGGCATGGCTTGGTGGGTTTGGCAAGGGAAGGATACTGCAAAATCTCCATTCCCGCCCCACTCTGGAACCAGCCAGAGATGCTATTTGCCAGTTCTCCAAACTACTCAAAATTTCCGCTACCAGTTCTCTAGAAGTCAGAACCTGCTGAATTTCACCCCTGCTCTTGAAGACATTTCACTTCCTATCCAAGAAGCTTCTTCAGCTTCCCCACTATCCTGTCATAGCTGACTAAGCTTTTTGGGTGAGAAGTGAAATGTCTTCAAAAAAAAAAAAACTAGGAAGTCCAGGTGCCTCTTGAAAAAGCACTTTTGGGATATCTCAGAACAGGCAATTCATCAAATAATCAGGCCAATGAAAGCCTTTATAGGTAATAATCAGCACCTTGAATTATACTTAGAAACAGACTGGGAACCAGTGCAGCTCATGCAGCAGCAATGATAAATGCTGAACATCACTGCCTGCACTGCTGCATTCTGGAAGTTTTAACTTCCAATTGGTCTTCCAAGGCAGACTCGCATGCATCGTATATTGCAGTAGTCCATTCATGAACTCTCCAAGGCCTAAGTGAGCATCTAAACGCCCCCCCCCCCCAATCCAGGTACAGCTCCAACTTGTGCAACAGATGAATCTGTATAAATCCCCCCTCAACCCCTTGGCCACAGCTTGCTACCTGCTCTTTGAATAAGAGCTATGGATCCAGGATGAGCCTCAAGTTACCTACAGTCTAAAAGGGGGAAGTATTATCTCATGTAAAACTAAAGATGGAAACTCCCCAGATCAAGGAGGGGGGGAATATATGTAAATAGTCCATTTTGTCTTGTCAGGATTGAATCAATTTGTTCCTCCCCTCGAGACCTGAACAACCTCTAGACACTGGGACAGGACATTGACAGCATCATCTGGATGGTCTGAGATCAAGATGGGTATCCTCTGGTGATGCTGCTAGATGACATCATCTGGCAGCTCCGTATAGTTGCTAAATAAGAGGGAAGAAGCATCAAGCTCTGACATACCTTAGAAACAAAGAGCTGCAACATCCCCTTCCCAAACACTGACTAGAGCTGACCCCTGGGAAAGAGGAGAACCACTATAAAAGGATGCCGTTCCTTCCCCAAACTCTGCAGCTGGTCCAGAAGGATAATGCAATCATTGGTATTGAAGCCACGGAGAGGTCAAGAGCATTATTCCCATCCCCACTCCCCCAACTGTCATCAGCAAGCACAACCAATGCTGTCTCTGTATTGTTCTATACTATACTCTATTGTACTATACTATACAGGTCAAACTCAAGGCCCGCAGACCGAATTCAGCTCATGGGGTACTTAGATCTGGTCTGCAGGGTCTCCTTGGAAACAGTGAAGGACTGGGCCACGGTGCCTCTGCCAGTGAAAACGGGGTCTGAGGGGACAGCACATACCCCCGGCTCTGTTTTCACTGGCAGAAGGCTAACAAAACAAACTAAAAGCAAAATAAAACAAAAGGATAAATGTTTCCCCTTTTGCATTTGAGCATCCAAGGGACAGGAAAGGGGAAAGGGAAAGAAAAAGAAAAAGAAGGAAAGATGTGAAGAGAGCAAGGAAGTAAAAAATCAGGAAAGAGGGGAAGGGAGAAGAAAAAAAGAAAGGAAGGAAGGAAGGAAATACAAGAAAAGGAAGGAAGGAAGGAAGGAAGGAAGGAAGGAAGGAAGGAAGGGTTATATGAGGGGGAGGGAGGATCTGAGGGAAGTCCTGCCTTAGCACTTGCTGACCACAGGTGCCCCTGACACAAATGACGTTGAGCTGGCCATGCCCACTGCAACCCCCCAAAGTCAAACACAACCCTGATGCAGCCCTCAATGAAATCGAGTTTGACACCTCTGCTATACAGCACGAAACCCGACTTAAATGGATCCAAATAATCTCTTTCCTGCAAGATCTTCTGCTGCAGATGCCTAGCCTCTTTTCATTATGGTAACATTCTATTCAAAAGTCGATTGGTTGGAAACTTAACTCATGCTTCATCATCTCTGACAGGCCCGCTTATGAGGACATCCAAGTGGTTTAGAAGCCCAAGGCACACCTTGTGTCTCACAGTGCAGTCTTCCAAGAGAAGGAACAGCCTGAACTCTTTGAAAGGACAACAGGAAAAAGGAGAAGACCACTACTTTGGCCTAATTACAGTATCTCATTCTCCAGATGGCAAAGCCATTACCATGGTATTTCTATTCTTCTTCATCTACCTCTTTATTTTTTACCTCCACATGTTATGCACTGTTAACTTATCCATACATTTGTCCTAAACCTGCCCTTGTTTGTTCAGCTGCCCCACTTGTTCCTGCATTCCACTTGTGTTTGCTGACGTGTTCATCTCATTTGAAAAGATTTGTTCATTCTTTCACATATCCCTTTATTTGTTCACATTTCCTCAGCCACTCACATTACTCATTATACTTCTATACCCACACATACACGCACATATACCACATGCACCAACATTCCAGAATTGCCAGATATCATAGCTGAACCCAAACTGATAAGGTTGTCCTATCTTCCTGTTCCAGAAGTCAATAATGCCTGTCCTAGTTTGGGTCATGCAATATCTGGCAAATTTCATCACCATCCCACCGCTACAACTGCTCATACATAATCCCGCTTGTCAATCGTACTGCCTGGTGGAGCAGTAGATCTGGCTGGAACAGAGTATGCAATACGGCCTGGGTAGCGGTTGTCCCGTGGTGGGCAGGAGCAGCACAGGAGTGATCCTCCAAGGAGTAGTAAGGCCGAAGCTGCCCAACCAACATAGAGAGCAGCCCCCAGTTCCCTTTTGAGAGGTTCAGCCACAATTGGATTGTAAAAGTCACGGATGATGGAGTTGGCAGACCAGCAGACAGGAATAAGTGTGAGAAGTCCTGAGACGATAAAGAAGGCACCCGAGGTAATGACAATACGTGCCTTGGCACCTTCTTCTTCCACGCAGTTGGTACACTTGGCTCCAACAATACTCACCAACAATGCCAGGATAGCAAGCACCACAGAGATAACCATGAGGGCCCGGGCAGCTTGAATATCTTGAGGCAGGGCTAGCAACGAATCATAGATCTTACACTGCATCTGGCCAGTACTCTGTACAACACAATTCATCCACAGTCCCTCCCAGATTGTCTGCGCCACAACAATGTTGCTTCCGATGAATGCTGAAACCTTCCACATGGGCAAGGCACATGAAAGGATGGTCCCCAACCAGCCAAAGATACAGAGGCCCATTGCCATGATCTCTAGCCCTGCAGATGCCATTATGGGTATCCTTCACCTTGGCTACAAAATGCACACCTCTTTTTTCTTTCTTTCTTTCTTTCTTCTGCTGCCTTCCGTGAGGACCGAAGATGGTGGTTTATGGACAGCGACGCCACACTGTTCTGAACAGAAATCAATGAAGACAAGAATTCCAAAAATACACCCTCTAAATGGTGGTATGCAATGTCAGACGTCTATGTTCTCGCCCTGAAAGCAAACGCCTAATAAATAAATCCTAAAAGAATATTGCACTGAGGTGGCTATCCAAGACAAAGAAACCTACGGAGCTTTTCGGCAAAAATTAAGTCTCTCTAGTAGATTAGCCAGCAGAACTGTTACAAAAGAGGCCTTCTTGGGTTACCTGCATATGGAAAGCAGCCTCGAAGGTGGAAATCTATAGCTTCCGAGAGTCTGTTTTTGATGTAGGGTCATCCAGAAATAACTGCCTGTGGTGTGTCACTTTAGGAGCTGGGTTGGAGAAAGGTAGACCAAAGTCTGAAAGGTAAAGAACCCCTAAAGGGGAAATAAGGATAAATCCAGTGCTATCTTTTCTCTGTGGCTCCAACAACCTGCTTGTTATTGCATTGTTCTGCTTCACAGGTACCTGTTGTCTAGAAGGATCCCAAGGGAGCTTGAGCTTAGGGACAGAGAGGGGCGGGTTATATGAACCCCCAACAGGTGGCTGGGAGGGGCACCAGACCAATCTGAGAAGGGCATTGGGGGATCCATGGTAACCAAGACCTGGGTGGTGATGTTATGGAGAGAGTTTGAATATTTCTTTATTTTCTGCTGGCTAGTTGGGAAGCTGCCCATTCCAGAGGAGAAAGAGGGGGGAGAGGAAGCGGCCGAGAAAAACAAGCAAGGGTGGAAAGGGAGGGAGGGAGGAGGAAAGACAGGGAGCTATAGAGGGAGTAATCGTGGTCAAATTCTTCTAGAAAAGGTTTTTTTTAAAAAATAGAAACTTTTAGATATTAATTAGGCCGACCAGGCATAATGCCAGAGTTACATAGACGTGTCACATCTACTATATAAATTAACTGAAAGCTTTCACAAAGGTCCACATGCATGCATGTACACACAACCAACACAAAAACATCCCGTAATTTTTGTTACACAAATGCAACTCTCTTTAATAAATGCATCACAGAAGCTTTTGTGAAGTTCGTTTTGTAAGATAAAATATTATCTTGAGTTGCACTGAAAGAATAGACAGAACTACTATTGTTAACAGTGGTCGGTCACAAAATATTTGTTGGAGCAGCATAATCTGATATTAGTATTATATATTAATGTGCATAATAATATGATTAAAAACACCCACAACCTATTCAAACTAAAGAAGACAGAATTTGTTCTGATTATTTGTATTTTAATGGATTCAGTCCTGTTGTTAACTGTATGAGTTTGACCAAGTCGCTTTTAGTTCAATATGTTGGGAGAACCGAGTCAATGTTGGTTAAATAATAAATGTTATGTATTAATCCAGTCCTTGGGACTTACAGATGTGCTTATCCATGTTGTGATTAGGGTTACTTTAGCACCCAAACCCAGTTAAAAAGTTGTGACTCTAGATGAGTTCTTTAGCTTCAGTGTGAAACCAGAATTGCAATTGATCTAAACCTTGGTATGCACAGTAATTCTCAATTTTTACCCATTTTAGCATGTATGGACTTCACTTCCCAGAATTCCCCAGTCCAGAATTCTGAGAATTGTGAAGTTCAAGTGTTTGTGTATGTGCTTGTGTGTCAGGGGTGGGTTGCTCCCGGCATTACTGCCATTTCAGTGTGCGCAAAAATCTCTTTGCTCACACGCACACCAGATGTGTGTGTTCCATGCGCATCTGCATTTGCAGAAAAATAGGTCTGCTCATGAGCAAAAAAACCACATTTGTGCAGTTACAATTGTTCTGCACATGCGCAGAACCGAAAATCAAGACGGCGGCCCATAGGAGAACCAGTGCAGGGGCGTGGCAGGCTTGGGTTGCTGCCTGTTCCAATGACCCAGGCTGCCAAACAACTACTGGTTCTGCCGAACCAGTCTGAACCATTAGGAACCCACCCCTGATGTCTATCTGTGAGAGAGGGAAGATGGATGAAATATCAATTTTAACCTCTTTTTCCTGCCTCAGGATGCAAAGCTAAGACATTAGAGTGGTCTCAAAATGAGATTACTCCACCCATGCCATCTCTGCTGCTTCTGCCTCCCAGAAATATGCAGAGAGAAGAAAAGGGGACACCAATATGATAAATGGATATAAATTATATATACTTTCCTGTTACTCCTAGGTTTTTCAGCACTACAGCCATTAGCTATTGAATTCTCCCGCCTAAATTGACTAGAACAGAAACGAGCTTAAAAGTCCATTTCCAGATGTCAACCCCTTTCCCCTCTTTGGCCTGGTATTGTACCCCTACTAAGGGATTCCTCTGGTGCGTTACCTTTTCTACCTGTGCTGGGAAAGCAAGTGTTAATTGCTTTCCTTTTTTGTGGATAGGTCTTTCAGGACATGTGGACTTTAGTCCACATTTCCTTCTGTTGACTTCATCTCATACATGAAACTTTTCTATCTGGTGAATCGATTGGTTAAAAAAAGGAGATGGGAACCACCATTTCCCAATTCTTCCTGTCCCTTGGGCTACAAAAAACTGGCGATATTGTTTCAAATAAAGATCCTAGTAGCATCTTTTCTGACCAATTTTATTGAAAGACTCTAACTTTCAAGAGCTGCAACTCATTTTATCAGATGCACTGAGCGCTAGACTGATGTAAGGTTTAAATTGGGATAAGGTATGGTGAGGGGTGTGTGTGGAAGCGAGGGGACAAGAGGTTAGTTGTGTAGATGCAGGTTATTTGTGAGACAGAGCATACATATCTTATCAACTAACACTTATAATGTGTTAAAAACCTTTTGTGTTTGTTGAAATCTTCTGAGATTGTCTAAAACCTTTGAGCCAGCAGTCTTTTGCTGACTGGTGGTGTTGGTCTCTCCCCCCCCCCCCCAGATGGTCATTGTAAGGTCTGTCATAGAGGTTAAAAAGCTGTGATATTATTTTGTCCTTGTTTTGACTCCTGTTGTCAAACTTGTGTCCATTCATTCTTTTGCAAAAAGTGTGTCCCATTTGATTTATGTATAATCTGGGAGATCAGAATGAGCAAGTGTTGGTGATATATATATATAGAGAGAGAGGTGGTATTCAGCCAGTTCTCTCCAGTTCAGGCAAACCAGTAGTGGCGGCTATGGGAGGTTCTGCCCACCCGACCCGATGTAATGCGTGAGCACTGCGCATGCACAGAAGGCGGTGCACATGTGGAGACACGGCACATGCAAGGGAAGCATGGATGCACACTCACACTTGTGAACTGGTAGGAAAGGTACGTGAATCCCATCGCTGGTATAAATATGGCTCTTGAATTTTCCTGTGGCAAATTCCAATTTCCATGTTAGCATCACTATTCTGTTGTTTGTCATTCTTTGTGAGAATCTGCTTTGGACTGGACAATTGTCTGAATGCCAACTGGTGTCTGAAAAAGCGCGGTGTCATTGTCTAATATGGATTGTAGCTTATTAATAATGCATTTGAGTATTTTTAGCAGTTAGCTGGAAGAACCTGCAGAGGTCTGGCAGAACTGCTGTACATTTCACCTTGTTAAAAATCCACCATTTCATCAATGAACCTGCCAAGGGAGAGAGGGAAGGAAAGAAATGATAGTGAGCATTAAAAAAAAAAATTTCCTGTATTTCACTGATCAAAATACCTTCAGAAGAGGGAAGACTCTAGTAACCCAGGGCAGGATGGCTGGGGAAAACAACAACAGCCAGTGACCAGAGGGAGGGGCTATGCTTGCCACAGCCAGCAGACAGTAGTTGGGAAAAAGGGGAAAAATGAAACAAAATGCAGCAGGCAACACGGGGAAGTGCCATCTGTCTTGGAACAAGCAGATAAAACTTTTCATATGTAGCAAAAAAAAAAAAGTTGATAGAGCAGGGGTGAAATTCAGCAGGTTCTGACAGGTTCTGGAGAACTGGTAGCAGAAATTTTGAGTAGTTTGGAGAATTGGCAAATACCACCTCTGCCTTTCCCCAGAGTGGGGTGGGAATGGAGATTTTGCAGTATCCTTCCCTCAGGAATGGGGAGGGAATGGGTATTTTATAGAATCCTACCCCTGGAGTGGGGTGGGAATGGGGATTTTGCAGTATTCTTCCCCTGCCACACCCACCAAGCCACGCCCACTATAACAGAGCCTTTCCTCCCCAGTGGGTTTTGGGGGTGAGGATGGGGGAAGAAACAGGATGACGCCAAGCACTCCTGTCCTTGCAGGGTCAACTGGTCACACAGATCAGCCCTAATCCTAAATCTCCGTGAACACAAAGGGCTTATTTCTGAGTTAAGCATGTACCAGACTGTGTGGTATGTAAACTGTCACATCCCCGGATATGGCTCTTATAAGGCAAGCCTAAGACAGTCAAATAAAGTAATCCGGTAGTCTAATGGGAGTTTCCTATCTCCAGTTCAAAATGAGGCATGTTGCCCAAGACTGATAAGATGCTGAGCACACATAACTCTGAAAAGAGTTGATAAGGTGGCAACCGCAGTTGATAAATAGGAGATTATTGTTTGCCAGGCATAGCTGTAAAAGGAGTTGCCTTCTAACCCCAGGATGGCCTTTTTGTTTTCCTTGTGGAACAAATGAAAAAGAAATAGGGCTCCCTACAGTTAACCCATAGTACTTGTATGTACTATGTATGTTCCCTTTTGATTGTGAGCCGCCCTGAGCCCCCCCAGGGAAAAGGGCGGTATATAAATAAAAAAATTAAAAAAAATACTATTCAAAGCGGCATTTGGATTTTTGCACTGGAAAATTCAAGAGCCATCAAAGTAATGGAGGAAATCTCAACTGAAGAGTTCAATATTTCAAGCACGAAAGCAATAAATATTTTTGTAACATTTTAACACTTAAAATCCTTAATTATCATCACCCTCATTATTATTATTATCTGTATTCTCTTCGTACACTAAATTTGAGATAATGTACTTGCCTCAATTATTCCAATTATCACTTCTTATCACCTTGTGAGATAGCTTAGACTAGAGAAGGTGATAATCTGAAGTCTCTCCTGTACTTTATAACAAAGAGGATGGGATTTTAATTTTGACTTGCCTTCCAAAGCTGACCATCGCAATATTGCCTTCGCAATTTGCTAAGTCCCAAGATTCCTTTATCACCGCAACAGACATACTGCCCAGGAGATTACAGCATGGAGTTATCCAACATTACATCTGGGCAGCACTAGGTTACAGAAGTATTCTAAGCATAAATTACTACTGAAAATATCTTGCTCTGTCATTATTCACTGCAGCAAGCTATTCTGCCTTTCCACTGCAAAGTTTTAGAGCACTAGCAAAATAATGATCCTAAATTGCATTAACAGATGGATACAATCAAGATCAAGTGAGGTACTAATACCACTCTGTAAAGCCCTAAAAAAGCCATACCTAGAGTACTGCATCCAGTTTTGGTCACCACAGTATAAAAAGATGTTGAGACTCCAGAAAAAGTGCAGAGAAGAGCAACCAGTATGATTAAGGGGGTGGAGACTAAAACGTGAAGTACAGTTACAGGACCTGGGCATGACTAGTCTAGAAAACAATAGGACCGGGGGAGACATGATAGCAGTGTTCCAAAATTTGAGGGGCTGCCATAGAGAGGAGGGGGTCAAGCTATTTTCCAAGGCACCTGAAGCCAGACAAGTAATAATGGATGGAAACTGACCAAGGAGAGATTCAACCCAGAAATAAGGAGGAATTTTCTGACAGTGAGAACAATCAACCAATGGAACAGAAGTTGCCTTCGGAAGCTGGGTGGTGGTGGTGGGGGCTTCATCACTTGAGACTTTTAAGAAGAGACTGGCCTGCCATTTGTCAGAAATGGTTTGGGTCTTCTGCTTGGGTGGCGGGTGGAGGGTTGGACTAGATGACCAACTCTATTAATCTGTTAATCTGGATCAAGGCTTTCTCACCTGCTACTTATAGTAGGAGAAAAACTGTCATTCCTGAAGATAGAATAGCTTTTTTTCCAATAAAGTAGCAGTTTTCCATTAGACTGGAGACAAGGGATAAAAATATCTGTGTTTTCTCTACTAAGGTTTAAACATGAATCATTTCTCAACACTATTCACATGCTTATTTTCTCTTGTTTAAAAAAAAAATAAGGCCTTTACCTTAAGCTTATTGAGAACTGTTAAATACATTCTGCAAATGCATAGGGAGTACAAGGCTGTGTAGTGTATTGGATTTTATCTCCAAAAGGTGTTTTGGAGCATGTAAGAAAAAAAATCCAGATTTTGGAGATGACACCAAAAGTGCTCTAGTGCTGAGTAGCAATTGATGGTCAAGCAGAAATAGCAGGAGATTATTGGTGTTTTGATATTCTTCAGGAAGTATCCAGCTAAACATGGTGTGATCTAGCAAACTAGGTGGCTTGCTAGTTTAACCTATATGTATGTATGTATGTATGTATGTATGTATGTATGTATGTATGTATGTATGTGTGTGCGTATATATATATATATATATATATATATATATATATATATATATATATATATATATATATATATATATATATATATATATATATACATACACACACACACACACACACACACACACACACACACACACACACACACACATATATATATATATATTAAAATAGAGGACATGCCCTATGATCTGCTGGTTATATAGGATTCATCCGTAGCTAAAGTGTGAAGCAAACATCACTTTTTATATAGTTTAACTGGGGTTGGCATTTTCCAGTAACAAGCCCCTTTTCATGGATCATGGAGCCCCCTCTTGCTGAAAATCAACAGTGCAACTTCTGCCATTTTTTGGTAAAAAGTGTAAAAACGCCATGTAAACTAAACAGGCTTCACACAATTAAAATGAACAAAATCCTCAAAAAATAATTTTAAAAAGCCCACAAAATTTTGCCTATTTATATTTTATGCATGTTCTTCTTTGCAATTGACACAATTACAAACTTAAGCTAGCTAATGAAGACGCTGGAAAATATAATGTCTCTTTGAACAAATCTGCTTGTTTTCTCCTCAGCCACTGCTTACTTTAAAAATATTTACAAGGCTATTATTTCCTCCATTTTTCAAACTACTGCAGTCTCAATACGTTTTTGTCTTTTCAGTCATTATATAGTACTTTCCACATGTAGAGACTTTAAGTGTGCATGTATTATAGCACTTCATCTTCACAGAAATGGCAACACAGACTGTGATTGGATTTATATAGTATAATTAATCACAAATGAGCCATTTACATATTAACAGCATACTATGTCACCTAAAGTCCATCAAATTAGTTTGAAAGTATTTGGGTTTATATAACATTTGCAGCTACTATGGAGTAATATTGTGTATTTTTTGTGGCTTAAATGCTGTGACAATCTAGCTATTGTGCTTGCATGTTGTGTGGGAGTGAGCATCTTGTTAAGCCATAATAATTCTATTTCATTGAACAAAGCTTATTATACAAACATAGCAATTGTGTTTCTGATTTAAATTAACTAGTTTGCTTTTTCATACGTTGATGTCTTGTGACCAACCATGTTATCTTCTGCAGCCATTTTGTCTATAGCAGCCATTTTGGGACATGCCCATAACATGCTCTCAAAATTCCAACTGTTCTCATTATTGCTGTATTTTGTGGTCTGTCCGGCTTGACTGGGAGGACAATTGGGGTCTCCCAGCGAGAGTGATCCACGGGTTCGATGACGCCCTGCGCCAAGAGCTTGTCAAGCTCGGCGTCAACCTTAGCCCTTAAGGCAAAGGGCACCCTGCGGGCCTTGAGCCGGATAGGAGCAACCTGGGGATCTAGGCTGAGAGATATGGGGGTGCCCCTGTAGCAACCTAATTGGCCATCAAATATGTCTGCGAACTCAGACAAGACGTCCTCAAGTGAGGGGGATACCACCTGGTGCACCCCCCCCCTATGGACAGGCCCAGGGCAGGGAACCAGTCTAGACCTAGGAGGGCTGGTAGGGATTCTTTAACAACCAGGATAGGCAATTTCCCTTGGAAGAAGCCGTAAACCACTGAAATGGGAAAGGACCCCAGGGTGGGAATGAGGTTCCCCTGATAGTCCCGTAGGGTCGTATCAGCCGGCATGAGCTGGGCTTGGGAGACCTTAGGGCAGAGGCGGGAGAAGACAGTCCAGGACAGCAGGGAGCGGGAAGAACCGGAGTCCACCTCCATCCTGCAAGGCTGACCTTCGAGCTGGACCGAGGCAGCGACTTTCCGGGTTGCGACGGAGGCTTGGCTCGCGGTGCCCTCATTGGCGGGTGGCTGGTAGATTGTATGGCAGTCTTCAGCCCGCCGAGCGGGCCGCAGCAGTTGGCAGCGCGGCTGCGTTTGGGGCTGAGCAGAGACTTGTAGGAATGACGGGGCAGGCAGAGATGCCCGGCACACTTGAGCGATGTGCCCCACCTTATGGCACCTGCGGCAAGTCGTATTACGGAAAGGGCAGGAAGTGCGGGCATGGCGGCCGCTGCAACTCAGGCACGCAGGCACAGTGGCAGGAGGTGCCGCTGATGGTGGTGGAGGTTTGCGTCTAGGCTGCGCACCAGGGGTGGGTTTCAACCAGTTCGCGGCGGTCCCTGCGAACCGGTTGGTCGCCAAACCCGGAAGTAAGTAACTTCCGGGAACGGCGAAGGGCGCGCCCGCCCGCCCGCGGTCCTTACCCGGTTTTGACGAGTTCTGCGCTTCCACGCATGCACAGGACGCATACAGCGCCTGCGCGATCGTCCAGGAGCAGCTGGAGCGTCGCACAGACGCTAGTACGCATGCGTGCACTGTGCACGTGCACGAGGACGCCGCCGGCCCCGTTCCAACCGAACCGGTTGGAACGGGGTGAAAAACCCACCCCTGCTGCGCACGTAGCTGCCCCACGACCTCGTTTGAAGGGTCTTCCGGGGGTGACAGCTCCTCCACCTGGCACGTCTGAGAAGGTGGGCCGGCAGACATCTGGGTTGGCGTTGGCGAAGCCAGCTGTAGGCGTTCAATATCGGCCGTGGACTGTTCAGAGAGCTCGGCTGCTCTGGCAGTCTCCACGGCCTGCAGCAAAGTGATGTCCTGGTGCCTAAACATCCGGCTCCGCAAGTTGACATCCCGCACGCCGCATACGAACTGTTCTACAAGGTTCTCTTCCAGGTTTTGGAAATCGCACTGCGCTGCTGTTGTGCAAAGCGATTCCAGGAACTGGCTGATGGACTCGTAGGATTTCTGTACGCGGCGGCGGAAGGCGAATCGGTGTGCAATTTTAGACGGTGTAGGGGCGTAGTGGCTTTTAAGTTTAGCCATTAGATTGTCCCACCCCAGTTTGTACGCGGGCCTGGGGGCAGCCAGGGCTCTGGCCGACGCGAACATCGCGGGCCCACAGCAGGAAAGAAAAAAACTGCACTTCTCCTCTTCTGGCTGGCCATGGTTCTTGGACGCAATGAGGTAGCACTCAAAGCGCTCCATGAACCCTTCCCAAGTTTCTCCGGCTGATCCGAAGGGAGCAAATGGAGGGAGTGCTGATGCCATGATGGCACGTAGAGTGCAGAAAAATAGCACGGAGTAGCAGAGAGAAAAAAAATCCTTTCCACCAGCGTTCGCGTGCCGGCGGGAGATCGCGGCTTGTGCGGCTGGCTAAGATTCTTCTCTTGCTTCAACCTAGGCTCTGCGGGAATCGCTGGATCCCATCCTCGTCGCCAGTTTTGTGGTTCGAAGCAGGGACGACGCGAGAGGCAGGTTAACAAACAGCAACAGGTTTATTCAACAGAAGAACGAACTGACAGCGATTCAAACTAGTCAAACACACGCCAAGGTATTTATATAAGAAGTAACTATTTCTTAACCAATCGGTGGCCAAGAACTGAGCAGCAACCGCTGACACAGTTCCTCGGCCAATCAGGGAGGAATTGTGGCTAGCAACAGCCTCTGCTGCGTCCTAGCCAATCAGGGCGCAGCAGAGCTGTTGCTGGCCCTTTTGCAAAGTTCTGAATGTAATGTATTTAATGAATATTTAACACTGTATAACAGCTGTGCTGTAGGGAGATAAAGTAGTTTATAAATGCACTGATTTGAGTTAGTATTTGGGCCACTATTTCTCAGTCCAAGTAACCTCACAGAGTTGTTTTTATAGGGAACAAGCAGAGGAGGATACACTATGTGCATTACCTTGAAGGCATAGAAATTGTTAAGTCCTCGACTTATGTCCGAGCGGCTAGCAACAGCCAAGCTGCGTCCTGATTGGATAAGACATGGCTTGGCTTCGCGCGGGCCACTAGGGGCGTCCTATTGGCCTCCCTGCTTGACAGCTCCGGGGATAAATAGCTGTCAAGCAGGGAAGGTGCTGAACTGTTTCTGAACATAGTTGTCGTGCTGTTTGTTAAATAAAAGAGCTGTCGGTTACCTCAGACTGCCTTCCACCTCGTCCTTCGTCCAGACTCCTAAACTGGCGACGAAGGTGGGATCTCAACGGTCCTGTTGAACAGCCATCTAGATCAAGAAGCGAGAGATTTGCCTAGCCTGAGTGGATCACACACAAAAAAATTTCTCTCTTCTCGCTTCCTCGCGCCTCACAAACAGCACTCTGGCTTCTCTGCCTCCCTTCGCTCCATTCGGAAACACTGGCAAATCGTGGGCCGGGTTCATGGAATGGTTCGAATGTTTCCTTATTGATTAAAAATCATAATTTGCTGTCGGACCAAAAATGCAGCTTCTTTTTGAGCTGTTGCGGTCTGGTGATGTTCGCCTCAGCCAGAGCCCTGGCTTCTCCATTGCCAGTGTACGAGCTTAGTTGGGAGACTCTGATGACCAAGCTCGGAAACCACTACGCTCCAACACCCTCTCGGATCGCCCACCACTACGCATTCAGACAATGTGTCCAAAAAGACTCCGAGACTGTGAGCCAATTTCTCCAGTCTCTCCGGATGGCGGCGATCCAGTGTAGT
Source organism: Thamnophis sirtalis (assembly GCF_051295495.1). Classification (NCBI taxonomy): domain Eukaryota; kingdom Metazoa; phylum Chordata; class Lepidosauria; order Squamata; family Natricidae; genus Thamnophis; species Thamnophis sirtalis. Next base: position 114,432,120 of record NW_028261384.1, read on the forward strand.
TTATCGATCTCGACAACTCACCCGTGGAACAATTTGTCTGTGGTGTCAAAGACCCCCACCTGAAGCACCGGTTGTTGGCACGGGCTGAGATCACCTTGCAGCAGGCCATGGATGACACCAGAGCCGCGGAGCTGTCAGAGCAGTCCACGGCTGACATGCAGAGGTTCCAACTGCCTCCTCCACCCACCCGCGCCTGCCTCATCGAGGAACTCATCCCCATGGATGAGCCGGAGGAGGACCATGTTGATCAGTTGAGGGCCCAGCCCAGGTGCCTGCCACCTCAGCCGGCCAGCTCTGCCACCTCTGTCTGCCTGGGCTGTGAGGGCAAACACGCTCATTCTGCTTGCCTGTTCAAGGCCACAATCTGCCGTAGATGCGGGAAAACTGCTGACCAAGAAGATAAGTGGCCATCCTTGCCGCCCAGTCGCCACGCTCCATCCTGTCCAGTGCCTCTTTGGCCGAGTGGACAGCCCATTCTGCCCGGCCATTGCAGGCAGGATGGTAGGGGGCAGTAGGCACGTGACGAATTCCCTGCCTGGCCAGGAATTCCTGAAATGTCGTGGACGTGAACTGCAGACCGTTGTCGGACACCATGATGTCTGGCAACCCGTGCGTTGCAAAAAGGCACCAGAAGGCCCTAATAGTGCTCTCTGCCGTGGTGGACGTCATGAGGACGAGTTCCACCCAGCGAGAGTACGCATCCACTACCACCAGGAACACCTGGCCATGGAAGGGACCTGCGAAGTCAACATGGATACTAGACCAAGGCCCCCTTGGAGCCTCACACTCCCTGGACAGCACATTTGGCACGGGGGGCACTGAGCCATGCAGGCTGCTATCTCCTCGTCCATATGGGGCCACCAGACATAGCTGCGGGCCAGAGCCTTCATGCGCACTATGCCCAGGTGGTCCCCATGGAGTCGGGTAAGCACCTGGTGGCGGAGAAAGGGGGGAATGATGACTCTGTCCCCCCAGATCAAGCACCCTCCATGTATAGCTAGCTCCATCTGGCGGGTCTTATATGGCCGGAACTCCTCGGGGACCTTGCCCAATGGCCAGCCCCTGAGGATCCAGGAGAAAACCTGTGACAGGAGAGGGTCGGCCATGGTGTGAGCCGCCACGTCCGTTTCTGTGAGAGGAAGGTCAAGGGAGGCGATGGACAGCACGGACAGGGATGGCACTGGAGGCGGGTCAGTGCCAGGGAGGGGACAGAAGCTGAGGGCATCAGCATGCCCCAGCTGCTTGCCAGGATGGTACAGCAGCATATATGAATGCGCTGCCAGGAATGCCATCCAGCGTGTCATCCTAGGAGAAAGAATGGGAGGGATCGGCTTGTCACTGGCCAGAAGCCCAAGGAGAGGCTTGTGGTCCGTGAAAAGAATGAAATGCAGACCCTAGAGGTAGTCGTGGAATTTTTTAATCCCGGACACAGCAGCCAGAGCCTCCTTGTCAATCTGGCTGTAGTTCCTCTCAACCGAGGGAGAGTGTCCAGGAATAAAAGGCCACGGGGCCTTCTGAGCCATTTGGGAGGACATGGCTCAGAACCGCCCCCAGACTGACAGGGGAGGCGTCACATGCCAGCATCAGTGGCAGCTTGTCACTGTATTGGACTAAGACAGCCGCTGACATAAGCATGGCTTTGACAGCCATGAATGCATGTGCTTCGCGGCTGCCCCAGTGCCAGGCCGCGGATCAGTCAAGCAACCAATGCAGCGGCTGAACTAGTGATGCCTTGTGCGGCAAAAATGGCACGTAAAAGTTCAAAAGGCCCAGGAACGCCTCTAGCTCCACCTTAGAGGCGGGCACAGGGGCGTTCCTGATGGCAGCTACTTTTGAGGGGGTAGGGTGGATTCACTGGGTGTCAATCAAGAACCCCAGGAACTCCACCCTGGGCACAGCAAATGAGCATTTGCTGCGCTTTAATTTTAAACCCGCACCCCTGAAACGGTCGAGGACCTTCCGTAATACTTCGATGAGTCCTGAGTAGCTGTTTGCAGCAATCAGGACATCACCGAAGTAGGGGATGACGCCAGGGAGCCCATGGAGTAGCCACTCCATGAGGCTCTGGAAGATCCCCGGGGCAACGGAAACACCAAATTGGAGGCGGCGACAGGAAAAAGCCCCACGGTGGGTGACGATGGTCTGGGCCACCGCCGCATCGTCATCCACTGGGAGCTTCTGGTAGGCCTGCACCATATCCAGTTTGGCAAAGATGCAGCCCCGCCCCAACGAATGGAGCAGGTGCTGCACCACAGGGACTGGATAGGGGTTTGCCTGGAGGCCAAGGTTGATGGTGGACTTATAGTCGGCGCAGATCCTGATGGACCCATCAGCCTTGACAGGGACCACTATGGGGGTCTCCCATCTAGAGTGGTCGATGGGTTCCAGGACGCCCTGCGCCAACAATTTGTCCAGCTCGGCATCCACCTTCGACCTCAAGGCAAAAGGCACCCTTAAGCCTAATAGGAGCAACCTGGGGGTCTAGATTTAGAGAAATGGGGGTCCCCCTGTATTTGGCCAGCTTACCATCGAAGACGTCCGTGAATTCTGTGATGACATCTTCAATGCTGGGGGAGGCGAGAGAAGTCAGATGCACCCCCTCGACTGACAAGCCCAGTGCAGGAAACCAATCCAACCCCAATAAAGCAGGTAGAGGCTTCGCAACAACCAGAACAGGGAGGGCCCCATGAAATGTCCCATAGTCCACCCAAATGGAATAGCAGCCCAGGGTGGGAATTAGAGTCCCCTGGTAATCTTTTAGGGTGGTGTCCGGCGGCGCCAGCTGGTCATGGCTGACGGCGGGGCAATGCTGCGTAAAAGTGGCCCAAGACAGGAGAGAGCAGGACGATCAGGAGTCGACCTCCAATAGGCAGGATTTTCCCTCAAGGAGCAGGGACACGGAAAGTCTTTTGGAGTCGGACGTCACCTTGCTGACCGACTCCGCAGAGCCATCCGGAAGAGAACAGGTCTCCGTGAAGCAATCGTCTCCCCGCCACTGCTGCCAGCGGTCTTGTTGGCGGCGCGGCTGCACCGGGGGGCCAACCGGTAGTTGCTGGGCAGCTGGCTGCTGAAAGGGCGCTGGCAGAAATAATGCAGAATATAAATCAACAACAAATAATTAATACAATATTTTACAGTAAAACCCTCTAATACTGGGTTATATAAAACATGGTTGAATTGAATGCAATTTCAGTACAAGCAGTCCTTAATTTACAAATACAATTGAGCCCCAAATTTATGTTGCTAAGCAAGACAGTTAAATGAGTTTTGCCCCATTTTATGACCTTTTCACAGTTGTTAAGTGAATCACTGCAATTGTTAAGTTAGTATTACACAGTTGTAAAGTAAATCTGGCTTTCCCATTGTCTTTGCTTATCAGGAGGTCGCAAAAGGTGATCACACGAGCCCAGGACACTGCAACCGCTATAAATACGAGTTAATTGAAAAGCGTTTGAATTTTGATCACATGACCATGGGAATGCTACAATGGTCATACATCACTTTTTTCAGTGCCATTGTAACTTTGGTCACTAAACACATTGTTGTAAGTTTAGGATTACCTGTATTTATATCTCACTCTTACTTCTGTAAATTTGCTGGCCTATGTTTGAAATTTTAATCAAATGAAGGATCAGATGATGGAATATATGCACAGATGAGGTCCTGGGGATCAGAGGAAGGGTCATATGTGGTGATAAGACCCTGGTGTGGATGTAATGAACATGAGAGTGAGGAATATGAATTCTGATAAAACATTTTCTTTTGTCTTCATTTCTTTGCCTTGACAATTAAGAACTTTGCTCCTTTTCTCTCTCTCTCTCACTGAAGAGGGAGGCGGGTCGTGGGCCTCAAAATAAAACTCTGTTATTTTATTCTGCTCTGCAATAGGAAGGAGGGGGGGCTGCACATTAACAGCGAGACAGAAGTTAGCACCTTAAAACCACTAGCCAGGATGTTAGGAACAAGAATAGCTTGCTTATAAGAAAAAAAAACCAAACCCACATAGAGGTTGCACCCTTTGCAAGATAACCATGACCTGGGGTGAAAAACGAGTGACGCGAAATCCAAATAACCAATCAATATTATCTGTTATGCATGCATTATTAGGGGAAGGGCAAGGCCATCGCTTGACTATAAAAACTGCTGTAAGATTCTACTCTTGGCCCTTGGTTAGCTTTTCAAACCCGGGTCCTTATATCTTGGTACCAAAATAAAAGTATGATTCTATATCACACCTTGTCGGCTTTGACACCAAGCAAGAGCCCAGCTTTGGGGACAACAGAACGATCTTCATTCATATCCCATACCTTCACTTGCCCTCACAACAATCCTGTAAGGTAGGTGATCTAGAAAAAAAAAACTGTAGCTGTTTCAATTAATTTCACTTGGGAGCTCGACTGAGAAAATCCAGATTTGGGATTGCTCCTTCTGAGTCCAACACTCCAGCCCAGCTGCTCTGCACACATCTCTGAAGCCTTGCCAAACCAAGATAGTAGTCCTGAGTGCTCGCCCACGTTGACCAGGGTAACCTGGGTCAGTTCCCAGAGGGAGGTTACTTGAAACCACTCCTGGCTGAAAGGAGCTAAAGAAGGAGGCCACTAGTAGGCAAGGAGTGAAGCTCGCTTTCTAGGTCATTGCTGCGTGCAACTAGTGCCCATGTTCCCGTTTTGCAGAAGATAGGATCGCGTTACTAAGGGAGACGAACTGGCCCGGGGAACAAAGGCAGACAGTGAAAGGATACCAGGGCCAGCTCACCTGGGAGAGATCAAGTATCTAACCCTCTTGTTTTCCCGCCGCCCAGACTCCCAGGGCGCCATCTGGCGGCCAGAGAAAAAAGAGCGCTCCTTCCCAAATTTTCTTTCGGTTCTTCTTCTCTCCCCCACCCCCCTCCCCGGCCCTCTACCCGGGAGTGCTGGGTGGCCGGTTTGCCCGGAGCGAAATGATGATCGTGGGAGTTGAGCACGTGCTTTAATTAGAAAACACTTTTCACTTCTTAGGACAAAGGCCGCTTGAACTCTTTTGTCCCTCCCAAGTGTGAGCTGCCAAACGCAAATGAGCAGGTGTTTTCTCCCCCGCTTCGGTTCTTTTCGTTTTACTTTCTGCGCGTCGGTTTGTAGTTTCCAGTGTCCTTCTTTGCGGAGATCCGTACTGTATTCAGCCGGCCATCTCCCGTTTGTGCTTACCTGCAAAGGCGGGTTGGGAATCACATATGTTGGCATACAAGCAACCCGAAGGAATGGGTCATTGCTTTCCCGCGCCACGATGCTAGGGCCGAAAATTGCTCTGCCTCTTGCATGCCGTAATTCATGCTGTACGGAGCCCGCTTTCCTTCGCTATGTTTTCTATTCCCCCCCCCATTTGTTTATTTTATAATTAACTGTTTTCCACCCATGTAAAATCCAATGTAAATTCTATTTAAAAAAAAAAAAGCTCTTACAATACACTAGCTACTATTGAGATGGTACAAAGCTCTACCATTATGGTGCATTTGTAACTTGAAGCTTTTGCATTTTGACAGCATGTGCTGGGCTCATTCACAAAATGGCTGCCAGGGGACACTTGCTTATTCTAAACGTGGCAGTGGGCATGGTCAGTCACAAAATACATATTAACCAGAAAGTGAATATTACCCAAGATAGACAAGAAATCAATACTTTGTGCAAACAGAAGGTTTGTATTCACAACCTAGCACTTTGCTATTTATTCCTTTTTAATTTAAAATTTATTTCAAAACTACCCAAAACCACCAAGGGAAGATATCTGAGAGTGCTCTGCTGTTACTGCTTACCTCTGCCCTGTTTATAATGAGTTGGTTTAAGATGCTGGACATGTGTGTTTTACCCAGGGGATAATGCCAAAACAGTCCAGTTAGTGACAAATGAGGAAGATTTAAGAGTTGAAACCCATCCAGTGTTAAACGTTGATTAACCCGCTGACACTCAGCAGCCATCAGAATGGAAAGGCCCTGGCATAAACCATCAGAGTAAGCCAAGCTAAACAAATGCATTTGTCACACACGACTAGATAATGTATTATGCAAAAATTATAACACTTAGGAAAGAACTCACATTCCAAGGCCAATTCAGGGCAAGATGTCAATAGAGCAGAATATTCTAGGATCGGGGTGGCACCTGGACTGGGTTTGAGTCCAGAGGTGAATACTCAGTGGCACTGTAGATCTCAAAACACACATTTTTCAATTAAATGAACAATCTCCTGTATAAAGTGTGCAAAGGTTAAATGTGCAGCATGGAGTCTTTAAGTCTTAAAACGAGGCTCCCCAAATTAATGCTTCTCTGTTTCATTCTGGATGCTTGTGTAGGAAGTTAGCATCCACCCCTCTCCTATGAAAATGAGATATTTTAGGAAATATTAAAATATTTCCCCTAAAAGGGAGGCAGAAACTCAACCCCTCCTCCATCTTTGTCAATAGGCCGTTAAGGCCTGAGCCAACCTATTCTACAGAACAAAAATCTACTCCTTCAGGCCATAGTAGGAATTGGCCAAAGCCCTTTCATTACATCATCACCCAGCAAGCTCAACCAAGCCTGGGGCTCAGGATAGCCTACAGAGTTGTCCCTATGTGGTCCCATGGGAGTCTTGACAACCAATCAGAATACAAGCTCAAATTCAAAAGCCCTGAGAGGGTATAAAATTCAGGCACTCTCAGCATCTCGGTCCTTTTTTTCTTCACCCAACATCTTCAAGGCATCCTGTCCATCATTAAAACCATCTTTCCAAACAGCCTCCATGTTTCCAGTGTCTTTCTCCGCACTTGAAATTGAACCCAGAAGGACATTTCTTCCAACACTTGAACATAAAAGAGAAAGGGGAACAGAAATGTTACCAATATTTCCTCTAATTATTTATAAATGAGGACCTAGTTCATCTATAATTACAGATAGCCCTTGACCCAGGACCATAATTGTGTCCAGAATTAAAGTCATAAGTCGTTGCAAAAATACAGTTAGGGAAGCATCATGTGACCAGACCCAATTTTGACAGACATTAAGCAAATCCATTTTATCTAATGAGTAGGTATTTTTTGCCAGAAACTTAAGTAAACTCCGGAAAGTAATAAAAAATATATAAAAAATCAAAGTCATATGACGGTGGGACACCCCAACTAGTTATAAAGACGAGTGGCTTGCCAAGAGCTTGAAATGTCATCGGATTAAAACTGAAAATTGTTGGCCAATTTACGGATGCTTTACAATCAGTATCATAAAATATTTTAGAGTTAAACCAATATATCTTAGATCTGTTTTCAACCAAAATAGAAAAGGTAGATTAGGTATTTTGATGAACATTTTATCACATTCTTAAAACTCATAGAAGCCTTCCTTTTGCTGGGTGGGGAATTCTGGGAGTTGAAGGCCATGTATCTTAAAAATTGCTAAGGTTAAGACACACTAATTTAGACTCTTTAGGTAATCTCAAAACTGTTGTAGAGAACACAGCAGTGGTGGATTGCAGGTGGTATACCCCAGTACGGGCATACCGGTGCCTGCCCGGAGCACCGGATACCATTCTGGTATGGTGTTCCGGAGGGCCCGCCCACCCACCCGTTGTCCTTACCTGTCTTTAAAGCCTTCGGCACTTACACGCACGCGTACGGCACGAACAGCACCTGTGCGACGATCTGCCAAGCAGCTGAAGCATCACGGAGGCTCACGGAGGCGTTGCTGCTGGGTAAGACGCATGCGTGCCCTGCGCATGTGCACGTGCATGCTGCGCGCATTCATGTGGAGGACGCCTGGCCCCATTGCAACTGTACCGGTTGCAACGGAATCCGGGATCCACCACAGGCACTATAAACATGCTTAGAAAGCCACAAGGCTCTGGGCACTGAAAAGAGATGGGAATGGTAGAGCACAGAATGGGACAACTTTCCACGGCCATGCCATAGCCAATTTTCTGCAAAATAGCTCATTGGAGCCAACTTGTAACAGGACAACTCACCACAAGGCAATTCCATACTGGATAACTTAATGTGATAAATGTTATTCAACATTGTTTCTTTGGCAAAAATGTAATAATTTATTGCATTGAGTTATTCCGCATGGAATTATCTGTGATAGTGTCAGGGTTTCAAGTAACACCCCTAATGAAGGAAGACTTTGAGGCTTGGGTTTCCTCAAAGTTGCATTTTATTAGGGATGTCATTGGCACATCTTGGAAAACCCGAATCTGAAAATTTCCAGATTTTCTCCACTCAAGTGGAAGTTCAAGTCCCTGCCCAGCACCCACATGTCCGTCCCATGGCCCAATCAGGTATCATCCCAACGGGGGATGTCTCCCTGCCACACCATCACAGCTGCAGAGCAAGTTGTCCTTGACTCTCTGAGAAAAGAATGTTATTTTGACCATTTACCACCCATACTCCATATAATCCCCCCCTCCCATTTTCCCACAGCAGAAATTATGGCAGGCCTCAAGGCCCAATGTAAAAAATGGCTTCCAGGTCTGACAGGCAGGTTGTCCCGTGGTATGTTGGCCACAGCAAATTATCTTAGACCCAGCAGAGCAATGGTGGATTCCTACTGCTATTTTTCACACCCACCAATTTTTACTGCACACCACAGACAAATTTGCTTGGCATACAGAAAGCCCAGAGGGGAGCAATCATGAGGATTTTTGCATAAATAGGAAGGCTGTCAAAAGACCTCCCACACTGATACAAAAGAAGGCAAACCTTCAAGATGTGATGATGGGGCCGTAACTTTGGCTGAGAGCCAGCAGAGTTGAGCTGAAGTGGTTGAGAGCTAGACAGACTTTGCAAATGGAAATTTTAGGCAAAGCAGCTGATCTGTAAACTCTCAGCTTAGCTAAATAGGGCTATCAATGCTGTCTCTATAGTCTTTTTTTAGCTGGAAAGGTAAATTGCTTTCTCCCCCTCCCCAGACCAAAATGTTTGACAACTGCTAAACTAGATTATGTTTGGAATCTTGCTGATATCTGGCAGCAGAGTTTGATAGAAATAAACTTGTTTCAAGTTTTCTTCTTCTCCACTGTTTCTACTCTTTTTCTTTCCATGTTTTTGCTGCCCCTTCTAATATTTAAGACTGCTAATGTTATTACTCAGATTGTTGCTAACATAAAAACAAACCAATGGGTTCCAGATTTTGCAATATATATTTTGCAATACAGCACAGGCTCGATTCCCAGTAAGGGTATGGCTAGCTGATGAGAGCTAAATAGCTTGAAATAGATCTATACTAGTCTCCCTTTATTTATTTATCAGCACAAATAAAACACACACACACACACACACACACACACACACACACACACACATATATATAATAGGCCGATTGAAATCAATAGGTTTTAATTTATTCATGAGTAAATTAGGGTCTTATTTTCTTTTGACCCACAAAATATGGCTTGGGCCTTATTATCAGGGGAGGGTTTATTGTTTTGGGGTTGCTGGATGGCTGCTCTCTTGTGAGCAGGCTCCCGAAGAGCCGGGCACAGCCTCAGGTTCAGTGAATGGGGCTCTGCATGGCTAGAGAGGGGGTTTGCGCAGGCGGCTTTTCCGCTCCCCACTCGCGTGACTCCCAGGCTCACAATGCCTTTGCCTAACTCTCCCTGCAGAGCCAGGGAATCTGCGCCACCGCCACATGGCTTTTTCTGTGGCTTCCAAAGCAATGAGGTAGGATGCCAAGTCTTCCAACAGTTGTCGCTCTGGGAGTATGCTCTATGGTTGTGGGCTGGCTGCCGACAGAGCGTACTCCCAGAACATACATGCCATCTAGGGGCATTCCGAAGGCACCAAGCCGCAGGAGCTGGAGGGCGGCAAACAGGCACTCACGTGGCTTGGCGATACCCCTAGGTCAATGAATGGCGCTGTGCCCGGCTGGAAAGGGGGGTTTCCGGGCTGTTGCTTGTGAGCATGGTCACCTCATGGCTGCTGTGTAGTGCTGCTGCGATAGAGCAACAAAGCCATTCGGCCCTGAGGCTGTCCCTGGCTCTTTTGGAGCCCGCTCACAAGAGAGCAGCCACCTAGCAACCCACCTCCCCAGCTGGGCACAGTGCCCCTCACTGACCTAGCAGTATCCTGAAGGCATTAAGCAATGCAAGCCTTTGCCCCCCCCCATTGTTGCTGTGGCTTGGTGCCTTGGGGATACCGCTAGGTCGGTGAGCAGCGCTCTGCCTGGCTGGAGGGGGGAGTTGCAGGGGGCTTATTTTCAGGGGAGGGCTTACATTTTTGTCCACCCAAAAAATGTGGCATGGCCTTATTTTCAGGACACGTCATATTCTTGGGAAAACACGGTATTGATTACAGTAGGCCTATTCAAACATACTGTTAAATTTGGAACCAACCCAAGTGAAAAAGTGGCAACAAAAGATCATTTGTGTGTGTTAGATTTTTAAAAATTAAATAGGTGAAAAGATGTCAATGGGAAATCACCTTGAAAAAGTAATTTATTTCTTATTTTAATAAGATTTTATTGAAACTTAAAAAAAAGAAGATATAAACTAATCCAAAGTAAGAAAAAAGAAAAAAAGTTGAAGAAAATTGAAAAAATATTCAAAAAAGTGGCTTTTTTTGTTCACAACAGTTATAAATACAATTATATTTACATCTCTCTAAAGTTATATTATTCTTTCTATACAGTAATCTATTCTTTGTCGTTGAACAAAAACATAAAACACAAGTTTGTTTTTTTATTTCTACAACAAAAGATCCATAAAAGATTTCTAATCACCAATACAGATTGTCCTCAATTTATAACCTTAATTGAAATTAGAATTTCTGATTCTATACAAGGTAGTTGTTAAGTCAATCATGCCTGATTTCACAACCTTTTTTGCAATAGTTATTAAATGAATCATGTGGTCAATTACCGTATATACTCAAGTATAAGCCGAGTTTTTCAGCCCACTTTTTGGGCTGAAAAAAGCCGCCTCGGCTTATACTCGAGTCAGTGAAAAATTTGCCCGAAATGGAGGAGAAAAAGGGGCGGGGCCATGCCGCTGGGTGACGCTCGTGAATGGCCCGGCGCCCCTGTGAGTTTCCCCTCCCTCTGTGTCAGTTTGCCGCGCAGCGCGCACCGCACCATCCCCCCTCCTCACGTTCTAATGTAATGCAGGGCTGTCTTACGATTCCCCTTCCTCCCCCTCCTGCCGCTCTGCAACGATGTCCCACCTCCTCCTTGTTATGGCAAGCAGCCACATAGCGATGTCCCACCTCCTCTGGTACAGTGATCCAATGATAGGAATCACTGTGCCGTGTGTCATAGGAGGCGGGACATCGCTCCCGCGGCTGCACGGGACATCATCATCACAGCGGGACATCAGCATCATGAGGTGAGCGAAGTATTTCATTGAATACACCGCTAGTTTACTGTTTTTCTTTGAAATAAATATTCAAAAACATTATTGGTATCTATTTTTATTTTTGAAATTTACTGGTAGCTGCTGCATTTCCCACCCTAGGCTTATACTCGAGTCAACAGTTTTTTGTGGTAAAATTAGGTGCCTCGGATTATATTCGGGTCAGCCTATACTCGAGTATATACGGTAAGTAAATCCAGGTTCCCCCATTGACTTTGCTTGTTGGAAGCTGTTTGGCTAGTTGTTTGGAAGCAAATGGCAATCACATCAATCTGGGATGCCGTAACTATTGTAAATATACTAGTTGCCAACAGCCTGAATTTTAATCACATGATCATGTGGCAGCTGCAATGGTCATAGTGTGAGGATTGGTCATAATTTAATTTTCTCAGTGTAACTTTGAACTGCCACTGAACGAATGGTGGTAATTGAGGACTGCCTGTAGACAGTCTGTAATCAAAGAACTTAATTTATCTATCTTGATTACGATGATGACATATTTCTCAATGGAAATCAGTGAGCTTAACAAACCAGTTCAGAAAACACAGAGATATTCATTTGTACAAGGAAAGGAGCTCTGACAAGCCCATAAAGGATCAAGATCAGTGCCAATAAAAATGAGAAGCCAGTATGTGTTTGGCCAACTGGTTGAACCCAATACCTGTGAAGAGGAAGGTAGTGACTGTTCCTTCTTCCAGCTGTGATGTAACTAGACAGAGATATAATATTTAGTTTGGGACCCAACCACCTAAAACTTTGTTTTGCCTTGCCCTTCTTTGTGTCTTGGCAAAACTTACAGGCCTGAGAACAAGGCGTGTCTTGGATTAAATCAGACACATAAACAAAGAGAAAAGGAGAAATAGTGCAAGGAAGGGTTGAGGTGGTTGGTTCTGGCACTTGGTCGACCATTAATGACAATTGTAGGAAACATGTAAAAACCTGTTCAGAAGCATTGGCCAAGATGAGGTCATGTTCACTTGTTCTGCCCTCCCCATTGGGCCAAGAGTCTAATCCACTGGACAAAAATTTATTCTATGCCTTCCAGTATTTCACAGAAATAGAAAAGTGTTTCTAACCCTTTATTTCTCCCAAAGAGAATACTGGATGTATAGGGTGCTTTTGTTTTCCTCCATTTTTTGCTATTTAGACAGTTTGTTCTGGGGAGTAAATTAGTTTTAGTTTTAATTTAATTTAATTCTAGAGTAAGAATTTAATAGATATCTTGCTGTGTTTGGGAATACAACTGATGACTGTCTATGGGGCAGGGGTTTTTAGGATGTTTAGGATAGCCTATGTTGTGGGATTTCAGTGATTTGGGTCAACATTTTTGGTTTCCTCTCTCTACTTTTTAAAGTTTTGCATTCGTTTTGGAGGGGAATACAGGGGTAATTTTCCATCTGTACATCACTCCCAAAATGATCCTTAATCTGCCCATTTTTGGAAGGGTTGTGTCCATGGTATGGAAAGTCTGCAACAGTCCTTAAACAAATGAAATTCACCTACCCTGGCTTACACCCCACCCCAGCACTAAAAAATGTCTTCAGCAGTCTTCCATTTGCTTTTAAAAGTAGGAAAGAGGTTTGTGTTAAAGATAAACCAGTAAAAAATGTGGCTATCTTACAACGAGTTATCAACCGTTCAACAAACATAACACAGCTCAATGGCCCATTCAGTCTTGCAAAAATAAACTGCAAGTATTTCACATTGACAAGAATATTAACTACAGTTAGATGCAAAAGGTAGACATATGCCTATTATATAAAAAACATTAAAATGCACAGTGGTCGGTTAATGAATGATCAGTTAACTTTGATCGGTTACCAACTTTCATCTAGCTGAAATATATTATTTTCCTTATAAAACTGAAGATGGTAAGTACCAGAGGTAGGTTCCTACCAGTTCGCACCTATTTGATAGAACCGGTTCGTCAAATCTACCGAACCGGTTAGAAGAGGTTCCACCAGTGGACCCGGAAAGCAGGCCACACCTACAGAAGAGGTTCCAAATTTTTTTGAAACCCACCACTAGTCCTTGGATATGATTATTCTACACTATCATGCTCATATTTATAAAACTCAGGGCCTCTGTGAAAGGTAAGGACGACTACTGCGTTTGTCATGCAATCAGAACATTGCGTGTGTTGAAGTTGTTTTAACGCAAACCAAAGATGCCTTTTAAAAAACAAGTTTACATCATATTCTTATGCATGCCAGTGTTGTGTGTGAGGTAATTTAAGGTGGTTCTGACAAGTGTCATCGGCATCTTCATATCCGGTCACATGGGCGGCAAGCCACTCCCATCTGGTCACATGGGTGGCAAGCCACTCCCACAAAGGCCACACCCACAGAGTAGGTTCGAACAATTTTTGAAACCCACCACTGGTAAGTACTATGGGTAGGCCTCAACTTAGGCCTAATTGCTTCGCAACTGTTCAAAGTTATGATGGACACTGAAAAGAGGACTTACAACCTAGTTTCAGAGTTCTGACATCCCCCCTCCAGTCATGTGATCAAATTTCAGGTGTTCTCCAATCAGCCTGCATTTATGGCCATTTGCAGTGTCCCATGATCATATTAATATTATTTGTGATGTTGTTACCAAAACAGAGCATTTACTTTCAGTTTCCAGCAAAACCTTCCATGAACAATGAGTTTGCTTAATGACTATGGTGTTCACTTAACAGCTGCTATGTTCACTTTACAGCCACTGTGTTCACTTAATGGCCACCATAGAAAAGGTTGTAAAATTGAGTCCAGTCATATGGTGATTCACTTTATGAGCATCACAACTTGCAATGAAAATTGTGGAGATCAATTACAATCATAATTCAATCTTATATATAGCCTAATATATATAGCCTAGTGTCAAAACAATACTACTAATGCAAGAAGGCTAAGCTCAGTGTCTGTTGGTAAATAGTATTAAGGGATGGAAAAATCTTCACCATAGACCTGGGCAAGAGAGTGCCAGTCATAATTGATTATAATTGACACTCCTGTGCTAAAAGATACATATTTTCTTGTCTGCCTCTGCTTCTGTCTGTCTGTCGGTCAGTTTGTCTCTTTCTATAGATAAATAGAGAGATAGAGACAGAGAAACAGAGAGACAGAGACAGTTAATCTGTCTGGCAAGTTATTGATTTGCTGTGTTTGTATGGTGTTCACCCCCAGGTAATATTATAAAATTATAATATTATAAAAGAAGCTCCCCAATAAAAATAAACTCACTGGGAGAAAAATAAGAATCTCAATTTGAAGAAAAGAATTGAGTGGTTATACTAGCCTTGCCAAAATTAGAGATTGTACCAGGTGCGTTCTAACATTTCAATTTACTTTAAAAGGTTATTGTTAGCTCAAAGAACAAAAAGCACATTTTGCAGCTGAAGAGCTGGCAGATAGAATGATAGTCCCTGTCTTCTCTCTAGTGGTAGAATCTAGTATTGCCTTTTCAAGAACATTGGCTACCCAATTATAAATGATTAGAACAGTGTTTCTCAACCTTGGCTACTTTAAGTCCTGTGGACTTCAACTCCCAGAATCCCCCAGCCAGCTGGCTGGGGGATTCTGGGAGTTGAAGTCCACAGGACTTAATGTCGCCAAGGTTGAGAAACACTGGATTAGAAAGATTCAGAAAGGGCCCTTTCTTTAAAAGCAATTGTGGAACACGCTCTTGTGAATTAGGGTAGTAGAACTAAAAGTGGGGTCTTAATATTTTCCCACTTTTTTGCCCGACTCAAATCTCCACTTTCTATATGCCATGAATGCTATGAAATTGCTTCTATATTATAAAATTATCAGCTGTCCTTTCCCCATTTCCCATTTGAAAACAGGAAATTGATGTCATACAAATATTCTTTGCACTAACTCTCCTTTACCTTACCTGAAGCAAAAACAAAAAAACAAAAAATACCCCAAAGTCCACCATCTGCTCTTCCTAATATTGGTGCAATATTTTTTTCCTCTTACTTTCTCTTCCATAAATGATATGCCATTTTACATCACAGTGCTCTGTCTCTTGTCAGATCCATTTCAGTGGGGTTTATTCCAATGATTTAAATATAAGATTGTAAACCTTAATTAACCAAAGAAATTAGTGAAATCTGGTAAAAGTCCAGAGTCATTAAGTAATGTTTCCTCAATTAAGCCATAGTCCTAACTTGGCAGATGATATTTATTTGCTAGATTTTAATTCTGCAGTTCCTTATAAGAAAGTCAAAGCACATATGGAGAGACATCTCTTGGCATAGGCTGGAAAAATACTGACTGCTCCAAGTGGCTAAATGAGGTTGATATGGAACTTGAATCTGGATCTCATCAAGCTCAGTTTTCTTAATATCAATATATCTCTTATGAAGCCTCTCACGAAACAAATCTAAAATTCTTTTAAAATCCTTAGAAATTAATTACAGTGTGGAATATTCAAATTCTTTATTCCATTACTCTTACAATTAACAAATTGAATCCAAATTAGAAATAGCATAGTTGTTTATTAAGGAATACTATACACTTAGTGCATTTCAATTGAATCTGAAAGTTTTAGCCATAGTTAAAGGCATCTGGGAACAAATTGTGAAATTAGGACCTCTTTTAATTTAATTCCATACATATTAGGCCATTCAAATCCCTCTGTAGCTCAGACAGTTTAACATTTGATTGGCAGTAATCTGATCAAAAATGATTTATTAAAAAAGGATTTTTGGGATTTATAATAATAATTTACTACAAATCTGCAGTGCTTTGGTTTTGATATCCAAAGGAAGCTTCACGGTAGATCGATCTGCATTAGCTTAAGCAGCCACTTTTTTAAATTTTATTTTGGGAAATGCCCAGCTAATTTACAGTGTTACAACAGGTCCTATTTTCATGTACCTCCATGGTCTGAAACATATTTTGAGACTGTATTCAAAATGCTGTTCATTTTATGAGAGTTACAAAATTCTTCATCTACGCCAATGCAGAACTTAGTGCTGCACTAAACTTTCAGTGGTTTATATGTATTTGAGGAATGGGTACTTACCCTTGTACCTTGCATTTGAATTTCTTTCCCTTCCCCCTTCCTCTTTCCTCTTCACTTCTTATGTGAAATTCCTTTGCTTTGCCTTCCTAGAATGAAAACAAGAGGAAGGCAAGACATCAAAGAAGAAGGCACAAAACAAAATTGTTCACATCCTTTCATGTCACATCAACCCTTCCCTGCCCATGTATATTCTTTTCTTCCTGGCTCACTCTTCTTGAGCTCAAGCCATGGGGTGGCAAACCAGGTGCAATCATTGTGCAATGGGAAAACACCGTTCCACGCACAAGGCAGCAATTAATCAGCCACTCCCAAGTTCACAAGACCATATATTACTCAACCTAAATATTAACACATAGCATCAGCTAGTGCTAGAGTTTAGCCTGGATAGAAGACGACATCTATAGACAGACAAGCAAGGTATTGGGCCCCTGTCGGGTCTCACAGAAGGAGGGGAATAGAGATGAAGAATAAGCCAAAGCTGTCTACATTCCTATAATATGTTAATTACAAATTATCCAACCGTATTATAATCTATTTTAATATGTTGTGTGAACTCACTTATACTTGCAAGCCAGTGGTGGGATTTAGCCAGTTCGCACCTATTCGGGAGAACCAGTTGTTAACTTTCTAAGCAGTTCAGAGAACCGGTTGTTGGAAGAAATCTCATTTTGGTTTTTTTCCACTTTAAAGGGCTAATCCTGTAAGGAAGGCAGGAAGGAAACATTATGGTGTTATTTCTAGCCTAATCTTTATTGCCCTGCTTACAGAAATTGCCTCTCAGGTTAACTCTTATTACATTGTAATAGTTAAGGCGAAACGCCCATCAACGTGAGTGACATTGAGTTGGCCACATCCACCCAGTCACATGGCCACTGAGCCCCACCTACCCAGATGGTCATTAGGACAGAGAACCAGTTGTTAAATTATTTGAATCCCACCACTGTTGCAAACAATTTGAGACGTTTTGTTTCTGCTTATGTTCATACAATGCACTAAATCCATACTGTACAGACTATAAAATCTGATAAATATAAAATGAAATACATTGGGATGTATCATTCTCTGGCCACCTTTGTTCATTCAATACTCATCTATGGTGTCCCTACCCATGATTTATTGAAATAACTACAAAGACCTGCTTTAGAGGAGACACTAAGTTATTTTATTTATTTTTAATTATATTTTGCACATTTTAAAGGCCTTTTCACCATTAAAAATTGCCATTAACAAGTAAGACAATGTTACTAATTTAATATCTGAAAATAAACACTGTGGTTATTACTAATGCTGTACATGGGGCTGCCCTTGGAGAGTATCTGGAAGCTTTAGCTGGTGCAAAATATAGTGGCACGGGCGGTTATGTGTGCCCTTAGAAGGACACATGCTACATCTCTGCTCTGTGAGCTGCAATGGCTTCAGTTTGCTTCTGGATTCAATTTGAAGTGCTGGTTTTGGCCTGAAACAATAGCAATAGCACTTATAGTTATGTACTTTACAGTCCTCTCTAAATAGTTTGCCTGTAGGGCCTTAATAAGCTGCCAAATCTTGATTACATCTACCCATGCTATCAGGTCTGATAGAAGAGATATGTTGCATGTGCTGTCTTCCAAGAAGCTACACCAGAGGTGGGTTCCTACCGGTTCGGACCAATTCGACCAAGTAAGTAGTAACTCGGCCTGCCACGTCCCCCTGAATTAATTCTATAGGCGGCGCCATCTTGTTTTTTGCTTCTGCGCATGCACAGAAGCATTTTTTTTACTACTGCACATGCACGCAAATCACATCCCTGAGCAAACCAGCAGCAGCAGAAGCCGGAATCCATCCCTGGTGGAAACCAGGATATAAGCCCTTTTTACCGTAGTAACCATTCTTTGGAACATCATCCCACTCATCCTGAGGTGAAATTGGCCTCATCTCAGAAATCCCTCAAAAAGTGGTTGTGTCAACAGATCTGAGGATTGCAATTGAATGGTGCTCAGTTGAGTGGTGACTCCATTGTTCATCCTATCTGATGCTCTGTCCTAGCTTTTTAATAATGTTAATTGTGCTTATTGACTTTTTAAATTTTATTTTTTTGTAGTTTGCACACCATTCAGAGACACAGCTTATCAGATGAGCAACCATATAAATATGTTCAATCAATAAATAAAGGTGGATCTGAGTAAAGAGGAAACTGGCCTAAAATTCCACAGACCCTTTTTTTTGGATCACTGATCGCTAATTCCTTTATAGTAGCCTCTAACCTCCTTCCCCGGTGTCTGATAATTAGGAATTAGGAATTTATAAAAGGGACTGCAGCTAATGGGGCTTCATTGGGCTATCCAATGAAATTAGAAATGTGCTTACAGAGGCTGGGAAGTTAAAGAAGAAGTTCAGCCAAAAACAAGAGGAGAAAATGTATGATGCAGGGAGTGCTGTAGAAGAGACGGTTTAGGAGACACATTTTGGCAAGAGAAGAAAAGAACTTATAGGGGGGTCAGGAAGCAAACTCCCATCACATTTTTTTTCCCCTGCCAGAAAGCTGCGTTTTTATTTTTCCTTTCAAGGTAAATTCCCCTCCAACATTCCTAAAAGCCTAGACAATTCAGAACCTGGAAAGCAGGAACTGCAACCATGGGATGTGGGGAAAACGAGACATTACACCATTTTTGCAATTTGTACTTGCATGAATAGATTCTAAAAATAATAATAATGAGCAAATTGGCCTGAAGGAAGGGTTCAAGCTAGGACTTTGTCGTGTTGGAATAAATGTCCTTTTCCCTACTTGTCAGTTCCAAGTGGGGAAAAAGACACTGGAAACATGGAGGCTGCTTGGAAAGATGGTTTTAATGGTGGACAGGATCACATGGCTTGAGGTCCTGGGGAAAAAAGATGATCACATGCTTCAAGATGTTGGGTGAAGAAGAAAAAGGGCCAAAATGCTGAAAGTCCATGGTTTTATGCCCTCTATGGCCTTTGATCTTGAGCTTGTAATCTGATTGGTTGTCAGACTCCCATGGGGCCATGCAGGGGCAGCTCTGTAGGCTGTGCTTTGAGTCCACGTTTGGTTGCCTTGCTGGCTGTTGTAATTTTCCTAGGTGCCTTGTGGTGAGTTTTTGTAGATGGTTAATTCTACCTTTGTTATGTAGAGTAGACTACCCCAAGCTTTAATGGCTCATTGACAAAGGTGGGGGCTATTAAGTGTGAGTCTATTTCCTGCCTATAAACATTTTTCTCCATTTCTTATCCAGGGAAATATAATATTCTGCCTTCTCAATATTTTCCAGGATATTTCATTTTTCTAGCAGAGGGGTGGGTTTTAACTTCCTACAGTAGTAAGAGTGATGTTAAGGGTTTTTTCCCCTCCTCCCCACTATAACCCTAATCTTTGTACCAGGAGAAAAAGTCTACCTGATGTTCATGGTAGTTTTTAGGCAATTTAACTCCAACTCTGCACTCTTGTAACGCCCAAGTTAAATCTGATTAGATCTTCTATAAAGGATCTTTTACTTACATGCCAGAATTTTGATCTGAATTCTGCAGCATCTCTTTTAAAAAATATGAATTCATTTGACTATAATCTCCAACTGGAACTGTGAAACTCATGCATCTATAAGAAGCTGTCAAAGCCAGGTCATTTGTGCACCCAGCTCAATATTTTCAGCACTGACTGACAGTATCTGAGTTTTGGGCAGAAATTCCATCAGCTGTAGCTATGTAGAAACTAAGGCCTTGCATGCAAACCCATAAGCTAGGAGGTGTCTCATCATTATAGAGGCAGCAGAGTTAGCAGACATGGACTACAAAAATAAAGACAGTCACTAGATGGCAGGAGAGACAGAAAAAGACCCCTCTTCGCTGCCATCTGGTGGTCATTGGAGATTTTCCGGTCTAAATCTGTGGCAGAGGAAATTATGAGGAAATAATTGTTCTTATAGATCTATAGATGAGGGGTGAAAGAAGATTCATAACTAATATTCTAGCTTTGCTCTCATGGAATTAACATATGTTTTCAAAGATTTCACCTTGACTCTCTAGTATCCAAGAAGACAAGGAAAAAGCGGGTAGCTAAGTGGAGATCTAACTTGGAATAAAATAACAGAACTATTATTTCTTATGAAATAATTCTGAAGAGATTGAATTGACAATCTTTTCATTCATGTGGTAGATGATCAACTGAAATATATATGCTTATGTATAGTATGACTCTTTACTTCTGTCCTTCCTTCCTTCTTTCCTTTTCCCAAAGACCAATAAGTAGAAAACAATCACAATAGGGAAAGCCTAAACTAGATTTTTTTTGTGATAGCCTAGTTTCCAACTTTAAATGTAGATAAATGTAAGAGAATCTTAAGTGAAAGCTGCCTTTAGTGGATACATCCCTGCAGGATGGGGTTTAACATCTAACCTAGTTGTAGAATCTAAATAGTTAGGATCAGTCCAGGTCATCCCAAGATCAGCTGGGAGGCAGTGAGGGCGGGGCCAGCCTATTTGCCAGTTCTCCGAACTATTTAAAATTTCCACTACCGGTTCTCCAGAACCTGTCAGAACTGGCTGAATTCCACCTCTGGCTCCTCCCTAATACTTTTTAACTGGTTGAAATGTAACAATTCCTATCAATCTGAATCCTCTGCAGATCATCTCCATCCTATCTTATTTTGACATGGGCCAATGTCTTTTCCTCAGCTGTCTCCCATATTTCAATATCAGTTTTGAAAGCCAGAGAGCTCATATTTATATAGCAGCCGACTTACTTTTTCATAATCTGAATTTATGGACCGGTTATGGCATTGAAGGGAGAGTTTAATCACACTTTGCATTTCTTATATGTATAAGGGGTTGTAATCACACAGACATCTGAAATATAGACTCATGTCTGGATTCCTAATTTCTATTTTGTGACAAATGGATTATGTAAAACAAATGGCAATTATAGGCAGCTGATCCAACTTACCAATGGCTCTGAAAAGCATAACTGTGAAGACAAATATTATTTCCCTTGCCCGGAGAAAATTTGTGGCACAGGCTTCACTTTTTCCTCCCATAACAATTCTGCTTTAAATTTAGAGGACAAATTTAGAGGACAAATTCATTTTTTAAAGTTCCTGTTCCCTATACCTTGATATTTCTAACTACCTGATTTATACAATATGTGAAACATGACAGTGTGTATATATTGACAAATCTACAGTTCTTATTTGTGTGGTTCATTGTGCAATCAATAATTTTTCCCAACAAACCAATAAGATCCCTTTGATGAGACTCATGCAATGCATCAAACCATGATGTAGCTTGTTTGGCCTAAGATATTGGATTAAGTTGGTTGTTACTATTCGTATGACTTTGTGTGAGCTTAGCTACCAAAAAATAAAGTTAAGAAAATCATGGATTGATATAGAATGTGAACCTGAGTTTTTATTTTATTTTGATCCTCTCTTTTTCTTCCTTCTGCTACTCTGATCAGTGTGATTTTTAACTATACTGCTTTTAGCCTGGCAATATTGTTTTGAAGAATATATTAGCAACCTGAGACATTTTTAGTTAGAGATGACATGCATCTTAGTATATAAAGAAGAGTACTTATTTGATAAGCCTACATTATTTTCAAAAATGTTATACTCTTAAACCTAATATCAGTACTAAGAGTTTTAAAAAGGGAGGTTGAACTGCCTATCAACAGCTATCTGAAAACTATCCAATCACCATATAATTGAATCTATAGTTAATCCTCAATTTACGACCACAATTAGAACCAAAATTTCCATTTCTAAACAATATGGTTATTAAATGAGTCACACCCAATTTTATGACCTTTTGGCTACAGTTGTTCATTGTAGTTATTAAGTAAATTATATAGACATTAAGTAAATCCCACTTTTTTATTTTGCTTGTTGAAGGCTGGCTACGGGAAGGTTGCAAACAGCGATAACATGACACCAGGACATTGCAACATCACAACATTCTAGTTGCTTGGTGCCCGGTTTTGATTATGTGATTGTGGAAATACTGCAATGGTCATAAATGTGAGGACCAATCATGTCACTTTTTTTCAGCCCCCTTGTAACATTAAACAGTTGCTAAATGAATGGTTGTAAGTCAAGGACTATTGCAATCATTTTAAGATTTGCCAGTGCAGTGTCATAGAATCATTTTTTGGAAGAGGAGAGGAGTGGTACTTTTCCACTTATGGGCAATGCATAAATAGGCACATTATAGAGTAAGACGTTCGGGACCAAAGCCATCCCTCTTAGCATCCCTTCTACTTGAAAGCAGTCCTGCTATTTGGCATTTTCTGCCAACTTGGTACCTTCCAGACGTGATGAGGGTAGAAATCCAAGAATTCCCAGCCAATGCAACTGAGGAATTACAGTCTGGGGAAGAGCTGTGCCATGCTCTGGATTTTAAATGCCAACACTATTGGTTTTTGTACTTTCTCCAAGACCAAGCAGTGGTTTCAACAGGAGGCATATCTGAAATCCCAAAAGTTAGTGCTGATGACCAAGAAGAAAGAATGCAAGGTGTGCATGTGTGGTTGCATTCATAAAGTCTTGAGTGTGGGGAGGTTCTGCTATTTATTCCCTTGACCCACAGGACAGAACATAAGGACTCATTGAGCAGCACAAACACAGCCATGTTTCATTGAACAATAGAGCCGGTTTATTCCATTGACCTAAAGTTGCCCTTGAAATTTCTCTACTTTTCTCTATTCTTATGTTGATCTAGAATTATTTATTTCTTGGTTGATGTTAGAATGATCACTAAGAAGAAAAAACAACAACATATATAATGTTACTATAATTATGATTCAAAGTTATCTTCCAGATTTCCTTTGCATGTGTTATTGAGCATTGAGAGGAGAGAAACAAAAATATATGTTGGTTCCATCTATACCTTTTCTGTTTTTCCACCTAGTTGTGTACATCCATACAAAATTTTAAAGGGGGGAGGGGAGGGGCTTCCTCAAAAACACCCATGGAGACTGTTGTGTCTGGAGTTCTCCCTCTGGTCCACTTTCACTAGGGGGCGCTGTTGTGGCCCAGCAGGAGCCGTTGGAGCTGCCAATGGATTTTGATAGCGAGGAAACCTATGAGTCGGCTATGGAAGATGTGGAGGCCCCTGGGCAGGGTTCCGACTCAGAGCAGGGACCAGAGAGGCTGGTTGGCCACCAGGAGGCTCTTGAGGCATGGAGCAATGGGGAAGGGAGTTTGTCCCTGATGCTAGGCAATGGAAGGCAGAGAAATGGAGGCAGCATTTACGGAGACTAACTCATAAGAGATAATCAAGCCCAGGTGGTTGTGGCTTGGCCCATCCAAGAGAGTATATAAGAGGAGACTTTGGGAGGAGTCCTTTTGCAGGATACAACCATTCGTACTAATCTGGAGAACTTCTTGTCTGGTCTGCCTTGTGTTCCCATGTCTGTTGGAGTCTGGGTTGCTGCCAACTTCTTGCCAGTGAGTCGTGTCTGGGATTTTAGCCAACAGGATTATAATTGCTGTGAATAGAGAGTGGCAAACAGCTAAGCCTGTGTCTGCGTTCACTACCGGATGGAGCGGGATCAGAACTTGGCACTATGCTGGTTTCTGATTGGTCGCCTGTTTGACTGCCAGTATAAAAGGAGCTGTCAAATAGGGTCTCAGCTATTGCCGTTAGCTGAGAGAATGCATTGTGAGCTGCCGCGTTTGGCAACCTTGTTAGAAATAAACCTGTTAGACTTCAGCTTGGCTCACCTCATTTATTCACCCTCCTGTTCTGAAAATATAACACTGGCAATGAAGGTGGGGTGTTAGACTGAGGCACCAGAGAGCTGTACACAGATCACTAACACAGAACTCAGTCACTAAAAGAACTGCCCATTCCTCCCTGAGGAAATAGACGAGAAGTTGAAAAAACCCAAGCCTAATTCCTCAAACCCACTTGCCCAGTCACTACAGTCTGATAGGAATGGCTTTGATGAATACCTTCGTGGCTTTTAATAGCAATGCAGAAACATGGGATTCATATATCACACGTTTTGAATGTTTTTTTGAGGCGAATGACTATACGGAGCTCTCAAACAGTCATTAAAAAAGAGCCTACTTTTTTAATTTGTGTGGGACAGAAATGTTCAACATTGCCCGGACACTCCTCACACTTCAGTCAGTGCACTCAGTACCATGGGACATTTTAATGGCTAAACTGAGGAACCACTATGGGCCAACGCCATCTCGAATAGCTCGCCACCATGCATTCCACTGAAGAAACCAACTGGAAGGTGGATCTATTAACGACTATGTGGCAGCCCAGAGGATGGCGGCCCTTTACTGCGATTTGAGTCCTTGATGATGTCCTCCTAGACCAAATAGTCTGCAGCATCAGAGACATCCAAATACAGTGCCGCCTCCTGGCCAAAACTGAGTTGATGTTGCAAACTGCGCTAGAGGAGACCCACACTATTGAACAGTCAAATAAATTAACTGAAGAAATACAGAAGAAAACTAACCCCCAACCAACAGGAAAATCCTTCAAAATCCACCATGAAAAGATTAGCCCAGATGACATGGCAGACGAGGATGACAACATCCATCGCCTCAATGCCGTGCAAGGAAAAGGTCAGCAGGATAAGACCAAATCTCCCCAAACTAACTGCCCTGGTTATGGCGGGAAGCATTCTTGAGCAGATTGTAGGTTTAAAACCGCTATCTGCTTGAGGTGCAGTTAGAGAGGCCATCTAGTGAGGGTATGTAGGGTGGCCCAACCAACCATCAGTTGACTGGCAGAAAATCGTTACCCCAAGAGGCAACCCCGATACTGCCCTAGACAAGACGAGGACTGTTTCTCTGTTCTAAGAGACCAAGCAGAAACAGTTGTGGACCAGATTGTCCACACGACAAAAGGGAAAATCTTCCTAATGGTCAGTTTAGCAAGAGGTCTGCAACATGGAGGTCAACAATGAGTAGTCCATATCAATACTATCCTGGAGCTCCATTAAAAAGCTATTCTCAAAGATAGCAAAAAGCTGGTTAAAACCCTGCACATTAAAACTCAAGGACTTCCAGGGCAATGCAATTCCTGTATTGGGAAGCTACAGGTTCTGAGTAGCTCCAGAGGGCAAAAAATGACCCTTCGAGCAAACTGGAAGTGACTTCCGGGTTGCTAGTAAGGCTGGTTTTAGCCCTCCGGAGCATTCAGGAAGCCTCCTGGAGGCTCCAGAAGGCTCCCAAAGTAAGGGACAACACCTGGTGTGTGCTACAGTAATCTTTCCATAAGATTCTGAAATAGCCCTGGAGTCACGCTGAATCCAAATTGGAGTCGGGGGCATGCCCTTCTGTGAGTGACAGTTTATAATAGGATTAACCTACCACCTTTGAAATAGTAAAAGCCACAAGGTTCACTACATTGCACAACCCCCTGGAGCATCTCAATCACCAAACCCCTGAACCCTATAAAGATCCATCCACTTACTAAGCCATTTAGTCAGCCATCCCAGAAACATGCTTTTGTCACTGAAGTTTCTGGAAACCAAATAGCCTCCATTGATTTTGTTTTTCTCCTGGCTTGGAACTGAACTGGATTTTTCTTCCAACAGTAGTCACCCATACTACTTTACAGAGGACAGTTATAGGAGCTTTCATAGGGAAATACAGCAGAAGCCTGCCCACCTCCTTTCTTTTTACATGTGTTGCATATCTCATACATATAAAAAGGGGGAAAGGAAATCAATGGTGCAGCCATCTTGACTTGCTTTATCTTTCCGTTGATGATGTTCCTAAATAGTTGTCTTCTTTGAAGAGCTGGCAGAAATCAATTTTGCTCTGAAATTTTTCTCTGTTTGAATGACTGTCCAAGCCAAACACACACACACACACACACACACACACACACACACACACACACACACACACTTAAGAAAGGAGACTCTTCAAGATGCCCATCAGTATTTGGAATATAGGTAGCATACTTAGCAGGAACAGAAATAACCTGTTCGCAGATTCCACATTATGAAAAGTTCCCATAAAGGTGTACCTTGGAGATATTAAGGGTTCTGTTCCAAACCACTGTTATAAAGGAAATATTGCAATAAAGCAAGTTGCACAATGTTTTGGTTTCCCAGTGGATATGAAAATTACATTGACACTATGCTGTGTAGTCTATTATGTATACAATAACATTATGTCTAAAAACACCCCAATGTAGCAGCTTAATTAAAGATACTTTATTGCTTTAAAAAATGCTAATCTTCATTTATGCACTCGGTAATCTTTTTTTGCTCTGGAGGGTCTTGGGGGAAAAAAGCACAAAAAAACAAGGTATGCTTGTAGAATCACTATTTCTAAACTTGCAAGTGCATATTTACACAGACCTCTATCCTTTTTCTTCTTTGTGATAACATTTTCCTGTCCAAGTTGGGCACACTTTTGTTGAATAAGCCCTTGCTGTATTCTGCTTGAGCCTCCCAGGATGCCAGGACAAACTGCCTTTGCACTGGCTCACATCTGTTCCTTTTAACTCTTATTTTGTTCTCCCTGCATTAAATGTCATTAAATAAAGGCAAGATATAAATCTAATAGACAAATATTTCAAGCCCCAAATTTCCTAAGCGTTGCTAACATAACAATGGATCCAATATCTAGAGTCGGACAGCAATTAGGGAGTTGAGAAAGAGGTTCTTTGTGTCTCTTCTTACTGCTGGTCTCGCACCTCAGGAGTAACAGGAAAGAGAAGGCAAAAAGCAAAGACAGCAAACACACACACACACACACACACACACACACACAAACACACACACACAATCTTAGATCACGGCATCAACTAACAAGACCAGGACAATAATTGGTAATTGTAACAGCCACCACAATGCCATTGCCCTAAACAGATTCCTTCTCAAAACTGGAAATGCTTAATTTCATTTGCACATTGTAAAGATCGCCTTGTGATCAGTTCTTTTGGTTTCTCCAGTAGTTTATCTTACTTGATCTTGCTCAGCCTCAAAAGAGCATTTGTATCCTCCTGTGGAAGGACCCCACTCTTTTTGCATGCTTACCCAACCACGTCAGTTGTCATGGCCTATGCTCCCTTCCTCAGATTTCCAAAAAATTCATCTGTTTGCTACATGCCTTTCCTGGAATGTACTTGCTGTTTGACTTTCCCATGAGAATACTCAGGTTCTGATGGAGCTTCAGAGGAATTTTGTGTATTAGGTGACAACTGATCCCACCCACCTTGATAATTCAAAGTTTTTGTCCCCCATGCCTGGGCAGAGAAAGTCTGCACATGCATATGCATGCACGCACACAAATATTTGATAAGCTGAACAATTAGCTTGTATAAGAAGTTTATTGATTCTTTTGAGAAACATAAAGGAGGGGATGACCATTCCTTTACTTTGCTTATTTAGTTCTAAAGACATTGGAAGCTAGAGGAATTGATTTCTTAAAAAGATAAAGGTTCTGCTTGCACATATGGGTTAGTCGTTCCTGACTTTAGTGGGTGGTGCTCATCTCCATTTCAAAGCCAAAGAGCCAGCACCCTCTAAAGACGTCTCCATGGTCATGTGGACTAAATGCTGAAGGCACACAGAACACTGTTACCTTCCCACCAAAGCTGGTTCCTATTTTTCTACTTGCATTTTTAAATGCTTTCGAACTGCTTGGTTGGCAGAAGCTGGGATAAGTAAGGGGAGCTCAAACCGCCAAACTGCCAAGCTTTCTGATCGACAATAATCTCAATTAGTATTATATAATTGTTATTATATAATCCATAAAATCCAAGAGCAGCAACCATGATTTACATTCAGAAAATGCCACTTCTGAGCACAAAAGTTCCCATTTTGTGGTCAACGAACCCCTTAAAATTCACTAGGGAGTCTCTTTATTTTAACTTAAAGAGGACTTTTAAACATTTTGTACTCACTTCAGGAGCAGAAGTTAAAATAGATATCCATTGGTGGCCAGATATACACCGAGATTGAGAATATTATGAGGCAATAATTAATGCAATAGTTATCCTGGCATGGAATAATGGGAGTTGAAGTCCAACACTTTTGAAATCCATTAAGTTGGAGGAGGCTGTTCATTTAAATCATTATATGTAGTGCTCTAAAATGTCTTCTTTCATTTATAAATAGATTGCCAGCAGTTAAGGTGTGAGGTGAAGTTTTCTGCACCAAACACCAGAAATTTTATGGTATTCTCTTTCAGAGAATCCAGAAACCTTAGCTATCGTTTTGCGCTGGATACTTGTCAATACTTCTCAAAATATCTGACAAAAACTGGCTCCAAAGACTTAGGTATTCTTTTTCCCTCCGAGCATCTCAGCTTTAATTTAAAACATGCAGACATAATTCAGAGGTATCAAAGGTCCGTGTTTTCATCTCCTTCAGTTCACTTCCTGGTAGGGTGCCAATCCTTCTGTATCTTTCCATTCTGGTCTTCAGGTGGATTAGAACTTAGTTTTATTGGTGGTTTCTGGCACTCTTCTCTTTTCAGGATAATCTGTCTTTCAAATCTCTCCCGGAATCACCTCAGTTTTGATTCTGAGAGTAGAGATATTTTAAGCAAGATAAATTCTCCACAGCAGTTAACCAGAACAGCAACAGAATAACTGCTGGAAGAAGTAAGTGACCAAGAAGAAACAACAAGCTGGCTTTCCGTTCATTTGAGCAAATATAGCCTCCAGTGCAGTGAGAAGTGCAAAATCAGAGCCAACTGTAACTGAGACTGGGAAGGACAACAGTAGAAACAGAATTAGGAAGTGTAGAACAATAGCAGAGCTGACTAGAAAATTAGGAATAACAGATGTATGATGCTTCCTCATGCTAAGCTTAGAGATTTAAGCATATTTTATTCTACTCTATAAATGAGGAACAGCAATCATATGGTGACGTTTTCATTGTTAAAAAATACCTTATGGTAAGCCTGTTTTTATTCTATTCCTTATTTAAAAACACGCAGGAAATCATGCTGGGGATATCAACACTTCTAGTCGGGACAGCAAAAAATGGGATGGGGGGCCTCATATGTCCTGGCATCACAACGTCTGCAAACATACAGGGAGTGGGTCGGAGCATTACGGTCATAACAGGGAGGGGCAGATATGGCGGGGACTTTAGGGCTGGCCATTACTGGGGAAGGAGGGTTCGCTACGTCACAGAGATCCCTCCTTCCGGCCCTATGAGTCCCACTCCGAGGCCAGATGGCGCGGGTAATCAGGACCCTGGTCTCAGGCTGTTGTTGCTAAATGCCAGGTCTGTTGTTCACAAGGCTCCCCTCGTCCGGGACTTAATTTTAGACGAGAGGGCAGACCTGGCATGTATTACTGAAACCTGGCTGGGCACAGAAGGAGGAGTCCCCCTTGTAGAGATGTGCCCAGAAGGATTTCAGGTGCTTCATCAGCCGAGAGCCCAGGGAAGGGGTGGCGGTGTGGCTGTTCTTATCCGGGAGTCTCTAGTACCTCGTGGGTCCCTGCTCCGGAGCTTGTCGGGTGTGAGACTCTGCTGGTGAAGTTGGACCTCAAGGGTCAAGTGGGTCTGCTGCTAACGTACCTGCCTCCCAACTGCGTTGCAGCAGCCCTCCCCTCGCTCCTCGAGTCAGTAGCCGAGCTGGCAATTGAGTTCCCCAGGCTTATGGTTCTGGGGGACTTCAATTTGCCATCGCTCGGTGAACACTCTGATGGGGCGCAGGAGTTCATGGCTTCCATGACAGCCATGGGCTTGACCCAGGTAATTCGGGGCCCAACCCACTCAGCGGGTCACATGCTCGACCTCGTATTTCTCTCGGAGCAGTGGATGTGTGATCTTGGTCTGAGGGGTAATGAGACCATACCCCTGTCATGGTCAGACCACTGCCTACTGAGGCTTGACTTCCGGAGGCCAAACCCCCACCGTAGGGAGGAGGAACCGACCAGGTGGTTCTGCCCCAGGTGACTGATGGATCCTTTGAGGTTCCAGACGGAGCTTGGGGTTATTCCTGATACTCTCGCCCACAGTTCGGCGGAGACTCTGGCTGCTGCCTGGTACTCGGTGGCATCGGAGTCTCTCGACCGGATTGCGCCACTACGGCCCCTCCGTAGTGGGGTCAGCGGATCCCGGAGGCCTCCTTGGTTCACCGAGGAGCTCCGGGAGAAGAAGCGCCGGAGGAGATGCCTAGAGCACTTGTGAGCCAAGGTGGCGCAGTGGTTAAATGCAGCACTGCAGGCTACTGCTAGATCAGCAGGTCAGCGGTTCAAATCTCACCGGCTCAGGGTTGACTCAGCCTTCCATCCTTCCGAGGTGGGTAAAATGAGGACCCAGATTGTTGGGGGCAATATGCTGACTCTCTGTAAACCGCTTAGAGAGGCCTGAAAGGCCTATGAAGTGGTATATAAGTCTACTGCTATTGCTATTGCTATTGTGGAGGTCCGATAAGTCCGAGCCGAACCGAGCACTCCTAACAACTTGCACCAAGGATTACATCAGGGCACTTAGGGCAGCAAAAAGATCTCATATTGCCACCTTGGTTGCGTCCGCTGAGTCCCGCCCAGCCGCCCTGTTTAAGATAACCCGTTCCCTCCTAAATAGGAGGGATACGGGGGAACCCTTGCAGGGTAGAGCTGAGGATTATGCCCAATTCTTAGCAGACAAAGTTGCTCGGTTTCAGTCGGACTTGGACTCCACCGCTGCAGATCCAGCCGGGACACAAGAGGATCACTTGGCAAACCATCTCTGGGTTGAGTTTCAGGATGTTGCCTCTGGGGATGTGGACAAGGCCATTTGAGCTGTGAGTGCCTCCACCTGTATTCTGGACCCGTGTCCCTCCTGGCTGGTTGCCAACAGCAGTGAGGTGACACGTGGCTGGATCCAGGCGGTTGTAACCGCCTCCCTTCGGGAGGGGCACTTCCCCACCGCACTTAAAACGGCGGTGGTGAGACCCCTCCTGAAGAAACCATCCTTGGATCCAGCCATTTTAAATAACTACCGTCCTGTCTCCAACCTTCCCTTTGTTGGGAAGGTTGTTGAGAAGGTGGTGGCCTTCCAGCTTCAACAGGCCTTGGAGGAAGCTAGCTACCTTGACCCCTTCCAGTCCGGCTTCAGACCCGGTTACAGCACAGAAACCGCTTTGTCGCATTGACCGATGATCTCTGGAGGGCCAGAGATGGAGGCCATGCGTCCATCCTGGTTCTCCTTGACCTCTCAGTGGCTTTCGATACCATCGACCATGGTATCCTTCTGCAACGACTGTGGGAGGTGGGGGTGGGAGGCACTGTTTTGCAGTGGTTCTCCTCCTACCTCTCGGACAGGTCGCAGTCGGTGTTGGTCAGGGGGCAGAGATCGTCCCTGAGGCCCCTAAAATATGGGGTGCCGCAGGGTTCGGTCTTATCCCCCCTACTATTTAACATATACATGAAACCGCTGGGCGAGATCATTCGGAGGCACGGAATAAAATACCATCAATATGCGGACGATACGCAATTGTATCTGTCCGCCCCGTGCCAACTCAATGAAGCGGTGGACGTGATGAGCCGGGGGCTTGAGGCCGTTAAGAACTGGATGAGCGCTAACAAACTGGTACTCAACCCGGACAAGACCGAGTGGCTGTTGTGTTTCCCTCCCAACAATTTGGCTAATGTTCCATCTATCAGGCTGGGGGGTCAAATTTTATACCCCTCAGATAGGGTTCGTAACTTAGGAGTCCTCCTGGATCCACAGCTGACTCTCGACCATCATCTGTCGGCTGTGACCAGGGGGGCATTTGCCCAGGTTCGCCTGGTCCGCCAGTTACGACCCTACCTGAATCGGGAGGCTCTCACAACAGTCACTCGAGCCCTTGTGATCTCTAGGCTGGAATACTGCAATGTGCTCTACATGGGGCTGCCCTTGAAGTGCATCCGGCGGCTGCAGTTAGTTCAGAATGCGGCCGCGCGAGAGATAGTGGGCGCACCGCGGTTCGCCCACATAACACCCATCCTCCGCGAGCTGCACTGGCTACCTGTTGATCTCCGGGTGCGCTTCAGGGTCCTGTTGACCATCTTTAAAGCCCTTCATGGTAGTGGATCTGAGTACTTGAGAGACCGCCTTCTGCCGATTACCTCCCTCCGACCGATAAGATTGCACAGACTGGGCCTCCTCCGAATCCCATCCGCCAGTCAATGTCGACTGGCGACTACACAGAGGAGAGCCTTTTCTGTTGCAGCTCCGACCCTGGGGAACGATCTCCCCGTTGAGATACGCACCCTCACCACCGTCCAGGCCTTCCGCGCAGCCCTTAAGACCTGGCTATCCCAACAGGCCTGGGGATAAGTTTCTAAATTGCCCCACCCGAATGTTGAATGTTGAATGCAAGTTGTGTTTTTATTACTTTATTTATTTTGTTCACATATTGTTTGTTTTGAATTACACCCCCTCCCTAATGATTGTAAGCCGCCCTGAGTCCCCTCAGGGAAAAGGGCGGCCTATAAATCCAAATAAAATGCAAAAAAAATACAAATACAAAAAACATAGGAATTTATTTTTAGCTCTTTGCTGAAAAAGAGGAGCAAAAAGCAATCCAAACCTTAGGCATTGACAATGAGGGTATTCTTTTGAATATATTTCAGCAGGGGAACATAGAATAAAAATATCCCTGCACAGTATACCCATTTCTCTGCAGTATTCTAGGTCCTGTATCTTTTTTCTAACCTTGCTGTTAGCCCAAAACGAAGACATTAATGGAACTCAACTATTTGTAGCCAATCACTCAAACTCTAATTAGACAAATTGCAGGTGTATTAATTACTCCTCCTATACATCCTGCCTTTCCCATAAGGTGGCATTTACTCACTGCTCTTCGTGCCTCCATTTTATCCTGCTCATCATTCCAAAATAGATTAGGCTGGAGGAGAATGAATAAGGTACAGTGATTGAGTGGCTTTCCAAGCTGACTGGGAATTTATAGTACAACATTGGAAATGCTATTCCTCTACAAAATGTCATGACTCAGATGCTGACTCTGAATTTGAAGAAATTCTTCTAGCAGGACCTATGGTCATCAGAGTTTGATTAAATACAGGTACCATCTTGCATAGCTGGAATAGTCAGATAATGATTATGTAATATCTCTAATACCCTGCACTTAGTGAGTAGAGTGAAGAACAGAGCAGATATTTTTATGAGCTTCCTTGCAAAGCAAGGGAGTGATATCTGGTTCTTGTATGACATTTGTATAGATGCTTCTTGTGAAATTATGACCCCTGGACTGGCTAACAACCCTGACCTGTCTCTTGGAACTTGGGGCAGAATTTTGACTATTTTTATGCATATTCCTGTTAATAGCAAAACCATTTAAGCAAGTTTTTTTTTTAAGGACTCAGTTTTAGTTTACATTTCTTGCTTTCTGTATTTTCTTGACTGCTAAATTTCTATTGCAACTCTGTGTGTGTGCATACTGTTTCCCTTTTCTGTCTATCGGATCACTCTGGGAGCCATCCAGGCAGAAAGCCATTTTTTTATGTTGCCTTGTTATATTTGTGTTGCAATTGTGCTGATAAATAAATAAAGTCTCCCTTTATTTATTTATCAGCACAATTGATGTGTGTGTGTGTGTGTGTGTGTGTCAGGGGTGGGTTTCTCACCCCGTTCCAACCGGTTCGGTTGGAACGGGGCCGGCGGCGTCCTCGTGCATGTGCACGCATGCATACTAGCGTCTGTGCGACGCTCCAGCTGCTCCTGGACGATCGCGCAGGCGCTGTATGCGTCCTGCGCATGCGTGGAAGCACAGAACTCATCAAAACTGGGTAAGGACCGCGGGCGGGCGGGCGGGCGCACCCTTCGCCGTTCCCGGAAGTTACTTACTTCCGGGTTCGGCGACCAACCGGTTCGCAGGGACTGCCGCGAACCGGTTGAAACCCACCCCTGGTGTGTGTGTATGTATATGTATATACATATGTATACACTATATGTATTTATAGGAACCAGAAGGACACAAGGTCACAAACACTGATTCTCTATTTCTCACGGTAGCAGAAGATTGCAGGAGGAATTTCAATATCATGTTAAGTGATATGATTGATATGATCATTAATACCATTATCATATGAAATTTCATTAAGAAAGAAATCCTTGACATTTGTTCCATCCATAAAAAGTTAGCCATTAACTTGTTAATCTGTTTAAAATATTTGAGTGGAGCCCATATAAATACCACTCTCAAATGTCTATGGAGATTCTCAATCATCCTGGGCATGGTTGTCCCAATGGTGCTTTTGCAAGAGGCAACTGGATTTTTTTTGTTTTTTCTTTGGAGATAATGCATTGATACATGTGCAAATCTGTACATTGGGGAAACAAAACAACCACTTCACCAACACATGGCACAACATAGGAAAACAAATTCATTAGGGCAAGATTCAGCAGTCCATCTGCATTTAAAAGACAGCAGCAATTCTTTGAAGACAACAAAGTCCACATTTTGGACAGAGGAGGCTGCTAGTTTGAAAGTGGAGTCAAAGGGGCGGGGGGAACACCACAGATTGCAAGAGATTCTGTTATTGTAGCCAATCCCCCCCCCCCAAAGTAGTTTTAGCCTACATCTGGAGTTGATTTTTTGGTCTGGTCTACCTAGAACTGGTAGGCTACAAAGTTGGGATGTTGCTGCCTTGTAAAATCTATCCAACTTGGTTAATAACTTTTGGGTCCCAGTTTTGTGTCTTTCTAGAAAGCTGATTTAGTTTCCCCCCCAACACAATCTTGTTGAATAGAGGAGTATGGGAAGTGTTTCTTCTCTCTCTCCCTCCCTCCCTCCCTCTTCCCCCCCCTTCTCCCTCTCTCTCCCATTCCTCCCCACCAACCCTCCCCCTCCCCTCGCTGCCACCACAAGCATTCCCAGACAGTGATTTCTGGAACTTAAACACTGCAAGAGGAGAAGAAGTAGATTTGTTTATGCACCCAACCAACAGCCCTTCCAGCCCCAATTTGCCATATGTGTTTGCGGTAAAGCACCCCATTCTTGTGGCAATTGTTCCTCCTTCATACATTGAGATATTTTGGATGAAATCTCCTGCAGTTGCCCTGAAAATAGAACAGGTCATGGACTAAGAATGTAGATGCATTTTCTAAGAGTTAGGAAAGCAGGAAAAGGCTATGTACTGTATGTGTTGGCCCCCAAATCAATAGGGAGGTCATACTTACACAAGGTGTGTGGGTACACACTGTGGCAGGATGCTTCATGGGTCACAGTGGAGAGTTAGCAAACACCAGAAAGATCCAAAAAGGAGTAGAATGGGAAGAGAGCCAACTGCAGGTTTCTCTAGTTGAATCTTAAAACATGAAGACCACTGATATAGCATATCCCAAAGCCATCCCTACCTTTCATACACAAATCAGTGGCACAGACAACCTTGTATAGTTGGCCAGCATTATTCTCTCCATGTTGCAGTTAGAAGTTTCCAGATCATTAACACCTATTTAGCAAGTACATGGCTCATAATGCAACTGAGTGGAAATGGCACTCAGAAAAGATCATCAGCTAATAAGCCTCTAAGTAATATTAGTCCACATTAAACATTTTTGCAAAGACTGTGCCTGCCGAACTTTCAGCACGAGAGCTGGAGGCAACTTTGGGAACAAGACCTGGCAGGAAACCTAATGTTCAACAGCCGAGACTGTGTCTATCCCAGACAGTTTAAACACGGGCTAGCGGGGAGAAATGAGGAGGAAGAAAAAAGGGGGAGCTTGGAGGGGGAACATTACACAGCTGGCTTAATACAAAAGTTTATGAAACATCCTGGCGGATATGTAATAAATTCAGGAAGAGAAACCAACCCAAGTATTTATGTTGGATGAGGAAGGGTGGTTTTGCAAATGGTTTTACAGAGTTGTTTTGAAGAAGAAAGAACAGGTAGAGCTCATCCTATATTCCCCTTTTTTTTAAAAAAGCCGCAGAGGGTCTGTAGCTTCAGCAGATGCTGCATTCCAAGCATGAAGGTGCATTGCAGGAGGGGAGAGAGTAATTTCCACTTGTTATTGTTTCTGAACTATTCCTCCCACCAACCAAACCATCCCCCCACTCCCTTAAGAGACATCTGTTCCACACAATCTTCCCTGTTTCTGCTAAAGTAGCCTGCTGACTTAGTGCAATGGAAGACACAGTCAGCAGTAACCAATAGCCAAATTCTTGCTCAGATGATTACTGTATATGGAACCAAGAAATTTCATGTTCATATTGTTATAGAATTGCGGAGTGGGAAAGCACGACAAAGATCATGTAATCTACCCCTCAGCATACGAGAGAAAGCTCACTGAACCCATCCTTGAGGGGTGACTGTTCAATCTCATTTTAAAAACCTCTTGAGATAGAGAACCTATAATCTCCATAGATAGATGGTTTAGTAGAAAACTTCTTTATCATCAGAAAGTTTTTCCTTATGTTTAAATCTAGGTAGATGCAAATTATTATTCTTTATTTCTGGTTTTAGTTTCGGTGGCAGTGAAATATAGTTCCTGACCATCTTTTTTTTTTTTTTGTATCCCTTTATGCTTCTGAACATTTAGTATGTATCCTCTTAGTCTTCTTTTCTTCAGATTGAACCTCTCAAATTCCTTCAGCCTGTCTTTACAGGGAACATGCTATCTTTGGTACTCTTTTCTGAATCTATTCTAACCTGTCAGTATCCTTCTGAAAATCTGATGTCCACAAATGTGTACAGCACACTGTTGCAAGAATAAATAGATACGATAGATAGATAGATAGATAGATAGATAGATAGATAGATAGATAGATAGATAGATAGATAGATAGATAGATAGATGATAGATAGATAGATAGATAGATAGATAGATAGATAGATAGACAGACAGACATTTTGCTCAGCCTGTTGAGATTATGAAGCATTGTGTGTCTATGTATAGATATATAAGGTGTTCATATAGTAGATGTTTACAATTAAAAATCAAATTGTGATTGAACTATTGCCAAGAAATTACAGTAATTAAATGCGGTGTCTAAAAAGGTTCAAATCATTTGTACGTCCAAAAGGCATACATTATTTCTATTCTACAAAAACAACTACAAACTCAATATATTTAATGATTCCTAAATATAGTGCAACAGTGATATTCGTACTTCTGGGCTCATCGTCCCTGCAGGTTATATAGATAGAACTGTCATAGTTTTTGCGTGGTAGCATTTGCAGAAACTGTTGCAAATTTATCTTAGACAGCTGTCTAAAGAGGATTGGACTAGTATAGCCCATAACCCTTTTTGGAATTATATTCAAAATCAACTGGGGCCCGTAAAGGAAGGATCATCTAAATAGTGAATGAGGAAGGAAGGTGTGAGGTGGGTGGAGTGAGAAGAGGGGATAAAAGCAGCCATCCCTTTCCCCACTCAACATTGTGTGGCACCCAGAGGCTTTGCAAAGGGACTGCAGCATTTCACAATGGCCAGGTTGGATCTCTGTCTTATGCTTCTGCTCTTGTGTTTGACCAGATGCAGCCTGCAGGGAGGTAAGTCAGACCATGGTGCATGAAAAGGGAGTGTACGTAACAGGTAGGAATGAATGGAGAATCTGATATATATTTATTTATTTTTATCACAAGTGTGGACCCATTTACATGAGGAAAATGGGACATAATTGGAATTTAAAAGAAAATTTAAAAAGATGAATGCAAAAGACACAATGTGGCTTTATAAAGTTACAAAGAATCAGAATTCATGGTTGTTCTATTTTTCCATATATATGTGTGTGTGTTTTGTTATATACAAGGCCTCACTGTTTCATTAAAAGAAAAATTCCAACAAAGTATGTCAGCTACATGACATTGTAGTGGGTGAAACTACTGCAAATAAAAATCACATCGGATGATATATCTGACCTGTTCATCCGATGTGATTTTTGTCTGCAGTAGTTTCACCCACTGCAATTTCATGTAGCTGACATACTTCGTTGGAATTTATTTTTTTAATGAAACAGCAAGGCCTTGTATATAACAAAGCAACATATTTTGGTTAGAGGAACTCAGTGAGGTGGCTCAAAAGCAAGAACCAGGTGATTAAAATGAATGGCCTGTCCCTCATTTATCACTGGATTAGAACATGATCAGTGCAAGTTTGCTGGTAAATTTCAACCTGTGTTCATTTCCACTAAATGGTTCAGGAAAAAGGAAGAAATGGAAGTGATTAAGGTAATAGATGATGAGGTGGGTGATAAGGGAACAGTTCTTCATAGAGTGTCATGGGGTTAGGGAAACATTGGTAATTTGGAGAAGGCAGAATCTAAGGTTCTATTCAACAAAATGATGCCTCCAAACAAAGCAGAGCAGATATATCCAACGGAAGAAATTAGGTTAATCCACCTTGCCAACAAAAGCCAGGCAGGAGAACTTTCTTAAATTTTTATTTGGAATGTAAAATTATCTAAACACAGCACTAAGTGGACATATAAAGTCTTAATAGAATTTTTTAGCTGTTGCAAAATTTACCAAGGCATGCCACATATTGTGACCCTAGGATTAGTTTCATCCCAAATCTGTTTATGCCTCCAAATTAAATATTTCTTATGATTAAACATTTTGAGGATTATGTGTGCTGTATATTTATTTCCAACGGGGTACAACAAAACAAAGTTCCACAGAGTCTACCTCCAAACTTTACGGTCTTAATTTTATAACAATGTTCTTTTTAATAAATTCATTGAAGAAGAAAAGCACCAAGAACCAAAAAGAGAAATCCTCTAATTACTGTATGAAATGATATTTTTAAAATGAAACTGAGCGTGTTTCTAGCTAGGCTCTTAAAGAATATTTATGAAGTCCCTCACAAGGAACGTGGCTGCTGTTTGCTGTAGGTGCTTTTCATAAAAGAGTTGAAAACAATAAGAGGTTTTGAAGAAGACATTGTCCAAAATGCATTAGGCTTATTAACATATGAAGACAGAGAGAGATTGATTGGAGGTTCTCCCCCTCACACACACTTTTTTTCTTTTATGATAAACACATTTTTATTTGAATGTATTACACTATTTTCAGCCCTTGTTCTTTATTTTCCAACCTTAAAGATAAAATTTCATGTCCACAAAGATTTTGCAGCAGGCAAAAAAGAAATAAATTTCACTCTAAATCAGGCCAAGATTAATTCAAATGTCAAGGGAAACAAAGGACATTTGTTGAGAATTAAAAAAAAAATTTAGCCTGCAGATTAAAATTTAATAAAGCAATTTTAATCAGCAGATTCTTTCTCTGAATATGTTGAAACTATAATGCCCAGAATATTCACCAAATATAGTCATCAGGCAATGTGTTGGTTTTTCTGGGAGTTTCATTGCCAGCACATCGGGAGAAGCCGCTATCTTTTATTTATCTTGCAGGTTCAATACTGACCCAATTAACATTTTGTCTTACAACTACTCAGATTTTGTATTTTACAAGCTTATCCTCTGCTTTGTCATTCTAGTACAGGGGTATCAAACTCATGGTCTGCGGGATGCTTAGATCTGGCCCATGGGACCACCCTGGAAACAGTGAAGGATCAGCCCATGGTGCCTCTGCCAGTGAAAATGGAGCTCAGAAGGGCCCTCCTGAGCTCTATTTTCACTGGCAGAGCCCTTGGGCAACCATAGGTGCCCCCAACACGTGACATCGGGCTGGCCACGGCCCCAGCCCCCCCCCCCAGTCAAACACAACCCTGATGTGGCCTTCAATGAAATTAAGTTCGACACATCTCTTCTAGAAGACTAAGGATATGCCTTTAGTCTAAATAGCAGGAAATTTCAGGCAGCTTTTTAAAAGCATTTTTAAAGATTTTTTTAGGAATGCCAAAGAACATAGGGCCTCCAAATCTGGTTGGCCAGCCTCTAATCAATGAGAATTAAAGAATTTAAAGTCCTAAAATATCAAGATTTCATTTCCCCAATTTGAATTTACAAAATTCAACATTACAGATTGTGATGATGCGATGAGGGTTGAAGGGCTGTCATACCTTTTTAATATTTAATTTTAATATGTTGTTTTATTTTATTTATTTATTTTAAAATATGTTTATTCCTTTTTAATATATTTTTATGAAGAATTTTAATTACAATAGTAAAAACTAATACAAACTTAGAGAAAGAGAATTGAAAGAAAGAATAAAAACTTTAGGGGAGAAAAGAAAAAGAAAGAATACAATAAAGAAAAAGTAAACATACATAAAAAGTGACTTCTAATCTTCATCACAAATAAATACATTTAATAATTCTTCATTCCCTATAAGATTAAACAGATATATCTTCATTCAACATCCTATCCCTTATCTATAAGCAAATCCATAAAACATCAACTTTTCAATCTTAGTGTTAACTGTCCATAAATGTTTGCCATAATATTGCAAAAAAAAGTTTTAATTTAACCTTGTTCAAATAAACTGACTTTATAATCCTTCCTTTTACTTCTAACGGTCTTAATCTGTAATACAATCAAATATCTTCATAGGATTTGATTTCTCTTCAGCTCTCCCTTATCCCATCACATAAATTTCTTCAAGCTTTAACCAACTTCTCTTGTAGATCAAATTAGCAAACATTTTCCAGGTCATTCTCTTGGTTTATAATTGTATTTTAATTTTCAAAACCTCAGACAGTTTCTTTTGTATATCCAAAAGAGTCTTTTTCACAAACCATTCTCTTGGCCTATCATTTGTAGGTTCACATTCTGTATTTTCTGTTTTGTCAGATAAAATTTGTTCCACATTTGTCATTCCTTCATTAACATCTTTTATACATAGTCTAACCATAGAATCAGACATCATTACAGTTTTGATGTTGTTGTTACTAATTTATGGCTCCAGTCTTCAAATATCTCCTTTAACAATTTCTATGGTATAATGTTTGTGTCATTTAGTATTAACTGACATCAAAAATATGCATCCAGATTACGACCACTTGACTATGGAAATGCTGTGATAGTTTTAAGTGTAAGCACTAGTCCTAAATCACTTTATTCAGCCTCATTGCAACATTGAACAGTTGCTAAAGAAATGGTCATAAGTAAAGGACTACCCATAGAGTGTTTCAACCTATCTGGGCTTCCATATTTCCCAACCAAACTTCCCACTTCCCAGCCAAACTTTCTGTGTCTCAAATCTATCCAAAAGGACCACTCCATGTGTGAATAGGAATTTGCATAGTACAACCTATGCCACATAGCTGCCTGCCCTAAAGATGCCAAATTCCTCTAGTACTCTTGTCCACCTTCTACATACAAAGGCCTTTTTAGTGCCCTCAGTAGGGGGGAAACACTGAAACACTCTTGCAAAGCCATAAAGGGAGGCCAGCCAGCTCCCTATGCCAGGAGACACTGCAGTTCTAGGGGTGGCTTAGAAATTCTAAATGTTTCCCTACAGCGATTAAATAATCCTTTGGCATGAAAGAGTCAGGCTCTGAAAGCAGCTCTGTGAAAAGGCCCAGACTTGACCCCATCAGACTTGTCATGAAAAAACGATGGATGTTTTCCACCAGAGGCAACAGGAAAATTGCTTTCTCAGCAACCAAAACGGATCAGGCGTTATAGCAACTTGAAGTGCTACAGCACTCAGCGCCAGTTGAAGACAAGAGTACATGTGCTTTGTTCACTGTGGACCT
The DNA here is from genome assembly GCF_051295495.1 of Thamnophis sirtalis. Classification (NCBI taxonomy): domain Eukaryota; kingdom Metazoa; phylum Chordata; class Lepidosauria; order Squamata; family Natricidae; genus Thamnophis; species Thamnophis sirtalis. The sequence goes on from NW_028261384.1 coordinate 114,473,997, forward strand.
GCCATTCCATCACTTCCAGGGAGCAGGATCCACGGTCTGGGACAATGGGAATGGTAATTCAAAAAAAATTGGAGGACCTGAGTAAGAAAGAATGTTGTTTGAAATTGGATGATAATGATGATTCATTCAACCATCTGAAATATTACAGAATTACTGAAGAGGGAATTACTAAAATCCTCTACCCAAAAGACACACTGGAACTTAGAACACACACAAAAAAGCAGATTAAACTAACCTCACTCATAGTTCATTGATTTATCATTCTCTGAATCTAAGCTTAAATCTAGGACGAGCATATGCATTTCTTGATGAGATGCTGTATCTCCTCCTCCTCCTCAAAGAAGACAAAGGAGATTATATATTGCATAGCATTTACATAAGTTAATCATATGAAGAACGGTTGCAGGAACTATATATGACTAGTTTAATGAAAAGAAAGACCAGGGATGACATGATAGCAGTGTTCTGATATCTCAGGGGTTGCCACAAAGTAGAGGGAGTCAAGCTTTTCTCCAAAGCACCTGAGGGTAGGACAAGAGGCAATGGATGGAAACTAATCAAGGAGAGAAGCAACTCAGAACTAAGGAGAAATTTCCTGACAGTTAGAACAATTAATCAGTGGAACAACTTGGCTCCAGAAGTTGTGAATGTTCCAACACTGGAAGTTTTTAAGATGTTGGATAACCATTTGTCTGAAATGGTATAGGGTTTCCTGTCTAAGCAGGGGGTTGGACTAGAAGACCCCCAAGGTCCCTTCCAACTCTGTCATTCTATTCTATTCATATAGTGATTTATATAAATAAAAGCAAATATATAATTACTATAATTATTTCTACTTAGAAATTCTTCTGAGATAAGATTGGGAACCAGAGAATGTGACTTTTTTTTTTCATCTGCTAACCAGATACTAAAGATTGATAGCCAACTTGATAGCTTCTGCCAATCATTGTTTAAAACTTCCTGCCTTTAAACCTGGATTAAACCTGGACAGTCCTTTCAATTACAGGATGCTTTCAGCCCGATAGACTTTTTAGAACTGCAAATGATAATTGTAATCCAGTTGAATTTAAAGTTAGTTAAACTAAGACAGAAAAGCTATGATGTATAGGATCTGTTCGCACAATCCGATGACATCATTAAAAGCCCTGGTGGTGCAGTGTTTAGAATGCAGTACTGCAAGCTAATTCTGCTGACAGCCAACCGCCAACAATTTGGCTGTTCAATTCCCCTGGCTCAAGATTAACTCAGCCTTCTATCCTTCCAAGGTTGGTAAAATGTGGACTCAGATTGTTGGGGCCAATATGTTGACTTTGTAAACTACGTAGAGTGGGCTGTAAAACATCGTGAAGAGGTATATGTCTAAGTACTATTGCTATTGCTATTTTTCTCCTTGCACCTTAAGCAAGGCATGGATATCCAATCATCATGAACTGAACCCAGCTGCTTTGGTTCAGATAATAGCAGTACCAAAAATAATTTGCCCCCTGGTAATTTGTAATTTGTGTCTATATAATTTTCTTAGGAATATAAAAAAAAGTTTGCCATTTCTTGTCCTACATTATCTTCCTTCCTTCCTTCCTTCCTTCCTTCCTTCCTTCCTTCCTTCCTTCCTTTCTTTCTTTCTTTCTTTCTTTCTTTCTTTCTTTCAAATTTACCACTTCAACCCTAACAGGTTCTATGCTGCTTAGTTATTTTAGTTACTTTAGATCTGTGAAAACAGGCTTAGGTGTTGTCTGGCCTAGTCAACAAATTGTGATTTAACCTGGTGTGACTCCAATCTCATTCCCAATTTCCCCCAACTTATTTCAGGGGTGAGACCTCAAGTAAGTGGCCATGGAGGAGGTTACTTTTCATCTCTAACTAGAGGTAAGTATTTTGTGTCATTCCCTCTTCCTCAGCCTTCTTAGAAAGAGTTGGATGCTACTTAATTGATGGAGGTCCCTTATTGTCAAAGCCTATTCCAATGACTGATTTAAAATTTTGTACATAGAAATTGAGCTAATTTCATAACACAATGTGGTTCTTTTGGAAGAGGTAATAATCTAGCAACAATCATTCAATATTCCTAGTATGGCAAACCTATGGCACAGGTGCCACGGATGGCACACAGAACTCTTTCTGCTGGCATGTGAGTTGTTGCCCCAACTCAGCTCCACCGCACACCTCCCACTGGCCATCTCATTTTTGGGCCTCTGCATGCATGCATAGGGGGGCGCCCCCCCCCACTTGTTTTTGGTCCTAGGAGACTGCAGGAAGGCCTGCTAGGCCAAAAACAGGGCGTGGTGGTGCGTGTGCAGGGGGTGAGGCGCACGGGGAGGTGTCAGGTGCACTGTTGCACGTGTGTGACCACTCTCGGCATAGAACAACAAAATTGTTAGCCATCACTGCACTATTCATTTCTTCCTGTTTCAAATAATCCACTTCTAGTTTATAACTCAAGTGAACTCTGAAACTAAACTAAGAAGGAAGGGAGGTATGTGGATGGGTCAAAAATGTCCAGAGAGTGGCTAAAGGTGCATGATTGAAACCCCTCTCACACACACATTTATATGAATTGTGCACATGAAAGGATACATATTAAAAGTGATTGTGGTTCAGTGCTGCCATCCTTGCCCCATGGATGTCCTTAACTTCAGCTTCCCTTGTTTGTATCCTGCCTTTCAGGTGCAGGAGCTCTTCAACCAGGAGCTGGAATGAGACCAGCTGGAGCCAAAGCTGGTAAGTTGGATAACAATGGCAAGTTGGGGAAGATATTCTCTTTACAGGCCTCAGCTTGCGTTCATTTTGGGACTATTCAAAGTTACAACAGAACTGAAAAAAAATGGCTTATGGCTCTTTTTCACTCTTTTAATAGTTGCATGGACACGTGATCAAAATTCAGACATTTTTATGATGGTTGCATTGTCCCAGGGTCATGTGACTATCTTTTGTAAACTTCTGTCAAGCAAAGTCAATGGGGAAGCCAGATTCAATTAGCAACCATGAAACTAAATTAGCAACTGGAGTGATTACAGTCTGAGGGCAAGTAAGGTCATAAAATGGAGCAAAACTCACTTTAAAAATGTACCTGTATTTCAAAAGAGGAATAAAATAAAATTATTATCCCCCTCTGCCTCTGTTATCAGTTATTATGCAATGTCTTTGATGTAGTATCAAAGATATTTTGCCTCTTGTTGTATAAAGACACTGGGAGATTAGGGAACTGCAGAGGTGTTATGTTGTTTTGAAATGTGTTTAGAACAAGGTTCATCTATCAGATATAGGTGGGAAGGGGACAGAGTGAATACCTCTTCGATTTCAATGATTGCATCAGAGGTGGTATTCAGCGGGTTCTGACCAGTTCTGGAGAACCGGTAGCGGAAATATTGAATAGTTCGGAGAATCAGTAAATACCACCTCTGAATGGCCTCGCCCCTTCTATTCTCTGCCTCCCGAATCCCAGCTGATTGGGAGGAAATGGAGATTTTGCAGTAACCTTCCCCTGGAGGTAGGGGGGGAATGGAGATTTTGCAGTATCCTTCCTTTCCCTGCCACGCCCACCAAGCCACACCACCAAGCCCTGCCACACCCACCAAGCAACGCCCACAGAACTGGTAGTAAAAAAATAATAATCCCACAGCTGGATGGCAAGATGATCTTTCAACCACAATGTTCCCTCTTTTTGTTTCTCTCATAAATCCAAGAATTCTTAGCTTAGTCCCTGCCATTTTATCGATAGCATTTTTTGAAATGATTTGCCTCTCCTTCCTAAGGCCAAGAGATAGAGAGAGCTGGTTTTGTGCCTAAAGCAGGACTAGAATTCTTGGTCTCCTAGTTTCTAGCCCAGTGTCCTTAACCTCTGCCTCAAACTGGCTTTCTTATTTGATATTAATGATAATTGATGATTGTATTTTACAATTCATGATCTATGACGTCACTTTGTTGGTTGTATGAACACTGAAAGCTTATGCACAGGAGATAAATTTTTTGTACGTCCAACAGTGGTGGGATTCAAACACTTTTACTACCAGTTCTGTGGGCGTGGTGCAGTGGTGGGTTTCAAAATTTTTTAGAACCTCTTCTTAGATGTGGCCTGCTTTGTGGGAGTGGCTTGCTAGCCATGTGACCAGATGGGAGTGGCTTGCTGGCCATGTGATCGGGTGGGAGTAGCTTGCCAGCCATATGACTGGGTAGGCGTGGCCAACTTGTAAAACGTGGTGAAATTCACTTAACAACGCTCTTGCTTAGCAACCAAAATGTTGGCTCAGAAACTCTGGCATTTGAAGCACGCAAGTGTTAAAGCTGTCAAGTTACAAGATCCTTGCACCCCTAACCTTTTAGAAAAAAAAACCCAGGGGTGTTCAAACTTGACAGCTTTAAGACTTGTGGACTTCAACTCCCTGGACAGAATTCCTCCTCCAGTCATGTTGGCTCGGGAACTCTGGCATTAAAGTACGCAAGTCTTAAAGCTGTCGTTACAAGACTCTTGCACCACTAACCCTTTAGGGGGGAAAATCCAGGTTTTTTTGTGTTCAAACTAGACAGCTTTAAGACTTGTGGACTTCAACTCCCAGAATTCCTCCTCCAGTCATGTTGGCTTAGGAACTCTGGCATTGAAGTACGCAAGTCTTAAAGCTGTCAAGACCCTTGCACCCCTAACCCTTTAGGAGAAAAAACCCAGGTTTTTTGTATTCAAACTTGACAGCTTTAAGACTTGTGGACTTCAACTCCCTGGACAGAATTCCTCCTCCAGTCATGTTGGCTCGGGAACTCTGGCATTAAAGTACGCAAGTCTTAAAGCTGTCGTTACAAGACTCTTGCACCACTAACCCTTTAGGGGGGAAAACCCAGGTTTTTTTGTGTTCAAACTAGACAGCTTTAAGACTTGTGGACTTCAACTCCCAGAATTCCTCCTCCAGTCATGTTGGCTTAGGAACTCTGGCATTGAAGTACGCAAGTCTTAAAGCTGTCAAGACCCTTGCACCCCTAACCCTTTAGGAGAAAAAACCCAGGTTTTTTGTATTCAAACTTGACAGCTTTAAGACTTGTGGACTTCAACTCCCAGAATCCCTCCTCTTGCTCTTCATCTTGATAATGTGCGGACCGGCGGGGGGAGGGAGCTGGAACTGGTCCTAAATGGCACTGTAGATTTGTGGAACGTCTAGAAGAGATTAGAACTGGCATGGTGTGGCTTGGTGGGCGTGGCAGGGGAAGGATACTGCAAAATCCCCATTTCTACCCCACTTCAGGACAAGGATACTGTAAAATCTGCATTCCCTCCCTACCCCACTAACCTGCTTTCCAGCTCCGTTCTCTGGTGCAGGGCAACAGAAGAAGACCCAGCCAATCAGCTGGGACTCAGAAGGCAGCTAATAGATGGAGGTGGAGCCAGCCAGAGTTGGTATTTGCCAGTACTCCGAACTACTCAAAATTTCCCCTACCGGTTCACTAGTACCGGTCAGAACTGGCTGAATACCACCTCTGATGTCCAATCACAATAGCCAAGCCAATAAAGAATTCTCTCTTCTCCCCTCCCCTCCCCTCCCTTCCCCTCCATTCTGTTCTGTTCCATTCTATTCCTTTGCATTCCATTCCATATTATCCCCTGCTATTAAGGAGTTGAAAGCAGAGAGATTTCCCCCACCCACCCCAAATTATCCCTGTAACAACACTTTAAATTAAATTGAGGCATAGCTGTTAAGTGATCTGTAGAACCAGTGGGTGTCATAGATGAGGAGGCACAATCCCAGGGATTTTTTTTCCTGGTTCATATTATATTTAGCATATGGTAAAAGTTAAAAAGCAATATTGGTCATAATTTGTAGTACAGGTTAACCTGTAATTATCCTTCTGTTTACATTTTTCATTTTTGTCTTTTATCAACATAGGAAAATACTCTGCCTTTGGATCCCAAGGGATTTCTCCAGGACAAGGTAAGTTTAGCTAGATAAATTAAATAAATCTAAGAAGTATAACACTTTTGGGGTTGGGTTGGTTGTTTTTGTATTTGTGGGCTAAAGTTTGACTGGAACAGAAATACTTGTATTTGCTTTCTAAAAACTTGAAAGGACTGGAGCTTCTTTTGCATTTGGTGACATAGAGTAGAAGGAATACGTTGACGGAGTCAGCTCTTAAATATATGACAAACACCATAGAAGCGGAAAGCTAAAAGAGTGATGGAAAATGCTACATTTTCCTGATGTCCCTGAACACAAGTAGCCCTCCACTTGCCCTACAATTGTAATGGAGCCTGCCCATTATAGTTGTGACAGTTGTAAAGCAGGTCACCATATCACCAGACCCATTTTATGACTTTTCCGCATCACCAGACCCATTTTTATTATCTTTTCCCTGCAGTGGTTATTAAGCAAATGCAGCTGTCATAAAGTGAATCCACCATGGGCTGTTTTTGCCAAAACCAGAAATAAATGCATGTTTTGAACAAAAACAGCGTAAAACATGCTCATGTGACTCCAGGACACTGGAACATGACAGCCATACATGCAGGCCAAACATCCAACATTTGGTCACATAAAGTATGTGAGTGTGGGGGGGGGGGCAGCCAGTAGAATTCAGAACTAGAGCACAAGTACCTTTGGAAGGGTCTCCTGTAACTTCAAATTGTCATTAAGCAACTGGTCATAAGCCAAGGACTAACTGTACGTGTTAGGTATTTGCAGAAAGTTATTTATGTATCCACAATAGTTATGAAGCTTTCGAAATATGTTCTACTGATGTTAAGAAGTAAGCAATGTACTAATATTCATGATGGCTAGTACAGTGTTATGCTGATACATGTGCAAAAGAAGAAGTGCTTCTATTGTTATGCAGCACCCTCTACCTTGCAGATTTTGATCCTCCCTCTAGAAGGTGTATAAGTCTAGCCCGCCTTGGTATTTAGACTGAATGTAGACCTAGGCATCTCTAGCACTCAGGGGTGTGCCAAATTTTCCCTCAGAGAAAGTTTGAAGCTATAACTGTCCCTTTTGATTCATTCTGAGGGATTTGAGTAACCTAAGAAGGACTGTTTGAGGACGAACCATTTCTAAAATGCTTGAAACATTCAGATTAGGTTGGAAGGTCCAAGCCATTTATGGACCACTCTGAACAGTCCACTGCAATCTCCAAACTTTTTGCACATGCCCACTAACAAGTTCACAATGTGGACCTCTTTATTTTAAAGTAATTGTTTCATATTTTTTTCCATCCCATTTTCCCATCAGTTAAAGAGAGACTCGTTCTCTCTCATTCAATACTTTTATCTGAATAATAACCCAGCTAGAATTTCTAGAGCAGCACAGTAACGGTGATTGATAAGCCCATTCTGCTTCTCTGCTGCTGCATTCATCGTAAGCAATCTAGTCTGAAAGAACTGGTGCAAAATTTTGACTCCTCTGCTTTGTCAGTACAAACAAAATGTATGGTTTCAGGGAAATAACCTTAAATCTGCCTGCAGTCACACACAAGTCTTAGCTTTCCTTGTTTATCCTTGCAGGAGTGCAAAACGGATTTGGGACTCCACAAAACGGATTTGGGACTCCACAAAACGGATTTGGGACTCCACAAAACGGATTTGGGACTCCACAAAACGGATTTGGGACTCCACAAAACGGATTTGGGGCTCCACAAAGTTTTGGGGGCAAACCAGGGAAGCCAGGTGAGAAATGCCTTTGTTGACAGCAGGATTCCAATCTGTCAGTTCAAAATCTACACTGACAGTTTGTTTTCGCTAAATATGCATCAGAGACAATGAGGCCTACTCAGGATAGAAAGAGCAGGTGATTTCTTTCTATCCTGAGTAGGCCTCATTGTCTCTGAGCGTAATGAACCCAACTCTGAGCATAGAAAAGGTAAAGATAACGGTTTCTCCTGTCTAGTTGTGTCTGACTCTGGGGGGCAATGCTCATCTCTGTTTCTTAGTTGTGGAAGCCAGTGTTGTCTGAAGATGCTTCTGTGGTCATGTGGCCAACATGACTAAACACTGAGGCACACAGAATGCTGTTACCTTCCCACTGAAGTGGTGCCCATTTATCTATTTGCATGCTTTTGAACTGCTAGGTTGGTAGGAGCTGGGGCAAGGACAGAAGCTTACCCCATCATGCAGTGCTTGGGTCTTGAACTGCCAACCTTCCAGTTGACAAGCCAGCGTCTTACCCACTAGACCATCGCATCCCTTAACAATCAAGTTCTTCACCAGATATTAGTGATGAGGGGATTTAAAAGAGACTTAGCAAAAATGCAGAGTTCTTTTCAGAGCTGAGGACCCCCACTACCTTTTCAGTGGCTTCAGGCCAAAAAAGGGACAGGGCTAGGAGATGACTACCTATTTATTTAATCATTGTTCCCTTTTGTGACAACTTAGAAAGGAGATTGGAACAACAAACTTGGAGGAGCCTGTGGGCCTGAGGTCACAGATTTGTCTACTAAGTGAACAACTACTGCAGGACTTTAATAGCAATCCCTCTTCGAAATAATGGAAAATACTTGTAGCTCGGGTTTTAGATTTTGGCAATCCCTCTTTTACATTTTTCCCCCTGAAGTGATTGATGTTACTATCTAATGCTTCTCTGTCTAAATTTTTCTATCCCTCCACAGGTTACGGGATGCCAGCTGGATATGGAACTGGTATGATGGGCCTTTCTTGTTCAGTTTCGATGCACGCACTCTTCCATGTTCAAAATAGACATTCAGAGGAGGGGTGGGATTCACTTATCTTCCCAACCAGTTCGTGAGTGCACACACCACATCTGTGCATGTGCATCACCTTCTGCACATGCACAGTGCTTGCACATTATGTCAGGGTGGGTGGGCAGAGCCTCCTGTAGCGTCCGCTACTGGTTTGCCCAAACCAGAGAGAACCAGCTGAATACCATTTCTGACTTGGAGTTCTCCAAGTACAGTAATCCAACATAAAAACAGGCCTATTCTGAACATTTCACATTGTCAGTCTTCCTAGGTGGATGGGACCAGACAGGAGGCATGACCAGATGAGTTAATTCTACTTTATTGCAAAGAATTATGATTTATTACTTTATTAACAGACTCTTGCAAATCTGAAAGTACAAATCTCTCACCACTTTTACAGATTGAGAAATGATTGAAGTTCCTTTCTGAGTTTCTTCCTCTGCCCATTATGCAGCTTAAGGCTATGCCTTTTCTTATCTGATCATTCCCTAAGGAGCGCCTCTCCCCCCACCCCTCCCAATGCCATTCCCATATATCATTACACACATTGTACCACCTTTGGAACATCTAAAACAGTCAAGGTCACAATGTTCTGTGATGGCACATTCTACATACACCTACTTAAAAAACAACATTGGGAAATGTTGAGCTCAATATCATGGGAAAGTTGAGAGATAAGTATTGGATTTTTGAAGTCTTCTCTCCAATGAGTTGACATTCTCTACCTTCATCCTTGAGTCAACAGAGGATTACATGCAATTACATACAATTTGCTACCCCACTGTTGATTCCTGTCCTGCTTCAAATAACTTTGTTTACAGTTACTGAAATCAATTGATTTCTCTTCAAGATAATGAGGGATGAAATGTAAGAAATTTTCTATACCATAAGACTGTTCTTAGATGCTGTCCAGATAAGGAGGGAAAACCCCTATTTTAAGACTGGAATGACTTACGCCTATCTCACTTGTTACAAGAGGAAAAACTAGGAAAAAGATGCTTTCAAGATGTGCTGTAGTTAAATGCATGTGAGACAAAGCCCATGGAAATTCCTTTGGTTATTGGCCGCTTTAGCACAAAATGGGGCGATTTCACCTCTCCGTTCTCTGTTATCAAGCAAACAGAACTGTAGGAGAAATTAGTGGTGAAAAATTAACTAATTTATTAAGCCTAACTGCGTTTGCATTATTGAATAATGCAATTACTAATGGATTTTTGTGCCCCAAATGATTGCACTGTATGCACAAATAAGAAAGGCTGTGACTTCAGACTTAACATGATCCATTGGAAAGGGAAGAGTTAAAGCTGATGGAACTGGAAAAAACAGAGTGAATCATCATGATAACAGGCCCATCCAGAGAAAGAGCTGCTGGTACATAGAGGAGTACCAGTTATCTGCTGGACTATGTAAACCAGAGTTTCCCAACCTTTCTGGGTTAGTGGCCCAGAGCTGGTGGGGAGGGGAAAAGAGGGAATAATTTTGTGGGAGGGGCAGGCACATGTGCATGAGCACCTGTTGACCGTGCAAGTAGAGATGAGAGCACCTGCGATACTTGTATGAGTGGGGTTGTGACCCCCTGTGATGCTCACACGAGGTGCTTTGTGCATGCATACATGCATGCATACCAGTCGGCCACTCATGTGGCCCAGGTGCAAATAGGCTGCGGCCCACATGTTGGGGACCCTCCCACTGTAAACTAAGAAGACTGTTGAAAGAGCAACGGTATTGATGCCTCCTCTGGACCTTTGATGGTAGAAGATAAGACCAAGGAAAATTAATATATATTTGGCTGCACAAAGATTAGAGATGGATGGAATTTTAAAACATTACCTTCAAAATCAGATATTTGCTTGACTTTTATGATATTCCATGCCAGGAATAGGAGCCAGCTGGCTCTATTTTTCCAATGGTTAGACAGACCAGCCACAGACAATTTGCTGACCACATTTGATTACAACAGTATTTCTAACAAGAACATGAAGATTTGATATTGCCTAAATCCAGACCTCTGCTCATCTTTATAGATATGGGAAAGAAGCCACCTGATCAGTGTTTTGAAGAAATACACAGATCCCCCTTTTAAAACATTTTGTAAGATTAGGCACTTAGTGAAGACTAGTAAATAAAAACTATGTTTGATTAAGTGCAGAGAGATACATCAGGAACTATTGCCCAATGATTTGGGAGACAGTTGTGGAATATTTCAACCAAACAGGTTATCTTAAGCAAATGCTTCATCTGTCTGGCATTAAAAAGAAATCTGAAATACTATGAAACTTGTTTGACTTAGATCTGTCAGAAATGTTGTAGGGTCTCCTGTTTGGGTAAGGGGTTGGACTAGATGACCTACAAAGTCCCTTCCAACTCTGTTAATCTGTTAAAAAACAAACTTAGTATAGACTGATAAGTCATCTGAAGTGTTTAACATTGGGTCAGCATATCTTTCTCAGCCCAGAGCACTTATTATGCTCTAGCCCCATGATGGCGAACCTATGACACACTTGCCACAGGTGGCACACAGAGCTATATCTGTGGGCACGCAAGCTGTTTCTCTAGGTCAGCTCCAGGGCGCATGCGTGCACTGGCCAGCTCATTTTTGACCTTCTGGAGGGTCGGGGGAGGCCGTTTTTGCCCTCTCCGGGCTTCAGGAAAGCCTCCGGAGCCAGGGGAAGGTGAAAAACAGGCCCAATGGGCCTACCGGAAGTTCAGAAATGATCCATTTCTGGCTTTCGGAGGGCCTCTGGGGGAGCCGGGGGAAGGCCGTTTTCGTCCTCCCCAGGCTTCAGTTAAGCCTCCGGAGTCTGATAGGCCCAAAACAAGGTGGGATCATGTGCGCATGGACAGCGGGCGCAACGGGGGCATTAAATTATGGGTGTTGGGACACACACACGTACTATCGCACGGAAATGCTCGCTTTCAGCAACCAAGCCAAAAAAAGGTTAGCCATCACTGCTCTAGTCTATAAAAATATCTAGCCGATATTAGATCAAAGAAAGCTGCTTTGACGTGATTATCTAAAAATGCATTGTTCACCTAGAAATGAAATATGACCACTGATGAATTAAATTAGTTTGAAAAGAAATGAACATTGTCCAAACTCATGATGCATCTCTGCTTTCCAGGCTTCACAGGTGTTGGTTATCCCCATCAAGGTCTCCCCTTGGGAGGTAAGAATCCTGGATTGGATATTTTTCTTTATTTTTTATGACACTTTCTCCCAGATGAAGAGGCACTTCTTTTCTAAAATGTTGGGGAAATAAAAGTAAGGAAAGATGCACACACATTAGAAAATACAGAAATTATATGGAATTTTTTTTGCAGAATAATGTATGGTAACATTAGAACAAGATACAAATTACTAGAAGAATCATCTCACACACTAATAAATCCATCTGAATTAAAACAAATGTAAACTTGACTGTGACAGTTTAATACCTTAGCATTTTCAAAACTTATATTTAACTATAAAAGTAAAATTTCAGATTCGTTGAGTAATCTATACTATAAAACTAAACAATCATAGTCAACAACTCTTATTTTAAGAAAGCACAAACCTCAGATAAGGCAGCAAACCACATATAGTTTTGTGCTCCATAAATACTTTAAACTGAAGTTGACTTTGGACTGGTGAGATGTTTCTACATTTTTTTCTCTTAATATTTCTGTGCAAAACACATCATGCTCAAAGTATGCCAGGTGATTTAATTGCATTTCTTGGTTAAAAACAACCCTTCTTTTGCCTGTGTTGACTTTTTAGAAACATTTGGGCGCCTCTTTCATTTTAAGATTCTTAGGGATCAGGTCTTGTAATGATTAGTTTGCAGATTTTTCTTTCTTTTTATATGAGATCTTAGATTGTTTATTTAATTGATAGCTATTGTTGAGTCCATTTGAATATTTTGGTTTTCACTCATAACACTTGGCAGCAGTCAGCCTAATTAACCTATTATTTCTATTTATTGTGATAGGTTCTTTTTAAAGTGTTTTTCTTATGCAAATCATGTTTTCAGTTTCTTCCTTTGGAATCTGTGTGTGAGAGAGTGTATACATGTATATATGACTATAATAATGTGACTGTTATTAGTGTGAATGTGCAAAATGTCATTCTTTAGAATTTTAGCTTGTTACTAAAAAAAAGATGAACAACGCCAGATTTGCATGCATTATTAATAAAAAGATCATTGCTGATTTTAGAAAGAGCTGGCATAATTATATGCCACTTTGTATTAAGGCTGCAGCTGTGGAGGTGGTCAATAGTATTAAATATCTGGGTGTGCAGATAACTAACAATCTGACTTGGTCTATTCATATGTTACCTTTAGTGAAGCATGCAAATTGGTGTCTGCATTTCCTGCTTCAGATGAGGATAGCACATCTTTCTCCTCCTATCCTGGTCACTTTTTACAGAGGCATGATTGAGGATGTTTTAACAAATGTGTCTAGCAAATAGAAAAACAGAGTTGGAAGGGAACTTGGAGGTCTTCTAGTTCAACCCCCTGCTTAGGCAGGAAATCCTACACCACTTCAGAAAAATGGTTATCCAACATCTTTAAAACTTTCTGTGTTGGGGCATTTACAAACTCTGGAGGCAATTGTTCCACTGATTAGTTGTTCTTTCAGGAAATTTCTCCTTAGTTCTAAGTTGCTTCTCTCCTTGATTAGTTTCCACCCTTTGTTTCTTGTCCTGCCCTCTGGTGCTTCAAACTGCATCACTGTTTGGTTTGGTAGCTGCAGTGTCTTAGATAGAAGGTCCATACAGAGAGTGGTAAGGACAGCTGAGAAGATTATAGGAAGCTTGCTTCCTATTATTCAGGATACTGCTTATAAGCACTGTGCGCTTAGAGCTCGGAGCATTGTTAGAAACCCCACTTACCCACTTTATGGTCTGTTTCCGTTGCTCCCTTCTGAGAGGAGGTTTTGAAAGACCTATAGCAGGACTACTAAATTCTGTGACAGCTTTGGGCCTTCTGCCATCCATCTTGTAAATTTGCAGCTTTCTTTTCCCTCCCGCCAATATATGTATGCATTTAAACTAGCAAGATGTTTCTCTGTTTCGTGTGTGTGTGTGTGTGTGTGTGTGTGTGTGTGTGTGTGTGTGCATAATATCTTCTCAGAGCTGAATGTAATGAAATTTCATTTTAATGTATGCTGATTTTTGACATTGAAGTGACAATATAGTTTCTATTTTATTGTATTTTATTCTACTCCATTCCATTCCCACTCCCATTCCTATTCTTGTTCTTGTTCTATTTTGTTCTGTTCTGTTCCATCCTATCCCTATCCCTTTCTCTTCCATTCTGTTCCATTTCACCCAAAAAGCTTCATCTGCAAAATATATAGAGGCCTGACTTCTCAGTCTATCATCCCACAGGTCATAGAGCAAGAGGCAAGACTTCCAAAAAAGGTAATCGGATCTCAGCTTCCCCAGTAGATTACTTTTGGGACACCTGAAATATATAGAGGGTAGCCCTCAACTTGCAACTGCAACTGAGACCAGAATTTCTGTTGCTAAGTAAGATTGTTGTTGAGTGAATCCCACCCAATTTACTGACTTTTTTTTGCTATGGTTGTTAAGTGGATCACTGCAGTTAAATGAATTATGTGGTCATTAAGTGAATCCAGTTTCTCCCATTGACATTGCTTATCGAAAACCAGCTGGGAAAGTTGCCAGTGGCAATGACATGATCCCAGGACACTCCAAGCATTGTAAATACATGCGGGTTGCCAAGTGCCTGAATTTTTATCATATGACTCTGGTGCTGCTGCAGTGCAAGAACCGATGTTGAGTAATGTTTTTCAGTGCTGTTGTAACTTCCAGCGGTCGCTAAACAAATGGTTCTATGTTGAAAACAACCTGGATGTCAAGCACCAGGGAAATCAGATGATTCAGGCAGTTCAAATGAATATAAAGATTTATTGTTACGGTTAAGCTCTCTACAGGATTCTGCACTCCTAATAGTCAAGGGAAATGAGCAGGAATTAAAAAGGCATTCAAGGTGGGCTGAACTGAGATATTTTGTGAGCACATAGGGACTCATGACTTATGACACGTTTGGCCCCCTCCCTCAGGCTTAGCCAGGTCATTTCCTACACTGTATTAGAATCCAACACAAAAAGAGTAAGCTAACTTGATACACCAGCTCACATACTTACATTGCTCAAATTGATGCTGTCTGCTTAAAAGCAAGAGCAAAATTTCACCTTGTTACCCGTATGGGTTCTATACTGGTTAGGCCTATACAGAATATTCCAGAGCTATTTTTAGCATTCAGACGGAAAAACCTGAACCTTCATAGTATTCAGCATGTAAAATTTGGACTCTTTCTTCCCATCATTCTTTGTTCTCTTCTAAGCTCTAAAGAAGTATCATCATCATCATCATCATCATCATCATCATCATCATCATCATCTCTCTCTCTCTCTCTCTCTCTCTCTCTCTCTCTCTCTCCCTCCCTCCACCCCCCCCCCTCTCTGTCTCATCTTAAACGTCTTTCAAGGGAATGTCAGAAAGGTGGCATCAAAATAAGCCTTGTCTTTGCAGGCTCATAAAAATTAGGGCTCTTGGCTCAGGGCATCTCCAGAAACAGGCTCTGAGCCAAGACTTTGGAGGGATGTTATGGCCCACTTTTAAATCTTGGTCCTATCCATATTGATGTTGAAAGCCTTAGAGTCTATAGCTACCCGCTCCTTCTATTGTTTCTTGCAAGCCATCCATTTAGTTCTTAATAGACTATCCAGAAGTGCCAGAAAACCTGGTATTTCAGGTTGACATGAGTTTTATTACCTTTCCATGGGGCAACATCATCCATTGTTTCCTGTCAATTGCGGATTCTGATTTCCCTTTACTTTATGAGGTATTCCTCCTCATCTTTTTCCTAAATCCAAAGGCCACTTTTAATGGACTTTATCTGGCACTTCATATTCAGTGGACAGTTTATTTTTATCCATTTATTCATCCATCCATTCATCCATTGCTGCAAATGCAAGACTCCCAGCAGGAATAAAAACAATAAATAAGGAGGTTTGTCAAATAAACAAGGTAAATAGATAGTATCCACTGCATTTTCTTTTCTCTTTGCTGAATGGTTTCCTTTAAGAAAGATCTGAAATATGGACTCTGGAAAGACATTCATATACCATTTTAATCTCTCCCAGTGGGTCACAGTACAATTATGATTTGGCAGGAAACCCACATCTTATTAGAGTTCACAGTCATTCCATGAGAGCCATACCTTAGCCTCAGCAGGTGCCTTTTCTCATTATTGTATTTTTTATCTCATAGGCTGCCACATGGTTGCAATTTTCCAGTTCATCAGACATTACAAATTGCACCTTTGGTCTCAGTAAGCATTTTTGGCAAGCTAATCTTATCCTTCTTTGATCTTTTGCCCATCTTCAGATATGGTAACATATGACTTTCATATATGTGTTGAATCACAAAGCCCATGATGAAGAAGAACCAATTACTCACCCATAAATATGATTCTTTAAGGAGACATTTATGAACAGAACAGAATAGAATAACAGAGTTGGAAGAGATCTTGGAGGTCTTCTAGTCCAATCTCCTGTTCAGGCAGGAAATCCTACACCACTTCAGACAAATGGTTGTCCAATCTCTTCTTAAAAATTTCCAGTGTTGGAGCATTCAAATCTGTCAAGATACTTCTGTTTCTTAAGCCTGTCTTCTGGAGTGTTGGCTATTCTTGCCAGCTTGGTGTCATCTGCAAATTTGATGAGTTCCCCATCTAACTCTTTATCCAAATCATTGATGAAGTTGTTGAAGAGTACTGGGCTTAAGACAGAGCCTTGAGGTACCCCACTGCATACTTCCCTCCATGAAGATGCAGTTCCAATGCAAGAATTACATGTTGAGTGCAGTTGGTCATACCGGTTATGAATCCATCTGGTGGTGATGCTAACCCACGTGTGTGTCACTCTTCGATCTTGCTTCAATGAAATTTTGAAACTTTGCAGAATGCCCATTAGTCATGCTGGGTCCACATGGTTCATTTAAAGGTCACGTGATTTGCTTAATGACCACAGTGACTCACTTTGTGACAGTTGTAAAAAATGTTTTAAAATCAAGTTTTAATAATTGCAACAACTTACAACTAAAATTCTGGACTCAGCTGTCATCATAAGTCAAGGACTATCTGTATGGTATCAACAACAGGGAAATCCATAATTTAGGGTTCTTGAGCTTGAAATATTAATGTATCCATGTTCATCAGATATATGGTATCATAAAAACAAGGGAGTCCTGGGAAATCACATACTGTAAGCTCTATAGCATAACAGTGTATTGTTGCATTACTCAAGGGATTAAGAAAGTAGCAAAGGATTGCTTTTAGGGGTTGGTTCAGCCAGATCTTCACATTGTTACTAGTGCCAGGGAAATGAAGAACGAAGGTGGCAATAAAGCAGGATCAGAGAAGATTATCAAGGGAAGCATTCAGAACATTCTTAGCTTCTGATTACCATGAGCAAGTTACAAACAGGGCTCATTTCTGAACACAGCTTGATAACCTAGGAATTAACCCACAGGGGGTTTAGTTATAAAACTGTGGTTACAGAGTCTTACTGAGAGTTTTCTAAGATTTATCTCTCTAAAGGTTTAGGCTCGATTTTCTTTTTTAAAACATACATTTTTAGCTATTCTCTGTCCCTCCTTATCTGAACAAGAAAAATATTTTACACATCTTCAGAAGTCATTATTAACAGTTTTCCATGTCAGCCCTGCCACCTGAGCTTTAAGCAAATGATAAGGAAAAATAGCAGCAGCACTTAAACTTATATACCAACTCACCATGCTTTACAGCCCTCTCTAAGCAGTTTATAGGGTCAGATTATTGTCCCCAACAATCTGGGTCCTCATTTTACCGACCTCAAAAGGATGGAAGGCTGAGTCAACCTTGAGCTGGTGAGAATTGAACTGCTGGCAGTTGGCAGAATTAGTCTGCAATACTGCATTCTAACCACTGCACTGTCTCTCTCTCTCTACTTGTGCCTTGGTTTTTACAGTGTATTTTCTTCAACAGGACGTATGGATAGTGGTGGAGCTGGAGGCTTCCCAAGCAATGGGATGCAGAATGGATATGGCAATGGTAAGAAAGCCACACACGTTGTCACACAGGATTGTGCCCTGTAAATACTATGCCAATAGGCTCCTTCATAAATTTGCACATGATACTCTGGACTTGCATGCAAAAATTCAGCACATGCCAACTTCTAGTCAAGGAACACCTGGTAGGAGGTGGGTCAGAATGCCTACTACTAGAAGGGCCGAGGTGGCGCAGTGGGTAGAGTGCAGTACTGCAGGCCACTTCAGCTGACTGCTAGTTGGCAGTTCGGTGGTTCAAATCTCACCGGCTCAGGGTTGACTCAGCCTTCCATCCTTCTGAGGTGGGTAAAATGAGGACCCAGACTGTGGGGGCAATATGCTGACTCTGTAAACCGCTTAGAGAGGGCTGAAAGCCCTATGAAGCGGTATATAAGTCTAACTGCTATACTAAGCTAGTGAGGCAATAAATGTGTTATGTGCAGCTTCTTTGGAGGAACTATTATGTTCAGATCAGTGGTGGGTTCTGGATCCTGTTCCAACCAGTATGGTTGGAGCGGGTCTGGCGTTGCCCACATGGATGCACACAGTGCTCGTGCATGTGCGCACAGTGCACACATGCGTTGTACCTGCCAGCAACGCTTCCACAAGCCTCCATGATGCTCCAGTTGCTCAGTGGAGTGCCATGCAGGTGCTGTATGTGCTATGCGCGGAAGCGCGGAAGCCTTTAAAGGACAGGTAAGAAGCTGAGGTGGGTGGGTGGGCCCTCCGGAACACCGTACTGGAACAGTACCCGGGCGTACCGCCTGCAACCCACCACTGGTACAGATTGTCCTTTCAGTTTCCTCTTTGTTCCCACTTCTGCCTTCTTGTTTTGGGATACTTGAGATACAGGTAGTCCTCGACTAATGTCCATAATTGAGACCAGAATTCAGACTCAAATTTACAACCATTTTTAATTGAATCGCCACAGTCATTGAGTGAACCCAGGCTCATTAAGCAAACGCCACAGTTGTAAGTGCAAATCCATTCTTCCAAATTTATGGCGCTTTTTTGCCATAAATCAACACTGCAGGATGTTCCAATCAGTCATAAATGTGAGTCAGTCACCAAACACCTGAGTTGCAATCATGTGAACATTGGGTGCGTGACTGTCATAAGTGCAAGGATCAGTTATAAGAGTAAAGACTGGATATTTTTCAGCAGCATCGTAACTTTGAATAGTCACTAAACAAATGGTTGTAAGTCAAGGATTACCTGTCTACAAGCTTTTTACAAAGCAGATAAAAATCATGGCTTCATATCTATTTCATGCAAATTGTTCCCGGTTTTCCCTGGTATCACTGATTCAGAAACATAGACAGCT
Organism: Thamnophis sirtalis; assembly: GCF_051295495.1. Lineage (NCBI taxonomy): Eukaryota > Metazoa > Chordata > Lepidosauria > Squamata > Natricidae > Thamnophis > Thamnophis sirtalis. Next base: position 114,493,085 of record NW_028261384.1, read on the forward strand.
GCATAAATGAAGCAGCCTAAAAAACATTGTTGCACATCACTTGCTGCAATAAATAGGTATGTCCAGAATGTGGAGCTGTTGACCAATGTATAAAAAAAGAAATAAATGCTGTCTTCTTTATCTGAATTCAGCTGCTGTAAAATACACAATAGAAAATCCAAGATTGATAGCTTGAGTTTCTAGCTGGCTAGAAAGATCATATGTTCTTTTACTTTTTCAGGCTATGGAGCTGGGGGCAATGGATTTCCTCCCGCTGGAACTCAGCCAGGTGCGAAATGGGGATGGGTGACATTAATTTCTCACATTTGTTTTTCTCCTTTCCTTCAGAGAATTTAGAGAACCCTTTTAACATAACAACTGATAAGGGAGGGTAGGCTGACCAGATGGCAATCTGCCTAAGCCTTCTGGTCAAGTCGATGACAAAGGCCGTATTTGAACATTGGTTGCTCATGTTCAAATTCAGCAGCTGCCGCAGCTGCACCCTATTGATAGTAATGGGAAAATTCACGAAATTCACTTGGGAGTGAGATAGTACGAAGAAACCAAAGAGTAAGAAAGAAGTAGTGGGCTAGGGAAGTTGTTATCAGGCATGGATCTCTAGCTCAGTGTGAGAGCTTATTTCGGTCAGTATTGTGTGCTTCAGCCAGGAAAGTGTGACATTAGGGAGCAAATCATTTGAGCTGGTGAAAGTGTAAGGAATATTAGTTGAAGGTGCAAGGCAATTTATGTGAGACCCAGACAAATATACCAATTCCCTTCATGTAGTTCAAGGTTCATGGCAATAGAAATGCTCTTCTGAGTATGGCTCATGGTTGGAATACCAGGCCCAATCACTTACACTGCTATAAGTATAGGATCAAGTAATACACTAGTTTCCCATATTGTCTTGCAATTCTTGCAGTTGTAGTCCCAGCTTATCTAGAAAGCAAAAGGTAGGAATATCTCCCGTAATATTCAACTAAAAGATATGGCCTCCTGAACTGCTTTCTCTGTTCCAGGGAGATTTATAATTAGATGAATCAGCATTTTGCAAAAGAAAATGTGTGTCAATTTCCCACATTATGCTAAGCCATAATTCCTTTCAATCACGGTTTTTGAACAAGCCACACTGGGCTGTGCTATGTTGGAAGAAATGCCCTTATGGGTTCAGCTCCAAGTGGGGAAAAAGACACTGGAGACATGGAGGCTGCTTGGAAAGATGGTTTATTGGTGGATAGGACCACATGGCTTGAGTCCTGAACAGAAAAGGTGATCACATGCTTCAATTTTGGGTGAAGAAGAAGAAAGGAGAGGAAGGGGCTTGTTGGGCTTTTTATCATCTGTTCGGCCCCACCTCTCTGTTCCCTATTCCTGTGTAAGAAATGTATTCTGATTGGTTGTCAGACTCCCATGGGGCCATGCAGGGGCAACTCTGTAGGCTGTGTTTTGAATCCCAAGTTTGATTGAGTTCTCAGATGCCATGTGGTGAGTTGGGTAAAGGGCTAATACTATCATGCCTTAATCCCATCATCCTGGAGCTGAAGGGGAGAACTCTTTATTATGTAGAATAGACTGGTTTGGGCATCTTAATGGCCCATTGACAAAGGGGAATGGGCAGGAAGCTGCAGGGAGCTACTTTGTCTTTAAAACATGTTTCTCTCTTTGCACAACCAGAGAAATATAATATTTTGCCTCTTCAATATTTCCTAAGATATTTCATTTTTCTAGGAAAGTGATGGGTGCTAACTTCCTACGGCCATAAACCACTGATTCCAACTGTCTGTGGCTTTTACTTCAGACTAGGTGATTAACTATGATCCGCTATATACAATGCTAGCAGAGTGCAAATTATCTCCAAATCATCTTGACTATGGCTTAAAATGCTATGCAAATCCAGTCAGTCAATCTGTAAATTTTAATCAGGACTATGGGAATAGGCTTTTCCTGTCATTTCTTTATTGTGCCAATTTCTAGTCTGAAATTATCCCAGTGTTATGTAGACCAGGGATGTCAAACTTGATTTCATTGAGCGCTGCATCAGGATGGTGTTTGACCTTGGGGGACGTGGGCGTCGCTAGGGTGGGCATGGCCAGCTTGATGTCACTTGTGTCAGGGGCGCCTGTGGTGGTCAGAGTGCTCTGCCAATGAAAATGGGTTCCCAAGCTCAGTTTTTGGCTGTGATGGCCACCTACAACCTTCTGCCAATGAAAATGGAGGTCAAGAGGGCTACACACAGCCCTCCTGAGCTCCATTTTTGCTGGCAGAGGCACTATGGACCTGCCCTTTGCTATTTTCATAGCGGCCCCATGGCCCAGATCTAAGCACCCCATGGGCTGGATTCGGCCCCCAGGCCTTGAGTTTCATCCCATAATATAGACCCTATCTGTTTTATGAGGCATTGGGTAGCTCCAAAAGGAGAAATTTGGATCAGATAATGACATAAATTATGGTTCGTCACAAGCAGATGTTCAGACTGAATTTGGCATTTTTATCCACCTATCAAAAATCATTATTGAATTTTATGTATTTGAATTTTTTTAGAATCAAATACATAGTATTCTTATCGCATCACTACTGTGGTCTCAGGTTGAAACAAGCCTCCTTCCTTGTAGCTATATTGGCTTTAAAATGCAGAAGATCTTATTCCAGTTCTTTCACAACTAGCGCGGTATGATGGCTCAGCAATTAAGGTCCTGGGCTTAAATGAGCTGGAAAGCTGAGAGCCCAGGTTCGAGACCCAAGCGTCACATGATGGGTAACTCCCCGTCCCTGTCCCACGTCATATCAACCTAGCAGTTTGAAAGCATGCAAATGAGAGTAGATAAACAGGTACCACTTCGGTGGGAAGGTAACAGCGCTCTGTTGGCCACATGACATGGAAATGTCTTCAGACAGCATTGGCTCAATGGATTTGAAATGGAGATGAGCACCCACTCCCATATTCAGCAACAACCAGTGGAGTAAAATCTACAAGGACTCATTTATTGCTACTCTCACAACTAGTATTCCCACTTTCTCCTACCATTTACAACTGTGGATTTGGGGAATGAATGCTTTCTTCAGTTTGAAGAAAGTAGATTTAGGAAATATGCCTATTTGTACGAAATTAATCACACTCTATCCTGAATAATTGAATCAGTGCTGAGATGCAGGCTGTTCTGCAGACAGTAGCCTCACTTTTGTGCAAATTCAGGCCATGTGGTTTGTTTAAAGTCATGGTGATGCAGTGTTTACAATGCAGTACTGCAGGCTAATTCTGCTAGCAGTTTGGCAGTTCAAATCTCACCAGCTCAAGGTTGACTCACCCTTCCATCTTTCCGAGATCGATAAAATGAGGACCCAGATTGTTGGGGAAAATATGCTGACTCTGGAAACTGCTGAGAGATGGCTTATAAAGCACTGTGAAGCAGTGTAAGTGCTATTGCTATTAAATTCCAGGATGTTATGCAAATCCCCCCCCCAAATATGTTAATTGAACAAAGCATGATGATGTTGGCTTAAATGTGTCATGCAAACACAGTCTTTAGGTTTGTTTTTATTTACAGGTGCCCAGATTCCATATGGCAGTCAGTTAGGCGGTCCAGCTGCTGCTGCTGCTGCTGCTGCTGCTGCCTCAGCCAAGTATGGAGGTGAGTCTCCAACCTAAGACAGAATGAAGAGCAGTATTCCTCTGCCATTCACTGGCAACCGAACAAATCTTTGTGCAGCTTGACATTATCTAAGTGAACTTTGCCAAGTGATTAGTAAACTTTAAGTACCAAAGATATGACCTCAGAATGGTTGAGCAGAATTACATTGACTGTTGTTCTGATTTTACGAAGCCTTCTATCATGGCTTCTTCCAAAAACAATCATATTCTTTGAGAAAGGCAAAGAGAATTTTTTTGTGGAAGAGCCATATATCTCCTCAAAATTCTTTCTTAAATGTGATGTCCTTCCAAAGTACTGGACAGAAAGTCACTGTGGATGATGGAACTTCTGTTCTATTAGCAAAGTACCACATGGGGAAAGCTGTCGTGGAGCTTCATATCATTGGAGAGAGGGAAGGCCTGTTTCATTTATTTGGAACTAAAGGTGTAGTTGTGTGAGGGAAGGGATTGTCTCTGTCCCAGTTAATTTTCTGACTGCCATCTCTGTTACAGGTGCTGGGCAAAATCCATACAGAGGACAACCACAACAACCAGAAGCTACCGGCCTGGGAAATTATGGTGCTGGCAGATATGGTGTGTGTAAAGCAGAATCAATTGTAGTGGGATTACTAATACGCTATACAAGAATAGAAAAATAACATAGATTTAAATCTAATGCTAACTAACTCAAGGTTTAGCCTTTTTAAAGACCCCAATGTTTAAGATTTTTAGAAAGGTATTTTGCCTGTAAACAGATTAGAAAATTTGTAGGCAAAGAGGTTTCTTCTAGGTAACACTTTTAAGAAATTGAAATGATTGTCCATACATGACATATCCAAATATGTCATATTTGCGGGTAGAGTTATACTTTATCATCAGCATGGGGAAGAAATCCAACACATAAAGGTGAAAAGGATTATACCAATTGAATTCTTCTTTCTTCTTCAAAGAAAAAAAAAACTAATAGAGTGGCATTCCTAGAAGATGCATTAAAGAGTTGTCTTCCTAGAAAGCTGAAGTGAAGTTCAGGAGTAGATTGCCTGGTGCAGAACATTCATTTCTTTGTAAACCACATCTCTTGCACTGAATGTTTCCTTCTAGGAGACCCCAGCCAGCTGCCATATGGTGCTCAACCTGCTGGTCTTGGAGTAGATGGTAAAGCAGGACCATTTGGTAAGACTATTATGGAACATTTTTCTAGTTGTTTTGTGATTGTTTTACAGAGTTCTAAATTATCTTTGATGGATCTCCTTCGCCTTGGTATGCATTTTGTTTCAGAGGCCTGAATCAATTTACGGCTTAATGCTTTCAATATGGCATGGTGGGACATAACAATTTCCTTTTCTATACTGGTAAAATTCCCACAACACTGTCAAATTATCTACTAAGACTGTATTACTATTATTATTCACTTCCTTCCTAGTACTTATCTCTTTCCTAGTATCCATCTCTTTCCACCTATGACTATAACCATGTTGCTTGTATCTTTAAATTTTAAATTCTATTTGTTTTCTAGTATAATTTGACTGCTTATTAGTAACCTATGACACTGTTCTGTATCTTATGATTCTTGATGAATGTATTCTATTTTATTTTTCTTTTATGTACATTGAGAGCATATGCACCAAAGACAAATTCCTTGTGTATCCAATCACACTTGGCCAATAAAGAATTCTATACTATTCCATTCTATTGGTTAGTACAAGCGTGATCAGAGCCCCACTTAAATAGGAGCAATTTGTCCCTCAGGGCCTCCTTTTCTCACCTGCTGCGTGAAAAAAGAAGAAGAAAAAAACAGCATTTGGTTTCTTGTAATATCCCCAAAAGTTGGGAGACTGTGTTTCAGCCCTCTTCTCCTTACTTCCAGGATTGGGCTATATGGTTACTCCTTGCCAATATGGGCTTTGGAAGGAGGAAGCTCCTCTTCCCACTTAGAAAGATAATGCTGCAGGCCAAGTCTGCTATGTTTATTGATTTATTTCATTTATTTAGTTTGTCAAACATATAAAAGATAACAGGTATAAGTATAAACATAAATGTGAACACAGTAAATGGCTATGAATAAATGGAGGTAATAGGACAGAGATGATAGGCAAGCTAGTGCACCCCCTACCGACCTCTTGGGAATCGAATGAAGTCAATAGTAGACAGTCTAAGGTTAAAATTATGGGGGTTTAGGGATGAAACCACGAGCCAAGTAGTGCATTCCAGGCATTGACCACTCTGTTACTGAAGTCGTATTTTCTGCAATGGAGTTTGGAGCTGTTTACCTTGAATTTATTGTATTGCAAGAAACCTTTGTAAATCTGACACCAACCTCAAAATCCCTAGATTACATCTGGTGAGTCCTGTGTAATGTGAAAATTTCTTGTATCTGTGGAATTAAGAAATTCACTTTTCTGCTTTTTGGTCTCTTTCACCCAGGTGGGCCACAAGTAGGATATGAACCCCAGCCTGCCAAGGCGATAGGGTTGGATGGTAAGAAATTGAATCTTCTACAAGTTAGGATGGAAATAGGAATTTAGCAATAGTTTATTGTGAAAAGGCGAAACTATTCATTATTCATGTCTCCCTGAGAATCTCAAAGTGTGAGTGACCAAGTTATAAAACACTTAACATATGATTGACATAATAAAGGAGCACCAATTTTATTCCTGCATGTTTCTTTTTCTTTTCTTTCATGTCCCAGGGCAACATTCTCAAATTTCTGAGGAGCTGTTAGGCTAGCCTGTTAAAACAAGCCCAGAAACAGAGATTATTCTGCTTTAAATGAATGGTGTATTATACTAAGATAGGGTTCATTTATGTTTTCTTGAATAAACTGCAACCATCTAAGTTTAAATAAACTGCAATCACCTAAGTACACTGCTATAAATCTTGATTTGCAAACCAAAGTGGTTGAGTATATTAAGCCAGGGGGAATCCCTAGCTAACAGAATGTAACTTCTGGTTGCAGATGTGCAACTTTTGACATCACCTTTGTTAAAATACAATTTAAATGGCAAAAAGGCTAAGCTTAATGTGCCCATTTTCTTTCAAAAGAAATAAACTCTCCCACCCAAAAGAACTGCAAATCATCATTTCAACCATTCCACTCCAATGCAGATCTTGAAAATTAGAAATAAACAGATACACACAAATGATTGTATCTGCATAAAGCTTTCACTCTGCTCACAATTGTGTGATATCTTTAGACGACTAGTTGCTGTTGACAGAACAACTCAGAGAAGGCCAGTCTGTTCAGTATTCCTTAAGAGTTGTATTAGATATGGAAATATACTGTATTGCCTGAATTGGATACAGTTGATGAATAGTTCTCAGATTGCCAGCAGAGTTTCCCAGGAGACTAAAATATACTTTCATTTTAGATGCAAAACATAATTTCTGTATAGATGATTGAAGGTCATTATCAGTAAGTAGTGGTCAATACCAGTTTCTAGATTCCCATTCCAATGATCCAAATTTACAGGAGGGAAGCATAGTGACAGGGCATTTGATGTGATTTTCTATGTTGCACGTTTCTCCCTTTCTATTTCTCCATCCTTTGCAGGCAATGGAAATGGACTAGGATATTTGAACACTAGAGACCCTCAAGCTAATGGACTGGGGGCAGGTAAGGTTAAGTGTGAACCTTCACTCTACCCCCAGAAAAGACTCTTAAATCTTTATCCTGCTGCTAGTTATGTAATTAGCATTAGAATGTTCTGACAGTCCTAATCTTAATCTTCTCCCTTTGTCACATGATACTAGCTTTATCTCACCCTAGCACATGATTTAAGCAGTCTTGTGATTTTAACACTAACTCAGCTAAAGCCAACACAGAACCATGATGGGCAATGGGCATTTTCTGTAATATCCGCCCCCTTTTAGATGGGTGTATTTATTTGACCAGAACAGCTTTGATCAATGGATCCTGGAAAAAACCTTATATTTTAGGTGAGATGCTATTAGCTGCTCATTAGCCAATCAGCAAATATCCTCACTACTACCGGTATCAATAAGGGCATTTCAGTAGCCAGTCAGAGTGGTATTAAAAACCAAAATAGCACATCAGTATCTCATCAGGACATCGATATAAAAAGACCATTGGCTGAAGTAAGTTAAGGAGCTGTGGCGGTGCAGTAGTTAGAATGCAGCAGGCTAATTCTGCCGGCTGCCAGCTGCCTGCAGTTTGGCAATTTGAGTCTGACCAGCTCAAGATTGACTCAGCCTTCCATCCTTCTGAGGTTGGTAAAATGGGGACCCAGACTGTTGGGGGCAATAAGCTGGCTCTGTAAACTGCTTAAAGAGGGCTGGAAAACATTGTGATGCAGTATATAAATGGTATTGCTATCACCAGGGAGGAAAGGCTCATAGTACCATCAAAGATTATCTTGCCTCTTCCTTGTGCTTAAATTTTTCCTCTTCTTTTATCTGGCAGCTGGGTATGGTCCCCTTGCTGCAGGGCAAGCTCCAGGAGGATATCGCAGTCTGCCAGGCCCTGGACAGCCACTAGGAGGATACCGTAAGTGGCACCACAGTTCTGTTTTCCCATCTTTTTTACTTTTTTTGCTAATATCCTAAAACTTTAGGTTGGCCTAAAATAAAGAACTTCCAGAGTTTTAGAATGAGCAATTACTTTTCAAACTATGCGTCTGGGTAATTCTGGAGTCTTTCAATGTAAGTTCCTTAAGGACTGTATTCTTCAACATTTTTATATCTAACTGCTTCAAATGAAAGTAATCACCAAGCAATTTAGTAAAAATGAATTCATAATAATAAGATGGTATTAAACAAGGTATTTTTCTTTAAAAGTTTTAGTGTAATAAGAAAGGAAACTTCATGGTGATCAATAGGAATTCCCTTTGGAGAAAGCAAGTGTTTGTCACTTAAATAGAAGCATACTAAGTATTTACTCAGTGGTACTTCCTAATCTAGGGACTGTTATTGAGAAGGCTTGTTTTATATAGTTACCTTCAACATTTCGGAACCCTAAATTTATGGTCTAGTTTAAGGCACTAGGCTAGAAACCAGGAGATTGAGTTTTAATCTGTCTTGAGGGATGAAAGCCAGCTGGGTGATTTTGGGCCAGTCACTCTCTCTTAGCCCAACTCACTTCACAGGATTATGGTTGTAGGGAGTGTAGGAAGAAGGAGTATTGTGTACAGTATGTTCACCTCCATGAGTTATTTCTAAAGTAATAAAGATGGAATAATTAAACCCTACAGATTTAGACATAATAAATAAATCCTTCTATCCATCAGCACTCTGCAACCAGCTATATAGCCAATGAAACAGTAAAAACTAGAGCATCATACTCTTATTTGTAAAAACTAGAGCATCATACTCTTATTTGCCACTACCATTCCTTAAAAATGTGGGAACATAATTAGGAAATAATCAATTTACAAACACTTTCAAGTACAGCCCTAAACAGAACACTTCATGATTAGCTAATCTGGATGTCGTGGAAGCATGAATGATAGGACCCCAATCTGATAGTATTCAAGCTACCATTAAAAGCACTTCAAACATCTGTAACTGAGAAAGATTTGAAAATGTACTTGGCGTGTCATTGGGAGATCTATATGGCCAGAATTGAACCCTGTTTACATCTTGTGCGCTCCTAAATATGGACTGGACATCTCTGTAGACATCCTGGGCTTTTTTGGAAGGCAAATCCCGAAAGAACAGCTTTCTAAAGGAAGGTTCTCTTCCCTGAACATTTTCCTACTTCTATGCTGCCTTCTGATGATATAATTCCATCTTACAAGCAGTTTTAAATGTTTTAATTGCTATATGTATTCTTTTTTCTCCCTTTCAGATATTATTTTTAACTGAATGAAAATATGATTTCAAGAATCATGGTGACTTAGCCCTGCCCTTAGCACAGCAAAGCAACCATCTTAAACTCAGAATAGAATAGAATGCAGTGATTCACTTAAAAACTATAGCAAGATTGGTTGTAAAATGGAGCAAAACTCACTTTAAAACTGTCTTGCTTAGCAATGGAAATTTTGAGCTCAATTGTCGTCATAAGTCAAGGACTACCTGTGTAACGGAATATCCAGGCACTTCTAAGTAGCACTGTTTCCATTCTGCATTCCCAGAAAATTGCTTTGAAACTGGCTGTGCAAATTGCCTTCATAAATTCAGACTTTGGAATGCATGAGCCAAACAGGGCCCTGCCCCAATTTATTATGGGTCCTACATCATTTCTACTGCACTAAAACCCAGATTGTGATGGTGAGAAAATAGCACATCATTCCTCCAGCATCTGTTTCTATGGGTGCACATTGGTACAGATATATCTGTTGGGAAGGGAAATAATGCCTGCTAATATACAGCATGAACAAATCATTGAAGTTTACCTATGGGACAGAACAGGGTTATCAAACTCAAGGGGGGCGCATCTGTCCTGCGATGTGGTTGGATCTGGCCAGCAGGGCCATCCTGGTCTATCCAATGCGAAGAGGAAAGATTACCAATGTGGCTTCGGCCCAGTCTACCCAATACAAAGAGGAAACATGCCAGCAGTTTCAGGAGTGATGTAAAGCTGGCTATGCCCACCCAGTTGGCCATGCCCATCTCCCCCCCCCCAAGGTCAACCACAGCCCTGTGGCCCTCAATGAAATTGAGTTCGACACCTCTGGGATAGACGAAAGACCAGCCTGGAGCAACAAAATCCCTTCATCATTCCACACAAGAGAGAAGAAAGAAAAATGCTAGTATAGACTCACATCCCCATTCAATGTTTCCAGGACATGTTTATGCTATGATCGGATAGACATTGGGAAAATATGATTAAAATTATCTGGCTTCATCTTTTGGAGTGCTGCAGTTTGAACACAGTTATGAAACAGTCCATATTAAAGTTTACTAAACAATAAAGTTATTGCTTAGAATTACATAGCGAAATATTGTCAATCAAGAATATGATGTTAATTATTGGTGGGGTTTTTTCTTTTGGTTTAGGAGGGAAGGAATCAAAGTACGGAATGAATGGATACATGGGAAATGGCTATAGAGGTATGATTTAAGAAGATGAAATTCATATATCTCCTATTATGTTAATTTTCTGTTCACCTTCATACCCACAATCAGCCAAAACATACATTCTGTCCTCATTTTTAGGCATATATGTAAAATTAAAAGTTCCACACAATCATCAATAATTATATTTAAATCTTTGCTGGATTCCCAAGTCATAATGTAATTTATTTATCTTGTGGGTGAGCCCAACTATTGTGATTTGCAAAACATGTGTGAAGCTAGCTTGTGATCAACCAATTATGGTTAGAATCAGAGGTGGTATTCAGCCAGTTCTGACAGATTTTGGAGTGGAAATATGGAATAGTTCGGAGAACTGATAAATAGGCTGGCCTCGCCCCTGCTGCCTCCCAGCTGATCTTCTTTTGTTGCCCCAAACAGGAGAACAGAGTGGGAAAGCAGGTTAATGGGGTGGGAGGGAATGGGGATTTTGCAGTAACCTTCCCCCAGGAGTGGGGAGGGAGTTAGGATTTTGTAGTATCCTTCCCCTGCCACACCCAAAGCCATACCCACAAAGTCACACCACTCCCAGAAAGCGACGCCTACAGAACCCGTAGTAAATTTTTTTGAATCCCACCGTTTAAAACAAACCCTAACCGGTTTATTAAGTTAAACCAGTCACTGTCTTTCTTGAAGGCTCTGGGATTTCATCTTAGATGAAAAATATTAGGGATTGCTAACAGAAATCAGTTATATATTTCAGCATCATTTGAAGAAAATAATGACATATTATTGCCTGTTTAAAACAACTGTATTTGTGCTCTTGACTATTTTGGTTTATTTAAAAAACTGCACTGGGTTATGGGACTATATGAAAGGAAGTAATTGTGAATGTTGGGGAAGTTGCTTCCTAGTTAATTATGTGGGGAATAGGACAGACATTTCCAAAATCATCTCATGCTGTCCCGCATTTAATCTCTGTAAATGGCAATGCTGGAAAATAAAATAATGGCTGCCTTTGTCTTCACTTTTTCCTAGGTCGCTGCTCTTCTGGAAAATGCTGAAAGACAATACTGTTCTTCAGAACTTCCTACAGCAAGATCTGACATCTAGACAATCTTTGGTGCTACGTTTAAAGACCAACAACTGCATTCCCAATATAAATGGCTGTGTCTTTTTCCTTCTGTATGTTTTATTTTGTCATTAGAAATGTTTCATTTTTTTAAAAAAAGATTGAAAAACATTGCATGTTAGTTTTTAAAGCTTTGGTCAACAATATTTTCCAAGGACTAATACTATGTTTGTGACCATATTACACAAAGTTTGAGAAGCTAGAAACTGCTTTCCCCCACCCCCCCCAAGACATACCCTGTGAATTCCACAGATTAGGAGGCAATCTAGCGATGTTTTTCATCTAATTATGTGTCTGGAGGGCCAGACCCCAATGTCTTTTTACATAAGAATAAATCCACCATTCTCAATGTCTTCCATACTTATGGTATCCTTGTTTGCAAAAACAAACTTTGTATATTTGTGTGTTTGTTTGTTTTTTTTCAAAAATCCCACTGAATATCTTCCATTGCTGCAGTTTCCATAAAAACTAAGTATATTATGATTTTGATGCTTTTCTCATGCTAAAATTGATACTATGGAATCTAAAAATTGATTTAAAAAATAAGTTGAAAATATGGAAGAATTTTGGCATCTTCAGATCAATTATTGGATGATAAATCGTTATTTCTTAACTAAGGATATTATTTGCTTACATCATAATTTGAACCATTAACATTTTCAGCTTCAGAGATACTTAAATGATTAGAAAAGATGATTACATTTTATGAGATCAATAAGTCCATAATTAGTCTTTATACATAGTTTATTAATTAATCCTTTTGATATGCACATTTTAAAAAGGAATTGGAGACCCTTATTTTATCTAAACAATAGGAAACTGTCTTAACCTTTGTATCAAAAATGTCAATACGGTCAATCTAATTTACAGAATATTTACAGAAACATTTTATACTTTTTTACCCCACTGTATTTGTACAGAAGAGGAATAGATAATAAGTAATTTCATCATGGTAGAGATGAAATGCTTCATTAAAACAGGTTTTTCTAATGTTCTAAAATGTTTATAATCTGGGAATGTCATTATACATGAATTTATGGCTGAGACAGAATTTAATACTTTCATACAACTATATTCTTTTGATCAATATACCTATTATTGCCATATACACTTACCCACGCATACACACACATTCTTATAGTGTTATATATCAACTCAGTTTACTACTAGGCAGTCACCCCACACAAAAGGAAACATTTTGCAGACAATGGACAATTAACATAACAACTAAGATAATTCTGCAAAAGAACAATCTACAAAAATGCAATTTTGAAGTGTAATACCAGTAGTATAGTAAATGTTTTCAGCTGTGCTAATCCAGTAGGTTGTAAACTTTTAATGTTTTTCAAAAGTTTTAAAGGACTTTTTGCAGATTGTGCTTTATGATATCAAATACCTGTTGAGCAAGTTGGAGGATATTGTAAAATATTAGGATTGTTCTGAAATATCATTTCAGATTTTTTTTTCTGGATTATTGGTATAAGACAGAATCTTACTAGTTTAACTTCCCCAAAAAATATTCAGATCATGGTACAAAATCAAGCGATTTCTGAAAACCCCAAAATAGATAACAAAAAAGCATGTCTTAACTGCCTAATCTGGGACAAATGGTGTTTACATTATATCATATGGTATTATTATATACATTTATAACTTTTATACATCATATACATTATAACATTTATAAAGGCCTTATGTAGTGTTTCTGGATTGTTTCCAAACAACAAACCTGTGATGTGGATTGGGAAGAGACTGAGTGTGACTAGCCCAAAATCACCAGCTAGATCTTATGCTGATGAATTTGAGCTCATTCTTTTTAATGCAACATTTTAACAAGTACAGTAAAGTGGCTCTTTCAAACTTCCATAATTTGCAAACTATCTTAAAACTTAGTGTTTATATCCTTTGCTCTAACATACATTAATTTTTTATCAGATGTTTTTTTTCTTCCATTCAACGGTGTCTGATTCTCAGACTACTTGGAAATCTGCAGTTTTCTTGGCAAGGTTTTTCAGAAATGGTTTGCCTTTGCCTCCTTCCAAGGGCTGAGGAAAAAAAATGATTGGCCCAAGTCAACCAGCTGGCTATGTGCTTAAGACATCTCCAGGTTTCTATCCTAATGCCATAACCACTACATCAAACTGGCTCTCAAGCTGGTTCCAACTAGTTGTAATATAAAGGTAAAGGTTCCCCTTGCACATATATGTTAGTCGTTCTCGACTCTAGTGGGTAGTACTCATCTCTCTTACAAAGCTGAAGAGCCAGCGCTATCCAAAGACATCTCTGTGGCCATGTGGCCGGCATGACTAAATACCGAAGGTGGAAACGCTATTACCTTCCCACCAAACGTGGTTCCTATTTTTCTACTTGCATTTTACATGCTTTCGAACTGCAAGATTGGCAGAAGCTGGGACAAGTAACGGGAGCTCACTTTGTATGCGGCGCTAGGGATTCGAGCCACCGAACTGCTGACCTTTCTGTTGTCTTAGCCACTGAGCCACCGCATCCTTTCCAACTACTTAGCAGTTGTCAATTGCTCTATTTCTTTTTTATCCACATAAACTCTTATCAATCTAAGGTCTATATTGCAGATAATATATTTTAGAAACAATACATGCAATTTTAAAAATTGATAGTACAATCCTAAATCCCACTGATACAAATGGATCTTTTTTTCCCAGAGACAAAATATTTCATGGCACCATGACATAAATATTGCGGAGTTTTAGATATTTGTTTCATGGTATTAATGTTTTTTACTGACGAAATAGGGCTCTACTGAGCCTGACGCATCATCGTTCAAACAGAGCCAAGAAGTCAAACATAAAGTTTCATCACAGACAAATGAGCATAGCAAATATTCGTCTTTTAACCAAGACTGCTGTATTTATGCAGAACACTTCACTTTCCGCCACCCTGTGATAGCCCTGAGTTTTGCAGCAAACGATAAAAACAATATAAATACAGAACGATGTCGCCTGAAATTAAAAATTATAATAATAATAATTATTATAATAACAACCGTCTTTTAAAAAGATGGTGGAGACAAACAAAACAAGGGACAGGCGAATCTGAGGACCACATCAGGCGGCATTATAAAAGAGGGATTCAATTGCCAAACGGGTGGACAACGAGTCTCTTTAGCGGGTGATCTTTTTTCAAGTTTTTTTTTTAAAAAAGCGCAGATGCCTGCGCAGGCGCGTATGCGTCGCAATTATGACGTAAGCGGAAATGGGCGAGGCCGTTTGGAATTTTGGCGCGAGCGCGGAGCGTTGGGTTCCCTTCTCGGAAGCTTGGCGCGCTCCTCAGAGGAGGAGAGGAAGAGGAGGAAGTGTGGGGCGTTGAGAGAAAAAAGCCGGGATTGCTGCGTCTGGGAACTCCCGGAGAATCCGAGCTCTTGAACTTCTTTCGTGACTCCGAGGGGATTGGGACGGAGGAAGAGTTGAGAGAGGTAGGAGAGTCCCCGAAGTTTTTTCCAAGGGAAGAGAGGTAGTTGGTGGAACCGACTAAGCTATTGAGGAAAGGGTGCAAACAACCCAGCCAGATACTCTTTGGAGAAGGTGTAGTCGGTCACTGTTGTTGTGAAGGGGAGTGGAGCAGGACGACCCTACTGCCTCAAATTTTAGGCTGCTTTGTTAGCATTTTAAAGACAATATTAGTACATTTGGTGTGTATGTATAGGTGTGAATATGTGTGTGTGACAATAATGGTTACTTTATCTTATTTAACTTGACTGTCTTGGCTAATCTTCAATGTGTAAGAAAGCATGTTTTTCTTTTCTTTTACCCAACGTAATTTCTTTTGGTATGGGAGAACTTGCCTTTTCAGCAACCGCAAATAGAAAGCATATTTTCAAAGTCCTTGAATACACTTGCAACTTTCAAAGAAAGATATTAATCTACTTGGTGAAAAATAATGTAACCCATACATTTGTCACTTGTGAAATGTTATCTAGAATCAATGTTTTCCATTGTTCAAACTTCCCATGCAATCAGTATATTTTACTGACTGATCATTTATTTATTGACTTATCGCTGACACCCCACACAAGTAAAGGTTTTTTCTCCCAAATTCAGGGAATTGGTCTTCAGCTCCATACACATTTGGTTTTGTCAGTTTTGAGGCAAAACCCAGCTTCAAATCTCCCCTTGGTCAAGAAAAACCCATAAGTGGCTTTAGGCCAATAATTGCCTCATTACAACCTTTCACTTGGGCTTGTTATGAGGTAAAAAATGGTGCAAATAGTAGTTATATGCCTTGAACTAGAGGAAAAAAAGGACAAAATAAATGGGACTGCAGCTTATCCACTCTACCTATATAAATAATGCCACTCTAATAAGGTATGTGTTCAGTTCCAATTGTATCAAGTATAGCCACAATCAGGTTGACTCCAGATGACAGGAACTGGAGGCTTACTCCGGCTTTAGGAATTCAACTTATAATATAGGTTATACTATCTATGTTTTCTCTTGTGTGTTAGATCTTTTCAATTTGGTGTCATTCGGACCACTGGATAACACCTTTCACTATTCCCAGTTAATTGACAAATAGCTAGGATGAAGTAATGTTTGCCAATACTTCAACAAAAGGAGGCCAGACTGTTGAAAGTTACTATTGGGATATTGTACCTAGCAGAATTTATTTCTTATGTTTTAGCGGATGGCAGCATTTGCTTGTCTTTGGGAAGGCTTGGAAGCTGATCATCCGCTATTGTATGGGAAGCTTCTAGATAGTACTTGAGTTGGCTAAATTAGAAAATTATTCTTGAAAGAGGCAATAGCCAACCAATTTTGAACTATTACTAAAAATACCGCCAGATTAATGTTCTGTAGTCATCAAGAGTTAAGATTAACTCAAGGGTAACTTTGCTTTTGTGTAATGCAAATTATAAGTGCAATTATCTTTCCAAAGATATTTATAATCTAGATTTAGAATAATAGGAATATTAGAGGAAGAGAAGGCAAATTAAGAATGGCTAGTGGAAAATAGACATTTCAGTTTTGCTTATTTACCTTTAATCACATTAGAGGTTGGGATTAAAGGAAATTAAGATTTCATGGAACATACCGGTAGCTTTGAGAAGGGACTTGCAGAAAAAGGTGACTCAATAAAGATTCACATAATACATTGCGCCATGGATTAGCCGATCATATTTTAATCAAGCCAATATTTTAGTTTTGATAGTGTTGTGCAAACACAATTTGAATTTGTTAAGTAAATTAAAATTAATCATTCGACAGTATGTTATGTGAATATAGCAAGAGGCATTGAGAAGAATTAATTCCACGTATATTAGCATTAATACTGATGGGTAGAACATGAGAAAGCAGAAAAGTTTCAAAAGCTTAGAACTAATGTATTAGGATTGGAGAAACAAATGTTTCTTTTGCATTTGACGTGTTATAGATGAAAGATGGACTCTTTCTCTGGGTGGGGTGTTAGATAAAATATTTGGTTTTTTTTCAAGGGGAATAAATAATTTATTGAATGAATTATTTCCTCATTCTGTCTTTATTTAACTGTTTCAAAAAATTACAGTACACAGTTCTTGTACATTGGAATTCAGTTTTATGTTCATTAGAATTCTGTAAAATAATTCAGACTTTAAAAAGTGACCCATGATCATAGAGCAAGTTGATGTTCTGGAAAAATCTATAGGCCACACCCCATAAGTGAATTAGTCATGTGGGCTAGAGTGGCAGTCTCCAACATTTCCGGCTCGGTGGACTGGCAGTGGCAGCAGTGAGGGAGAAGGGATGGTTTCACGCACGCACATCCTGCTTTCACAAATGCAGCTTCACATGCACACATTCACCCACCACTTCCACAACCCAGTTCCAAAAGGGCCAAAGACCAGGTGTTGGGGACCCCTGGGCTAGAGTACAAAGAAAGCCATAGAACTAACTTTAGTAAAGGTAGAATCCAATGATGATTGCATTTTGTTACCCAATAAACTTATACCCTCTAATATTGTAATGGTATGTGGGAAAGACCCTGGAAACTTGGGCAAAGAGATGTTGTCTATAGAATGATTGGATAAGAGAGGACATAAGTCATTGCTGGATAGTGGACAAAGCAAGAGGCTCTGAAGAGAGCCCTCCCTAGTTTCTTGGGCTGTAAAGACAGTGGGAAATTTATACTTTCAAACATGCAAGATTTTGTTAATACAATACCTTGCAATAAAGTAGAATTGGTTTACTGTATCTGGTCAAGTTTTCTCTCTACATGGAAAAGTGGACAAATATTTTGGAAGATTTCCATCACAGTGTCTTGTCCAAGGATCAGGAGATGAACTTTGCTGCATTAAATGTGCAATTTTGTTAGATTCTTCTCAGTGCTGAGACCCTCCTGTTCACACCTGATAAGAAATAGTCAGGAAAATTGGTTTGACAGATAATCACAGTACATGTTAGAATAGACCAAAATTTCTTTAATTCTTTTTAATTTATCTACAGTGTAGACAAATTCACTTCCATGAATCAGTTATTTGGACATGGATAAAATCTTCCATCTATCAATGGGACAAAGTATCAAAGAAAGGGTTGTCATTTTAGCAGCCCAAGAAGCTGTTTAGATAAGTGCAAGAATGACATAAAGAAAACTAAGGAGAAAGTTAAATATGACTAGGGAGTCGAGAGTGAAATCAAATTATACCCCCAGTTTAAAGATGTTTTACATAAGCTCTGGTTTTGGATATTTACTCCAAAATATTTCAGGTATTTGTATTGTCTTTTCCTCTCAGTATGAGGTTGAAGGAACAACAGTAGAACAGCATCAGAAGTGGCAGAGCAAATGAAGAATTGGTGGAAGAGGAGAAATTTGTTATAATGTTATAACGGTGATTGATCAGGGAGAGGCTAGCTAAAAGGCTAGTGATGAAGTAACTTGAAATGGTTTCTGAACAAATAGAAGTTAAGAGAGGGCTACCTAGAGTATGTACCATTCTTTAAGTTGTAATTTTTTCAGTTTAAAAACGAGGAGGAGGATATTATAGTGTGGAAAATCTATAGCCAGACCCATTGTGTTTATGTGAACTAATAACAGGCTGGAGTTTAAGCAGCAGGATTAGTAGGGAATATTTTTAAGGGATAATTTAATTCAGACCCTCTACTTCAGATTTGTAGTTCTGTCAGAAAAGAATTCCTATTAACTCAACTGCTTCTTCTAAATACTTCTTTTAATGCTTATAACATCCTTGTAAATTTGATTTTACTCCAGATGGAGTCCAGTGATCACTCTATTATCTAAAAATACTTGTTGGACCATTTTTATATTATTTTATAAAATATTTTGGTCAGATCTGCTAGAATATTTTGGTGAGATTTGTTCCATTATATGTAGAACCAGCTTCATAACCACATTTGGAGTCCTATTAGTCTGATGCTCTGAGCACTATAGAAATGTTTGTGTCTTTTAAACAAAACATTATACACAATTACGGTTGCCATATTGGATAAGAGAGCATATAGTGCACTCTGTAATATTTATTCTTAAGTAAAAGTAAAGCTAAAAAATTCCCTGTGGATTTTACTCTCCTAGACGTTGCTAACTATAGGGGGGGGGGTGCTTATCTGGTTTCCAGACTATTGAACCAACACTGTCTGAAGACATTCCCGCAGTCATGTGGCCAACGTGACATCACAGAGCATTGTTACCTTTCTATCGAAGTGGTACCTATTTATTTCTCATTTGCATGCTTTCAAACTGCTAGTTGTCAAGAGCTGAGGCAAGGAAGAGATCACCCAGTCTCCTGGCATCCGGGTCTCAAACCTGGACTGTTGGTTTTCCAATCAACAAGTCCAGTGTCTTAACCACTGAGTCACCATGCTGCCCATTACCATTAAGTAATCCCCACTATTTTCAGTAGAACTTATCACCGAAAAGCATATATGATTACTTCTTTTTTTAAGTACTTTACAATGGATTATGTAAACAAGAAACTAGTAGAATAAATCAATAATTTGAAACTTTTATATCTCCAACATGTTCCATTTATTGCTTGTTCAATTTATACTTCTGCTGACAGATGTGCTTTGAGTGCCTCTAGAAACTAACAAGTCATATTTGCCAGTTTCATTTGAATGTTACCTGTCTTATCAGGAATCATTAAGAAACTTCATGACTGTTACTGATGGATCCTGGACCCCTGCAGCAGATAGATGAAATCCAGTTTACCTGAAATACTATTCAAATGGCCAGGATTTGGAGATAGCAGACCACAGAGCATTGATTTTCTCAGAGGGAAATCTAATGCTATTTGAAAAGCATGATTGTTACTAAAGCTTTTAAAGGACAAAATAAAGAGAATCTTGCTGCAAAAAACCTGAAAACATTGAAATTATTACTATCAAAGGTTGTTTCCAGAATTGTAAGCTAGAAATAAAGAAGCATTTGTTTGGGCCATAATAGCAGTAAAATCTCTCAGCCTATAATGTTTCTAAATATACTACTTATTTTATTCCGTGCATCTAACTAAGGAAGAAATAAACAAAGCAGACCGAAGCATAGTTAATAGGCTTTATAGGTTTGGCTATTTATATTAACTCTAAGAATTTCATAGTTTTGTTAAATATATTTACTTACATTCATACAAATTAAGATGAACAATGTAAGGATGCTTATTACATTTTATTCTTTGTTTATTTTGTTTTCTTTTTACTTATGGTCACTGACTGTAACAGTGTATCTGTCTAATATGCTATTATGTTGTGTGAAAAAATGGTTTAAACTCAATATACATTATGATCTATATTATTCCAGTTAGATTAAATATGTGGAATAATTTGTGACCATGCTGACTATTCAGTTTGTATAATTGATGAACCTGAGGAAAAGCCTAGCACCAAAACCTGATGCTTTATGGGTTAGGCTATAAAGGAAGATATTGCACAATCTTACTGATTGCACTTCCTACTTTCAGACATGCCGGTAGCTCTTGACTGTTCAGGTGCTGAGTCTCAATTGAGCCATATTCCTCTGCCCGTGCCTGCCTTCTTCAAAGAAGCAGAATGCAGTTTTTCCATCAAAAAGACCCGCCAACCACTCAGCTATACCCTTCCTCCACGACCACGTCACAAGAGTACATTAACTGTGAGCCGAATTTTCTCTGACCGCCGTCTGCAGCCTTGGACCAAGCTCCAGCCACGTAGTGTTTCCTTTCATGACTTGCACAAGCAGAAATCGCCTCTACATAGTCATCTATATGATGCCTCAAAAAGAGAGTTGTTTTTCAAGCAATGTTTTCAGAAACTCAGCTGTTTGGGACGAGGATCTTTTGGGGAAGTATATAAGGTAAGGGGGTCATCAACTAATGATTAGTGGCTGATAAGATTATAGAAATTAATGGAGACTATATTAATGGAGTATAGTTGGGACAGCTAAATGGAAATTCCACATTCTGCAGGTCTATGTGGTGACTGGAAGAAAAGTATTGGGATCATATTCTCAATTTCAAAGAGGTTTGAAACATATTGAACTTTTGTTTGGGCAGAGATATTCTTCTGTCTTTAAGTGTAACTTGTGTAATTGCTTGAAAGTACCTCTTCTAGAAATGTTTGCGTTTCAGATGACAGTCTTTTAAATATTTGTGATTTAATTTTGGCTGCCTTAGTACTTACAACAAATAAAACATTTATTTGCAATCTAATTACATGATATAAACACTACTCCCTGTCAGAGAAACTTAATATTTTTGGCACAAAATGGTACCATTCCTCATTTGAATGTTGAGATTATCAGGTGGGATTCTTAATTTAAAACATTTCTGTGGACTGTCCAAGTTCATCACTCTTCTCTCTTTATAGGTACGGTCTCGTGAAGATGGTCAGTTGTATGCAGTGAAGCGTTCTGTGGAACCTTTCCGGGGTGAGGGTGATAGGCAGCGCAAATTGGCTGAGGTGCGCAAGCACGAGCATGTGGGGCACCATCCCAACTGTGTGAGCTTTGTACAGGCTTGGGAGGAGCGTGGTCAACTCTACATCCAGACAGAGTTATGCCCGGGCACACTGTTGCAGTACTGTGAGGAATATGGTCCTCTGTCCGAATGGCAAGTTCAGACCTTTCTCTGGGATATGCTTCAAGGACTGCGTCATTTACATAGTCGTAACCTTCTACACATGGATATCAAGCCAGCTAACATCTTTCTATCATCTACCAATGTCTGTAAGTTGGGTGACTTTGGGCTAATGCTGAAGTTGGACTCTGGGGATCTGAAAGATGCTCAAGAAGGGGATCCACGCTACATGGCACCGGAACTGCTCCGTGGAGAATATACCAAAGCTGCTGATGTTTTCAGGTGTGGGATGTGATGAGAAGATGAGAGCTAGATTTTCTGGTGCTAGGAATTGTGATTCTTGCATAGTGTTTGCTCATTTTCCTCAAATGTTGCTAACCATGGGTATTAAAAATCAGTGATATAGTTTAATAGTGCTGCTTGTTTCAGTTGCTTGATATATGTCTTTCTTTCTTCCAAGTCTTGGCATAACTATTCTAGAAATTGCCTGTAATATGGAGCTCCCCAATGGAGGTAAAGGCTGGCAGCAACTTCGACAGGGTTATTTGCCCCCTGAATTCACTGCAGGTGAGCAGCAGCAAAGGAGACATCTCTCTGTATAATATCTACATTCAAGAATTCTGCTGGCAATCTCTTAAGCAGGCAAACTGAAAAGCAGAATGATCAAGTGAAGATGAAATGAAAAATGCAGTATGCCACACAATTAAAGATAGGTGACCGAATCTTCCTTTCCATTTCAGGTCTCTCAGTTGAGCTGCAAAAACTCCTAGTTGCCATGTTGGAACCCAATCATCTTCTCCGGCCCTCAGTAGAGATGTTGCTTAATTCTAGTCTTATGCAAAAAACTGAGAGGTGGCGAAAACTTGTGTTGTTAGCACATTCTGGGATCCAGCAGGGTGTCTCCGTGTACAAGGTAAGCATTAATTTAGGCAGACATTGTTATGGTCCAAATTTTAAAGCAACATTTAACTACACCTCTTCGGTGACTTCATTTTTATGTACATTTGCTTCAAAATTGGTTAAATATTTTAAAAATAAATACTCCATACACTCTGCCAGAACTCTCTCTTCCTTATAACTATAGTCATGACTTCCATCCTTGTTATTAACTTATTACTTTTACCTGTGATTGAATGAAACTGAACTGGTTC
This sequence comes from Thamnophis sirtalis, assembly GCF_051295495.1. Taxonomy (NCBI): domain Eukaryota; kingdom Metazoa; phylum Chordata; class Lepidosauria; order Squamata; family Natricidae; genus Thamnophis; species Thamnophis sirtalis. Next base: position 114,515,956 of record NW_028261384.1, read on the forward strand.
TACTTCTCCTTGAATTCTTGAATTTCTTTGGTACCTATTAGTACAAAATTCACTGATTTATTCCAAATGTTTATTATCATTTAATGCTAGAACCTTTTCTAGATTGTTTTACTGTCAAATTTAGGAGATGCTGTATTTCATGGTTGTTTTCTGCTTGGTGTGTCTGCTGATCTCTTTCTCAGAGTTTAATATTTTCCTTTTGCTCATTACAGACTCTCCTCAGGTTCATGCAATGGCTTTGGGGAGCTCTGTACCGTCCAGCTCAGTGGTTGCTCTTTTGGCGTAAGACTGTTCCAGTCACACCACCACATTCACCCTTTCTTCTTCCCCTGGAAAACAGCAATCTCACTAGTGACTGGGGTGAAGAAGATGATGATGATAAGGAGAGCTTTGGTGATGATGTATTTGACCTTTCAGAGATAAGTAAAGGACATAACCACACTTGCCCTGTGGAGCTGCAGTCCTTGGATAAGTAAGTTAGAGAGAAGCATATTCCCTTTTCTACCTATCTTAAAATGTAGCAGAAGTAGAAAGTGAACATGAACAAGTGGCCTGCATCAAAATATATTAAAATAGTGGTAGATGAATCTTAGTGTTTTTTAAGGTCAGTGAAGTGCTTGCCTAATTTGAAAAACAGATAAGGTCAAATCTCAAAAATCCATTGAAAAATATCTTTTTTGATACTGGAATTGATGAATTACTAACATGAAATAAAGTCCATTCACTCATCCTTTTTTAGAACTTCTTAATTCCCTAACACTTCAAATGCATGCAGTAACTTATCTGGTTTTAGCCATCTCTGAAACCCAAAACAAAGGAAAATTATTTATCTTGTTAAAAGGACTTGAAGAAGCATATTGTAAAGAGCCCTACCCAATTTACTGCTTAGAGCATAACTGACAAGTAAGAGCTTCCAATGGATAGCACCAAGTCTTTGAGAGAGAAACTACCTCACTATTCCAAGCAGTAGTATCCTCCAATGCTTTTTTATAGTTGTCATAATGATTCTCCAGAAAAATTCAATCCAAGCCTGAAGGCAACTTATGACATTACTAAACTTATTCAATTCTGATTTTCATATGAGAATGTATTGCTCTTCTGATATTTTCTCTAATTATTATGAAATGTTTTTAGCTTATGAAATGCTATCATCAATTATTGTCTAAGTATTTAAAAAAATTGAAAATACTCATTTAGCTTTTCAACAAAATTTCATCTTTTTAAATTGATAAGGATAGCCAATTGCCATATCAAAAAATAATTATCCCCTGATAATTCAAATTATTTCTGGCTAAGAATTCAACTTTTGGGGAAAATGATTTGCATTTTTCTTAAAGGACAGAATAGGTCTGTTTTACCTAGAGCTTATATGATGAATGAAAGGGAGAAGAGGAACAAGTAACTAACACAGCCTACTTGTTCAAACATGATGTGCATCATTTATTATATGTGTTGGTCTGAATTCCCCACCCATTCTCCAATATATCTGTCAGAGTTCTGCTAAGCCTAAAAACCTCCTTTTTATTTTTCTTCCAGACAGCCTGGTTCCCCGCTGCTTACCATATGCCCATGTGCAGGAAGCACCTCCACACCACGGCATCCCTCACCCCAACAGACTCGTTGCAGGAAAAGCAGGTGAGATATTATTGAAGCAATGACTATGAAGAAATATTTGTTTTCATATATGTATAACCAGATATAATCTGGCTTGTTTTGATCTACAGGATTGTGCAAGTGTAATATTCAGTAAAGTCCTATTACTTAAACCTAGGCTTACTGTGTCTAAAACTAGTCAGTAACTAACTAAACTTCTGGAGACTTTTGCAGAGTCACCTACAAACTAAAGATACAAAATAATATTCAGAATGTTTGATGGCTTAGCCAGGCAGCAACTGTAGCACGGGCCTAATACTTTAGTTTGCATGTTTTCAGTTGTTCAGGAAACGATAAAAGTGTGGTATTTTGAAGCTTAAGATTTTCCCAAGACTCTTAAGACTGTGGAGAGGCCAAATATTTTAGTTTCTTTCTTGCTAAATTGTGAAGTTTCCATAATTTCCTTTTTTTAATCATTCATAGGTCTTTTACACTCCAGGGAAGTCCCAACCTTAGTCGCATTAGTCTGAAGTCCCCATGCAGCAGCCCCACTTCATCAAACATGTTACCTGCGAATACATTGCAGCACACACCAACATATGATGAAACAGAAGTTAAATGGGAATCAGTTTTACTTCAATGCTCAGATGAGTGCTCCACTTTTGAGCCAAAAAATTTGCTAAGCTTATTTGAGGATTATACAACACCAAAACAAAAATGTCAGAGCTGACGGGGGAACTATTTTCTGACTGCTTAGGCCCTTTTGGGGGGAACATTTTTTTTTTTAGCGTGCTAGAGGTCAGTATGCTCAGAGGTGCCAAAGTTTGACCAACTTCAGACTAGTGAAGGAAAGGCAAGTTATTAAGGATGCTTTGCTGTGTATATTTTATCTACGTCAGTATATATAAGGCTGTTTTTTATATATTACTTCTTGCCTTTATGATTTAAGAATATTTTTCTGATAGTCAGTAGAAAGCAGATCATAATCTGTCACCATTTTAGGTAAAAGGCATCCTACTTTCATAAAAATATGAGGATTTCTATATGATTTTTTTTAAAGCTTTTGTCTTTTTCTTTTTGTATCTCAAATATTTTTTGTCATTTGGAATTGGACTTTGAGTTTTGGGGCTCAATGATCTTTTATTCTGGGGATTTACAAATGTAGCTATAATTCATGATATTAAAAGCATTCATAATTTCCACTAATTGGTTTGTTTCTTTTTTTAAAAAGCATGATTATAAAATAAAACTCCATTAAGAAAAAAAAAGGCTTAAAGGAGATGTTATTTAAAGCCAAGTCTAATATATGATGAGGGAAGCTATTTGAGTTTCATGTTTAATGGAAAGAAACCTTAAAATACAGACCTTTAGATAAATGATTGTAAATTGTGCACATTATTATTGGCTACTCATATTTTTGTGTCTCTCTTGGTTTCAGGATTTTCCAATCAGATTACATGAGATACCCTATTCATATTAGGTAGAGATAAAAGTGACTGGTGATTGATAAAAATGTGCTTTTCTGGAAGCGTATTCATTCTACTTTAATAAGCTTCAATTAGGAGATAATTAGGATGCATGTATTTTGGTTCTGGAATATCCAATTGGAAGCCTGATGAATGTATGTGCATCATTCAGTTAGCAAAAAAAAATCTGTACAGTATCAGCATGAAATTTGCCACATTACCAATTCCTGTCCTACTTCTGTGGCATCTGTTCTGCCTCATAGAATGGGACTGCTTTGATTTTATGTATGCAATATCTCACAACCAAAGCAGCTGATTTTTCTGGCTATAATTTTTCTTCTGCATATTTGCTAGTAGGAAAAATAGCAGCCAACCAAGGCACTACAGGAAGAATTGGGGAGTGAGGAAAGACAATCTGGTTTCAGATAGTGGTTCTCATCTATAGGCTGACTCTATGTTGTATTATGTTGTAATCCAAACTGAAGTTAAAAAGTCACTGCAGATTCTTTCATTCCTTTCCCTTAAATAGACAATACATATGGACTTCCTATGCTATTTAACCAGCAAAGGGGCAAAAAATACATTGATGCCATCATTCTTTATTATATAATTTCAGCCTGGCACTAACTTGGTAAAAATGATAAGGTTAAAGCATTGCTAGCTGAGCAGAGTAGTCTAGTCCTGCTATATAATTTTGACAAATCGCCAGCACAATGCTGCCGTATCCTGTTTTTTTACGGAGATAACAGAATGAAAGCAGGCAAAGGTGACGAGAAAAGAAGGAACAGGATATGCCCAAATAGCATGAAATAAGCATCTTGTGGTTTCATCAGTACTGACAACCTTATTTTAATCTCTAAAACAATAGGTGACAAAGTATAATAGGTGTTATACTTTGTTGCTCTTATTGGGAAATCTCTACTTTTTTTTTTACATAGAGAAAATGAACGTGCCCATTTATCAGAATATTTAACGTGTAGTTTTCCAGAATCAATCTTAAATTTCAGTAGCAAGAGTTCCATGATACAAGATTTAAGGCAAAAATACCTTAAATACCAGTTGTAACTCAACCAATATATATTGTTCAGGAGCTGATTTTGTTTAACTGGGTTAATGTTAGTCTATTTACCTGATGAAGAGATCTTAGAAATTCCAGAATTAGCATCTCATTTTCTAAAATTTAAGTTGCTCTTATAAAGTTCCTTCTCAATTTTTTCCTTTTAGCCAATATAACTGCTTCAAAGGGTTAGGGTTCATAATAGAATCTTCAACCATACTTATGATTTCCAGAAGAAGCATGGTCCTTTACTTGTAAAAGATTCCAATTAGTTCCCGCCAGCATGTTAGTTTTCGCTGAACCACAATTCAAGTTCATAAATCTTACCCTTAGCAGCAATTCATTCAAATGTAGAGAGACAATAAAAGCTGTTAAAGTGAAAGTATTTTAAGACACCCCCCTGCTTCAGAATGAAATTTGATGGATACCTTAATAGACATATAAAGGAGCCATCCGGCATTAGGGATAACATAGCCACCATAAGCTGAAAAAATTCAAGAGATTTGAAGTAGTTCATTTCAGCCCCATTTTAAACATTTTTTTTTAAATCAAAAGCCCAAATCTGCCACTGGCCCAACTTTTTTTTCAGCCTTTTTTTAAAAGTTCTGGATCTTAAGTATTTAAAATTCCCTTCTCCCCCTCCCTCACATATGAAGTGCATTTTTTGAATGTGGTGCCTTGCTCTTTTATTTTAAAGATATGTGACGCTTCAACTTCAGAAGCTGTGAACATCAGCAATGTCCATCTACCCTGAGATAACAAGAGACAAGACTTGATTAGCAGCAGATTAAATCCTCTTTCAAAATGTAGCTGTATGACACAAAATTCACATTCTAACATGGAAGGTTTAGGTCAATGTTTCCCTTTTCATAACACAGATCTACTTGCAACCTAGAAATTATTTAACCTTTACTCTCTTCCTTCAAGAATTTGTTTGACTCACTTTTCAGCTTAAGTTACATCACGTTCATGTTTTATCTTAGTTATCTTTTCAAAAGAGGATACAACCAAACTAACATATTGTATATATTAATAATAGGTGGGGTTTTTTCTGATTCTTTTAAAAATCCAAATTGGTCTCCACATCTATTTTTCAGTCTGGCTGGTTTTAACAAGGTGGATTTACAGATGCTGCAGGAGGACAATTTTGATCTTTAAATGAATCAGAAATTTATTTTAGTTGATATGTTAGTCACAATATCATCCTTTTCCCTTTCCAAATTTCTTTCTTTGGAGAAAGGAGTTTCCATTGCCACTTATATTCTTAGAAAGATATAAGAAGATTTTTTTCTTATTTGACCATAAATTAAACTAAAATCCAAGTAGGTTGGTTTACTATATACTGAAAATTAGTTTTCAGTAAAGGTCACATAAAATACTTTAACCATTTTTTAAAATATTCTGTGCCTCGCTTACTAAAATAATATGAAGTAACTTGTGCTGCATAGAAAATAGAGAAATTCCCCATTTCAAGGAGAACCTCTACACATAGCTTTTTAAAAGCCAAATTACCTTGATCTACATAAATGCAAAACAAAAAGGGCTACCAAATATTGAATGGTTTGCTTGATTTAGGTGTATTTTGAAGCTAAACCAAAAAACCTGATCTCAAGATCTGCCATAAAACACTAAAACAAATTCCACTTGAAAATCCATTTTACATTGAAAGTAGCATTACGCACAATTATTTGAGTGTTCAGATGTGGAAGATCATCAGGACCTGTAAGATCACATACTTTACCCCTATTTAGACAATAGTCTTACATGCATCAGGGTCTAATATAGTTCAGCAAGCTAAGGACTACGAGCCAAATTTAGGTATGTAAAAGAAATGCTAGCTCTCCCAGTTCCTAATTTTAAGCCAAGGGAAAACTTCAAAAGGATTGTAAAATATTTGCTAGAATGCTGTTTTGATCCTCAACCTGCCACTTCTGATTAGGTTCTCAAAAAGCACCCCCTCACCAAAAATTCTGACCATGGACCAATAGTTAAAAACTTACTTCTTCAGAGGAAGAATCAATCTCAGGATTCTATTTGTATCAAAAACCAATCAAATTAAAAAGCAAAATCTTCAAAATGGACCAATTCAGGAAGCCTCTGAAAGAAGGGAACCAAAATCTAGAAGCTGTAGTTAATGGACCAGTCAAGACAGTAACAGGGGAAAAGATAGCAGTGTTTGCCTATTATTGATTACTGCAATTGCAGCAGCCATATCAACGGAGTAGAAAGAGTACTTCCAAATTCATACAAAACTATAAAGCTTTGAAAAGCATTGCTCTGGTCAGGGTAAAATTGGAATGTGGTAGCAGAAAAAAGAATTCCAATCTGACCATAAACATTGTACACTCTGCCAAGAAAGAGATAGGAAACTGAGGTATGCTGCAAAAGAGTCGTGGCCCTAAAGTTGATGACATTAGCCAGGAATTGAAATCGGGACTCTTCAACTTCAATCCAAATCCAGTTTCAAGGCTCCTGATTATCCTGGCAGGAAAAGAAAAACTAAACTATGCAGCAGAGTTCAATATTCTGGTGTCTGACAAGCCCTTTTAAAAATCAGAAAGTATTGCACGGTGTCTGAAAGACACCTGGATAAAAAGTATCTAAGTAACTGCCTCTAAAAAGCAGAGAAGTTGCACTCAACTCCAACATCTTCTACCAAGAACATCTCTCTCTTCCCAGTGCCCATTTCATTTTCAATGCAAATTCAAAAAAGAGAAGCAACTAATCGGGTTCTTCCTACTATCATCAAAGCTACCTCAAGAACAGCTCTAACGTCATAAAGTCCTACAGCAAACAAAAGTAAGAGTTGGGGATGGGAATCTTCACTAGTACAGTGAATTATTTCTCTGATTCTACCTTATTAGTGATCAAGATTGTTTTTAACCAAATTATGTTTGCCTGTTGCAATTTGGAAGAATAGTTGAACTGCACAAACTGATCTAAGAACTTCAAGTGGTGGAAATTCATTACTTTAGACTCAGAAGTATACAAATCCTAGACAAGTTGATCCATGAATAATCAACCAATAGGAAACTACTATATTAACCCCACAGGGAAAAAATGCAGCCTCTTAAATAAATCATATCCAGAAGATGTCCTTTCTTATGTACATCAGCCCTTGTAGAAGATCTTGAACAATGAGAACAGTGGTTCACACCTTATATGACACCCACTTCTCAGTCAGCAGATTTTCTGTGGAAGGGGTGAATTCAAACATGATGTGGTCCTTCCTTTGGACAGGCTGAGTTGGCAATCCAATGAAGATCAGCCACTACTCCCCAATGAAGATAGAGTATACTGACCACCACCAGCACGTGCATAATCTGATGGCTGTTGAACCAATAGTCAAAACAGCCTGGCTTCCAGCGCTCAGGCACTCGCGAGATGTTGATGACGCCCCCAAGAAAGGCCAGACCGTCCATAATGAGGTATGAACGCAGAGAAGTGGGATGGCCAGTGCCTAATCCCACCCACCGCAAATAGAAGAAGAAGAAGCGGAACAGAGCCTGCCAGGCAAAGGCTCGTAAGCGCCGGACACTGGAACGAGCAGTCACTGCACAAAAGATACCATAGCTTGACAAGCCTGTGTAGGCGAGCAGGGCAATAGAACGAAGAAGTGGGCAGCAGGCCAGCGTGCAGTAGATGATTGGTAGAGCACCTGTGTGGAAAGAGACAGTCAGTCCACCAAGAAATTAAGGATAAAAACAATGGCAATCAGGTTACATGGCCAGTCACTACAGGTAGTCTCCAACCATAATGGAGCCTGAATTTTGTATGTCATAGTGGCCTAAAATCAATAAATTGACCAGATTCAATTTTACAATCTCTTTATAGCAATTATAAAGCAAATCAATGTAGAAGTTAGACGAATCACTTGGTTGAACCACATGGTCATTAAGCAAATCCAGCATATCCAGTGAGCATTGCTTGCTGTTTCCTGCTGGAAAATGGCAAAGAAGTTGCAAATTGTGATCATATGACAGCTGGATTTTCGCAACCAGTCACAAATGCTTGATTGTCAAATGCCTGAAATGCGATCATACGATCTCAAGAATGCGTGCAGGAGGCATAAATTTGATCATGGGTCATAACTTTTTTTTAAAGTCTATTGTAAACAGTTGTTAAGCAAGGACTTCATGTAGCACTCTCAAAATATTTCAGCTGTCCTCCAGATTCTCCCAGAACAAAGAGTCTTGTATTTACAACAATACCCCAAATAATCTTTACAATGCAAGGATCATTCATGGAAAATATGTTTTTCATTGTTTTAAATTCAGTTGTTTTAAGTCAGCATGAGTATTTCCTTTCCAAGCATAACAGGAACTGCTCAGTTCTACATGCCTCTTACCTCTTCTTCATTCTTTAGCTTTTACGCAAGATGACTTTGCCATCACATAAAGATTGGCTCTTCAGTACCCAAAGCCAACACAATTTGGCTCATATGTCCTCTATGCAATTTGCCCCTCTATACCACTTTCAGTCCTCCTGTGTTCTCAGCACACGCTGCAACTTTGTCCCCTTTTACTGCTCCAATCCAATAAGTCATCCATGGATCACAAGGGAGCGCTTTAACTCACCCAAAGTGTTGACCATGCATACCCCACACATATCCAGGGTGAGCAAGGTATGGTAAACAGCAGGGCCTCCCTCATGATTCATGAAGAGATGGTAAAGCACGCTGCCCAGCTGTGGAAAAATGCAAGCCAAATAGTGCACGACTCCCAGCCATGATTCTGAAAGTCGAGCCCATGGAATGGTCAGCGGCAGCACGAAGAGAAATCCCAGCAGAGGGATACCTGAAAGAAGAGGGGGGGGGGGGAGGAAAAAAAATCTGAATTTTGATCATGTGACCACAGGAATTTTGTAAGGGTGGTAAATGAAAAACATGTCACCTTTTTTGAGTGTCACTGTGACTTTGGTCATTAAATAAATGGCTGTAAGTTGAGGATTTACTCTGTGCATTAGCTATCCAGCTACCCAGGTTGTAGCATATAGCAGGGAAAGATCTCTGGAAGTGCTATCAGAATGGCATATGCCAGTGATTGCTAACCTTTTTCTAAAGGTGTGCCAAAACTGTATGTGCGTGTGCTATCGCATGTGCCCACCTACCTGCGCATGCACGAGCAACCCACCCCATGTGAGGATTTTCACCCTCCCCAGGCTCTGGAGGCTTTCCTGAAGCCTGGGAAAAACCACCTCCCCCAGCCTCCAGGGGACTAGGTGAGGCTGTTTTCACCCTCCCTAGGCTTCAGGAAAGCCTCCAGAGTCTGGGGAGGGCAAAAAACAGGCCAACCAGAAGTTCGTTCCCAAATTTCCAGTTGGGCCGTTGGGCCTGTTTTTCGCCCTGTCTAGCCTCTGTCGGCTTTCCTGAAGCCTGGGGAGGGAGAAAACAGCCTCCACCGGCACTCCGGTACTGAGTGTCAGGCATGCCTCCTTCAATATCCAAGAAAGAAAAACCTCAACTCCATGTTAATAGAGATAAAGTACTTTTACTAGATATGAAGTGAAAGCAGCTAAAACGAAAGCAAGATCTGAGCTAGAAAGGCAGGAACATATACATATCAAATGTTTATCCAGCACCTTCCCCCCAATTCCCCAAACCAGTGTCCAATTTGCAACTCCCTAAGGTGTCATGTGGGGTGCATCTTCAAACAGCCTCATCAAGTTGGTATGTGAAACGGTTGGCCTTGACCAAGTCCAAACATCAGCCACCAGCATGCGCAGAAGATGGTGAAAACAAGACTCCTCAGTACAATATTATTCCCTTCCCCAATACCATGCGGCTGATAGTAAGCAAGCGTAGCAAAGCAGCCGTAAGCAAGTAACCAAAACAGAGGCTGACATTCGTCCCTCCTTCAAAAAGAGATATAATCCCTGCAGGAAAAGAGAGGAAAAACAATACAAAATAGCAATATAGCATATACATCTATTATAAAATCAAGGCTTATCAGGATAACTGGTGTACAACTTCCGCATAAGTCTTGGAGCTCTAACATGAGATTTGTCATCCCATTCAGGGAAGGGGGAAAATGTTTCCAGGAGACCAAATACTGAATGTGACCCCTATGTTTTCTGGAGTCCAAGATTTCTTTAACTTCAAAATGTTGCTCTCCCTCAAGAAGAAGAGGGACCGGAGGTAAAGGTTGAGGTGGACGAAAGGAAGAAGTAAGCTCTGGCTTCAACAGGTTCACATGAAACACAGGATAAATTCTGCTAAGGTTTTTCGGCAGGTCCAACTTCACCGATACTGGATTTATGATTTTTACAATGAGGAATGGATCTACGTACTTCGGCCCAAGTTCTTCAACTTTTGGGTGGTTTGCAGAAACTAGGTGGACAAAAACACTCTATCCCCAACTTGGTACTCTTTCAGCTTAACCCCTCTCTTATCCGCTTGTCATTTGTGAGCCTAGTGAGCCGCATCTAACGCTTTGCAGGTCATGGGCCAAAACTGCCAAAGTTGATCACTCCATTCAGACAAGGACAAAATTTGTCGTTTCTCCTGAGGCAATTCAGGAATTGGCACAAAGTCCTGACCAAACAAAACTTTAAAAGGGGTCATGCCGGTACTGCTGTGTACTGAATTATTGTACGCCACCTCTCCGTGTGGTAACAGTTCAGCCCAATTATCCTGTTGATAATTGATGAAACATTGGAGGTACTGCTCCAAAACCGAGTTAGTGTGTTCACAAGCCCCATTAGTCTGAGGATGGTGGGTGGAGCTTAGCCCATGGGCGAAGCCAATCAATTTCAGGAACTCTTTCCAAAAGAGGGAGGTGAATTGGACCCCCCTTTCCGAAATAATGCATTCAGGCACTCCATGCAACCTATATACATGTGAAATAAACAATTTAGCCAGCGACTTCGCTGATGGGATCTTGGAACATGGCACAAAATGAACCTGTTTGGGAAACAGATCAGTGATAACCCAAATAATGGTATTCCCCAGACTTTCTGGTAACTCGACAATAAAGTCCATTGATATCTCTTTTCCATAGGGCCCCAGGACGGGAAACACTTTGGAGGAGACCCTGGGGCTTCCCTGGTGGTCTTTTTGCAGCCACACAGATGGGACAACTGGCTATGTAGGACTCAATGTCTTTTTTCAATGAAGGCCACCAAAATTGCCTCTTAATCAGATGCAAAGTCTTTACAAATCCAAAATGGCCCTAAACATACAGTTTAACTCCTACCTACGCCAGTCCATCTTTCATGGTGCATTCATCAGAACTAGTTCACTAGTTCATCAGATTCAAGGCCGTCTTTGAGTTTGTTCATTAGGTCTGTAGTTACATACAAGTCTACTGGGCCTTGGCTCCTAGTAATCATTGGGGCAGCAATATTTCTAGCTGGTATGATCAGATGAACCATGCTCAGTTTAGAGCTGTTGTATTGGGGAAGCCTGAACAAGGCATCAGCCATAAAGTTCTCCCTCATCCCACCCCCCCACCCCACCCCCGGGATGTATTTCAGGGTAAAATAGAACCGGTTGAAGTGTTGTGCCCAATGCACTTGTTTCGGTGACAGTTTTCGCGGGGTCTTCAATGCTTCTAAATTTTTATGATCAGTCCATACTTCAAAAGGGTGTTTCGCCTCCTCCAGAAATTTTGCCATGTCATCAAAGCCCATCTAACAGCAAAAGCTTCCTTCTCCCATATGGCCCATCTCCTTTCTGTCTCTGTAAGCTTACGTAAGGTGTAAGCACACAGTTGCAATTTACCGTCAGTGTTTGAAGTAATACTGCCCCCACCGCCACGTCACTGCATCAGCTGTACCACGAATGGTGCATCCATATCAGGGTGTTTCAAAACTGGCTCTGCTGCAAAGAGTCGCTTTAATTTTTCGAAAGCGGCTTGACACTCTATAGTCCAGTTCAAAGGCTTCCCCGGCCTAGGTTTTGCTTCTCCTTTAGATTTTAGAAGATTTGTAATGGGCAGAGCGATGTTAGCGAACAAGAGAATAAACTGACGATAGAAATTTGCAAATCTCAGAAAACTTTGCAATTGCTTGCAGGTGCGAGGATGCACCTAATCAGTAGAGGGCTGGACTTTTGTTGGATCCATCTTGATGCCTTTGTGGTAGATATGGTATTCCAGGTAATCTATCTTCTCCGGATGAAATTCACATTTAGACAATTTCGTATAAAGTTCAGCAACTCGGAGTTTCTTGAGGACTGAGCGGAACAAAGTCACGTGTTCCTCACGTGTTTCTGAGTAGCTAAGGATGTCATCGAGATAGATTAACATGCACTTGTACAGGTGCTCATGCAAAACTTCATTTATTAATTGCATGAAAACTGCTGGCACCCCCTGCAGATCAAATGGGAGTACCCTAATCTGGAAGCATCCCAAAGGGCAGTTGAAAAGCAGTTTTCCACTCATCCCTTTCTTTGATTCTGACTCTGTAGTAGGCCTCCCTTGGGTCCAACTTGGTAAAATTCTTCCCCTTCCCCAAGTGGGCTATCATATCCTTCATGAGTGGTAGTGGGTATACATTTTCCACACAAATTCCATTAAGGTTTTTGTACTTCACACATAAATGAAAGGAGTCATCTTTCTTTTATCTGAACAATACAGGTGCGGCCACTCGTGGCCTAGCTGGTTGTATGAAACCCCTTTTTAAGTTTTTGTCAATAAACTTGTAATTCCTCCATTTCACGTGGGGTCATCGAGTATATCTGGAGCTTAGGGAATTTCTCCCCTGGGATGATTTCAATGCTGCTAAGAGTAGCATGGGGGGGGGGGTAGTTTGTTGGAGGCCTTTTCACTCAAAACCTCTTTGAGATTCCAATATTCTTTGGGGATTTTCTCTTCTCCTTTAATCTTTTCCTGCACTGCAGCAACTAGGTTCATTTCGGCATTGGCTATGTGGGACGTCCTCCCCTTCCCCTCAGGGGGTTTTGCGGAATGAATGCGCAACCACCCTTTCCCCAAATTCACGTGAGGGTTCCATTTCCGTAGCCACAGTAATCCCAGTATGAGGGGCCCATCCATCCCAGGTGCCATGATGAAACTCACAGTTTCTTGGTGATCCCCCATCCATATTTCTATTGGTTTAGTTACAAAATGGGTAGGGGCACCCCCAGCGATTGACCCATCCAACTGGCAAAAGGGAATGGGCCCTTTCAAAGTCCTCAGCCTTAAACCCATTTTCTCCACCACCCTCCGGGCTGATTACACATTGGATGCATCCAGAGTCTAAAAGCGCCAGCATCTTCCCCTGGGCTCCAGTTGATGGTACTTTTAATTCTACTGGGATGGTCATGGGGCCCGGCCGGAGACTCACCGAGTAGTCATCTGAATCATTTTCATTATCTCCTGTGGAAGAGGAGGGTTCCTTCTCTTCCTGGCCTGGAGGAAGGACATCAGCACCTTCCATGCCTTCCAGGAAAATTTCACGTCTCTCTAGCTGCCAACCAGGTTCCTCCCTACCAGCCGGGGTCAGCATATGCACAAACAGCTCAAGAAACTCCTGTGTGTACTTAACCTCAGACCACCCCCCCCCATGGGTTAAGGGTTTCATCCTACTTTTTGCCTTTTGATTTGGAGGGGTCATCAAAACGTTTCCTCAGGGCAGTCATAAACTCCTTGTAATCCCTCAGCAGGGGGGAATCATCATTACACAAGGCTATCATCCAGGCAGCCGCTTTGCCTCCCAAAGCCATAGTAACACTTCTTACTTTGGCAACTTCCAATGAGAAAACTTCCCCATACTCTTCCATGTAATCCCAAACTTGCAGTAACCCCCCCCCTCCCAGTTCTTTGGGATCTCCTCTGTAGTTCACTCCTTGGGGGAGGTCGAACTGCTGCTGTTGTGGCTGGGGTCCCGCCCTCTTGCCCAGGTCCGGGAGCTGATCCCAGGGACATTTCAGGGCTAACCAGGTCTTCTGCTTCCCCCTCAGCCTGCTCAGCTAATCCACTCTCCCTTTCAGTGAGACTTACACATCGTTCCCAAGCCTCCTGAAGAAGGTGTAAAGCATGGGTCATCATGAGATCCTCTCTTTCTGCTGCCTGCCAATCATCTTCTGGTTTTCGGCTGGTAGTGACTCTTGCCATTCTCTTCTCCTGCTTGTTTCAGGGGTTAGACATTTGGGTGCTCCCCCCTCGGAAGCTTTTAATTCTGGAATGGGTGCGAAGTGAGATCTTGCTTAATGTCAGGCACGCCTCCTTCAATATCCAAGAAAGAAAAACCTCAACTTCATGTTAATAGAGATAAAGTACTTTTACTAGATATGAGGTGAAAGCAGCTAAAAGGAAAGCAAGATCTGAGCCAGAAAGGCGGGAACGGGAACATATACATATCAAACGTTTACCCAGCACCCTCCACCCCAATTCCCCAAACCAGTGTCCAATCTGCAACTCCCTAAGGTGTCATGTGGGGTGCATCTTCAAACAGCCTCATCAAGTTGGTATGTGAGACGGTTGGCCTTGACCAAGTCCAAACATCAGCCATCAGCATGCGCAGAAGATGGTGAGAAGAAGACTCCTCCAGTACAATATTATTTCCTTCCCCAATACCATGCAGCTGATAGTAAGCAAGCGTAGCAAAGCAGCCATAAGCAAGTAACCAAAACAGAGGCTGACACTGAGGGCTGCAGTGCCAGACAATATGACTGTGGCACGCATACCATAGGTTCACCATCACGGACATATGCAGTCTACTTTCCTTGAAACTCTCAGAGCAGAGAGATTCAGACGTTACATTATTTCATGTCCCTCCGTACAGAATTTTACATGACTTCCCAATTCTGAAACCATTTCCCCATATTTCTTCCTGCAATCATCTGAATAGCTCCTAACGTTAATGCACTGTACTAACTTGCACTAAGATGCAAATGTCCACGAGTCAAATTGTTAGTAGAGGCTTTGACCCCTGCAGAATAGCATCTTATCTCAATAAGGACAGAACTGTTCATACAATTCTTTTTTCTGTCCAATGTAACCAGTAAAAGTCATGTGGCATTCTTTGATATTTTCTTTTTCCTTCAAAGCAAATAATTCACAAATATGAGGAATCTTCACACTTGTTTGATACCAATTCGTCATTCTCAAGGATATAATATTGTTATAATCTGTCATCCAGCCATGATAATTCCTAAAAATTATTCTGAGGGAAAAAACATTGTATGTTCCTATTACTACCTGACTCCCCTGAAAATAAGATCCCGGATAATAAGCCTAATCAGTCTTTTGGGTGCATGTGCTAAAATAAGCCCTCCCCTGAAAATAAGCCCTCCCCGAAAATATTGCAATATAGCAGCAGCCATGAGGTGACCATGCTTGCCGCCTCGTGCAATTCAAAAATAATAAGACCTCCCCGAAAATAAGGCCAACTGGCTTATTTCAGGGATCAAAAGAAAATAAGACTCAGTCTTATTTTTGGGGAAACACAGGTATATTCTGGAATAGATTTCCTTTCACTCCAAACCCAATGAATTTCATCCATTTCTGATTGGCACGTGTATATGCTTGACCTTAACCTCTTTTGTCTCATCTCCTGTTTCCCCAGAGGTTGCAGCTTTACACAAACAGATTAGGTCCCTTTGAGCCCAATTACTCCGCTAAAGCCAGATCTCAATTAGGAAGATGATAAACATTCCCCCCCTCACACACACACAGATCTTGAAGTTCATTAAGGGCCAGCCATTCTCCTTGTGTCAGGCCCAAGAGAAGATTCTACAAGTGGATGGAGTCAACAAGTAAAACTCAGGTGGCCTGGCACTAAGACTAGAGGTAGTGTCACAAGATGAGGCATCAGGCAGAAAGTTTATGGCCAAGCATATTTTGCTAACAGGATTTCTGTGGCTTTAACAGCAGTATGAAAAACAATGTTAATTAGTAAGTCATTATCCTTGCCCCCCCCCCCCCCCAATGTAGTTTTTTCAGCTTTCTCCAACATATATCAAGAGCACTGGGCCGTAGTCAGGAGATAAAAATACAAAAAAGGGTAGGAATAGATTTATTTAACTTACCTGCTGCCCATCTCTCGCCATAAGCAACTCTAGTCAGTTTATAGTCATTCAATTAAAATGCAGTATAAAAATTAATTAATTAAATTTAAATTTAAAATCCAGTTGAAGTAAAATTGACCAAGGCAGAGGCAAGGAGCAAAGGGATGGAGGAGTAATGTTTAAGAAGAAAACCTTGAATCTCTTAAAACATCCCAAGAGTGCTACTTCCATCATGAAAGGCTCAGCAAGAACCAACAACCTTGGTAGAGCAGGTTACTTTGTCTTGATAATGCAAAGAGAAAACTCCACTGGCCAAAGCTCCACCCAGAAAAGGACAGGCAAAGTTTTACTCCAAGCCTTTAAATTCAATACTGTTTAAACCAGTGGTTCTTGTCCTGTGGTTTACAGACCCCTTGAGGGCTGCAATGTCATTAGAGGGGCTTGAAAAAATGTTATGATTTAAATCTTGGGTCTGTGGCCTTTGTCCACCACAAAAAGTACTGTATTTTTCGGAGTATAAGGCGCACCGGAGTATAAGACGCACCAAGATTTTGAAGAGGCATTCAAAGGTAGGTAGGTAGAGGGTTAGAGAGGGAAAGAAAGAGAGAGAAATACAGTAGGTAGGTAGGGAGAGAGAGAGAGAGAGAGTAGTTAGGTAGGTAGATAAAGGGAGAAAGAAAGAGAAGTAGAGAAATACAGTACTGTGTTTCCCCAAAAATACGACCTGTCCTGAAACTAATGCCTTGCCACATTTTTCACATGGGCAAAATTATAAGCTCCCCCCAAAGTAAGCCCCCTGCACAACCCCCCCCTTCGGCCAGGCAGAGCACCGCTCACTGACCCAAGCCGCAGGAGCAGGGGAGGAAGGCGCTCACATTGCTTGGCATCTTCAGGATACCACTAGGTTGGGGAGTGGCATTCTGCCTGGCTGGAGGGGAGAATTGTCAGGCAGCTGCTCCCTTATGAACTGGCTCCTGAAGAGCAGGGCACGTGAGCACCTGTTCTGCCCCTACGGTGCTCTGAGCATAATTTCTTCTCCGGCTTCCAAACTCCAAAACTTGGCTGCCGAGTCTTCCAGCAGCGACCGCTCTAGGAGTGCGCTCTATGTTTGTGGGCTGGCTGCTGGAAGACAGACGCTCACCTATGAATGTTGCTCAGCCCATCTGGAGAGGGTGTTTGCCGGGCAGCTGCTCATGAGCATGGTCACCTCGTGGCTGCTTCGCCCCTGAGGCTGTGCCCGGCTCTTCGGGAACCAGTTCGCAAGGGAGCAGCTGCCCGGCACCCCAAAACAATAAGCCCTCCCCCTATAATAAGGCCAAGGCCATATTTCGTGGGGCAAAAGAAAATAAGAACCTGTCTTATTTTCGGGGAAACACAGTAGGTAGGTAGGGAGAGGGTGCAGGTAGGTAGATAGAGAGAGAGAAATAGAAAGAGATAGAGAAATACAGTAGATAGGTAGGGGGAGATAGAGAGTAGGTAGGTAGGTAGGTGGAGAGAAAGAGAGAGAGAGAGATAAAGAGATAAATACAGTAGGTAGAGAGAGAGAGAGAGAGTAGGTAGGTAGGTAGTTATTTCCAGGTGTATTTATCCATGTGCTGAACAAAGAAATCACTGACAATCTGCAGCACCTAAGACTTTGTTTCTACTGGCACAGCACTTGATCAATCTAATTCTCCAATCAATTTAAGTAAAGAGCTTTCCGAAAGGGAAAAAAAAACTTTTTGCACTCTGCCAACCTCCCAAAAATTGCCTGTTTTTGCGAAAATGGGACCATTTTTTTTAAAAGGCATGAATAGCCTGGGGGGAGGCTTGCAGAGTGCTCCTGGGGGGGTCAAAAATGAACAAAAACAGCCCGTTTTTTGTAAAAAAAATATGCATGCATAGCCTTATGGGGGCTTATAGAGTGCTGCTGGGGGTGGGGAGAAAACGGTCCATGTTTTGTTCATTTCTGCGCTCCCCAGACCCAGGAGCTCTCTGAATGAAAGCCTCCATAAGGCTATGCATGGCCATTTTGGTGAAGGGGCGGGGCTTCAGGAGGCAAAAAATGCTGTATTCGATGTATAAGATGCACCCAGATTTTCAGCCTCTTTTTTGAGGAGAAAAGGTGTGTCTTATACTCTGAAAAATATGGTATTTAAATAGGGTCCATGGTTAAGAAAAGATTGAGAACCACTGGTCTAAACTAACAGTTCCCCAAATCTGGGTTCTACTACCCCAATAATACAAAGCAGCACATCTCTGACTGTGACAATTGGAACCACAGGCAGCCACATCTTCCAGGTTAAGGAAAATTAACGTAACTTTTCCTGCCTGACCTAAACCCTGGAATTTGGATATTTTACACCCAAAGGATGTACAAGTAGTCCTCGACTTACAAAAAATCATTTAGTGATCATTTGAAGTTATAATGGCACTGAAAAAGGTGACTTATCACCATTTTTCACACTTACGACCATTGCAGTATCCCCATGGTCACATGATCAAAACTCAGACACTTGGCAACTGGTTCACATTTATGACGGTTGCAATGTCCTAGGGTCATGGGATTCCCTTTTGCAAACTTCTGATAAGCAAAGTCAATGGAGAAGTCGCATTCACTTCACAACCGTGTTGCTAACTTAAAAACTCTAGTGATTCACTTAACAACTCTGCCAAGAAAGTTCATAAAATGGGACAAAACTCACTTAACAAATGCCTCACTTAGCAACGGAAATTTTGGTCTCAATTGTAGTCGTAAGTCAAGGACTACCTGTATCTTCCTAACAAAGTATGTGTTCTATTAATTACCTTTAAGAATGTTCCTACTGATAGGGAGGATTATAGGCTTGGAATCTAAAACTTTGCATTTAAGGATCAAAGAAATGATGATGATTATAAAATCAAGTCACTGAAGCTAATACCAGATATTTCAGTGAACAGATATCTAAGTGTTTTTTTCACTTTAGTTCTCACTGGTTCCTAGAAACTCCATCGGATGGGATGACAGCCTCAAGGACAACAGGGATGGTGTGTCAGCAGATAAATTGCAACTGTACATTTTGCTGACAGCAGAAATTTGGTACTCAAGCTCTAACTGTATAGCAGCAAATGCCTCCAAAATGCAGCCAAACCAATTAAACAAGCTATGCAGCAACTTAGTTTCTGGAGGAGGATGTTTTTACTTTAGAAGAAAATATACCAAGTTCCTGTCATTTCTCTCACATTCCCACCTTCAAACCACCGAGGAACCTGATTTTTAACCTAAAGAAGAAAGGCAACAAAACCTGAATTCAAACATCCAAACTTTCAAGTGCTAAGAAACTTGAAAGAAGCTGAAAATAGCTTTTAGAAATTGGGCGGGGAAATTAGATTTAAAAATTGGGTGGGTCTGTGCAAGGTAATAGTTGAAATTGTATGTGAACGTCTTAACTACACCATCGATTTAGGCTGAGAATGCAAAATTTAATGCACTTAAATGAGAAGTTTCTACCTCTTTGCTGTAGTCTAAAATTTCAGTTATATACCAGAAGTGGGAGAGGCAAGGATGCAAATCCACAGTTAGCCATAAAGCACAGTGATGGCCTTGGGAAGGCACAAGGTACATATAAACCTAACAACCTGAAGAATGTACAGAATGTTAAGAGGATAGGAAGCAAGTTGCCTTCATCCAATGCCCGGGCTCAAGAAAAGGCAGCTAACTGGAGTTTTCCAATTGTATCTTATCTTTCCATTCAGTGCCTCTCTTGATATTTCTCTTTCTTGCTGCACAGATCCTGACTTTGCTTGCTTCTCTCAAGGTTGCATCACTGATGGGACTTCGAACTCAGAGGCATCATGGCAATATAATACTAATCAATAATAATGATACTTCCCAAGCTGCACAGTTTTGGGCTAGGGAAAATATATATGCTGCACCATGCTACTATTTGAGTTTTCCTGGAAAAGGAATAAAGGGGGGGGGATTCCCCTGCCTTTCACCCACCGTCACCCTCTGTCATGAATAAATACACCTTCCCTTTACACCAAATATCTTCCTGGCTACAAGACAAACCTCACTTATTTCTATGGGTTGTCATTTATATATGCAGCACATGCGGCACATAGGAGCAAGCCGAGCATGCTGAGGTGGATGAGGCATACATAAATCATTTTAAAATTTCTTTAGGGGTTAAACAGAAAGCTAACCACTCTCTCATGAGCACTAGAAGAGAATAAAACTTCCATTCTTCCTCCAGCGAACTTGTAAGCAAAAAATAGATTTCCCAAAGGTAAGGGAAAACAGTGTGGCTATGCCACAATAGAGTTTGAGTGCAGGCCGAACAACTGAAGGCTATGTGCAGGATACACAGGACGCTGATGATGATCTAGATTTTCATTGAAGGAGGAGCAGAAAAAAGAGATAATGATGAAAGCAATAATAAATGTGTTGTGTGTGATGTAAATGCAGGTGTACATATACAGTATATAAACATGTGCAAAAGGCGTTATGCGAGCTATTTTGTGCTTAAACACCCAAAACACTTTTGAAGAGTTCAAATCAGCTTCTCCTTGCCACCTACATGGTCAGCTGCTAAAGTGTAAACCACTCAGATCAAAAACTACTATTTTAGCATATCTGGGATAGGATGTATCTTCCTTCCCACGGGACCTGTGACGTGGGTCCTCGGGCTGGAAAGAAGCAGAAGGGAGGGAGGGAGGAAGGAAGAGAAAAGAGCTGAGCCTATAATAGGATCACCATTAGCTATTTGGAAAGAAGGAGATAGGAAGATAAATAGAAGGTGAATAATTGTTTCATATCTTTGGAGTATTTCAAGATCAGCTCAGGAAAAGAGTACAGGGCTTAGTGTAAAATCTTCCATGTGGTGGGACAAAGTTAAAAGTAATTATGGTTCCAAAGTCACAAAGAATTGAAAATAATTGTCATAATTTGGGGTTCTCAAAAGATTTAGAGCAGGTGTCCCCAAACTTGGCAACTTTAAGACTTGTGGGCTTCAACTCTCAGAATTCTCCAGTCAGCAGAGCTGGCTGGAGAATTCTGGGAGTTGAAGTCCACAAGTCTTAAAGTTGCCAAGTTTGAAGACCTCTGATTTAGAGTCTTGATAATGTAATCTGATGAGCTGTTTCTGCAAGCTGCAAAAAGGGGGGTAACGAAAAAGGATTCTTTGTCCCCAATTATTTTTTTAAAGGATATTTCACAAAATCTGCACTGAATAAATATATCAATGGTTTTAGCTAACTCCAGAATGGTACCCTCCAAATGTCTTAATTTGTAAGGAAATTCCAATGCAACAGATCTGGAGTATCCTAAACAGCTTATTACAAACCAAGATATCTACACTCGGCTTCAAATAGGAATGGACATATTCACCTTCCACTCGCTTTTTTCAAGCTGTTCATGCCAACTCCTTGAAGATCCACTGTCCCAGGCAAATTGCAGAATTTTGGCTACACGGAGCAAGATAATTCATTCACAGTATGCTTTTTGCAGTCTCCAATTTCCGGCGGACCTGTGGGTAACTTTTCCCAAGAAGGCCTTCTCTGTGACAGCACCACAATTATGAAACTCCATTTGTAAGCATATTTGCCTGGCACAATCGCCTTTCAGATACCAGGCACAGTTGATCCTGTTCTCTTCAGCCTTAAACAGCAATTAATATTGATCTTCTCTCTCTCTTTTTTAGCTACTGTTGACCCATTTACTATATTTGTTCTTAGAATATATTATTTAATTTTCTAGGCTGAGTGAATCTATCTTATTCATTCGGGATGTTTTTCAAATATTTGTGAGCCATCAAAAGGCAGTTTTAAAACTTCTAAATAATAATGAAATCAGGTTTTACCACCCCCACCCCCATAAAATCCTGGCTGAATCCCAAACCTCAATTCTCTATCTGTGAAAGAAGAATCAAAACTCTCTTCACTACGCAAAGGATTCAGAATTGCAGCACACGGCAATGGATACATTGGTTCACCTCTATTTGGACAGAATCCTCCAAGCCAAAAGGAAGGAAGGATGAGTACATACAATCGTCTTTTAGTCACTTGCAGCATTTAAGAGAAGGGGAAGTCCAGGTCCAGGTCCTCTTTTTACCTCATGGCCACATAATATCACTTAATTTCTCCAAGCATAGACTCATCAAATCATGAGGCATATCCAGTCTCTTGACTCTGACTTCAAAAATCAGCACAAGCTCATTGAAAAACTGACATGGTTAGTATGATAGGTAGAGAACTAAGCCCCTGTTATGACCTGTGGACTTCAACTCTCATAACTTTTGAGCCAGCTCAGCTCAAGAATTCTGGGAATTGAAGTCCACAAGTCATAAAGGGGCTATAGTTCCCCACCTCTGTGATAGATGAATGTTTTACAGAATTAGACTCTGCAGCCACCTTGCTCTATAGAATCTTTTCAACAATCTTCCCACACTTGGATGTTCCCCACATGTGTGCATTTCCATTCCCAGAATTCTTAGCAATGCTATACTGCCCGTGGAATTCTGGAACATTGCCTCAACCCAACAGCCAAAGATAAACAATCCTCCTCTAGTTTGACCAGGGATTTTACTGTTCCCAACTAAAGAAGTAAAGGATTAATTCTGGGTATTTTAATCTGTGAAATATGCTCTGGCACTTTGGGCTTGGGGTTTTCTGGAAGAGCTACCTGTTAAGGTGGTTACTGGGTATATTATGTAACTGACTTCAAAATATACAAGTCACAACATCTGCCACATGCACATACGCTCTAGCTCATACCTGTGCTACAGTACTTTGTTTCACAAATGTTAGAAGTTAAAGAGAGTCAAGACCCAGTAGTATCCATCACTTTTTGCTGAAGAGTTTATACCATATAACACCTCCTGTGGCTATCATACACTATGTGGCTGCGGAAATTAGAATGACCTTTAGACAAGAGTAAAGCAATACAGAAAGTGCTGCCGTATCTGGCCAATGGGATTTTTGCAGCTCAAATATGGTAATCATATCCTGTCCTCATCCTTCAGTATCAGGTAAAGAATATGAAATACTTAAACAAGGTTTATTCTCCAATTCAGAAGCAAGCCCTTCTATGTTGTTTATAAACTATAATTTCTTCTCACCTCCCAGCAGGACTCCTCAATTCTACAAGAGATGAAAGCTAAACTAGACCGAACTGGAAAGAAAGATCACCTTTGACAGATTAAAGTCCTATATATTGAGCTGTACAACAAGCCAATTAGATGACTTAATAGCTGGAAGAAGAACAGTCCAGAGGTCATCTAGTCCAATCTGCTCCTTGGGGTAGGATCTATAGTCAGCATAGGAGAAAAAAAAACCCAAATCAAAATAAACCACAATGATCTAAGAATAGCATGGCTTATTCCAACTGCCAGTGGCTTTATAAAACATCAAACAGAATCTACTCCTGCTCATTATATGATATTCTTTAACCCCAAAATTACAGCTGTGCAGGGCACAGTGCTAGTCAAAATCAAGCAAAAGTCCCCCACAAGCTATCACTAATAGAAGAACTAGTAAATATTCCCACAGGCAAAGGCAGTGTAGCTTAGAGAATTGCCAAAGGACAAATAATAGATGAGTAACATTTACAAGTTCTAGTTCTAAGCTTCTCAGAAGTTTGGGATGAGTC
Organism: Thamnophis sirtalis; assembly: GCF_051295495.1. Lineage (NCBI taxonomy): Eukaryota > Metazoa > Chordata > Lepidosauria > Squamata > Natricidae > Thamnophis > Thamnophis sirtalis. Next base: position 114,539,628 of record NW_028261384.1, read on the forward strand.
ATCATTTAGATCAGATCAACACTTACCTTAAGTCCTGTTTTTACCCCACCCTTGTTTCTTCCTTTTGCATTCTTGAGCCACAACCCTAAGAAGTGACACTGCCAAACCAACCCCAGGCATCTGGTACACGACACTCCCTGGAGATCTCCACCCTTGTAACGCTAATATAATCAATAGCGTCCATAAGTCAATTTTCCTGGGAAGTGAATATAGAACAAGTATGCAAACACAGAGACTTGGTTTCACTTGACTCAACAGTTGTCATGGCTCAGGGATCTATCTGAGCCTTAGCTTTTTTGCTGGAAGAATTCGATTTGCAAAACAAGTTGCTGCAATTAATTTGCAGTCACTGGATTTCTACCTTAGCATTGCTATTGCTCCTTCCTATCTCTCTCCCTCACCCTCCCGCTTCTTTAGGATCATCTCCACCTGTGAGGGACTACAACTCCCAAAACTCTCAGCCTCCTTTTGGCCATGCTGGCTAAAATTCCACAAGTTAGGCCATCCCCCAAGCAATTTGGAGATGCAAATTGTTTCTGAGGGATGGAATAAGCCGGATGAGAAGGCTGCATGTCCACCATTATCCAGCATGCCTGAGAGATCCCCCTTTCCAGAATCCTTTGCAATATGCACAGATTCCTTAGCAAATGGACTGGCGTTACCTTGACAAAGAAAACAATGTAGAAGGAGGTCTCTCTATTTAGGAACTTTTTTCCTTCTTATTAGAAGGAAGAAAACTAAGTAACTAAGTATCTTCTCTGTGGGATAGTGATTCATTAAAAAACATGTACCAACACACCCACCCTCAGGGCTCCATATCTCCAGAACAGAGTTTCTCAACCTTAGCTCTTTTAAGAAGGATGTCCTTCAGCTCCCAGAAGTCCCCTTTTCTGGGAGTTGAAGTCCACCGTCTTAAAGCAGCTAAGGTTGAGTAATACTGTTCCCGAGGACACTGCCCAGGGTGTTGTCTGAGAACTTTGGAAGTTCTACATATATTGTTCAGCAAATGCTTACTGTTGTTTCTTATCAATACCATTCAACACGCTCAGGCAATTACAACTGCTCCTCTGTTCTCTTGTTTTTCCCTGCCCTCATTTGACATCAATGGAGTGAAAACAATTCCCTTTCTCATTACGATGCTCTTGTTGACCGGCTCAGGCACATCAAAGAAAAGCTTACTATTTAAGGAGGATGCTTTTAGAGCAATTGAAATGCCATTTTCCCAATAGACTGCAGGGTGACCAGCTTCCTACATTCTGGTTTGTTGAACATTTCTGATGACCAAGACACACTTGAAAAATGTACTTTGGGATTGGTGGGGAGGATAGCATCGACTCAAGTAAATCGAAATAGGTCCATTTAAATAAAGTGTATATAGGGAAGAAAAGAACACTCTGGAAACAGTTTCAGGATTCAGCCTCAACCCACAGAGTCTTACGGTACTAAATAATATGCACCATCTAGGTTGTAGATATAATAGAAGGAGAGCTGGTTAGTGTATGGTGACCATAAAATCAGGAGCTTGGCAGAACACACATTTTTAAGCATGTATTGCAGCTCACAAGTGCTTATGCCTTTTGGTATATTTTGTAAGGTGGAAAAGGTCCTATCACATTCTTGATTTCTTTGACACAAGTAGATGGGAAGCTTTTGCAACTCCAATCTTGTAAAACATCTAAGAGGAATTGTGGTGGCCACAGACGACAAACATCTCTTAATACATGACAAATAACTCTCAATTAATTCAACAAATGAATGAACCCATACTATTCTTACAAAAATTGAGAACCTTTAAGCCAATTTTTCCCAAGGTGGCATTGTCTAAATCAATGTATCTCAACCTCAGCAACTTTACAATGTGTGGATTTGAAATCCCAGAATTGAAGTCCACCCACCTTAAGGTTGAGAAATACTGTTTTGCTCCAAGTGATCTGGTAGGGTAAGGAGCACAAAGGAACGATAGTCTCCATCTTGGAAGGGAGCCAGAATGGGGAAAGCTATTTGCACAAGAAAACAGTTTAAGAAAGGAAGCGTTCTACTTCCTTCTTTCCCCACAACAAGCAACTTCCCTGAGCACCTTGCTTGATTAGGCATAAGAGGTCAGGAAGGGCTGCACTTGTTGGTCAACTGACAAGAATAGTTAGCAAAAGGAAATTTGTTACAATTAATTTTACTCCCTTTATTATTCCGGACTAATGCACTTGCTCACAGTGGAAACATGGCTCTTCTTATTTTCTCACAGGAAATAATGAAACAACAAAAAAGGCATTCATCTCTTATAAAAACTTAGCTCACTGGCTACTGTTTAAAAAAAAACTGCAGAAGTTCAGTTCTTGAAGGCACCTCTCTTAATTTGTTTATTTTATTCCATATTATTTTATTCATTGATTAGATTTCTGTCTAACAAATATATCTAATTTCCTGCTTTTTCCCAAGGAATTTAGGGTAGGTACACAAGCATCCAATGTTTCTCATTACAGACTATGGCAAACAGGTTGGGCTGACAGGAAATGACCAATTTTAAATGATCGGGGAGCTTTTGTCTTTGAAGACAATTAGAACCCGATTTCACAATTCCAACAGCTTAAATACTGTCCTGTATAAATGTGATATATTGATAGGCTGCTTCTTTTCCATAATGAAAAGCAAAATCATATATACATGTTCCCCAGACAATTCCTAAAGGATGGTGGCTGCATCCCTTGGGAATATAGGTATTATTTCTTTACATGCTCAAGTTAAAAGATAGACTTTGAAATTGGATCACAACTTTTGTAGTAAGAAGGGCCAAGTATTTGAGAATAATATGAGAATGCATCTAAAAATAGCTTACACAAATCTTTTAAGATACATTGATTTTAGTTTTTACAGAATTAGCTGTAGACTTCTGCCTGCATGGTTTTCTTTCCAACATTAGAACCTTTTTAAAAATGTAGGAGTAAAACATACCATTCCATTCAGTGTACTTTGGATGCAGCAAACAAAATCTAAATACACGTTGCTTTCTTAAACAATAAAGTCCAATGTTTGGTGAATCATTCTACATAAAGTTTGTGTGTTTGTGGAGGTTACATAAATTACATTAAAAATATGTATAATTTATGTAGATATGTAGTTAAATATACACCCTTTCCCAATTGGTTCATAAAATAAAGGGCTTTCAGGAACAGATACCAGCACTTCCTTGAACACAGCACTTGATTAAGCACCAGGATAAATTATATATTGCAAACCATGGCTTTCCTTCAACAGTAAACAAATGCAATAGAATAACTAAAATGCAAGCAACACTTCAAATATCACCACAACAGAGTTTTCATAAACATCAGGAATACGGAGTTGAAGCTAGTTTACAAAGATGTTATAAGAATTTATGAAACTTTTGCCACAACATCCCTGGAATTCTCAAAGAATGAGAAAGGATGTTTTAGATACTTATGCCTATTTTTTTCCAATCGACAACCCAAAACATTAATTTGTGATCCACCAATGCAAATCTATGTTCATGAGGATCCTTGCTTTTATTATTGCCAGTTGACAGCAAGTACAGGAAAGGTATCAAAGCAGTGATACAAATGATCCTGCTAGAAAGGTAGAAACACCTTCTCTACTCAAGTGAAGGAGCAGGAGAGTTCTGGGCAGTAGATCTGCTTCATCAATCTGCTTACATCAGATTGCAAAGTAGTGCAGACTATTGAATATATGTCATGCTTTGCAAAGTCAGAATTTTTCATTGGCAGTCGTTATTTATTTATCTGACTTTCTGAGTATAGATAGGAGAGGCCAACTTTGCTTCAGTATCATCAACATGTCACAAAATGATCCACATAGCTATGTAGTTATGGGGGGGGGGATGATGAGGACTAGCCACTTTCTTTGCTTCCTTGAACTTAGAGGAATTTTAAAACCACCCATTCCTATTCAATGATAAATGGGCATACTGCAACCCTCTAAATACTGCTAAGAACAACTCCTCTCGTTGATCAGAGTTGGGTTTAGCAACATTTAAATTATCTCTTAGGCTCTTTTCTCAGAGATAAAAACTACAGAATTAAGCCCAGGACAGGGTGCATACTAAAATGTCACAGATCAAGGGTCAAGAAGGCACAAGAGGTGAGAATGAATCCACACAAAAGTTGTCGGGGATTGAACCCAAGGTCTTAACTATACAAAGTGCAAGCTTAGTCCTTCTCAGGCGTTTGCTCGCTCAATCCAAACTAAGACTCCCATGGCAAACTTGCTGGGAGAAGGCAAGGTACTGCTACAACCGAACAACTCTATGCCCACGCTTCCCTGCATAACTTTGCCCCAAGTCTGGCAAACTTGCCTTCTTTGCCATCTTGTAGGAGAAATCCCTCATTTGTCAACAAGAGGGAGGGGGGAAGGGGCACAATCCAAAGTTGAAAAAAAGTCCAGATAAAAACATATCTGTTTGCAAAGAAGAAGCGGGTAGGTACCTCAACTCCCGAAGGTGGGCTGGCTGGCAATTGGGGTGGTTGTGTGTCTGAGGATGCGGTGCAGGAAAGCTAAGTGATTCCACGGGTATTATTACTATTGGGCTGCACTGTGCTGCCATATAGTGATGTTCAATATTTGAGGTGGGCTGAACTGTATAGATTTAGGACGGGGAAAAAGCAGAAGGGGGTTGGTTCCAAGTCTTTTACGGGTGGGAAATAACATATCCAGGCCCTGAAAGAATGAGATCGGGAGGCTGGCTCCGAGGGATGGCCGGCGTCTGAAAAATCACTGCCGCCACGGGAGCCGTGCAAAGACACGGGACCGGCTAAAGCTGCGGGCGGGCGGGGAAGCCTCCGCGATGCCCCACGCAATCCCCGAGTTCTTTGGGTGGGCAGAAGCGCGGGTGGCGGCCAGGGTGATCGCGGAGACCGGCCCTGCAGGGGATCGAAGCCTGGAAGCGGGGAGGGGGTTGGTGAGAAGGTAAGGGGAAGCAAGCGTGGGGTTCGAAGGACAATCTGCCGCATCTCACCGTGGGTATAGATGTTGCCCAGCTCGTTGTGCAAATAGAAGAGGCTGCGGAGACAGCCGGACCCGGAGCTAGCCGGCCGGTAGCCCGTTAGCACGAAGCGGTTGAATTGCAAATGAGGGGGGGAGCTGGCCCAGTCCAGGAGCCGGGCTCCCCCCAGGAAAGCCATGGCCGGGCTCCCCCCCCAGGGTCAGCTACTGCCGGGGTTCTGCATCCTTCCAGCTCCCCTTCCTCCTGCTTCTGCCGTTGCTGATGGGGCCGCTGCAGGCGGGGACTCTTCTTTGGGCTTCCCCCCCGCTCCTTTTTCCCCTCCGCAGCCTGAGCTCACAATTCTGCCCCGCCCACCGACCTCATTAACATAATAGATGCGGGGTGTCTCCCGCCGCCTTTGCCCGCGCTTCTCGCAGGCCACGCTTGCCCTGCCCTTCTTCGTTTGCATCCTCTTAGGCAAGCCGCGCCCACTACCCTTCGCCTCGTTTGCATAATCTCTGCACCGCAGTTCGGTACGCACGCTTGTCCAAAACCAGGGTTCTCTGCGTTGCGTAATACTATAGGATGTAGGGATGCAAACCACACCCATTCTATTTTGGGAGCCTATCAACTCTCCAGGAGAAAACTATAGCATTCTATTATTAGCATAACCAAAGGCCCACCTCGCATCAGGGCTCGCTGTTAATAAGCGTCAGCTTTTTGCATAAGCATTGAGACACGCCCGTCGTCTCCTTCCAGGGAGGGCTGTGATTGGGTAGCGCGGCGCGCGCTGAAGATAGCCCGAAACAGGCAAAAGACGCCCTCCAAAGGCTGAAGGGTGTGTAAGGTTAAGGCCTCATGATTCTAAATCCTAATTCATCGGAAACTACTGTACACTAGTCTGTTAAGCCTAAGCGCCTTCAACAGACTTACATCTCCTTAGAGGAGGACTATTATAGCATCTTAATAATTATTATTTTATATCATATTTCCATTACAATCTAGAATATATAGGTGGTGGTCCTCCACTTACAACCTCAATTGGACCCAAAATATATGTTAAGAAAGACATTTGATAAGTGAGTTTTGCCCTATTTTACGACATTTCTTGCCACTGTTGTTAAGTGAATCGTTGCAGTTATTAAGTTAGTAAGGGGGTTATTAAGTGAAGCTGGCTTCCCCATTGACTGCTTGCCAGAAATTTGCAAAAGCTGATCACATGATCCTGGAAAACTGCAACCAACCATTAATATGAATCAGTTGCCAAGGATTTGAATTTTGATTACATGACTATGGGGATGCTGCACTAGTTGTTAAGTGGTAAAACAGTCATAAGTCACGTTTTTCTGTTATAATTTTGAACATATTCTAAACAAACTGTATGTAGAGGACTACCTCTACAATATTACAATATATGAAGTGCATCATCATCTATTATACAATTGTATCACACGGCCAGTTGTTTCGCCGGATTTGGCATTGGTTACTAGTCGGGCCCCACCCAGGGGCCTAGGACGTTGTAACGTATTTTCGTAATATGTGTGCAGATCCAAGCAGTGCGGCTTTTTGCATTTGACTGATGGTGATTTTGTCAATTTTTAACTGTTTTAAATGTAATTCCAGTGCTTTTGGAATAGCACCCAGTGTGCCAATTACTATTGGAATTACCACTGCTGGTTTCTGCCATTATTATTATTATTATTATTATTATTATTATTATTATTATTATTATTATATAATAATAATAATAATAATAATAATAATAATAATAATAATAATAATAATAAACAAAGTACCGGGACTTGCAAATTGAAGTTGAGCGACTGTGGAAAAAGAAATCGTGTGTTGTCCCGATTGTAATTGGAGCCCTTGGAGCAATACCTAAAGGGCTACTTCACTATTTGGGAATTTTAAATTTATCAGACTTGAACATTCTGATTCTACAAAAAACCACCCTACTTGGAACAGCTTATATCCTCCAATGTTACCTTAACAGTTCCTAGGTCTTTGGTTAGGACTCGAGCTGTTGAGCTACCAACCAGCCCCAAAGGCTGTGAATCTCACTAAAGATTAACCCATCATCATCATCATCATCATCATCATCATCATCATCATCATCATCATCATCATCATCATCGCACAGTCAGTCAGATGTTCAGTCTCGGTCTGGGATAAGCAAATCTGAATGTTGATGGTGTTACAGATATCATCACAGGATGGAAGCAGTTCCAAGTAAAGCTGCCTTCTGCAATTGACTAATGGCAAATTTGTCAATGCCTATGGTGTTTCAAGTAGTGATCCAGTAGTTTTGGGACTGCACTCAAGGCGCCTATTACTATTGATTATACCCTTGCTAACCTTTGCCATAGTCATTCTATTTCTATTTGTAGGTCTTTGTATTTTGTTATCTTCTCCAGTTCTTCCTCTTCGATTCTGCTGTCTCCAGGCATTGCCACATCCACTATCCAGACTTTTTTGTCTTTCTTATTGACAACTGTTAAGTCCAGGGTATTATGTGGCAGGTGCCTGTTTGTCTGGATTCTGAAGTCCCAGAGCACTTTAACTTCTTCATTTTCTATGGCTTTCTCTATTTTATAGTTCCCCAGTTCTTGCTTACAGGCAAATGATATTTCTTTCAGATCTTCAAATGCAGCATTGTTGCTACTTTGTCATGCCGCTGCTTGTAGTCAGTTTGTACAGTCTTCTTGCAGCTTACCAGATGGTCCACTGTTTCTTCAGCTTCTTTGGATAGGCGGCACTTACTGTTTGTTGCTGCTGCTGCTGCTGCTGTTGTTGTTGTTGTTGTTGTTGTTGTTATTATTATTATTATTATTATTATTATTATTATTATTATTATTATTATTATTATTATTACGTGGTTAATCTTTGTGAGATTCACAGCCTTGGGGCTGGTTGGTAACTCAACAGCTCAAGCCCTAACCAAGGACCTAGGAACTGTTAAGGTAATGTCGGAGAATGTTCAAATCTGATAAATTTAAATTTTCCAAATAGCGGGGTAGCCCTTTGGGTATTGCTCCAAGGGCTCCAATTACAATCAGGACAGCACACGATTTCTTTTTTCACAGTCACTCAACTTCAATTTGCAAGTTCCAGTACTTTTTTTTTGCTCTTTATCTTCAATTCGTGCATCTCCAGGTATTGCAATGTCAATGAACCATACTTTTTTCTTTTCAACTATTGTTATGTCAGGTATGTTGTGGGCCAAGTGCCTGTCAGTCTGGATTCTGAAGTCCCACAAAATCTTGACTTTCTCATTCTCTAAAACCTTCTCAACCTGATGGTCCCAGTGGTTTTTGCTATACTCAAATCCAAACTTTTGGCACAATTTCCAGTGAATGATCTTAGCAGCATAGTCATGACGTTGTAGGTAGTCAGTTTGTGAAATTTTGCTGCACCCACTGATCAAGTGGTCTACTGTCTCGTCTTTCTCATTACAGAGGCGACATTTGCTGTTGGTGGTAACATTTTGAATTTTTGCCTTCATGCAGTTTGTGGCTAAGGCTTGTTCTTCAGCTGCCAAAATAAAGCCTTCTGTTTCTTTTTTCAGTGCTCCTGATCTTAACCAGTTCCAAGTTTGCTTTTGGTCAGCTTTGCCTTCAATACTTTTCAAGTATTGGCTATGCATAGCTTTGTTTTTCCAATTTTCAGCTCTCTTCTCAATTACCTCTTTCTTATATTCAGCTTTTGACTTAGTTGTCTTTAAAAGGCCTCCTTTATTTACTTCCTTAATCATTGGTTCTTCACTTTTCTGGATGTAATCATTCAAGGTGTGTTTTTCTTCTTCTACAGTCTGTTTTACTTGTAGGAATCATCAACCACCCTCTGCTCTTGGTAGATATAATCAGTCAACATCACTTTTAGGGTGCAAAGCATGATTCATTGTCATAAGCTTCCTTGTTTTTCTGTCCTTGTTTTTCTGTCCAAATTGTCCAACTCCATCTGGGCCCAGTCAATTATTCCTGCAGGGTATCAAATCACAGGTATAGCCCAGGTATTTATGGCTTTTATGATGTTTCCTCCATTCAATTTGGACTTGAATATCTTGCGAATTCATCGAATGTACTTGGCTGAAGTTAATTCCTTGACTTTATTATGCATTAAGTCAGAGGCCTCTAAAATCCCCAAGTACTTGTAGCCTTCTTCTGGTTTTACTGCCTTTATCATTTCTTCATTCTCAAGTTCTATTCCATCATCTTCTATAACCTTGCCTGCTTTTGTTGCCATTGTTGCACATTTGTCAATTCCAAACTGCATACTAATGTCTTGGCTAAATTCTTTTGTGCTTTTAATTAATAAATTCAATTCAGCTTTTGTTTTACCAAACAGCTTCAAATCATCCATGTACATCAAGTACGAAATGTTCAGTCCTTTCTTTGCAAGTTCGTATCCACAGTCCATCTTCTTCAAAATGATTGTCAGTGGTAGCATTGAGAGTATAAAAAGTAGGGGTGAAAGGGAATCGCCCTGGAAAATGCCTCATTTAATTTCAACTTCACCCAGTTCTTCTTCATTATCTATAAGCTTCGTTTTCTAGAGGTTCATTGAAGTTTCCATGAATTTTTGAATGTTGCTGTTGATGCCAAAGATTTTCAGGGATTTCTTGATCCAACTATGAGGAACTGGATCAAATGCTTTCTTATAGTCTATCCAAGGCCTGAACAGGTTGGTTCGTCTTTTCTTTGAATTCTTTAGGATTAGCTTGTCAATCAGCAGTTGGTTTTTTGTTCCTCTTAAATTTTTGCAGCATCCTTTTTGTTCTACAGGAAGCAAGTTATTTCTTTCCAAGAATCCATAAATTTGGTTTGCAATGATACCAGTAAGGAGCTTGTATGTTGTTGGCAAACAGGTGATTGCCCTATAGTTCCCAGGGTCCTTTCCTTTTTCTTTATCTTTTTGGATCAAAAATGTCCTTCCAGTTGACATCCACTCATCATTTTAAGGTGTTTTTAAGATCTGGTTCATTTGAGCTGCCAATCTTTTGTGCACACTTGTAAGTGGCTTTAACCAGAAGCCATGTAACTCATCTGGTCTAGGTGCACTCCAGTTCCTCACTTTTCTTGACTGTCTTTGCACCATCTCTTTTGTTATTTTCACATCTTCCATTTTATGCACTTTAATAGAATCCTCAATCTGTTTGATCCATTTTGCATTTCTGTTGTGCTTCTTGTTGTTTTCCCACAAATTCTTCCAGAATTTCAAAGCTTTCTCTTTATCAGACTTTTCATTTGTTGTTACTCCATCTCCACTTTCTAAGCTCTTATAAAACTGGTGCTGATTTGCTCTAAACGGTGAGTTTTCCTTGAACTCAGTTACTCGGTTTTCATACCTTTTAATCTTTTCAGCAATGGCAACAACCCTCTGCTTCAGCTCTTCAATTACTACCGCAGTCTCCTTATTCTCCAAATCGTATCTTACTTTCAGGCTGCTTTTGACCTGCTTGTTCTTTAGCTGACCTTGCCTTAAGTTCTTCAAGTTGCTCAAGTCTCCACGAAATTTTTTGATCTTCAATTCCAACCAAATTTTCCATTTAGGCTTCCTCTTCCTGCCTCTCTGGTTCTTTTGTATTTTCAAACCCAATTCTTTGGTAGTTATGAAGGCTGCTGCATACATCAGCTGGTTTGTTTCAGCTAATATGTTGGTTTGAATGGTTTGCACAGCCTCATTGACCTTTTTTAGTACCTTTCTCAATTCTTTCCGGTTCACTTAGTTCAGCTTTGGCAAACGTGTTCTTTCAGCATCTTCCATTTGATGCTTTATTTTCTCAGCCAATTGAGCAATATCTGTTGGTGCTTGTTCTTCAGTGCTTCCTTGTCCTTTATCTTCATCCATTTCAGCATTCTCTTCCTCCCTTTCTTCCTCAGTTTGCTTTTGAGTCTGCAAATCATTCTTGATGTTACGCTTCTTTGTTGGTATACTCAGACCATTAGTTGCTTTCTCTTGGATTCCTGTTAATTCTGCTGTAGTGAAAAATTTGTGTCTTAGAATTACACGTCGTTGGTCCATTAGCCTTTGTTTACTGATATCACAATCTGTGTGGTTCATCTTCCAAATTTGATACATTCATTTTTGAAATCGATGTTTTGGTGGCTCAGATGGATAGTAAGCTTTCATAATAGAGATGTTTTCTTCCCTAGTCCAGATTTTTCACTTTTTCGCTTTTTCTTCCAGTAGCTTGTCAGCTCCATGCCCTGGTTGCCTAGCAGAGGGAGCTGAGCCCTGTAGCTCATTTTTCACAGAATGCCCAGGAGCCATAGCATCCAACAGAACCTTTGTTAATCCGGGCGACGGTTCAGCCGGCATAAATTTCATTTTTTTAATTCACCATATATGAATGGATTGTGGAGGAAATTTTGTCTGGCCCTTCACCTGAGACCTGTCTGATATGGTTGCACCTGTTCAGCATAGCCCTTAGGATCATTAGAGCGTGCAAGCCCCTCCACCACGACAAGGTAAAGCTCGGAGGGGTTGTTGTTGTTATTGTTGTTGTTGTTGTTGTTGCGTGGTTAATCTTTGGTGAGATTCACAGCCTTTGGGGCTGGTTGGTAGCTCAACAGCTCGAGTCCTAACCAAGGACCTAGGAACTGTTAAGGTAACATTGGAGGATATAAGCTGTTCTGAGTAAGGTGGTTTTTTTGTAAAATCAAAATGTTCAAGTCTGATAAATTTAGAATTTCCAAATAACGAGGTAGCCCTTTAGGTATTGCTCCAAGGGCTCCAATTACAATTGGGACAACACACGATTTCTTTTTCCACAGTCACTCAACTTCAATTTGCAAGTCCCGGTACTTTGTGATTTTTTTTCTTGCTGTTTATCTTCAATTCGTGCACCTCCAAGTATTTCAATGTCAGTGAACTATACTTTCTTCTTTTCAACACACCTGATGTCAATGAACCAAACTGCAATGCAAACTGCAACCAAATTACAATGTCAATGAACCAAACTTTGTTCTTATTATTATTTTATATTATTATTGTTGTTGTTATTATTATTATACAATTGTATCACAGCGGCCAGTTGTTTCGCCGGATTTGGCATTGGTTACTAGTCGGGCCCCACCCAGGGGCCTAGGAGGTCGTAACGTATTTTCGTAATATGCGTGCAGATCCAAGCAGTGCGGCTTTTTGCATTTGACTGATGGTGATTTTGTCAATTTTTAACTGTTTTAAATGTAATTCCAGTGCTTTTGGAATAGCACCCAGTGTGCCAATTACCACTGGAATTACCACTGCTGGTTTGTGCCATTGTTGTTGTTGTTGTTATTATTATTATTCCAGGATTCCTGCCTTAGGTAGGGGGTTGCACTAGAAGACCTCCAAGGTCCTTTCCAGACTTATGATTCTGTGACTACTCTTGGTCTTTGTGTTATAAGAGGCATTTAATTTTTCAATTACTTATAGAACACTTTTTTTCCTGTAGATTATCCCCATTTTAAAACAATTCCACAAACAATTTCACAAACAAGCCAATTCAACACTACAAAAGCATGTGCAAATTTCCCATCATAAATGAAAAGTCTGAGGGAACTGCTTTGAGTTTTGAAGACTATTTTGGGCCTGAGTGACTCTATAAGTTGTCTTCAATAAGGGCTAACAGAACTTTTCCCCTTAATTGGGAGGTTTATTTATGCTTTTAAAAATGCCAGAACATGTTAGGCATGCAGTTTTCTTTTCAGCAAGACAGAATCATTTTGATAAGGCTTTCTTCTCAGATGTTCTGTGACAAACAGATAGACTTGGAATTCCAGATCTGATCTTACATAGGGTTATAAAGTTCAGAAAAGGTCAGTAATATTTCCTGTATTCTTCCCTGTAGACTTCCCTGTAGACTTCCCTGTATGGTAGTCTAACCACATATCATTTCCCTCAAATTGCTGGCTGTTGACAGTGATTTATCTGAGATCAGAGTGAGTGTTTGGCAGAAATAGACTTTGAAGAAGAAACTCCTTGTCTGTAAATCATTCTACCATTGTGGAAGGAGAGAATTCAAATCATATATTGCAGAAGATTCTCCTTATATAAAAGAAAGATAAAAAATTGATGCAGTTTGGAATTGCACTCTTCACTTATTTTTGACTGGTAATAATTTATGGATCAAGGTCTAGATTCTTTTACCATTCACCCACAAAATGCTCACATTCATGACAAATCGACTATATTAGTCCTATCCATGTGATAAAGTTGTGTTTCTTTATTCTGTAAGTTTTGAATCCTGCCCAATGGATGGTACACTGTCCCAGTCATAGTTATATCTGGGCCAGGGGTGGTATTCACTGACTTTCCCTACCAGTTTGCAAATGTGAGCACAAGCACTCAGCCTTTGGCGCATGCACTTTAGGCTAAAAAAGGGCCTAAATGGGATGCCGTAGAACCGGGATGGGTGGGGGGGGGGGCACCCACGATTTCCGCTACCAGTTCGGGCAAACTGGTCCAATAGAATATCTGGGCCAATGTACAGTAACTACTCAGTTGTATCTTAGCATCTACCCCAAATACAGAAGTAATGGGCTTGTGTCACAATGCCACAATATATATAATTTGTTCTCTAATTCACTCCCCAATCCCCATAGAATTTTATACCCTGCATAGTGCATGCCAAGGGAAATAAAGCAAAGTGTACAAAGTGTGTTTGATAATCCTCAAATTAAGACTGCAAAGGGAATAAGAAAATCCATCATTAAATAGTAGTCGTTAAATGCGTCATCATGTGAGTACACCCAATTTTGCAACTTTTTTTGCCATGACCCTTAAGCAAATCACTGTGTTCACTGAGACATCACATGCAACTTGCAACCTTCCCTACCGACTATCCCATTGACTTTGCTTGTTGGAAGCTGACTGGGAAGATCACAAATGGTGATCATGTGACTGTAGGGTGCTGTGATGGTCATAAGTGTGAGGATCAGTCGTAGTTTTTTTTCCAGTGCTGTTGTAGCTGTGAACAGTCACTAAATGAATAATCATTAAGTGAGATTTACTTATAATATTTCTATTGAAAACAACCATGAAAATCATCTGAGATTGCTTACAATCAAACTATGGACCTAAGGCCCACTGAAATAAAATAGGCTTCAGGGCCTTTCTAAATGCAAAGTGAGTCAAGGAAAGATGTACTTCGGATACAGCCTGTTTCAAGGTGTTGCTCTGTTACTGAGAAAGTCTAAGGCTGGGTGTCAAACCCGTGTCGTCACGGCAATGTCATATGACATATAGCAATTTTTCCTCCCTTCGCTAAAACGGGCGTGGGTGTGGCCAGCATGTCATTCATCCAGCCTGCGGGTTTGAAAGCCCTGGTCTAAGGTAACTAACAGAAGGACAACCCTGGAACAATAAAAAAAATGACAATAAAGCTTATCTATCAATATATGCAATTCTGGTACATCTGGAAGACCTCATAGATGAAAGCTGTACGTGTATAATATGGAATTGAGGGATTGGCAGGATATGAAACGCTCTACCAGATTTTGGTGGTTTTGAAAAGCCATTCTCAGTGGAGGTCAGCTCTTTCTCTCTACTGATTCCACAAATGGGGTTTGCAAACTGTTTTCAGAAACTTGCTAGGTAGGAAGCAGGGATGTAGAGGGGACGTCAGCTTCTCTGTCCCCTGGCTGAAGGTCAAAGGAGGTCAAATGTCTCTTCCCCCTGATGCAAGCAGAATCATGCTTTTATAAAGCTCACGGAGCAGCTGGGTTCTTCAGCTGATTGTGTTACACCATCACCAGACTGCTGATATCAGCAAGATGATTGCTTTCCCTGCGTATAGATGATTCTACTGTCTTCCAGAAAAAGAAGACAATTTTTTATTTCAGTAGGAACATTTTAAAAACATTTTGCTGTTGTATACAAAACTCACTTCTGAACATGAAGGTGATTTCTTAAATAAATCAATCTGTGTTTTCAGACCATGCCCATATTCAGATCACACGATTAATTTTAATGGCTACTTGCTTTATTATGTTTTTCTTAATATACATGCAGCACAATTATTTCATAATAAGTTAAATAATTAAACAGATTTCAACTCTATACAATAGGATGACAAGAGGAGTCAGCCTGATAAAGCTTCGGATATGGATTCAATTCATTGAAACGACAGAACAAACACCAAATATATTTGAATGTAGACTCTGTAGTGAATGATTCTAAAATAAGGCCCTGGACATTCAGCAAACCTAAAAAAAAATAATGGAGAAGGAATGGGGCATTAACCCAAGTCCCTTTTTGTGGAAAAGGGCCCATTCCATGCATGTTATTGTACGTCTTCCCCTCCCATAAGTTGTTAGCCGCCCTGAGTCCCCTCAGGGAAAAGGGCGGCCTATAAATAAACGCAACTCCAACTCCATAGTTTGGTATTTAAAACTGTCCGATGGGCTGCTATCAATACTTCCTAGAATACCATTTCAGCATCCTTTCAGGAAATTGGAAATCGTGGCTTGTAATCTTTTCCAGTCGCCACAAAATTATTCTAAGATTGAGAGTTAACGAACATTGGGTGGGACCCATCAAGAGACAAATCTGCCAGCCCTTGTTTTACAGTGCTGCCCTAGGCACTTGATATAGTTCCTAATTGTTGAGGGAGAGCACTTTACTGATGTTCAGAGGCACTCTTTATTCTTTCACATACTTGAGGGCTGAAATCACAGCTCCAGGAGTCATGGTCTTAAGGTTTAGATTTAGTCTTGTTCTCTTTTCAGTCTTAAAAATTTCTGGACTCGTCTTCTTACAAGTCATTGAAGCGTTCCAACAACTGGTTTCTGGTACCTAATATTGACAAAAGGCACGTGGGTAAACAAGGTCGAAGATCCTGAAATTAAAATGATTGGAACTGAAACATTCCGTACATTCTGTTCATGAATTATACACACACACACACACAATACACACACACACACAAAGACACACACACACACACACACGTTTTCCCTAATTAGCACTGTTCCTCTCCTGGGACACACACAAAGGATGCCCATTCGAACAAATCCTTTATAAGCTGGGATACTCTAGAATTACTAGGACTGTAATTCCTGGTTTCCCTTAAACTTTATTTACAAGTTTGGCTATTAAATTATCGATTAATTTTATAATAATACACCTTGGGAAAAGCATGTAACAACGAGGATGTCAGTTGGAGGGCACCTGGTTGGGAAAATCTAGGACAGGGGTGTCAAATGTAAGGCTTGCAGGCTAAATCCAGCCTGTGCAGTGCTTAGATATGGCAGCACCACCTTGGAAACAGCGAAGGACTGACTCGTGTTGCCTCTGCCAGCGTGCACTCTGCCCGAGCTCCGTTTTCAGTTGCAACAGCCTCCTGCAACCCTCTGCCAGTTAAAACAGAGCTCGGGAGAGCCATGCATGTCCCCCCTGAGCTTTATTTTCGCTGGCAGAGTACTCAGGCCAACACATGAGTGATGTCGAGCTGGCCACGCCCACCCAGCCCCCTGAGATCAAACACAATCCTGATGCAGCCCTCAGTGAAATCAAGTTTGACCCCCCCTGATCTACGGGATATTGTTTTGAAGTTAACAGCTGGAGCAAACCCCCCCCTCTCCCCAAATTCCATTCTCAGCTGAAGAATTACAAAAGCTAATGGATCACACACTGCAAAAAGCTGGCCTTTATAGATGTTGAAAGAATAAAGTCTTCGCTCTCTCCTAAAATATAGTATATTATTTTTAAAAACCTGATAGGTTACATCAGGTTTTTCAAACTTGGCAATTTTAAGATATGTGGGCTTCAACTCCCAGAATCCTCTGGGAGTTGAAGTCCAGTCATATTACAATTGCCAAGTTTGAAACACACTGCATTAAATCAATGGCATAGTTCTGGATCCTGTTTCACATTGTGGCTAACCAGATGCTACTGGGTACTCCAAACAGGAAATGAAAACAATAGGCGATTACGCTGTCCTCTTCTTTTAAACAATTCTGCACTGGCAACCATTTTGACTAGAGAAAGAACACTGAAAGAATTTGGCACAAGGATCTGCCAATAGCCTCATCATCATCACCAATCTAGTCTATGATTCAATAAAATAACACACTATTTAGATGCAGCAGGTTTTGTCCCCTTAGCTAGGATTTGCTATGTGACATGAAAAATGCTGGTATTTCCTCTGTCAGTTCAGCTTCACTGCATATACTCATGTTATATTATTGGGGATTATTCCATTCAGAATAGTTTTATGCAGTTATTGCCTATCTTGCTCACCTTCTCCTCCTCATGAAATTCATCCCAGCATTGTAAAAAAAAAATAACAACAACCTTATTTGGGAATTGCTCAAGGCTCCTAAGGATTTTGGTTGCCACCCTATATTCTGTACCTTTTTTTTTTTAAGAACAGCATAGAGGCATAGCCATTCAAGCCTTGGCTATAACTGCAGGGCTCAGATCCTTAGGGACATCCCCACCACACCTTACCTCCCAAACACATTGCAGGTCCAGTAGGAAACCAGGAATCTGAAACCAGATTAGCAAAAGTCAGCAGAAAGTACCAATGCTCCTCACTTCCTTCCAGAACCTGTCCTCTTATTAAAGATCACTTGGTTCCCCCTCTACTAATGGCAAAATACTCACAGAAATGAGCCATGTTCAATGAAAAATGGACAATCCAGTGTATCTCCTACTCAGTCCAGGAAAGCAGAAAATGTACCAAGCTCTGAATTACAACCCAACAGAGCTGATGACTTATAACACAGAAGCATCCTTGGCAAAATGAAAATAATTTAATGAAGGCTTCGAGTTCCAAAATCCATCCTGTACCTGTGGCGCAAAGGACAGCTTCCTTTTCCTCGTTCTTTGGTGTCTCTAGAAAATTACCTGAAGCCAAGTAAATAATGTTTCCATGGGTCTCAAGGAGGGTTTGCAGCTAAATATCTCACCGATGATACAACCACAACATGAGAACCGGTTTTCCCTAGTCAAGTGTCCAAAAATTCATCAAGCATACTATACCCAGGCCTCCATTCCTTCCAAAGTTTTCCCCCTTCCATCAGTGATAAGGAACAGGTATGTCATCACACAGATCTACATTACGCCATAATGCCATTGTGGAATATTTCTGGTCTGATGGGAGTTTCTACCATTCCTCTTTGTCCAGCAGGACCTTTTTACAAAATGCCAAGCGCCATGAAGGCTGCTTTGAGATTAAATTAAGCTGACATATCTTCCCCAAGGAGACATGGCGAGAGCGTCTCTACTCCCTCAGGCTTTTCCTGCCTCAAAAAAAGCTGTGATGTGGGGGATATTGTTACGGAGCCTTGCTACCCAGTGAACTTTGGCTTTCCGGAATGTGGTTCTCAGCCTAAAAGCTTCGACTTCCACTTGTCATAGAGTCACAGCTGCCCATCTTGAGTGGCTAAACACTGTAAGGCCCCCAGTCTTTTTGTCCCTAACGAACCAAGGAAGGTCTGGCAGTAAAAGTCACAAACTGCAGGATCTGAACTCCTCAGATGGTGGAGATGAGGGACTTGAGAGAGGACTGGTTGGTGGAAGAAAGGTTCTCATAGCTGTGGCACAGGCACGAGCAGTCGGAGGATGTCTCGTCGTCTGCCCCGGCAACTCCACTCCCATTGTTCAGGGGACGGTGATGGGGGGCCCCACGTGTCGTGCAGATCACCACACGGGTATGTCGGTAGGCTACAGCCCACGCCTCACCCCCGAGACACTGGCAGCGATTCCGTGGCCCTTTGGAGGAAAATGGGACTAAAGAATTCCCCGTCTTCTTTTGTACAAAAAGGCAAGTCCTGGAAAAGAGGGAGAAACAGGTCATGTGACCAGCTAGCTCTTATAGCAAGAAGTCAGCAATAGCCATGCAATCATGCCCAATGCCCCTCCCAGAACACAATCATGAAAAATAACTTTTAATCACTTTCCTGGGCAATTGGTAATACAGGTAGATTTGTTTAACAACTGTCTTATTTAGCAACCGTTCATGGTTGCAATGGTGATGAAAAAATAATTGGCACCAGTGTTTGCATTTTTTTTTACCTTTGCAGGTCTGTAAAGCAAAGGAGGGGGTTGGGGTGAGGGGGTGAGGGAGCGGAGTTTACTAAGTTGCAGGAGGGGTGTTGGATTTTAAGGTATTATGATTGTACATGTATACTGCTATTTTTTCTTTTTTATGTATATTGAAATGGAATTATAAATACCATCAACACAAAAGGGAGTTTGCTCAGAAGCTGAAATACACCAAGTGAATTAGAGGAAGAGTGGGAAGCAGAGAAAGATAGGAAGAGAGGGATAGGAGAGAGGGTGAGGGGAGAAGATGAGGTGTAGAAGGAGGAGTGGTAAGGGGAGAGAGGAGAAGGAGAAAGGAAGGGGAAGTAGAGTAGAAAATGATGGTGGGAAGAAAGGATGTAGAAAGGGGGAGGAGAGAGGGGGAAGAAAGTGTTGGATAAGGTATAAATATGGTGTATGGGCAGAAGAGCCAATAACTGAGTTTTTTTTTCTTTGGTACTTGATGGTAAGATGAATTGATGTAATTACTTAATAATACAACATGATATTGACTATGTAATAGTATACATGTGATTATATGCTATGAAAATGGAAAATAAAAAAAATTCTATGAAAAAAAAAGCAAAGGAGAACTGAAATAAGATTATAAGCACAGTGGTGATTTTAGTTAGAGACCACTTAGTTTAACAACTGAATTGTGGGTCCCAATTGCAGTAACTAAGCACGGAACTATTTGTACATTTCTAAATTGCTTTTAAGCTGTCTTTTTCCGTATAAACCAACCGGCTTCAAAATTGTGTAAAATTGATAGCTTTGCGTTTTCCATTATCTGGAGATAAGGTCAACTGATGGGTTGCAGCAACGGAAGGAGTTTGGGGGAGATGTTGATATGCCTCCTCCCCTCTGATCATTTGTCATCCTCCATCTCGGCCTTTAATGCTCAGTTCTCTTCATTAACGCTTAGTTCCTTGAACTAAGTAAGTTTGGCTATAAATTAAGTGTGGGGGAGTGAGATGTCACCTGTTGGGTCATCTCTAGGGTAGGTGGGTCTTTTTTTTTAATCCTCCCTGGCTTTTTTTTTATTCTTTGGCTTGTGATGACAGTGAGAACAATTAATCAGTGGAACAAGTTGTTTCCAGAAGTTGGGGGTGCTCCAACAGTGGAGGTTTTTAAGAAGAGATTGGACAAGCCATTTGTCTGAAATGGTATAAGGTCTCCTGCTGGAACAGGGGGTTGACTAGAAGACCTCCAATATCCCTTCCAACTTTGTTATTCTGAACTTCTTTCATACCCACTACTTCCTGGAGCCTTATCTGAGGCTAACCTCAAAAATGGAGAGTAGAGGACAGCCACCTTCTAGTATTTTCTAGGAAAGAGAAGGTGGGGATATGTTTATCCCTGCTTGTTTTAGCTGTATTCTGAAACATGTCTTTATTTTAGCATGTAGAAATCTTGCTTTTCGTCATGCAAAGAAGAAAGGAGGAGGCTGAACTGGGCTTCTAGTGTTTATTTGCTAGTTTCCCTGTATTTGTCAGTTTTAATCATTTCTCTTTTCTGGAGGTTGCTCGACAATTAGTCTATCAGATCTTTTCTCTAGAAGACATCACTACTTGCAGTTTCATCTCTGAAACTATTTCTGTCCTGGTGTCTTCCATTCATTCACTCATTTATTTGTTCACTTATTTTACATTATTTTGATTTGGGAGATGCCAAATGGAGTAGGGCAGAAGTACCAGCTCTTCTCTGCACTATTTCTAGAGTCTCAACATCTTATTTACATTGTGGTGACCAAAACTGGATGCAGTATTCCAAGTATGGCCTTACCAAGCATTATAAAGTGGTATTAATACTTCATGTGATCTTGATTCTATCCCTCTGTTTATGCAGCCTAGAACTGTGTTGGCTTTTTTTTGGCAGCTGCTGCACACTGCTGGCTCATATTTAAATGGTTGTCCACTAGGATTCCAAGATCCCTCTCACAGTTGCTACTGTTGAGCGAGGTGCCACATATACTATACCTGAGCATTTTATTTTTCTTTCCTAAATGTAGAGCCTTACTTTTTTCACCACTGAATTTCATTTTGTTAGATAGCGCCCAATGTTCAAGTCTGTCAAGACCCTTCTTAAGCCTATTTTCCAGAGTGTTGGCTATTCCTGCTAGCTTGATGATTTCCTCATCTATCCCCTCATCCAAATAATTGATGAAGATGTTGAAGAGTACTGGGCCTAAAACAGAGCCTTGGGACTACATGTTGAATGTGGTTGGTCAGCCAGTTACGAATCCATCTGGTGGTGATGTTGTCTAACCCACATTTTTCTATTTTATCAAATATGGTCTACTTTATCAAATGCCTTACTGAAGTCCAAGTAAATTATATTGCAGCATTCATCTGGTACACTAATTTGTCACTTTGTCAAAAGAATGTAATAAGATTAGTCTGGCGTGATCTGTTTTTGATAAACCCATGTTTGCTTTTGGTTATTACTTTGTTTGCTTCTAGCTGTTCACTGATTTGTTGTTTGATTATCTTTTTCCAGAATCTTCCCTGCTATTGAGGTCAGATCTGTAGTTTCCTGGATCTATTTTTCTCCTTTTTTGAAGATGGAAACTACATCAGCCCTTTTTCAGTCCTCTGGTGGTTCCCCAGTGCTCCAGGTTCTTTGAAAGATATAATTCAGTGGTTCTGAGATCTCGTCTGCCAGTTCCTTCAGAATATTGGGGTGTAATTTATCCGGTCCTGGTGATTTGAACTTGTCTAGGGTAGACAGGTGCTCACTTACCATTTTCTTCCTTATTTTAAGTCATAAGTCATAAATGATCGTAAGTCAAGGACTTACATGTTTGATGACAACTTTTCTTTCATGGGGCTTAAGGAATTAGCCTGTACCCATGCAGCCTTCACACACCTTATTTTCAATCTCTGAGCCTTAACTTACTTTCTCCAAAATTTATTCCCTTTCGTCCTGCAAAACTGGAAGGGAAGCCACCACTCCTACTTCCAAGCAGGGATGCCTGGACTTCCATTATACAACAAATTACACAGCATCTCCCAATCAGCTTGAACCTACCTCTTGCGCAAATGATATGAGACAATGATGATGGCTAAGATGAAGGTCCCTGTGGCCGTGTACATCACCCAAGCTGTGTCACAAAAGAACAGAAGAAATCAATGGGTGTTCAACAAATGTTGGCTTGCTAAACATTTCATGCTAAACGCAACAGCCCTCCTCAACCTGGTGCCTGCTAAATGTATTTGAACTCAAGACCCCTAATTTCCTGCCACAAAAAAAAAAAAAAAGAAGAAGAAGTGGTCACAGAACCCCAAGCCAGGTTCACTTTGGTTTAACTGGGCCAGTTTTAAAACCCTCCATTGGCCTATCTGTAATGGCAAAGCCTCTGCCACTAGGTGGTGCCAAATTTAATTTACAGAATAGTACCAATGTCTTCCAGATGGGGTAGATACAGTGGTGGGTTACGATTAGTATGCCCCGGTACGGGCATACCAGTGCCTGCCGGGAGCACTGGTTACCATTCCGGTATGGTGCTCTGGAGGGCCCATCTGCCTGCCCACACTCCTTACCAGTATTTTTGCGCACGCTCACGGAGTGTACAACACCTGCGCGACACTCCGCCGAGCAGCTGGAGCATCGTAGAAGCATTGCAGAGCATCACAGGCGGTAAGTACGCATGCGCGCACTGCGCACGTTCATGTGGTGGACGCTGGGCCCTATTGCACCGTACCAGTTGCAACGGGATCCAGAACCTACCACTGGGTAGATAATGCAGAGCAACAACCTCATTATTCTGGAGGAGAAAGAAGTCTAGAAGATGACACCCAATTATATAAAATCCCAGCTAGCCTGATTGACAACAGGAGTGATTTACTGATGCCAATGTTCCTAAGAACATGGCACAAACTTCAGAAATGGAGATACTCGCCATGAAAATATGTGTCACCCGGTATACTTCTATGTATGGTATGTATATACAAACAGTTGCAGGTTTGCATGAACACAAGCCAACCAGAAACGTAGCCAAAGGAAGGCCCCTTCTATTGACAGCATGCATTCCATTCTTCTTTGACTGCGTCATGGAAGTATATGCCAAGCTGAGAAATGTTGGCTTCGGCTTGGTGTGCTCTTCTTAGTCCCTCTGGCTTAACAGACAGATTTGAAACTGGCAGAGCAACACTTAGTAGAACTGAAGTCAGGTAAGACAGAGGCTGAACAGAAGCCAAAAAGGGAGTTCTCCAAACGACTTTTCCCATTCTCATAAAGGCAGCAGAAAAAGATGTGCCAAATAAGCATATACCTACAAACTTGCTAACTTTGCATTCACCGTGCCCTGTTTTCTTGCACAGAGATCTGATTTATCTTGCTGTTGTTATTTTCCCATGCAATAGATTCAAAGTCTTGTCCCAAATACGTAAGAGGTTATCTGCTAGGATCCTGGGTGTGTTCATTCACCCAATTTGGAGTACAGAGAGTACTTATATACATATATACGTATGTACTTTATAGGTATATAAAGTATATATGTATATATAGTGCACAGAGAGCCAGTTTGATTCAATGATTAAGACACAAGGCTACAAAGCAGGAAATCGTGAATTCAAGTACTGCATTAGCCGTGAAAGACAGCTGGATGACTTTGGGCCACTCACACACTCTCTCTCTCTCTCTCAGCCTAACCCACCTCACAGGGTTGTTCTTGTGGGAAAAAGCAGGAGGAAGGTGTGTTGAATATGTTTGCCACCCTGAGTTATTTGTAAAAATAATAAAGGCAGGATAGAAGTAAAATAAAACAAAATAAATATCAGAATGAGAGTAAGAGTTATCCTCTAGTGCAGGGGTCAGCAACACGCGGCTCTGGAGCCACATGTGGCTCTTTTATCCCTATGTTGCAGCTCCCTGTCCCCAGTCGGCACCACAATTTTGAGAGGATTTTTCGATTGAGGAGTGGAGGGAGTACAGCACTATGAAGAGACTCTATGGCAGCAATGGCGAATTTTTTTGGCTCACATGCCAAAAATGGAGGGAGCACAGGGGGAGCGTGCGTGGGTGTGCTGCACCCGTAATGCGATGCGTGACCCCAGAGTGCATACACACATGACAGGCGCGACCCCCCTTTTTTGCATACTTTTTTTGCCCTCCCCAGGCTCCAGAGGCTTTATAGAAGCCTGGGGGGGGTGAAAACAGCCTCCCCCCACCGGAGGCTCCAGGAGCTTCCCTGAAGCCTCCGGAGTGCAAAAATATGGCCCTACAGGCAAATCGGACGTTCCGGGAACAGACTTCCAGTTTTCTCGTAGGACCAGCTTAAACCTTCCAGAGCCTTCAGGGAAGCCTCTGGAAGGCTCCTGAAGGCTTAAACCAGCCCTACAAGCAAACCGGAAGTGACTTCCGGTTTGCACCTAAGGTCGTTTTTTGTCCTCCAGAGCCTTCAGGGAAGCCTCCAGAAGGCCCCTGAAGGCTGCGGAGGGCTTAAATTGGCCCTCCGAGCAAACTGGAAGTCCGTTCCCGAACTTCCGGTTTGCCCATAGGACCAGGGAAGCCCCTGAAGCCTCCAGAGGGACACCAAGGTGGGTGGGTAGGCTGTTTTCACCCTCCCCAGGCTCTTACAAAGTCTCTGGAGCCTGGGGAGGGTAAAAATGGCCTCAAAAAAAGGCTAAAGTTAGCTGGCCAGCGCGCGCATGCATGCTGGCCAGCTGCTAGGGCAACGCCTTGTGTGCCCTGACAAATGGCTCCACGTGCCACTTGTGGCACGCGTGCCATAGGTTCGCTGTCCCAGCTCTATAGCAAGAAGCGGGTTTTCTGGTCAGCTCCACAATTGATAGGGCTTTCAGTTAGGACAGGTAGAGGAAAAAGGATGCCACACTAGGAGGAGACTCTATGGTGAGGGAACCAGATTTCCAGTCAGCTCTAGAATTGAATGGGGGGCTTCCGGTTAGGACCTTTGTGGCTCCCGGTGTTTTCTTTTCAGTGGGAAATGGGTTCAAATGGCTCTTTAAGTGTTAAAAGTTGCCGACCCCTGTTTTAGTGCAATGTTTCTCAATCCTGGCAATTTGAAAATGTGTAGACTTGAACTCCCAAGCTGGGGAGTTTTAGGAGTTGAACAGTCCACACATTTCCAAGATGCCAAGGTTGAGAAACATTACTGCAGTGCAAAGCTGTGCATTGCACAGACAAACCATTGCAAGAGTGTGATGCCCCAGTTTCACCCTTGCATAAGTTGACCAGACAGTCTCAGAATTAGGAGAGTTGCTATGCTGGCACATCTGGAGAAAAACCGTATTAGGAAAACTTGAGCTGCATATCAACCTGTTTCTTCTCCATAACACTATTACCTGTTTACAATGACTTTATCCCTATTCAGTGTGGGTTTTTTTGTTTATCCTGTGTCTAATTTTACAGAGCACTAGATATTTAAATAATTACATATTTTCTTTCAAATATTCCTTTACAGGCAGTCCTTGACTTATGACTGTAATGGAGCTGCCCATCATGGTCATAAGTCGTGACGGTTGTAAAAAATAATCTGTCACAAAACTGATCCGATTTTATGACCTTTTTTTCCCCCCTCTACTCATTGAGTGAAACACAATGGCCATTTAGTGAATTAATGGTTTACTATGGGTGCATTTTGGCCAAAAACCAAAGGAAAATTACTGGGTTTTGGCAAAATCACAGTTGCGCAACCACAATTTATGCAAAAACCATAAATGCAACCTGGTTGCTGAGCACCCAAAGGTGGATCACATGACCATGTGCGGGGGGGAACAATTGTCAGAACTTCGGTCATAAGTAGCCCCCTCTGGTAGGTCTATTGTAACTTCAAACAGTTGCTAACCAATCAGTCGCAAGTTGAGAACTATCTGGTACGAACTCATCTAGAAAAATATACATTCCAAATGTGTGGCAACGAGGGAATACACAGGTAGTCCTCAACTTACAACAGTTCATTTAGTGACCGTTCAAAGTTACAACGGCACTGAAAAAAGTGTCTTGTGACCGTTTTTCCACACAACTTTGTAGCATCCCCATGTGATCAAAATTCAGATTCTTGGCAGCTGTTTCATACTTATGTTTCATAAGTATGAAACAGCTGCCTTGCTGTGTCCCAAGGTCACGTGATCACCTTTTGCAACCTTTTGACAAGCAAAGTCAATGGGGAAGCCAGATTCGCTTAGCAGCTGTATTAATTACTAACTTATCAACTGCAGTGATTCCCTTAACAACCGTGGCAAGAAAGATTGCAAAATGGGGCAAACTCACTTGACAAATGTCTTACTTAACAAGCAAAATTTTGGGCTCAAAATTTTGGGTCGTAAGTCGAGGACTACCTGTAGATAGCCTTGCTTCAATTCAGCAGAAGAAGGAATGGTTTGTATTAAAATGTGAAAAGAACCCATTCCTCAAATGTTTCTTTTCTCCATTTGAAAAATACGTTTTAGATACATTTGGAAAAAGTTTTAGAGTCCCCCAGTGGGTTTCTGTTTCTTTGTTTCAGCCTGGAACTATTTATGGGAAAGAGAAATTCTGCAAAGAATCAATAGGGAGAATGCAAGGTTGGGGATCTGCTTTCCATCCATACTTATTGCTCCATTCCAAAATTAT